>NC_138193.1:48275265-48941585 GCF_964194105.1 Spermophilus citellus | reverse complement strand
ATCTACTTGGCTCCTGTCTATGAGAAATATATGGACACAATTAAACAAATTTAAACACTATCAAAATAGACATTTAGGAGATGTAAATGGAAATAAAAAATTATGAAATGCAATCCCTAAATGAGGCAATTGAGTTTTAAACTTAAAGTATATCTAGTTACATCTGCACACACCCCCACCACAGGCACAGGTACATACATATACATGTATGCACATGCACACACAACAATAACTTTTCCACAAAGGGTGTGTGAATTGTTGTCCCCAGTATGGTCTCTCCAAAATCCTTGTAAAATTTCTATGAATTTATTAGGAATATAAAAGAATCTTCCACAAAACTCACCAAACTATACCAAAATGATAAATTAATAGCAAAAACTTGCAATTAGTTCTGTATGCTAAGAAAAACCCATTTAGTTAGCATTTTATAAGACTACTTGCAAAAGTGAAAAGGATAACTTATACCTATACTGCTTACACACATACTGAAGCAACCAGAGAACTTGGTCCAGCACTGCTAAAGAAACTGAGTTTCAGAGCCTCTTGAGAAGGAGCAAGAATTCACTTTCCTTCTGCCTGACCCAGCACTAATCCCTTTCTCCCTCTTCCAGAAGGACTTCTTCCTCTAAGAGACAGTGCTGGTCTCAAGCTGTCTGATGCTTAAGGCCCAAAGCCACTATTTTGGAAGCTCTGATAGGAGCAAAACATAACCAATTATATGATTTAAAAATACTATTTGATTCACTGAGAATATTAAACCACCACCATTAGTAAAATAAAAATTAAAATAGGCAGTGGAAGTAAAGAAGTTTCCATTTCTGGGAAACAGAAGGTCACTGTGATAAAATGATTTTCAACACTAGAAACTAAACTCATGGTTGCAATCATCAAGGTGCAGATGATTTTAATGAATTAAAATAATGAGTATAGCAATAAGATTCCAGGGCCAGGGAAATGAACACAGCAAAAAGGGGAAAGAAAGTCTTCTGGGTAGACACAGAAGAATGTGTCTTGAAAAAAATTATCTTCTAGAAGATGCCATGGAAATTCCACAGGAGCAATGAGAGAATAGACTGGATCTAGTAAAAATTCAAAATACTGGCTAACTGGAGGGTTATGTCTGAGTCCAAAGATCAAATATTTTAAAAATGAAGGTCAGGCATAGAAGATTTGGGAAACCCCAAATGAGCTGTTGCTAGGGTCAAAGATTACTTGAATAGAATAAAACATAGTATTTTTAAATGAGTAGTTCTTGAAGAAATTAATTGATCAGATTGAAAAGAACTAAAATAAATAGAAGATATAAATAAGGGAATAAAATCCCCAACATGACAAACTTAGGTTTTCAGATGAAAAAGTTTGAGTGTCAGATATACTAACTTAAAAAAAAGTCCCCTGTATCATGGTGAAATTTATGGACTTATACAATAAAAGAAAATATATAGAAGAGATAAAAGTTTATATGTAAAAAAGAATTATATATACACACATATATATGAAAAAAATCAGAATACGAATCAACTTCTCATCCACAATACTAAAATTTAGACATCAGTGGGATTTACACACACCAGAAAAATAGCAGACTATAAATTCTGGAAACTTTGCTAGCTACAGAACATCTGAAAATGCTGGATGAAACACACAGATCTCTCCTTCCACACCAATACACAGTCTCAGTTCTTAAGAAAGTAGAAGGTGACTGGTCAGTGCAAACTTCACATAAAACCAAAGTTATCCCAAATACAGTTGATGACAAAAAACTGGGGCCCAACAATGGCAGGGGAGTTGAAATTGCCATGCCTTCAATACACAATGAAAGAGAAGGTTGGGAAATACCTTCTTTCCTGAAGAATCCTGTTTTCATGCCTATGCATCTGAGTGGATTATTAAAAGTAATTTTCCATAGGATTTCGTAACCACTGCCCTGGGAGTCAACTGATAGCTTAAACATACATTATTTCTGTGATCTGAAACTCACTCCAGAAATCATTTTAAAGTAGTCTCATGTTGATATTACTCCTGGTCAATAAGCAGAAGCAACTACAAATTCTCTGTAGAGAAATACAGCCTTATGCCAGACTTGTCAGATTACCCAAGAGAGGACATAGATTCTGAATAAAGAAATGAGCAGGGAAACATCAGTCTATGAACAAATAAAAAATAGGAAATAGAAATTTAAGTAGCTCACTTAAAAAAATTAAACATATAAAAATGTTAATAAAATGAAAGTTAGGCTAAACATGAACAAATAATTAGAATCTATAAAACAATAAAAATGAAATATACATATTTTTAAATTACTTTAAAATTTAAAACTAAGAAGTTATTTAAAGAGCAAATACACAATTACTGAATTAGGAAATAAACCTACAGAAATTACTTAAAATTGTGGCCAAAAACATAAATATAAGATAAACTAGGAGATATTATATTGAGGATAAATTATATATATATATATATATATATATATATATATATATATATTTTTTTTTTAAGGGAGAGGTTTTCATGTAATTTTCAAGTAATGAGTGAGTATGAGCTTTCACTAGAGGGATCTGGACCATTTCTGTAGAATGCATGGTTAAGAGGACTCCACTATGTATTGGGGACCTAACCTACCACATTGAAAGAGCTCTGATATCCCCCCCCAAAACCTCTCTTGGGTCTATGCTTTCCAGTGACATTGATCTTGGTATAGCCCACATGGAAAGACTGGAATTTCACCTCTCAGGAATTGTGCTACTATTATACTTAAACCTTGAAGCCAGTCCTCAGATTTTTTTTTGTGCAGATGAAAATCTGATTTTCAAGTCTCACCTTAAACTGGCAATTAATTACCCATATGTTTTCATTCAATGCATTGACAACACTCAGCAAGAGGTGTGCAATTCCATATCCCCTTTTAAAATTTATACTTTTCCCAAATCTGTATCAATATGGTAATTTAGGAGAACAAAAGAAGACCTCAGATAACATCTTTAGGAAATGACATTAGTAGGATGGGTGTACAAAAAGTTGACATATTTGAAAAATAAGTTTTAGCTGTTCCTGTGGGTTACTCTAGAGCACAAACGTTCCCCTGGAGTTGGGGGACACCAAGGAAAGGAACTATGAATCAGTATCCCATACTGACTGGGGACTGTTTACAAGCTTTTCCTGGTAGGATGTAATTTTAAGAGAACCAGTTTATATATAACATATGCAATTTCCATAAAGGATTCAATCCTGAGCTCTTAATAGCAGGCATTCCCAGTACTTAGAGACTGAGTGCTTTGGGACTAGAAAATCATTCAGAACATTTTCCACAAGGAATGTGGAAAATCTTGGAAATCTTGACACAAGAGATGTATCTTCAAAATGTATCAGGATTAACTTAGATTTACCTGAAGTCCTAAAGATTAGATATTAGAATATATTTTACCATGATTCCCAATATTAAAAATTCACAAAAACAGAGAAATAATAGAATTTTTCAAATTCCAGGAGTAAACTTGCTAATACTATTTATTTTATAAAGCAATTTCTAGGGGTTATAAACCAATGCACTAAGATATAGACAATAAATACTGCATGTGAGGTCAGGAAAGGAGAAAAAAAATCTTATTTTTTTACAATTAATATTATTGCCTGCATATTAAAAAATGGTTGTGTAAACAAAATAGGAGGTGATATAATGAAGAAAATGTTTCTAAAAACTAATACAATATAACAGTGATATCATGTAGATAATCACTATTTCAGAAGAAAAAATTAAATTAAAATGTGAAGTATCTGAAGATATAGTGATGATAGATTTCTCAAAATTCAAAACATATGGAAAACCTCAGATTTAATGTGTGCATAGAGGTACTAATAGGAGAGAAAAGGCAAAATTCAACCTAGATGCATTTTAATATACAGAGAGATTATAGAGATACATTTTATTATAAGTTAAAGGGAAAATACATGTCCACTAGAGAAGAACAAACTCCATATCATTATAAGAAGTTTAAATATTATATTAGATTTAAAAAATAATGAAATGATAGTATTAAAATATATAAAGAATAAACAAATAAATGCTGTGATTCTGTATGTATTTGAGTCACCCTTTAAATGTGATTGTGTACCTAAATATCTACAAGCATTCAAGTACTCACAATCTTTAAAACACATAGATTCACTTTAAAAATCTAGAATAGAATAATGTACACAAAAATATTAAAAGCAGAAAATAATCCAGAAAATCCAAAACTATATGAGGAGAAAAGCTAAAGCAGGAAAATTTATTTTGAGAAAACAAAAATGGAAAGAAGGAAAGAAGAAGAAAATGATGTTAAAAGAATGCTATTGAAGACAGGCATGGTAGCCCATTTGTAATCTCAGGGAATTGGGCAGCTGGGGCAAGAGAATTGCAAACTTCAAAGCCAGCCTCAGCAACTTAGCAAAACCCTAAGTAACTTAGGGAGACCCTGTCTCAAAATTATAAACAAACGAACAAACAAACAGGAAAAGACTTGATTTCACTGTGGATAAGTACCCCTGGATTAAATACCCAGTTTTAAAACATTCTATTGAAGAAATATTAAGATAATGAGGAATTAGGGGTGGGGTATGACATTTTGTCCTACAATCATAATTCCACTAAAAATGGCATAACCTTAAATTCTAGAGGGTAACATACCCTATTTTGTTGCTGTTCATTATCCCCAATGCCTTCTCCCAATTGTTAAATGAGTTCTCTTCTTGGGTCAGTGCTAATCTTTCTAATCTTAATTCTCAGTGATTTGGATCTAGAAATGAATGTTCTTTCCAACAGTCTAGATCTACAAATAAATGTTCCTTCTCCTTTCCCTTAACTCTCCTTCAGTGGTCTTGTTCATCACAGTCTCCAGCATTCAATCCCCTAGTTATACCATACTTTTCCAGTAACTGTAGTCCTTTCCCAAGTTTCATTTGGTGGATCTCACTCCAGGCTACAAAATACCTGTGTATCTCACTATGCTTTCTTTACCCTGATTCTTTTCTATTTTCTCAGCTTAAATTCCATTGTCCAGCACCATAATTGCTTACTTGCAAAAACTCCTCATTTTCTCCATACTCAGATAGACTCTTGTATCATCATGCTCATTTTTTGAAATCACAACTCTGATTAAATATAATTCAGCCCACTCCACACCCACACCCAGGCAACAGAATGTGGTCATAGGGAGAAATAAATAAAACTGTATTGACAAATCCCTTTAAGTCATGACCATGATCATAAAGTGGTAACAAATGCACACAGATTACACTGCATTTCACTAACCACATATTGTGGTACTTCCCTGGACATTTTTAACCTCTTTATTATCCTAACATCTTATAACATACATGGTTCCATACTCAATCTCAGCTGATGAACTTCTTCTACTTTTCTGACATAATGAAATCAGAAGCAAAAATCCACAAACTCCTACAATTTCATTTACCAACCCTCCACCATCTGCATCCAACTTTCTACCTTCCCACCTGTTACTATAGTGAGCCATCTGTGCTTTATATGAAGCCAATATCTCCACTTATATACAGCTCATCCCTTCTCACTTACTTAAAGAAGTGACCTTTCTGTGTCCTGCTCTGTAAATCATCCCCTTTTATTTCATTATGTCCTTCAACATAGGAATACATTATTACTTTTCCAATTTCACAATAAATTAGCATTTCATTATTTCCCCACCTGTCTACCAGATTATATGCATTTCTCTTCTTCTTTCCCAAGAAAAATTCCATAAAAGAACTACCTTTACAGATTGTCTCTAATATCTGTATTATAATTGCTTCCTAAAGCCTTTCAAATCAGGCTTTTGCTTTCACTGCTCATGTCAATGTCATTGGTAATTCTGTAACTGCTTCTTTGAGTGGTTAATTTTAAATATTTACTTATTTGAAGCATCATACAGTATAGCCTCCCAACTCTACTTCATACCCAATCTACCCTCTGAGTAATGACAATTCGTTCTGTTTCAGCTCAATATTGAACATTTTCTGTCCCATATCAGACCAAATATTTCAGGAAACACTTAGTCTACCTTCACATTATATTCAGAATCTATTACTTTTTAAAAACTCAATTAATATATTGATACTTGTTACCATCATGTCAGGTACTTGTGCAATAAAATATTTTTCATTTCTGACATTATCCTTTGATTGGTGAGTAAAAATAGAGAGTGACTCTTTTAAAATATAAGTCTTTTTATTTTTCCTTCACTTAAAATTATAAAATGATTTTGTATGTTGCTCAAGGCAAAAGCCAAAATCGATATAATAACACACAAGGACTTGCGCAAAGAGCCTCCCTGTTCTCTTTCTTAATTTGCATTCTACCACTTCCTCATCATAGGTGAATGCAAGATTGAAAATATAAAGGTGGCAAAAATTATTCTAGCTAAAAGAGAACAGGTGTTCAATCCTAGCTTATCACAAAGTACAAAGAAAATGTTACAAACTGTCAAGACAAAAATTATAAAATTCTATTGACTACTAATTAGAGGTGGACATGTTTTCATGATAGAAAACTAGTCCTCTATTCCTGTTATATCAGTGTTTTCTCTTTTTGACACAGACATCTCACCTTTCAAATGCCTTTCCCTGTAATGTTTTCTTAAACTGGATATATCAATATTCATACTTGTATTCTCAGGTTGAGTAATGTGAATAATTCCATTCCATCTCCATTTTTTAAAGCACTAGAACTGCTACCCTACTGTATAACTTAAATATGGTGCTTAAAATCATTTTCTTTCTCCCTTATATAAAATGCAGATCTAAGGAGGAGAGATATTTTCTTTTTTTATCTGCACCGATCAAAAGGCATCTAATTGTGCAAGGCACAACCAGGTACTCAATAAAAATGTTTACTGAATAATTGAATTACCATGCTTTCTATTATTGATCTCACTATGAATTACTAAGATATTTTATGTTTTAAGCATGATAAATTATTTTGTTAATTCACTGTTTAATAACATTTATTCAAACATATTGCTGTTTTTAAACCTATATAAATTATGATTCTATAGCTTTCTCTACCTCACTGTGATCAGGACTTCATATATTAACATTATAAAATGTTGTAAAAACATTTTTAATTTTCTGTTTCATTTTTAAGCCTGGGAATTTATTTCTATGACTAAAATATCTGGTGATTTAATAATTTAAACTTAAGAGTATCTCATTACTAACATCTTAGTACTAATAATGGTCTTGTGACATAAAATTTAGAAAACACTATTTTCACTGGCATTATGATACTGAAACTTAATTATCAATTTGTATTAATCAAATTATATAAATGTAAAGTTAGAATATTTTAACATGCACTATTTATTTTGATGTCACTTAGTGATAATAAAATGAATCATGTTTACACAGTCGCCCCTCCCTCTCCATGTGGTTCCACCTCCATTGATTCAAACAAGCTTGAATAAAAACTACTTTGGGAGTTAAAATTGTGTTTGTACTGCAGATGTTCAGACTTTTTTCATGTTATTATTCTGTAACAGTATAGTATAACAGCTACTTACATAGCATTTACATTGTATTAGGCATTATGCCATCTATAGATCATTTAATTTACCTATATGGGATGATGTGCATGGTTTATATAAAAGCACATAAGGAACTTCAGCATTAAAAAATTCTGGTGTCCAATGTGGTCCTTGAACATATCCTCTGTCAGTAATAGATTTTCCTATTTAACACAATTTTTCTATTTCTTAAATCATTTATCACTGAGGTTAAAGAAACTCTTAATGAAGATGAAACTAGAAAGATAATTTATTTTTGTTACAAACAGTTGCATGAAGAACTTAGGAAGTATTTAATCTAAAGTACTTGTGTGTGTATGCACATGTACATGTGTGGATCATGCATGTATACATATATATGGGTGATCATATACATAGCTGGAGTTGTAAAACTGAGAAAATTTTTATAGTTATTTTTCTGCTAGAATTGAGACTAGACTAAGAGACAAAGTGCACCTGCACTATCACATGTAATTTTGACCTGGTGATAGGAATGAGCCTGGCATGTTGAAGGAACATGAAGATGGCCAGTAAATTTTTTTTGGTACTAGGGATTGAATCTAGAGTCACTTAACCACCAAGCCACATCCCCAGCCCTTTTATATTTTATTAAGGACAGGGTTTCACTGAGCTTCTTAGATTCTTGCTAAGTTGCTAAGACTGAGTTTGAACTTGTGATTCTCCTGCCTCAGCTGCCTGAGATGTTGGGATTACAGGCATGTGCCACTATACCTGGCTAACATAAGATTTTAAAGGAAGTTTAGTATAAGATCTTACAGTGCTTTGCAGACCCGGAAAAGGGACTTCTGATGTTTCTCCAAATGTTTTCATTTCAATTTCAAATAATTTTTCAAATAGTTAACAAAAGAAATGCATAGCAATATCTATAGTCATGTCTTATAACAGTGTTTCAGTCAACAAGGGATCACATACAAAGTGGTAGGCCCAGAAAATTATAATGAAATTGAAAATTCCTATTGCCAGGTGAATGCATAGCAGAAGAAAACATGGGAGAAAAGGGAACACAGAAGAACCACACAAAATTTCATGTTGAAAGGTTTGGCAGAAACTTTTGTATAAGTCAGTAAGCTCCTTTAAAAGGTTCAAAAAATATGTACATCAATACCATAAGATTTTCTTTAATAGAGAATTCATGGTGTACTATTGGCTTATAAGGCAATCTAGGATGTAAAACAAACAAACAAAAAAAGCAAACCACCATGGTATGTTTCTTAAAAGAGTGACACCTCCTTAAAAAGACCCTCAGGCAGCTCCCTGAGGAGGCACTCCAGAAAACCCTGTTGTTACTATAGGAAGTGACAGCTTCACATGTGATACTGCCCCTGAAGCCGCTCTGGTAGGTTAAGAGGTGAAGCAGGAAGACAATGACAGTGGTGATCCTGAACTTGTGGAGGCCTCGGCTAATGTATGTGTTTGAGTCTCAGTTCTTAATCAAAAAAGTTTTATAAGTAAAAATATTGAATTAAAAATAAAACAGAGAAAAGCTCATACAGATTTAAAGAAAAGTATTTTGGTGTAATTATCTCATTTTTGTTTCCAGCTAAGTATTAAAACATTAAAAGGGTTAAAAGTTTATAAGGGAAAAAGTCATAGTAAGCTGAGGTGAATTTACTATTGAGGCAAGAATAATTTTTAAATCAATTTAGCATAGCCTAATTAAACAGTGTGTATGAAGTGTAGTTCCCTGCCCTCACATTAAAACTCACCACTCCCTCAGTGACACACACAGAGCAACTTGTAGTCCTAAAAAACTTTCTTCAAGGTAAGTGTGTATAAGAGGGTACAGATTTTTCATTTTTTATACTATAATTTTTCTATGTCTAGATACAAACACTTACCATTGTGTTACAATTGCCTAAACTATTGTATGGTAACATGCGACATAGGTTTGTGGCCTAGGAGTAGTTGGCTATAATATAGAGCCTAGGTATGTATTAGGCCATATCATCTAAAATTCTTCTCAGTATACTCTGTAATGAAATTGCCTATCAATGAATTTCCAGAAATCATGTGTTAAATAAGGCATTATTCTTTTCCCTGATATTTTTACCTGAAATTTCTTAAGTAAGTATAAATGCTTATTAGAGTTGTGTAATACATTGATTTTTAATATATTTTTTCACATCAAAACACAACTGTCATTTTTATAACTTGGTTGTATTCAAGTATTGAATAAAATTGGTCCAAAAAAAGAAAAAAGAAAAAAAAGCCAGTTATTTCAAGAAAAGAAATTATTTTTATTAGCACATAGTCCAAATTCAAGATTTGTCTTTATTTTTAAACTTCTGTACATTTTATAATTTTAAATAACTTTTAAGCAATCAAATACTAGGTGGCAACAATTATAAGATGTTTCTTACTTCAAGCTGTTTACAGTAAGCCTTTGAGATATAAAAATCAAATTTATAGTGCTGGCTGCATATTTTGTGCGTGCTTAGTGCCCTGGCATTGCTTAAATTAAAATCTTAGGAAAAAAATGAAGAGTTGGGGGATAAATACAAAAGGAGCATAGAAAGATTCAGGTGTATGATCAAGAAAGATGAGTTAAATCTCAACAGCAAAATGCTCATTGTTTAGATGTGTCAAAAAGTTGTTTCTACCAAAACATTTAATTAATTTAACCCAATAGAATTCAATCATATGTCATGTATGAAAATGTATTTGACTTGTATGAAGATAAAAGTGGAAAATGAAATGTTTTGATCTCTTTATATTTTTACAGCATGCAGAAAAATACATTTATGTCACTTCTATCCCGGTGACAGAGTTTTACAACAGGAAGGTGTGCCCTAATCTAATTCCTTCCTCCAAAATGTCTATAAACAGAAAAAAATAATATAGAACATTATAAAAATAGCATAACTTGTTAATTTATAGCTTAAAATTACATATATTCAAGATGTCAAATTCTCTAAAACATCAAAGTGATAACAATGTTTACATTTCCAAAATGAGCCATCTGTTTGTCCAGATAGCTTTATGGCTTTTAAAAGTGTTCCTTTTTGACTCAGTAAAAATTTGTGTTGGGGGCTGTGGTTGTGGCTTAGAGGTAAAGCGCTTGCCTAGCATGTGTGAGGCACTGGGTTTGATCCTCAGCACCATATAAAGTAAAATAAAGACATTGTGTCCACCTATAACTAAAAAACAAATATTAAAAAAATTGTGATGGGACTGTGGCTGTGGCTCAGAGGTAGTGCACTTGCCTGACTTGTGTGAGGCACTGGGTTTGATCCTCAGCACCATGTGTGAGGTACCACATATAAATAAATAAAAAGGTCTATCAACAACTAAAAAAATGTGTTTTATTTATTCCAATTCATATATTCCAGAACTTAGAATGGAAAGGTTTCTTCTGCATCCATCCAGGAAAAAAAGGACAAAAATTTTATCTCTATAAGAAAACATATTGGATAAATTTGCAATACTTTATAATATACAGTACACAGCAGATTTCAATGTGTTCTTTACTATTCTTTCTTACAGACTATGTGCTATTCTTTCTTACAGACTTCTTTTTTAGCAATGATCATGATGGTACAAACACATTTCATTAACTGTTTTTCTGTTTGTTTGTTTGTTTTTTTAATGAACAAGACTTAAATGCCCTGAGGCAAATAAGAAACTAATTTATTTTTTAAGAACCATCAGAAATTCACACAATTCTTATGGAATTGTTGAATCAACCTTCACTGTCATAGATTTAAAAATCTAAAAATGTTGCATACTTGCATTCTCAAACAAGACATTTCCATCTGGATATCTCATTAAAATAATCAAATTTGATATGTCAGAACATGAACACATTATCTTATTGCCCTTTCTTCAAGCTTATTTATTCTTGCTATTATGGAAACTAAGAGCACAGACTCAGAATTCAAAAATCTTTAATTGATAATTTTTAAAAATCCATTTAAAAGTCTACTGAAAGAAGAAAGAAACTGATCACCAGTGAGGGGCTGAGAGAACACAACTCTTACACATAAAGGTATGGATTGTCTTGTTCCCAAACAATCATCAAAAATCCTTACGGAGAAGGGCTTTGTTAGTATTTGGAAGAGAAGTCTGCTTGATACTCAGGATAAGTGGTTTACTGTAAGGAATGGGTAAGAGGAGATTCCCTGGCATTCAGACAAGGGAGGTATGGGAAGATGACTTTACTGTGGTTCATTAAAATTTTTCTAAAAAGCTCTTTGAAAGTGATACTGATAAACATTTTGAAACAGTTTCAGAGTTTTCACATAATAAAACTTTGAGAGACTATTTCTTTTTATGGAGGTGCTGACTTCCTCACCATTGCTCTGCATTCATCTAGAACCCACTTTTAAGCCAGTTCAGCTATGGGCTCCTGTATATCATTTCCCTTCTTTTGCACTTTTCATAACCAAATTGTTTGTCTTATCCATTCTCATCACCAATAGTGATGAGAATGCATTCATTATTCCCATTGTTTTTTCACCTTCGAGTCAACCAAAATAAACTTTTAAGAGAACAGTTTTGTCTTGCTGAATCCATTTAAAAATTATACAGACTTTTAAGTCTCAGAAAGGATAAAGTCCAAATTTCATAGTCTTAAAAATTCTTTATCAACAAAATCTTGAAATTCAAACTGAAATGTGTTTTGCAATCTAATGTCAAATGCTTTGAACACCTAAATCAACATACTTATTAATTTTATTTTGAAGATATTTTCTGTCAATTGCTGAAAACTTCCAATCAAGTATGTTGAGGATACATAGCTCCTGTCAATTCTATTTAAGTAACACCCTCTATATTTATCAATATACAGCAGAACAAAATGGCCCTACTTGATAAGTATGTACCCAACCATTTATTTTATTAATTTCTGAGGAAGGATATGGAAAACAAGGTAACATGAATTTTATTGAAAAATTAATAAAAATTGAATCACATTTTCTAATAGAATATAAAATGCTTTAATATGGATTTTCAACATATCTCAAATATTTTACAGGCTTTTTACATATAAATACCATATCTACATGTTATTCACTCCATTATATGGCTGTATAATAACTACTGTTGTAAAGATTATTAACAGTTTTTGCTAATTTGCTGGTTCTTTACTATTTGCTCTCTGAGCTGTTCCAACACTAATCTGTTTGTGCTTCAGGAGACAAACTCCTGCCACTTGTTTGGGTGGGCTCCTAGAGCAGCTGTCTTCTGGCTGGTTGGATCAGTGAGAATTTGGCTGGAAGATAGCTAGAGATGTTATTATTACACCTTTTCTCTGCCTTGAGTGAAACCTGTGCTATCAGCTTCATCTTCTCTGAGGCTCTAACTCTCACTGGAAAGCCACACTGTGGCTCCATCTCTTGTCAAGTGATTTTAGTCTCTGAGCTTTGAATCTTCCTCTTTTGTCCATCCAGCCTAGAGTGGTGAAGGCTCTTTTCTCTCATTGACCTAAGAATTCTCCAATTGGCATCTCAGCTCTAACTTCACTATGAAATTTCTCTGTTTTGATTGCTACAATGGATTAATAATTGATAACACCCTGGTGTGTAAATCTTGGAATTCCCTTGCTGTTATTTTTGTATAAACTCTTAGATATTAATTTCTTCATTAAAGAAATGAATTGGGGCTGGGGATGTGGCTCAAGCAGTATCGCCCTCGCCTGGCTTGTGTGCAGCCAGGGTTGGATCCTCAGTACCACATACAAACAAAGATGTTGTGTCTGCCGAAAACTAAAAAATAAATATTAAAAAAAAATTCTCTAGCTCTCTCTCTCTCTCTCTCTCTCTCTGTTAAAAAAAGAAATGAATTGTTATCACCAAACTATTATCTGAAAATTTCATATTCAATGTTTTAAGACTTCCTGTATACTTTCACCAAAATTACCATCAAAAAGTAGTTGATACAAAACATTGTAATGTAATAGCTTAAACATGATATTTCACAATTTTCTTAAATTATATTTGATCATTCTGGTTGTTTTAAAACACATGCTATATTATTTATTAGATATCTTAAGATCTTCATAGACCTTTATGTGTTAACCCTAAATTAAAGGTGGAAACATGTACCAAAATCATATAAGGGAATGACTTTTCTCATGTTTGGGGTTAATTGTGTACTCTAAGTCCTTGCAATATCACTGCTTAGTGGTGGCATTGGGACTGAAAATTTCTCATAACTTCCTCTTTGAAATACAAATGGATGTTCAAAATATTAAAAAAATCATAAGATTCAATGCATTTAATAGAGGAGAGAAAAATTAATAATTTGATACAGTATTGTAGTAGACATATTAAGGGGCATATATTTCTTATTACAGAATTAACACTTGTCTATTTGAAACTCTAGAAAACCCAGCAAAACAAATCAAATTAGCCACATTTCTAAACACAAAAGTTATATTGCTAATAGTTTTGTTTTTTCAGCTTTATGAGATCGTTTTCATCCAGTATATAGAGAAAGTTGAAAAAAATCACATATTTTTAATATGTGTGAACCTATTTACATCAAAATATAAATATTACATATGATATTTATGACATATTATCTTTTTATATGCATAATATACTATATATTGAAGCTTCTTTGAACAGTAAAATAATCCATTAATTTATATTTGTGTATTCTAAGATTGATCCCTCCCTGAGATTTGAGACCAGAGATCAGGGTTCAATATTCCTACTAAACATTATCATGTTGAAATAAATAAGTAAATAAAGGAATTTCCCTTTCCTGCATGATATTATCAGCTTCTAATGAGACATTGTAAAGTTTATTTTCCCAACTGTTGCTCAAATAGCACAGAGAAGGCTCTGGGTAACTCTGTGAGGCTTCCCAAGAACTCCTGCCTATCTTTATACTCAGTAAGAATATTCTTATTGGTGCAGGGCCTGGTAGCCCATACCTGTAATCCCAGGAGCTTGGGAGGCTGAGGCAGGAGGATCCTCATTCAAAGGTAGCCTCAAAATTTTAGCGAGGCCCTAAGCAACTTATGAGACCCTGTTTCTATATAAAATATTATAAAGGGCTGGAGATATGTCTCAGGGGTTAAGTGCTCCTGGGTTCATCCCTGGTGCCAAAAAAAAAAAAAAAAAAGAATATTACTGCTGCTTCTGAGCAATTGGTCTTCTTTTAGTTTGTGAACAAGGAACTCTATGACAAGGAAACTGCCCTTACTAAGATGTCTCTGTGAAATCCCAATCAACTTTGTGGGCTTAAACTTCTCATCAGTTAATAAGAATCCTGTAGGGTGTGAATAAAATGTTGGACCTCCTCCCTGATCCTGTTTGATCTCTTCACCTTTGCTCATTTGATCCTCCTTTGCTGTATTGCTGTGTGTCATGTATCTGTATAATGTTGAAAGAGGATGTGTTTTCATTGCTCAATCATACCTGGTAACTGTACAACCAATTATGTGCAAACCAAGCAGTGGGTCAACAATTTTCATCATAAAGGATGAACACACAGATATGAAATTTCTGGGTTATCTATTTAATTTTAAGATATCTTTTTCCCTGTGTTTTTTTTTTTTAACAAGTAACTCAGATATTCATACAATTTCTCTAGTTCTGGAATCCCATCTGTTTTTATTCAGGAAAGGCTTCAAAAGAAAGGCCAGAAAATGAAAGTATCATAACAGACAGACACAGAGCTTATTTAAGCTTGAATTGTAATAACAATATTTTTAACTAAATAAAAATGACTGTTGAGATAGATTGCTAAAATATAACAGGAATCAAAATTTTGCATCTGTTGACATGTTCTTCCACCTGTGAATTTAAACTGGCTGTGTAACAATTTAATCCTAGGAAATATCCTTGTTCTTTATAAAAGTAAGATTATGCCTTAAGAAAGTGTTGGCCTATATGCGGTTCTCTGAGCTCTTCTACGCAGGGCAAATTGAAAAACAACGATGGTATAAAACAGGAGTGGGTAAAGTTTTTTCTGTAATGTGCCAAATAATAAATGTTCTAGGATTTGCTACCCATCTGGTCTTTTTAACAACTGCCCAAATTTGCTATTGTAGTATGAAAACAGATGTAGAGTATAAGTAAACAAATGGTCACAAATGAGCTTACCTGTGTTCTAATAAAGCTTTATTTACAAAGCCAGTGCTGATCCATACTTGGCACTAATTCCATAGTTCTGCAGTCTGTGAAATAAAGTAGTAATTTTTATTGAATCTTCTTTTTCATTTATTGGCAGATACCAGAGAATATAAAAGCACACGAAATAATAATAAAATAAAGAAATGATGTATAAGAAATAATTGATGTTAACAGCTTGATAATTTTGGTTTGTATATTTTTAGGATTTCTATCATACATAAATGTGGTATTACAATAAGTAAATATGCATTGATAAAATGTGATTGTGCATATACTCAATATTTTACCTTTTTAAAAAATTTAACATTATGTTTTGACCCAGGAAAGAGAAAGAATCATATTTATGTTTTGAAAGGGCCTGCCCATTGTGGTACCTTTAGGCTCTTTTTCCTCATTTCCTGTCATAAGTTCTTAAATGGCCCCGAATTTCTACTTCATTTTAATAATCATTTTCATTGTTGTCATCATTAATAAAATTGCATACTAAAAAGTTTATGTTAGTATACATTCCAAAGAATAGTTTGTGAGTATGAATTTTTAATAAGCTAACAGATGAAATATTTGGAAAGAGATATGAGGACCCATCTAAACATAAATAGGAAACAATCTATCTCTATAATTCTAGATTCTCAGAGGTTTAGGATGTAAAATTCATATTCTGAGCCATTTCAAGTGGAGAAGTGTAGTGTCGTCAAGGACTTAGCAACCAGAAAAAATTTAAAAACTAGTAAAGTTCCCTTTACCTAGCACTCTCTAAAGAAGTTATAAAATTTTTATGTATTAGTTATATAGTTTGAAAGTTTCTATTTCTTATTTAGAAAGGAATGTATGGGATGGAAGGATGACTTTTCACACCTGCAAACTCAGCCAAATTCCTTATGTTCCAAGGGTCCTAGAGAACTGTTGATCACTGGGTCTTGATTACGGAATAGTCTGAATGTCTACTGTAGTATTTGTTTTCCCTGGAAATAGTCAAGACTTGTTAATATTTAATATCCATTTTTTTTTAGTTAATATCTGGTCAACAATAAAATAAATAAATAAAAAGCAAACACAAAGGTAAGCCTAAATCAGAGGGAATACTTTACCTACAAAGAATGAGACTGTTCTTGATATTTCTTGGGGACTTTCATTTAGGAAATACAATTGAATTTCATTGGTTCATCTTTTCATTTCAAATCCTATACCAAGAAACAGTTATGATCCTTACCTGTGCTCTAACTGCCAAGTGAAAGTAAAAATATTCAGGGGGGAAAACAAAAATTTATAATCTACAGATATAGATTGGTTACATTGTGGACTCCTGGGAGGAATATATGGTGAAATGGTGAGAAATGCTGCTGCCACCTAAACTTCTGTGGCCCTGGATCAGCAGCAAAATCTCCTGACACTTATTATTTTTCCACTCCCAGTCAGAATTTTTCTCTAGGTTTAATGCAATCAATCTCACATTGATAAATTAGGCTTAAGAATTTTCTAGGCTGAGTTATAAATATTACAATGGCCTTTCTAAAAGGTGCATTCCAGTATATTACTCTAAATCCTTTCTCAATTTTATTCAGTTCAAAATGTTAATTGTTCCTGCTGTGATCCTAGTAAGTTTTGCAAGAGAATGTAGAGATACACACGTTTAGATCCTCAGAGGACTTTAAAGAATGTGGGGACAAGGCAAATACAACAATTGTCCTAACTAAAGGCCAAATGAGAGCAGTGCCCTAAGAAAGGCAAAGACCTAGCAACTTGGTCTAGAGAAATGCATGAATAACTCAAATTTGACGAAGCAGATCAGGAAAGGACTTGACAGTGGAGATGGCCATAGAGAAATACATGATGTTGATCTGGTAAAAGTTGCAATGACGAATATGCTGAGCCAGGGAAGTCTGGGCTCTAAATAGCAGAGGAATCATTCAGTTTGGCTGGAACATAAGAACCATACATTTATAAAGTATGTAGAAGAATATGGTAGAATAAATATGGGAAAGGAGTCTGAAGAAATATTCAAGAACTAAGAGATAATCTGTTCTTCTGATTTTGAACCTGAAAGCAACTTTCATACTAACTTCATTATCACTTTTAACACAGGTCAAAGTTTTCCCTTTGTTTTCAGGTTAAAAAAACCAAAAAACAAAAAAACTAGATATAGAAAAGCTAGATCATTGACATAGTGGGAGCTAGGTATGATATAATAAAGCCAAATTCAGGAAGTACTTATATATATAAAATATCATATAAAATATAATAAAGGTGGAAAGTATGCTTAGTGAATACTAACATAACATACTTCCATCTTTCACTTTTAAAAAACACAAAGCAGCTGGGTGCGGGCTCATTCTTATAATCCCAACAGATTGGAAGGCTGAGGCAGGAGGATCACAAGTTCAAAGCCAGCCTCAGCAAAAGTGAGATGCTAAGCAACTCAGTGAGACCCTGTCTCTAAATAAAATACAAAATAGGGCTGGAGATGTGATTAATTGGCTGAGTGCCCCTGAGTTCAATCCCCGATACCAATAAAATAAAATAAAATAAAATAAAATAAAATAAAATAAAATAGAAATGCAAAGTGCTTTCACAGGCATTATCATATGCAGCCACAAACTGTACTGTAAGTAGCAAGAAGTATGTATTTATTTTATGGATGAGAAAACTGAGCATCAGAATATGTGTGGCTAATGGAGTGAAAACCTTAAGAAGACATTCATATAAAACAGGATGAATAATAATACTAGAAAATTGCTCAGCACTAAGAAATCAGATGTTGCATTGATATTGCTAAAAAAAAAAAAAATTCTACAGAAACCTAGGTGAAGAGGCCAAGACTGAAGGAGGCTATTTGTTAAAAATAAATAGGTCTTGTTTCAATTTTGGACTAGGAAGGTAGTTCAGTTGAAGGACATCACATAGAGTTAAGCAGTTAGGGTTAACACAAAGTTTATCCTGAATAGAAAGAAAAATAGAAACCAGTAAAAATCAAACCAATGCAAGCATTTGTAATGAAGGAAAAGCACACTGGGACCACACTCTTAATTTCCCTGGTGTAGCAAGTAAAAAATGTGTCCTGTAGGGTCATTCAAAGCATGTGACAAGTGTAAAGCAGTTTAACAGGCTGACATTGGTGGAAACCAAATAAACATTTAATAATGGAATACAGTCTTACTCCCTGCCACACAAATGTTCCTTTTTGTTGAAGGATGCTATTATAATGGATTCTTCTCTAATTCCACGTTTGAGATGAGAACTGCATTGTTGGGACCAGAACGTAATGCAGTTATTTGAAAAACTTCTTGGAGAATAAAATGTACATGGATGAAGTGGTCTGTAGCCCATCCCTACAATGTGTTTCTCAGGAAATTACTGAAGATTGTAGCTTTAGAATCCCTTTGGGAGACACTGTTGGTTGGTCACAACACAATAATTTACAATATCCTGTTTTCCAAAGATTTAGCCTTTTAATTCTTATAAATGAATTACTGACATTTTAATTTCATTTTCTAAGAGCAATCACTAAACGTAGCACATGTAATATATTCAATCAGACTTGAATGGTTGTGTCAGTTTTCACAAAAAAATTATACTCTCCCAATGTAGAGTTGTTGAGTGATTATGTCCTTTGGTTCTGTTGCAGCAATTGGTTTGTGCTTCCAGAAGTCTTGCCTTTAATATAGACATTATTCTACATGATTATCAAGTAATTTGCTGTCTTATGTACAAAAAAAAAATCTAGTTCAAGTTAACTTAAGAAAGGGAGGAAGAAAGTAAAAAAAGCAATTGAAAATATAATTAGTATCTCAAATAAAATATTAAAATATTTGAAATCTGGTAAATGTGGGGATCAAAGGAAGCCAAGTCAAGCCAAGCCAAACTCCCATTACAGTAAGAGTTCATTAGGTTTTGTGTTCTACCTAATCTGCCACAATCCTTTTATTGCCATGTCACTGAGTCATTCTCTCTTGTGAATTATGCAACATTTGAACTCTAATCACCTTTCTCAGGGTTTTTGAGGTGATGTAAAATAAGGGGATGAAAAGACAAAATTGACAAATGTCATTTTTTACTTTAAGTTCCTTTTGGAGATATTTAGTAATTAAACTGCACCTTTTGAACAAATATCACCAAAACTTGCTCTAACTGATCCTGTGAAAATTTATGGTAGAATAAGAAAAAAAATCATGGTATAAACAGTCTGCTTTTCAAGCTTATTAAGAACATTAATTTTTGTTCAAGTGACAATTACTAAACTTTCTGGATGTGTGATGCTGAAAACTAATTTATTTAATCAGAGTCATAATTTATTATGTGACGTAGTAAAGGTAACATATTTTCCACAGTGCATTTAATTGGAATTATTTCTGGTTGAGTTTATAGAAATTATCTCATTTGAGGATGCATTTACTCTTTCCACGATTTCTACCAATGAATTAAATGGAGATATGATGATATCCATAACTCCTATACTGCTGGATCTTTAAGAGAGCACTATTCCTGTCATTGCTTTCATGAACACCATTAATTCTGATTTACTATTATCTTGGGATGAAAAGGGCATCATCATTTAGCCTTCCTCACTACAGTAGCTCTTTATTGATCAAGCATTCAGTTTAGTCATTATGTCAACTACCAACTTCTATTCTAAATATACAATTGTCTATTCCAAATACACAATTCAAAAATGAGGATATGACACATTGTAGGTAATAGATAAAAATTCTATTTATACTCACTGACAAATATTAAAATGTCTAACAATGAAAGTCAAGAAATGAAGTCTATGCCCATACTTTGGTTGTTAAAAATGTAAATTGCTCCATTACAGTTTGTAAAATAATGTCACAGATTTATAAATGTTACTTTTACTAATATAATTTACTTTTTAGAAATGTTGTATAGATGCAAAGTTTTTGTGACCACATTTTCTATATGAAAAAGGAAATAGTGAAAAATTATCAGAAAACTCCCAATTGTAGAATTTTCATACACTGCAACACTAAAAATGAAGTAAACATGGTATACAAAAAAATCATGCAAGAACTTTATGTTAATGTTGAATAAATAACAAGCTGCAGAACATGTTTAACATATACATTTATATAAATTATATAAATCTCAAAAGTTTTAAAATTGAACAATACATACCTGAAAATGTAGTTATATCTTTATTTATCTTTAAAGGAGAAAATGAAGAATATGATAAGGAACTCATTCAGATGAGAGTATTGTTGGCCTGAATATGGAGTGAGACCAGAGATTAAAAAAAATGTAGACAATATAGAAGAGTTGGCATCTAAGATTAAGCCCCAGATTTGTAATTATTGGTATTTATTATGAATCTGATATGTGCTATAAGCATCCAATTATACAGATTCCATTTTGGATAAAACTATTTTAAAATGAATATAATAAGAGATCTATCTCAATGTTAGTTCTACATGATTTTATAGCTAAATTTTGTCAAATTTTCAAGAGATTGATAATTTCTATGATATGTAAATTACTCTCACAGAGAGGAAAATAGTTGTTTAAAATTGTCTTTGCCTTTTTCATAAAAGTTTCCAAATGTGGATTGTGATAGGGAATAGAACACTTTTGATTCACTAAGTTAGCCAAGGACTCAGATATCTATTATTTTTTTCTTACTTCTCCATCTCCTAACTTTCATTGTATATATACTCAATATAGAGTCACCTCTGCAATCTTATCCAAACTCCAAACAACGGTAATTGGTAAGAAAGCCATGCAGAGCAAGCATCTTCCTTCAAAGGCTAAGATCTGAAAGTTGTACATACCTCTATTTATCAACCACTGACTAAAACATATTCACATAACCTACATTAGTTACATAGATCTCAGAAATGTAGTCTTTATGTGCCATGTATTCCGCTACAATGATAGTTTGTATTACTCAGGAGATAATGAGGAAATGAATATTAGAGAAAAACATCACTGTCTGTCACCCTATAAATTTAAGCATCCAAAACAAACTAAGAACATTGAGTCCAGGAGAGGGGATAAATGTATCATGACCAATTAAGGTTTTCCCCAGAAAATGGAAGAATGATTCAGCATTAGGAAATATATCAATATAATTCTTTAGATTAAGACATTAAATGAGAAAAATTTAAACAATGCATAATGTAACATCTATAAAGAAAGGGAGGCAGGTCAACACCATGTCCCTGAATGCCCTCCTTCTGTTCCCCAAAACCTAAAAGGTAAGGGAGAGAAGACTTGGACTGTAAAGTCCTGATAAATATCACCTTGAAGGACAAGACTTTCTCTTATGCACACTGGGAACTAAAGCAGGTTGTTAGTATTATTTGTAGAAAGCTACTTTCTTGCTTGTACACCGGGACAATTGCTTCTTGGGATGTTGATTATATAAACAAACTAAGAAAGCTAACTGATAATGATGACTGCTTCTGCAGAGTAGTATATAAAACACCTCTCTGAATAGAAATGGGCATGGAAATGAGAGTGCTGTGGAAAGGGTACCATTCATCTAACCAGCTGCCTCTGGATAAACACTGAGAGGGGCAGAGGTGCTGCTTGGCAAAGCACACAGAAGTATGGGGTTGCTCTCTTCCAGCCTGGCCCCATATAACTTTCCTTGGAGCAGTCACTAATCCCTATGAGCTTTCCCCAACACATCTATCTCCCATGCTATCTCTATGCACTTTATTTATCCTCTCCAAAACCTTACCCTATGGGCCTGGCACAACTGGGCCAAAGATGAGATTGATGGTTAGGTCCAGAATAAAATTTGGTAACAGTTGACACATATTCATGATAGACACATATTCATGATAAAAACCTACTTAGAATCAATAATAGAAAGAAACATACTTGGGCTGGGGTTGTGGCTCAGTGGAAGAGGGCTTGCCTAGCATGTGTGTGGCATTGGATTCAATTCTCAGCACCACATATAAATAAATAAAATAAAGGTCCATCAACAATTAATAAAAATATTTTTTTAAAAAAAGAAAGAAACATCCTTAAAGTAAAACAATAAATTAGCTTACACATAGGAGCATGTAGTTACGGATGAGCATATGTGCTTGAAGCACAAAAAAAAGGTCTCAGATTTTGGATCCCCCACACACCACCTTTTTTTCCCCTGAAACTTGAAAACACAATTTTCCCTTCAGTTTTAAGGCCTTTAAAAATGATCTTCAGAACTTTTCATAATCAGCTTCCACATAGCACTCACAGTTATAATCAATGTCCAGCCACACTAATTCAATATTCATCCCTCAACTAACCAAACAACTTCATAAACTGTGTCTTTGTTAATGTTGTTCACTTTTCTTGAATTAAATCAACCCTTCATGAGAGTAGTCAAATTATCTTCCCTGATCGAAACTAAATTTATCTGAATTCCTTCAGCTCAAGATAAAAATTTGCTTTTAAGAACCCAATCACATTTTGTACCTTGTCTGTCATTCTTTCCTTACGGTTCAGTTTCTCTGACAGAATATGCTATTTTGTTTCATTTACCTCAAATCCACAAGGCCTGCCATAAAATTGACAGTAAGTACCCTTTCTGTTTTATAGACCATACCTATTTTTTAAAGTACCTAAATTTTCCGGAGTAGTTTGCTACAGGGCAGGAAATCAACTTATAAATCTCATAATAATTTAATAATTAATTACTGAAAAATTCATTATCATATTTAGAAAGGCAAGACTTGAGATACTCCTAGGTCAATAAATGGATGTCTATAAGTTGAATATTGTGCCTCAGATATGGTTTTACACATTTTTGTTTAGTCCTTTAACCCCCACATCCTCTTACTTTGTTCTTATTACACCTCTTATTACTTCCTTTATACTTCTACTTTGTTTTTATACATTTTGGATGAGGGCCTGTGGGTGGTTTGGCACCCAACAACAACCTACAGAGCATGTTATATTAAAACTAACGTCTCTTTTACATGCTTTGTGATTCATATTCTAATCACATTGTTGACATTTTTGGAAGTTGATCCACCATGAAAAGTGTGTGTTCATGCATGTGGGAGTCTATATTTGTGAATTATGTTCTTCAGGGATGAATCATAGGCATGAGAGTGTAATCTGTGATTATCATCTAAATTAGAAATGTTGAGAACTGAAAATAAAAGAGTAGTGATTTAAAAGTTAGTTAGGATGGAGGAACAATACAAAGCAAGGTGCGGTGAAGGAAGGGCTTGTCCTCTTACATTTATAATTCCTCTATTATAGATGTTTTTGGTGGGGTATTAGAGACTGAACTCAGGGGCACTCAACCACTGAGCCACATCCCTAGCCCTATTTTGTATTTTATAGAGAGACAGGGTCTCACTGAGTTGCTTAATGCCTCACAGTTGCTGAGGCTGGCTTTGAACTTGAGGTCCTCCTGCCTCAGTCTCCAGAGTTGCTGAAATTCAAGCATGCACCACACTGCACCTGGCTCTAACTCTTCTATTATAAAGCCTCCAATTACATAAAATAATTGACTTGACATTACAAAAAGAAGAAGGCTAATAACCTCCAAGGGGGTGTGTGTAGATAGATAGATAGATAGATAGATAGATAGATAGATAGATAGATTTATATAGATAGAAAAGAATCCATTTGCATAGATATAGATAGATACAAGATGCACACATATATGTATAGAAATTCATATGTAGAAAGAGACACAAAAATTGTGTACATATGTGTCATATGCATACACACAAATTTTGTCTTTCCGCCCCAAAAAAAGGAAGAAAGAAGAAAGAAAAGAGAAAACAATTTTGAGACAATACTGAATGTCTTCTTTGCACACTGAAGTGATACAGGACCCATTTGTACATCTGGCTTAATAATAGTAACTGAACTAATTATGTGTTTTACACAATACAAAACGTAGAATGGATTTACTTTTCATTTGACCTATAAGATGTTTGCAGGATTCAAGTCTACATCCAAACTCAGTATTGATTGAAGATCTTTTCATGTGTTACCAAAGCCCTAAAGGTAGTTAATGATAAATTCTGGGTATGTAACATTCATAAAAGTATATGCAAATTGTGATAATTTATCGTCACGGTTGTTAGATTGGGATTTTAAGTAGATACAAAGTTAGAAATAAATATGATGAATTTCAACATGGAGTCACCCATTGGCAATCGAGTATATAATGTGATGATCACTATGCATTATTCTATGAATAAGCTGCAAATTTTACTGATTTTACTACTCCCTTGTCAAAGCATTTCAGTGCACAATTGATTAAAATGTTGCATAATTTCATAGGTGTCTGATTTACTCATAATTTTAGATTGCTCTACAACTCAAGGAACAAACTTTACTGATGCAATTTAATTGTATGTTTTTCCTCATTCACTATACTTGACTGAGATGCATGCTCCACTGATTGAACTAAATGATTCATAGACTACGGTATTATAGTTTTTATCAATGGAGCAATGTATTTCCATGTCTTGATTTTTCTAGTACAGAAGTCAAAGTGTGCACAATGCCTCTTGAGAATGCAAGTTCTCTTGTTAAAATGATTATCATTTTTATTGTTATTATTTTTGTTTATTTTATTTAAAGAGTCTCTCTGGTTTTTAAACATTCTATATATTGTAGTTCTTTTTTGTTGTTGCTTTTGATCACTGTGGATATTTATGAGTTATAATATTAGGTTCTGGTACACATGTACTTTGTGCAATGATCAAATCAGAGGTATTAGCATATCCTTTCCCTTAAACATTTATCATTTTTTTGTAAGAACAGTCTTATAAAATCCTTTCCTCTATTTTAAGATTTGCATTACATAATTGCTAAAAATAATCATCCCACTGTCCAACAGAGCATCAAAATTTATTCTTCCTAACTGTAGCATTCTGCCCATTGACTGGTGTCCATCTACCTATACCTCCCTCCATCCTCTCCAGCCTGCAGTAGTTTTTCTTTTACTTTTACTTCTATAGATCAATTTATTAGATTCCATATATATGAATGAGATTATGCAGTGCTTTTATTTCTGTATCTGGCTTATTTAACATAATGTTTTCCTTAATTATTCACACTGCCACAAATGACAGAAATTCATCGTTTTATGACTGAATAATATTTCATTGTGTATACATAGCACATTTTCTGTAACCATTCACCTATTGATGGGCATTTAAGTTGATTCTATAACTTGGTTATTGATACAATAGACATTGAAGTGCAGATGTCTCATTGACATAGTGATTTAATTTCCAATGGATATGTTCCCAGTAGTGTAATTGATGGATCATATGGTATTTCTATATTTAAGGGATCTCCATATTGTTTTCCATAATGGAGGATGTACAAATATACATCCCCACCAATGTTGTGTGAAATTTCTCCTTTCTCCACAGCCTTGCCAGTCAACATTTGCTATCTTTTGTCTTTTTGGCAATGATCATTCTAACTAAAGTGAGAGGATTTGTGAGTGAGATGGTTGAGGGTTTGGTTTGCATATATGCCAGATGGATAGTGATGCTGAGCATCTTTCATAGACCTATTGCCCATTTGTATGTATTTTTGGAAAATATCTATTCAAATCTTTTGTGCATTTTTAATTGTAGTATTTGTTTTTATCTTTTTCTTCTTCTTCAACAGAAACAGTATTCATAATAACAATCTGCCCATGATAGGCCTCCCATTTTAGCTGCAGGTAGGAGTGAATACATGGGTGTTAGAAATATAAAGTACTTGCCTTTTTTGACAATGTTGCTTCTCTTCAGTATACATGGGACAGGTTGTTTGGCATACATATTCTTAATTAGAGTAATGCTTTAAAAAGTTTTTTAAGTAATAAAAAAGCAAATGGTAATCATTTCTTTAAATAAACCCCAACATTCTTAAGTTATATTTTTGTTTCCTTATCTTATAATTTTTGGAACATAACAACATAGTTTCAGATTGGTAGAAAAAGGCCAGAGATATACTTGGCAAGACTAAGTTAAGTTCCTAATTTATATATCAAAATATGTAGAAACTTAGCTGAAGATCTTTGGCAAGATGGAAAAAGAAAAAAATACAATTTGTCTCATCACAGGCTTCTTTGGAACTTAAAAGCATCTAACTGGTGAGTAGTTACTAACTACTGATGCTATCTGAACTATATAACCTTCTATCCAATTCAAAGAGCATGATTTCATGCTGTGCAATGGACCTTTCATCAGTTAGGCTAACATCATGCTCAGGAAAAGCTTTTAAAAATCCATTAATTTATTCCTTTCTTTTAAAGGAATGTGGAGTGACAGCAGAATGGACCTGATTCTCAATTCAAACTCAATATCACCTGAAAGCCTTTTGTCCCTGGTGATACAATGACAATCATGAGTCCTTAATTATTTTATGCAATCTAGTACAACCAACAATCCATAATTTTCTCATTTGTTATTTTAAAAAAATTTAGGTCATCATTTTTCCTCATTCTGATATTAATCCACCTCTAACAGGTTAGTTGGTATGTATCCTTTTATTTCCATGTATTATAAAAAAAGAAAGAAAGAAAATGACCAGTCTTCTTCTTCTTCCTCGCCCCCCCCCCCACCCCTGCAGGGATTGAACTCAGGGGCACTTGACCAGTGAGCCACATCCCTAGCCCTATTTTTTATTTTATTTAGAGACAGGGTCTGAGGGATTTGCTTAGCACTTTACTTTTACTGAGGCTGGCTTTGAACTTGCAATCCTCCTGCTTCAGCCTCCCAAGCCTCTGGGATTATAGGGGGTCACCAATGTTCCTAGCTAGCAAAGTCTTAATCAAGGAGACTAGCACCAATTCTGGGCAAGTCTTCTCGAATTCAGGATGTATCACGAATATCTGAATAATCATAGGTCACATTCAAGTTTAAAGTGGCTTTCTCTATTCATCTATAAAACATCGCTAATGATTATATAAACTCTTAAGCAATAATATTGTAAATAAATGTGATAACGTATTCAAAGCCCTTAGGTCAGTGCTTGTGGGCACATGGTAAGCACTATGTGGGTCAGGTTTTTGATTATGGTGATGACTTAACTTCATTATTATTTAAAACCTAATTAAAATTTAATCTGAGGAATATATTTATGTATATTTACAAATACATGACATGTAAAATATACATTTTTTTCCACTTCTTTGTTATTGTTATCATCATCTTTATCATCACTGTTATTTTAACATGTAACAAACTTGGCTTGTAAATAGTTTTAGATTTACAGGAGAGTTTCAAGATGATGACTCTTGCACCCAGGATCCCCTAAAATTCACATCTCAGATCACCTATTACTGGAAAAGTAAGTTACTTCCTCTATAGGTTTTAAAAACTCATGGAGAACAATCAAATAAATGTGTGCTTAACTTTACCAATAATCATGGAGATAGTTACAATTGTAAATTATGATTTATTGATGAACAATTGACCAGGAAATCAATGGCTAATAACAGTAAGTTTTCACAGGTATTTAGGGAGATAATAATGCACATATTTTAGAAAGAGTAAAATTGGTAATCAGGTGCTAACAGTAATTTTAAACTACCAAGCAAAAAAAGTAAAAGCATGTAAATTACAATTCTAAATTTCAACCTCTACACTAGAGAATATCTTACATTTCAAAGGAAAATGTAAGACAGTTCACTCTATCTTTTTGTAAATATTTTTTTTTTGAAAAAGGAAAACCTTAAATATTACTCAACAATTAACAAATTAGTTACATTTTAGTTTACTATAACAATGCAGTAGTAAACAATAGTAATGTAAATGAGTTCAATCTATATAGTAAATTAATCAAGGTCAAAGACATAACTTCAAGTTTGAAAAGCTTGTCAAAGTGAGAAATACTGTAAAGATAAGACAGTTTTTATAAGTTTCAAGGAATGTAACAAAATTCTATATTTATTTAGAAATTTATATAAAGTAAAGGTATAAAAGTTGCTTAGGAATGACTTACACATATTTTCTGGTAGTCCATGTCTTTTTGGAGATAAGGTAGAGAAAATGAGAGGTAGAATGCAGATTTAGCAGTATTTTTTTAATAGAAAAATGATCTGAAGCAAATTTGGCATTTATTTTATTCCACTATTAGGTATTAAGATACAGATTACATGGTATGTTTCCTCCTGTATATCCAAAGCAATCTATCCAAATTTAACAAAACCTCAAACAAACAATAGTTTCTCTTGACTACAAGCCACTATATAGTTTCTTATCTCTTACCGTCTCTGAATAGACAAGTTTCCCAGTAAAAGCTGCAAGAGATCTTATTTCTGTCTTTCAGGTTTTCTGAGCCAATCAATGTACCCTGCAAATCCCTGTGTTAGAAGCTCACAGGAAATCACTAGTGAGCTTCTCACTGTTGCATTCATTACAAGTTAACACAACCTGACTTTTCTTCTACATTTTTGTCCACTGTATAAATTTATAATTGAAACTGAGATAATATTCTACAGAAACTTTCTTGAGCTCTGTTGTTTTGAAGAAAATCTCATTAGACACAATATCATTCATTCCCTAATCTCTACAAAAATAACCAATTACATTGAGATTTCACCTCATTCCAGTAAGAATGACAATAAACAAGAATACAAATAATAATACATGTTGACAAGTATGTAAGGAAAGGCAAACTCATACCTTGTTGGTAGGACTGCAATTTAGTGTAACCACTCTGGAAAGCCAAATGGGAATTTTCAAAAAACTCATTGGTATACATCCAAAGGATTTAAAATCAACATACTATGGCAACACAGCCACATTAATGTTTATAGCGGCACAATTCACAATAGTCAAACAATGGAACCACCAGGTGACCTTCAGCAGATGAATGGATAACAAAATTGTGATGTGTATACATAATGAAGTATTACACAGCCATAAAGAAAACTGACTTTATAGCATTCACCAATAAAAGAATGGAATTAGAGACTATCATGCTAAGTGAAGTAAGCCAGTCCCAAACAGTCAAAGATAAAATGATTTCTTGGATATTCAGAAGCTAATCCAAAATAAGAGCGTGAGGTTAAAAAAAAAGAATAGAAGAAAGGTCAGTGAAATAGACAAACGAGAATGAAGGAAAAGAAGGAGGAATGGAATAGGGTAGGATAGTGGAATGAATATGACCTAAATTTCCTATGTGGTATATATGAATCTCACCATCATGTATATCCACAGACACTAATTTTAATGAACTATAAAAGACAATAAAAAATAACCAACTACAGACATCTTGCAAATTTCACATCAGTGTCAGACTTCTCCCCTGACCTATAGGCATTCAAATACTGTATTAATTTCTTCTTGATATATGTTGCAAATTCTTCTCAAACTTTGAAAATCCAAATTTCATTTTTATTTTTATCACAAAAAATATTGAACCTCCTTAGTGTTAACTCATGTATTAATGTTATTCCTCTTTTTTAAAATTATTTGTTTAGTTGTAGATGGACACAATACCTTTATTTACTTATTTATTTTTAATGTGTTGCTGAGGATCGAACCCAGTGCCTCACATGTGCTAGGTGAGTGCTCTACCACTGAGCCACAAAACAGCTGCTTGTGTTATTCCTTATACCTAATAACAATGCTTGATATCTTGACTCATCATTTTTTGTATCCTCCTACATCAGAATCTACATCTAAGATTCATGATATATTCTTCATTGAGTCATTCTCTCTTCATCTAGTAATATACCTAATGCAGGTTTCAGTGATCTTGCCTTAACATTCCATGGTAGCCCAGCCCTGCTCTTGGCCCTTCTGAATATAGCAGCCAGTAGCATCTTTTATGAAATGTACCTGATCATGTCACACAGCTTCAAACTATGCCATTACATCTCATTGTATCATAATTAAATGCTTAGCCACTGGCCTTGCCTGCAGGAGATCCCTTCTTATTCTCAATATTTGTTGCAAACTCATTTTCCCTTTCTTCATTATGGTCTAGTCCCCCCCCATCCTCATTTAGTTTCTTGAGCAAACCATGTTCCATCATGTTGTATAGGTTTGCTCATGCAATTCTTCCCACTGGTATGCTTGTCCCCAACCCTGGCCCTAGTTAAATATTACTCATCAATCAGATTGTAGCTCTAGAGACATAGTCCATGAAAGGATTAGCTGAACCCCTTAGTAGACCACCATATTTCTCTGTTCTTTCCTTAGAACACAACTATTTATAAATAGTTTTTATTTATTCCTTTAGTATCACAGGATGATATGAGTGTCATTAATGTTACAAAAAGAAACTACGAAAGACTTTACAGTTCTTTGTCAATGAGTTCAAAATATATGAAACTCTTTTTAACTCTGCAGGAACTTTCTAGCTATGTTAGAGGTTAAAGTTTTCAAATGCAAACCATTTGTATTTTACTTATAGATTCAATTACAAATATTTTCAAATTTTGTTAATTTATTTATCTGTAGAGTTTCTGTTATTATTCATAAAGATATTCTGACTTCAAATATTGGTTTGGGCCATTACCTTTATGTACTGTTATAGATAAATTTAACCTTTGAGGTCTTTAAAACAGAACATACACAATTAGGTTGAATGATTAAATAAGGTCATACATATATGCATACTTTATAAAATTGTCAATGGTTTTAGTAAACATTTTATAACTATGAGCAATCCATAGTTATTTCTTGAATAGATTTTCAGCATTATAGAACAGTACTTATGTGTTCCCCTCCTGATGCCTACGAGGGGACCTACCATATGTTTAAAAAAAAGAATCAACATAGTTAAATGTGGATATTTATTAATTTACTTTGCACGAGTGGTTCCCAATCCTGTGGTTAAATTTAGAGTAAAATTCTACATAAAATTGTGCATGTATGTAGTTTCTGAAGTATGTAGTTATGAGAATAATTGTATATACTATAATAGTACATATGTGACTTTCCCCCACCCTGATGTTCAGAAATAGTCCACAATACATTAAGGGTAGTTTTTGAAAAGTGAAAAGGATTTAGAATTCTGGAAGTTTTTGATTTAACATCCTTATTCTTAGAATACAAGTAGGTGTTCTGAAATTAAAAAAAAAAAACTTCTTTAATGCAATCATAGATTTAAACAAAATTAATACATTTTAAAAAATTCAATGTTAACTTTTTAATACCTTAACATTTTGATATATTAAAGTATAGGCATAAAAGGAATATTTTTACCTAGCTAACACTGAACACTCAAACTCAGAAATAGAACTATATTTTTGTATTCCGGCTTGGAACTATGTTTTTTTCTCATGGAAGACATGATTTCTTTCTAATTAGTCAACACAAATAGAATGTTTTTTCTACTCTTACTGTTGTCTTCATATTTATGCCTTTCCAGAGACCTTTCAAATACTTTCAGTTTTGCATTTGACCTAACACAACACACATTTTTTTTGTTGTTGTTATTTTCTTCTGATCAAGTTTAATAGATCTCTATTTCATGAATCTATTATTAAGTTTTTGATTCCACTGTTGTTTCTTCAAATGTTCCTTTATTAATTTCTCATTCTTTTTCTCTTTTTTTCCCAAAAACATATTCAGTAATATTTTATATGTGTTATGGATGACATGTTCTTTGAATACTTGCAAACCCCCAAATATCTCTATTTCTCCTTCAGTTTGGTTCTGTGGTCATTTGATATCTTTCCCCTTCAGGTGTCTATAGTTTCTATTCCAAAATGTTCACCGTATCATTCTGTAGATGGAAAACTCAAAGAATCCCAATGTGATTCTTTAACTATGAAGACTTTTTTTCATAAAGCATGTATAATTTTCAATTTTCACTAGACTTATTGGATTTTACAGACTATATTGAGATACATATCCTTTGTTTTCTCACATTTTAAATTCTTTGGTCTATACTTTAAGCTATTTTTTGAACTGAAGCTTCTAGTAACTAAATTTAGTCTCAGCAGTCATCTGTGCTTTTGCAGCTTTATAGCTTATAAATTCCATTCTTAATTATCATAAAACATTGCTTGTATGATTATGAATTCAAGCTTTTTAAATATTTGGTGTATGTGCTTTGCCAATTCTGGATAGTATTGCTATTTCTAGATGAAGGGTTAAATCTTATTTTTTTAAATTTTCTCAGAGAAATTCAGAGATATGCTACACAAATAAATTTATTAGTTGTTTAAAGAGAATTTCACAAGAAGGAAGCTAAAATAAATAGGCAAAAGGCAATATTAAAAAGGATAATGCAGGTAAATTCTTAGTGATAATTCAAAAGGGGTTTTGAATAATGTTATATCTACTTTTAACAGAATACATACATGAAGTACATACATACCCATGTGCACAGTTAATGAAATATTAAAATTATTATTACTATTATTATTATCATCTTATTTATTTATTCATTCATTCATTTATTTTTGGTGCTGGTGATTGAACACAGGGCCTTGTGCATGTGAGGCAAGCACTCTACCAATTGAGCTGTATCCCCAGCTCTGAAATATTAAAATTATATAGGGAGATACACATGATATTACCAAGATAGAAAATTTACATATAAGAGGGAAATTTTATGTTGATACATAGAAAACAAAAGCATCAGAACAGTATGTTAAAATTCAAGAAGTAAATAACATTCAATTTTAGAACCTATTTCTTGAAAAAAAATCAGTTGATGAAAGACATTTGACACAAATTTAAAACTAAGAATATGCCAGCAAAGTGTCCCCAGTAAAACAATTTTTAAAGGACAGAATCTGGGCAAAAATATTTCTCATAATCAAAGCTCAAGATGCACAGAAGAATACTGAATAAAGAAGTTGAGATACATGAATAAATTAAAATTTACGTTATTCAACAATAACAATGGTATCTAGCTTAACTGAGAAAATTAGAAGTAAAATATTCTGATTGCTTATATAACAGGAAAATGAGATTACTTTATAGTGATATTCTCTAATGTTGGGGTAATATTCTTCTCCTTGTTAGAGTAACAACAAAGTTATTGAATTAATAACTGCATGAAATGATATAAGATTGTTCCTCAAGTGTTTAGTGTTGAGTGTTTCAAAAGAAAATTGAATATAGAACAAGACCAAAGATAAATTAAAAATGTTTGGGTAGTTGAGATACTAAAAAAAAAAATGAGTTGACAATAGGGAATAGAAGTGAATTATTTAAAAATTTATTTCTATGAGCAAATGTTATCTTTTGAAAACAGCTCCTTAGTAAGCCCTCCAAAGTCATTTAAGTATACTTAAATAAATTAGAAGTCAGAAAACATGTTATTAATAAAATATAAATTTGATAAATAGTTTTCTAACATTGCTTAAGTTAGTTTAGTTTGATTTGGTTTTACATTGCTAAGACATCTCTTTTCAGCTAACAGTGATATGTCATATGTATAACATAAAAGTACTTACACATTGAATATATACTTGGAAATTAAGATGTTTTCTTCCTTATCTGTTTAACTTTTAAATTTTCACTAGATAGCACTGTCGATGTAAGTGGAGGATCAATTTTCCCATATTATTTCAATATGGCAATATATTTTACCATATTCTTCAAATTTTTAACTTACACAAACACTTGGAAAATATTCATATTCCCATAATGTGAAGAGAACTAAATCTATATTTTCAAAAATCCCACATAGAAAATATCAGCCTATTATTCAAATGCCAGTTCATTCAAATAAGTCCTACTGTACATCCAAGGAAATTATCACTCTCACCTTGCATAAGTTATACCAACTACAAGAGGAAAATCTATAACAGTTCATATATCTAATATAGCTTAGTTATAACAACTGAGCAAGGAGAATTTATTTAAAAATTTGAAACTTTCTTTCTGATTAGCACAAATTAAAAACCATAAAGCACCATATAATATTAGGAACTTATATTCAATGCTAATGAAAATAATTTGTATATACAATTATATTTTGTATATGTATCTTTATATACACATTGTGTATTAAATAAATCATATAACAAAATAGAACTATTAAGGAATAGTATATATATATATATATATATATATATATATATATATACACACACACACAAAATTAACTGCATGCTTTTATATACACATAGACACACACACACACATGATAAACAACACTGAAAACATTCTCAGAATACAAGTATGCTCTATAGTTAGAACACTGCTGAGTGCAATACACAGATTAAAAATATTTAAGAGAAAAAAATGTGTGATCCACCTCAGAGCAGAAAAAAAAGAATTTGATAAAATTTAAAAGTTTATTCATGCTAATATTATTGTCAACATAGACATAGAAATGGCTTTTTTTTTCTTAAAAATATGTGTCAGTCAAAAATCCAAAGGGAGACATCATACCTTTGTTAGAAAATGCATTCTTTGTAAGGATGCATTATTAAGGTATATGTTCAATATTGCCCTGATGAGCCATACAGATTTAGAAAAATAATAAAACATTGTAAAATTAATAAGATAATTGTAGATTTGTGGGTAGGTCTTTATGGCCTTATAAATAATTATGAAATAATTATTGTTTGCATATTATTTTAGTGTACCTAATATTTTAAAAATTTTATATAAATTTTGTTTTACACAATTTTTAAATACAAAAATATATTTGAAATTAAGAGTCAATCTCACAGTAATTCTGGGTAAATAAATTTAGTCAATAAATTACTTAGTATTTCTGGAATAGAGGTTTGTTGCTTATCTTTTAACATATATTAAAAGTTTATATAATCATTTACTATATAGGATCATCCTTTCAATCTTTGGTTTTTCTTTTCTTTATAGTTTAAGTATATTGAAAAAGTTTACTTTTTGCTAGAAAAGATCAACGGACTTTATTTTTCCAAGTTATTGTTAATTAATTTTACTTAATCTCTCTTGAAAATAAGTGTAAAAACACACCTTATTCATTTTTCATAAATTTTACCACACACTAGAGAAACATAAGCTTACTTATTCATTAAATAGTAGTCTGCTACTATATATTAATTAATACATCAGATATTATGGTAGAAATATGAAGAAAAAAGTGAGTCTCTATCCTAAGGCTTAACAAGAATCATAGTAAAAATCAGTTAAAGGATTTCTTCTGGGTGTTAGAAAAGCAATAATCAGAACCTTCATGGAATATATGTAAAATGAGACCTCGACTTGTTAGGAGGTATAAGAAATATTCTCCCAATCATGTACTCTTCAATCTGAGATTTGGTTTTAATCATCCTGCAAATGAGTAGAGGAGATTGAGGAGAGAGGTTCTGGACAAGCAAAAGCATGTGTGGCTCTGTATAATGGATCCAACATGTTGAATTAATAGCAACAAGCAAATGTCATGTTTGAATGAGCACGTGTCATAATATGAGGAAATACAGTTAGAAAAGTTTAAAAACGCATGGGAGTTATATGCCATGGCTATTATGCAAACTTCTCTAAAGAGCACTGTGAAATTATTGAGAAATTTTAAGAAGATAATGTGTGGGATCAGATTTGTTTTTTACATGTTACTGGAGTACAATGTAGTGAATGGAAAATGTTAAGAAATGGAAAAGATTGAGCTATGAAGTCAAGGCTTCAGTTACTGACATGTCAAATTTGAGGTCTCTTTAAGAAAACCTGAGAAAATATTTTAGATAGTCAGATCTATACAGGCAATGTGTGACCTAAAAATATAATTCTAAACACATCAGTGTATAAATGATAATTGAATTGATAGGATGAGTACTGAAAAAATGTACACTTGTAAGAAAGAAGAAAGTCCAAGAGGTAGGTTAATGAACATGATTGATTAAATATAGATAAAGGAATAAGCACTCTAAAGTGAAGCTGAGAAGAAACTAGGAACACAAGAACAAAAATGACATAATGTTAAAGAAAAACAGTTAATCAAAAAGAAGAAAATGGTTGACAGCCTGAAGTGCCTTATCAAATAAGACAACAACTACAGTATGTTAGATTTCAATGAATGATAAAATATATGGACAGACACCTGTCATTCATGAATCAAACTCCTAATTGTATCAAATGTTATTTGTGCAACAGAAAGTTGAAGCAGTAGTTTTCCAATTTATTTTTACTGGATCAGTGCTGCCACATACAGCAGCCCCAGGAAGCACCATTCCATATAGATTTAAAGGTTGGCAACTCATAAGTTTCATTCTCACTCAGAGACTCAGCCCTGTGCCTGGATGACTAAAACAAAGGTAAGAAGGAGAACCCATGGCACAAGGTTTATAGAGAAAGCAATTGAGTTATTTACAAAAGTCTTAAATCTTCACTGACAAAAGGAGTGAAAGTGAGTTGGAAGCTATAGACAGTACAGACAATATTTTTCATATTTTCAAAGTTGTTAGTGTTTTCCCCAATAACAAGTGAGTAATGTTGTAATGAGACCTTCCCCAACTTGTAGAACTTCGTAAATGATCTCCCAAGATTGGGGAATATAATGGACTCTATGTTTAACTTAAGTCAATAGAGCAGAAAGTGTGAGAGTTGATCAGTATGGATTCTTTACTCTAGGGCCAAGGAGATGTGAATGTGTTGGATTGGGCCAGATTTTCCAAAATATTTAAGGAAAAAAATGTGATTGATTCCCCTGTATGAGATGTGGGCTACAGTGGTGAGAGGTCCAGCATGTGGTTTTCACCTCTAATGCAGGTTCTATCTTAGATGAATGAAAGTGGAACTCTGTTGTCAAGAAACTTGGGAACTAAAGGTCATCAACAATTGTTGAAATAGCACTTATTCCCTAAAGTTTGAGAATCATAGCTAAATGGTCAGATTTACATTATGTTCCAACAACAGGTCCCAAGGAATATAGAAGTTATACTAAATACCTCATATTACTAAGAAACTTAATGTTATCTCACAAGAATCAAAACAACTCAAGAAGGAACTTTTCTATTCTGGTCTTCTACCTCACTCTCCATTGAGCATACCTGAATGGATTAGACATCTAGACACAATAGGTGGGAAATGGATGTGGTAATCATACTTTCCTCTATCACTGTAGGGACACACCTGCTTCCAATATAAGCTAAAAAAGAGTGGCAGCCACAAATTTGAGGGAAATCAAAAGGTTTTATGATAAAGTATTAAAAAAGACCTTTTGTTAATTGAGATATTTAATTTATCAGTATCAGAAAAATTATGGAACTTACTCTAATTTTATCCACTGGAAGCAAAGCATGGTATACACAGAGCAATTATAAATGGATGGCAATAATAAAACATGAAACCATTGATTATAACCCTTGATTCTAGATTCACTAACATAACTGCTACACATATATCTATTATAAAATAACTAATTATCTCTAATTGTGCATATCCTTGATATATATTATCAATTACCTCAATATCTTAATCATTAACACTCCCAGTCAATAAATATTGGTATAATTTAAAACTCTACTTTCTTTGTTTTTCCCATTTTTTTAAAAAAAGCAGAAATCAGTAACCTATAGCTGATAAACAAAATCTAACTATCTACTTATTTTTGTAAATGAAGATTCATTGTAAAATAGCTAAATCCATTTATTTATTTATCATTTATATCTATACACAATGGACAGGGCCTAGTTAATACTGCCGCAGTCTGGCTGGGCACAGAATCACGAGCCACTCAAGCAGGAACAAAACTTTATTTTTGAAAATGCCGCCAATACCCCGTGCACGTCTGGGAAGAGGCCGGTCCACCCACTCGGTGGTGTTCTACCGGAACCCGGAACACAAGTTCCTCCCCCGGAATTCCCTCCTACTGCACTTCCCCAACCAATGGGAACTCTCCAGGAGTCCCATAGCAGGCTGAGGTGAACAGCAGGAGTCCAATATCCATATGAATGCAAATCTTAACATAATCATATCATCTCAAAGGCTAGCTGGCGTCACCTTACAACCAAAAGTGCCATGCATCACATTACTTGGCTGTGGCTCTTAGCATAATACCATTTTCAAAATTATCAATAATTCTTTTATAACTAATTAAAATGAATTCCAAACTTAAGATTAAAATGAAAATATCAATATAAATATCATTTATGAAAACATGCCATAGGACTAAGACAAATCTATTAACTGGTACTAATATCTGATATAATAAAAATATTTGCCATTTAAAAGAAGAAACCACCAACATTAAAGTTGGACCCATCCATGAACATACCTACAAATATCTAAGAGAAATGGAAAGTTTCGATTAAAATCCCTACATCATATAACCAATAATTCTAGAAAAAGCAGATTAAAAATGAAGATATCAAGCATTTCAAGTATGAAATCAAAATCAAGTCTAGAACAATGATTATTATTTTTTAATTCCTGGAAAGTATTCACACACAGTTAACATTAGAATACAATATCATTAATGCTAAAATCATCACAATTAAAAGTCATATATAGTCTTGAAGTAAAAAGAAATGAGAAGTTAGAACAACATGATGAAGGAAACCATTATATAATATTCCGTGTCATGAAGTTATCTCTTTATAAGACCCAAATTAAGGACTGACCAGATGGTCAGTTACCCATGCCATTTAAATGTGAAAGGTGTGAGTAGGCCTGGTTCACCCCTCCTCTGGCAGGGCAGACACTGCCAGAGCCTAGCCTTTGTCCCAGGAATACACCTTCCTACCAGCAGACTACAGCAAGAGGTCAAGCCCAGCAGCCCAGATCCACCCACATCAGCCTCTGTGGAGCCCAGCGGCAGAGCAGGCTGGGTCCACCTCTTTCTCGGCTGGGCAGACACTGCCAGAGCCTCTGGTGTAGGACCTCCGCTTCTGACCAGTGAACTACCATGGGAGCTGAGATCCAGCCCAGACCACCCACCCCAGCCCATACAGGTTCCAGGCTCTCAATAGGACCGGTTCACCCCTCTGTTGGGGCAGACACTTCCAGAGCCTAATTTTTGGCTCAGAACTGCCCTTCCGACCAGCAGACTACCAAAGGGAGGTCAAGTCCAGTGGCCCAGATCCACCCACTCCAATTTATTCCAGGTCCCAGATCCAGCATGCAGTAGCATCCTTTGAGGGACACCAGCAGGGTCTGGAAGCCAAACATCAAGGTTAGGTCCAGACAATCTGCACCAGTACTACAAGAATATAGAAAAGAAACTGTAACATCTCAGATCCACACTTCAAGAAAGGAAGACACATAGACAGTATGAAAAAAACAGGGATGGAAATGTCCCAAACAAACCAGGACACTATAATAACAGAACCTATGGATAGGGAAATTGATGAAATGTCAGAGAAGGAATTCAGAAGGTTCATAATTACAATGATCTGTGAATTTAAAAAATGATCTAAATGAGAAAATACAAGCAAAAATTGATCACTCTAACAATGAGATAAGAATGCAAATACAGCTAGCAAAAGATTAGTTCAAGAGAGAGAGATAGAGACCCTGAAAAAAAAAGTCTAAAATCTTTGAAATGAAGAATACAATAAATCAGATAAAAAAGAGAGAGAGAAAGCATAACCAACAGACTAGATCACTTGGAAGAAAGAACTTCAGATAGTGAAGACAAAGTATACAATCTGGAAAATAAAGATGATCACACAGTGAAGAAAGTTAGAAACCATGAACAGAACATCCAAGAATTATGGGACAGCATCAATAGACCAAATCTGAGAGTTATTGGGAGACAGGAAGGCACAGAGTTTCAAACAAAAGGAATGCACAATCTCTTGAATGAGATAATATCAGAAAACTTCCCAAGCATGAAGAACGAGTTGGAAAACCAATACAAGAGGTTTACAGGACAACAAATGTATAAAATTACAACAGATCTACACCAAGGAACATTATAATGAAAATGCCTAGCATACAGAATAAGGATATAATCTTAAAAGCCGAAAGAGAGAGGAATCAGATCACATATAAGGGGAGAACAATTCATATATCAGCAGATTTTTCAACCAAGACCCTCAAAGCCAGGAGATTGTGGAACAACTTATACCAAGCTCTGAAAGAAAATGAATGCCAACCAGTAAAACTAAGCTTTAGATTTGAGGATAAAATAAAAACCTTCCATGATAAACAAAAGTTAAAAGAATTGACAACTAGTAAGCTTGCACTACAGAATATTCACAGCAAAATATTCCAAGAAGAGGAAATTAAAAACAATGATGAAAATAAGCAGAGGGAGGGATTACACTAAAGGAAAATCTAATCAGAGGAGAAACCAAGTCACATTAAATATCAAAAATAAACAAAAATGGCTGGGAATACAAATCATGTCTCAAAAATAACCCTGAATGTAAATGGCCTAAACTAACCAATCAAAAGACATAGACTAGCAGATTGGATTGAAAAAAAAAGACCCAACAATATGCTTCCTCCAAGAGACTAATTTTTCATAGAAAAAGACATTCACAGACTGCAGGTGAAGGGTTGGGAAAAATCATACCACTCACATGGACTATGGAAACAAACAGGGGTTTCCATCCTCATATCGAATAAAGTAGACTTCAAACTAAAGTCAACCAAAAAGAATAAAGAAGGACACTACATACTGCTCAAGGAAACCATACACCAACAAGACTCAAGAATTATAAATATATATGCCCCAAACAATGGAGCCGCTATGTTAATCAAACAAACTCTTCTCAAGGTCAAGAGTCAAATAGACCACAACTCAATAATTTTGGGTGATTTTAACACACTTTTTTCATCATTAGATAGATCTTCCAAACAAAAGCTGACAAAATAAACTTTAGAACTCAATAATACAATCAATAACTTAGACTTAACTGACATATATGAAATATTCCAACCTTCGATGAGAGAATATACTTTCTTCTCAGCAGCACATGGATCCTTCTTTAAAATAGACCATACACTATGTCACAAAGCAACTCTCAGCAAATATAAAAAAGTAGAGATTCTACCCTGCATTCTATCAGATCATAATGAAATGAGATTAGAAATCAATGATAAAATAATAAATAAAATCCACTCCAACACCTGGAGAGTAAATAATATGCTACTGAATGAACAATGGGTTACAGAGGACATCAAGGAGCAGATTTAAAAGTTGTTAGAGGTGAATGAGAACACAGATACAACATATGGAAATCTCTGTGACACTATGAAAGCAGTGTTATAGTGTTCATTGCATGGAGTTCATTCCTTAAAAAAAGAAAAAGTCAACAAATAAATAAGTGAATATTGCATCTCAAAGCCCTAAAAAAAGAAGAACAAATCAATGCCTAAAGCAGCAAAAGACAAGAAATAATTAAAATCAGAGCTGAAAATAATGAAATTGAAACAAAAAAAAACATTGAAAAAACTTGACAGAACAAAAATTGGTTCTTTGAAAAGATAAATAAAATTGACAGACCTTTAGCAATGTTAATGAAAAGAAGGAGAGAGAAAAATCACTAACATACATGATGAAAAAAGAAGTATCACAACAGACACTACAGAAATACAGAAGATAATTAGAAAGTTTTTGAAAACTTGTAGTCCAATAAAATAGAAAATATCAAAGACATCAACAAATTTCTACAGTCATATAATTTGCCCAAATAGAAGAAGGATGATATACACAATTTAAATAGATTGATTTCAAGTGACGAAATAGCAGATATTATCAAAACTCTACCAAACAAGAAAAACTCAGGACCGGACCAATATACAACCGAGTTCTTAAAGAACTAATACCAATACTCTCCAATTTATATCAGGAAATAGAAAAAGAGGCAGCACTTCCAAACTCATTTTATGAGGCCAACATCACTCTGATTCCAAAACCAGGCAAACAGACATAAAAAAAGAAAACTTAAGACCAATGTCTCTAATGAACATAGATGTTAAAATTCTGGAAAATCTAATAATACAAAAACATATCAAAAAGATAATGCACCATAATCAAGTGGAATTCATTCCATGGATGCAAGTTTGGCTCCATATATGGAAATCAATAAATGTAATTCATCACATCAATAGACTTAAAGATAAGAATCATATGATCATCTCAATAGATACATAAAAAGCATTTGACAAAATACAACACCACTTTATGTTCAAAACACTATAAAAACTAGAAATAATAGGAATATATCTCAACATCATAAAGGCTATCTATGCTAAGCCCCAGGCCAACATTATTCTAAATGGAGAAAAATTGAAGACATTGCCTCTAAAAACTGGAAAAAGACAAGGATGCCCTCTCTCATCACTTTTATTTAACATAGTTCTTGAAACACTAGACAGATGAAAGATATTAAAGGGATATACATAGGAAGAGAAGGATTAAAATTGACACTATTTACTGATGATTTGATTGTACACCTGAAAGACTCTAAAAGTTCTAACAGAAAACTCCTAGAACTAGTAAATGAATTCAGCAAAGTAGCAGGATATAAAAACAACACACATAAATCAAAGTCATTTCTGTATATCAGTGACAAATCCTCAGAAAGGGAAATGAGGAAAACTACCCCATCCTCAATAGCCTCAAAACAAACAAACAAACAAACAAACAAATAACTTGGGAATCAACTTTACAAAAGAGGTGAAAGATCTATATAATGAAAATTGCAGAACCCTACAGAAAGAAATCAAAGAAGACCTTAGAAGATGGAAAGATATACCTTGCTCTTGGATAGGCAGAATTAATATTATCAAAATGAACATGCTTCCAAAAGCACTATATAGATTTATTGCAATTTTGATCAAAATTCCAATGACATTCCTCATAAAAATAGAAAAAAAAATCGTGAAACTCCTCTGTAAAAATAAGCTAACCAGAATAGCTAAAACAATCCTTATCAGGAATTGTGAAGCAGGTGGCATCACTATACTTGATCTTAAACTATACTACAGAGCAATAGTAACAAAAACAGCAAGGTATTAGCACCAAAACAGACTGGTAGACCGATGGTACAGAATAGAGGTCACAAAGACTAACCCACAAAATTATAATTATCTTATATTAGACAAAGGAGACAAGAACATTCATTGAAGAAAAGATAGCCTCTTCAACAAATGGAGCTGGGAAAACTGAAAAACCATATGCAACAAAATGAAATTAAACCCCTATCTCTCACCATGCACAGAACTCAACTCAAAATGGATCAAGGATTTAAGAATACAACCAGAAGAAAAAGTAGGCCCTAATCTTCATCATGTGGGATGATGGAGACTCATCAAGTGGGATGAGTACACTCATACACTCTTGGTGGGACTGCAAATTGGTGCTGCCAATATGGAAAGCAGTATGGATATTTTTTGGAAAATTAGAAATGGAGCCACCATTTGACCCAGCTATCCCTCTCCTCAGTCTATACACAAAGGACTTAAAAACAGTATACTACAGGGACACAGCCACATCAATGTTTATAGCAGCACAATTCACAATAGCTAAACTGTACAACCAACCTAGATGTCTTTCAGTGGATGAATGGATAAAAAAATGTGGCATATATACACATGAAATTTTACTCAGCATTAATAGAGAATAAAATCATGGCATTTGAAGGTATATGGATGGAGTTAGAGAAGATAATGCTAAGTGAAGTTAGCCAACCCCCCAAAACCAAATGCAGAATGTTTTCTTTGATATAAGGAGGCTGACTCATAGTGGGATAGGGAGTGGGAGCATGGGAGGAATAGAAGAACTCTAGATAGGGCAGGGATTGGAGGGGAAGGTAGGAACCATGGAGTTATTAAGGATGGTGGAATGTGATGACCATTATTATCCAAAGTACAGGTATGAACACAAATTGGTATGAATATACTATGTATACAACCAGAGATATGAAAAATTGTTCTCTTTATGTGTATTAAGAATTGTAATACATTCTGCTGTCATATATAAATAAAAAATAAAAAATAAATAAAATAAATATGAAAGATTTTAAAGTAGATATTTTCAAAATAAATATGAAAATATATGAATTGAGATTACGATCATATGGTATCATTTAATGAATATTAAACTCATAAAAATGTACACATACAGACATTCAAAAACAATCATATACTGAAACTAACTGAAAAATTATACAAGTCATAATCTATATTATAACATTCCAATTTTTTTTTTGTATTTTTGTGTATTCTATTTTGTACTTTTAAATACAATTATGCCATTTTAACTATGCCAATATTTTATTTTAAAATATTTAGAATATTTTATAAACTGTTTCATAGAAACAAATTAATATCTAGATTATTCAATGTGTTACAACATACATGTATAATTTATCTGTCAATGTGAAAGTAAGTTAATGAATTTGAAATATAAAATAAGCCCAAATAATTAAAGATGTTAATAGAGTCGGAACTAGATGAAAAAGATCTCATTTGGGTCTAACAGTAAAGTCAAGCACTTAGAAAAAATGTTTTTTGAGAGATTGGCTAGCTTCACTAAGCATAATCTGCTCTAGTGCCATCCATTTCCCTGCAAATTCCATGATTTTGTCATTTTTTAGTGCTGCATAATACTCCATGGTGTACAAATGCCACATTTTTTTTTATCCATTCATCTATTGAAGGGCATCTGGGTCGGTTCCACAGTCTAGCTATTGTGAATTGTGCTGCTATGAACATTGATGTGGCAGTATCCCTGTAGTACGCTTTTTTAAGGTCTTCAGGGAATAGTCGGAGAAGGGCAATAGCTAGGTCAAATGGTGGTTCCATTCCCAGCTTTCCCAGGAATCTCCATACTGCTTTCCAAATTGGCCACACCAGTTTGCAGTCCCACCAGCAATGTACAAGAGTACCCTTTTCCCCACATCCTTGCCAGCACTTGTTGTTCATAATGGCTGCCAATTTTACTGGAGTGAGATGGTATCTTAGGGTGTTTTTGATTTGCATTTCTCTGACTGCTAGAGATGGTGAGCATTTTTTCATGTACTTGTTGATTGATTGTATGTCCTCCTCTGAGAAGTGTCTGTTCAGGTCCTTAGCCCATTTGTTGATTGGGTTATTTGTTATCTTATTGTCTAATTTTTTTCAGTTCTTTGTATACTCTCGATATTAGGGCTCTATCTGAAGTGTGAGGAGTAAAAATTTGTTCCTAGGATGTAGGCTCCCTATTTACCTCTCTTATTGTTTCTCTTGCTGAGAAAAATCTTTTCAGTTTAAGGAAGTCCCATTTGTTGATTCTTGTTATTATCTCTTGTGCTATGGGTGTCCTATTAAGGAATTTGGAGCCCGACCCCACAATATGTAGGTCGGAGCCAACTTTTTCTTCTATCAGGCACAGAGTCTCTGATTTGATATCTAGCTCCTTGGTCCACTTTGAGTTAACTTTTGTGCATGGCAAGAGGAGGGGATTCAGTTTCATTTTGTTGCATATGGATTTCCAGTTTTCCCAACACCATTTGTTGAAGATGGTATCCTTCCTCCATTGCATACTTTTAGCTCCTTTATCAAATATAAGATAGTTGTAGCTTTGTGGATTAGTCTCTGTGTCCTCTATTCTGTACCATTGGTCCACCCGCCTGTTTTGGTACCAGTACCATGCTGTTTTTGTTACTATCGCTCTGTAATATAGTTTGAAATCTGGTATCGCTATACCGCCTGATTCACACTTCCTGCTTAGAATTGCTTTTGCTATTCTGGGTCTTTTATTTTTCCGTATGAATTTCATGATTTCTTTATCTATTTCTACAAGAAATGTTGTTGGGATTTTGATTGGCATTGCATTAAACCTATAGAGAGCATTTGGTAATATCGCCATTTTGATGATGTTAGTTCTGCCTATCCATGAACAGGGTATATTTTTCCATCTTCTAATCCCTAAAATATAAATACCAAATGTCTTCTTTGATATAATGAGAGCAACTAAGAACAGAGCAGGGAAGAAGAGCAGGAAGAAAACATTAACATTAAACAGAGACATGAGGTGGGAGGGAAAGGGAGAGAATAGGAAAATTGCATGGAAATGGAGGGAGACCCTCATTGTTATTCAAAATTACATATAAGAAGTTGTGAGGGGAATGGGAAAATAAACAAGGAGAGAAATGAATTACAGTAGATGGGGTAGAGAGAGAAGATGGGAGGGGAGGGGAGGGAGGATAGTAGAGGATAGGAAAGGTAGCAGAATACAATAGTTACTAATAGGGCATTATGTAAAAATGTGGATGTGTAACCAATGTGATTCTGCAATATGTATTTGGGGTAAAAATGGGAGTTCATAGCCCACTTGAATCTAATGTATGAAATATGATATGTCAAGAGCTTTGTAATGTTTTGAACAACCAATAAAATGAAAGAAAATAGAAAAAATGGAAAAGTATCAGTATTTGAGGACATATCGTTTAAAAGGTTCCATAGTCTCAGACATTTACACATAACCGCAGGACAAAAAGATATGCTTCAGAAAGAAAAATTAAATGAATTGAACCTAGACAGTGCTATGGAGAAAAAAAAAACTGATTAACCCAGAAAAAAAATTAAAGTTTGTAAATTACGATATTTTATATATATATATATATATATATATATATATATATATATATACATATATGTATATATATATACACATATATGCCTACATATATGTGTATATATAATATACATAATATATATTCACATACACATATATGTATATGTACATAAATATACAAATATACTTTAAACAATAAAATTGTGGAAAATGTTTTACTAGATTTGGAAATATGCTCAATTATTAAACAATTTATTTGAAAAAATTCAATAAATGTATGCTTTATTATAAAAGAAACATACTTAAATCCAGTCCCTAAAATCTATAGGAAAACAAGAAAAGGATATAATTAAAATCTACATTTTTTCAAGAACTTTGAATTGAAACAAACTGCATTCTACTACTGAGCTACATCCTCAACCCTTTTTCCACTTTTTATTTTGAGACAAGTCTTTGTCTGTTGCCCTGGCTAGCCTCCAGCTTGTGACCTTACTGCCTCAAGCTCCCAAGTCACTGAAGTTAAAGGTTTGTACCACTTTGTCTGGTTGATCTATCTTTTCAAATAAGAGTATTCAAAGTCATTGTGAGAATTAGATTTATTCAAACAACATGACAGAAAAATAAAAGAGATAACCATCAAAGAATAAACAGAAAATACTAATTAAAATGGCAAATATTGACATTAGTTACCGCTCCAGTATAAATAAATAAATTTAAGTTTTACAGAATTATTATATAATCACATATATGTCCCTCTATATGGATATGTATACAGAAATATATTAGTTTTATATATGTATATACACACACTTTCTTTTATTGCTCATGAGATATCAAAACAGACACATACATGCATGTATAAAAGTTGAAACAAAACAGAGATATAAGTAGTGATCTCATACAAATTTTATTAAAAGACTATGGTAATAATATCAGTATTATTTTTAAAAATAACATCAATAGAAAACAAGAGAGGCTACACCTTAACATACATAAAAGTCTAGGGAAGTTATAAACATTATCAACTATACACATGTACTAATAATTCCATAATTTATTCAATGAATAATATATGCCACTGTCCCTCATTGGATACAAATGAGACAAAATTTCTAACCTCAGAGAGCTTATGTTTTATTTAGTAGGAGGATAATGTGTGTGTGTGTGTGTGTGTGTGTGTGACATTTAAATTCAATATTTGTCTTAGTAAATCTGTTTTTGGATTTACTTCAGTCCTACAAGACAAAAAGCATATTTATAGTCTGAAAATATCCTTTTGCAGTTAAACTGAAAATATTTGTATTAACTTTATTTGTGCACCTTTGTTGTCTTCATTATGATCAAAGAGCTTGAAAGTAGACTTCCTTGTATATTTTCTTAAACACTCATGTCTTCTGTTAGCAAAATCAGTTATACTTTTCCCCTTTCTTCTATTTATACCATTCATGTTTTTCCTTAGAGTACTAAGACCACCAGTCAATGTTAAGAAGAATTTGTGCAAGAAGATATGCTTGACATTTCCTAAAGTTAGGAGAAAATCACTTCATATTTTAATTAAATATGGGAATAAATGTAGATTTCTTAAGATGTCTTTTCTCAATTTGATAAAACCTCCTTATGTTTCTACAACTAATGAGATTTGTAATGAACAATGATACAATAAAATTATTTTTCTCCATATATCAAGAAAAATAAGTTTTTAAAAATATATATATATTCTGTTGGTGTGAATAAATAAATGGATTGATTTTGAAATGTTTGAATTGAACTTCCATTTCTGAGATAAACCCCTTCCATCATATGTATTTTATGTTTTTGTACATTTCATTTGGTTTTATTAGAGCTTTATAGTTATGTCTAGTAGTTGAGTACAACCTGACAAAACTCATGCATGCATGGAATTTCATTTCAGTGCATGATGCCCCTTTTCCCATCCCTATTCTCCTTCCTCTACTGTACTAGACCACCTTTCACTCTCCTATATTTTTATATTTGATCAGTTCTTTTTTACTTGTACATAAAGGTGAAATTCTTGTAGTATATTTATATATGCACAAAACATGATTTTTAAAAGTATTCATTCTGCATTGCCTCTCCTTTCCCATCCTTCTGTTTCTTTATATTATTAATATTGCAGTAATCAATTATATAACATTTAAAAGGATTTGAGCCACTTTTTTATATGGATTGCTAATTTTTTTATTATAATATGCTTAATGAGGTATGGCATTAGGGTCGTAGTAGATTATTCAACATGTTGGGATGTTTTCTCATCTGCCATTTTTCTGAAATGGTTGTGTGAAAATATATTCATTTTTTTCATGAAATATGTGAATAATAATCATCATTTGAATGTGGGGGCTAGAATGTTTATGTGTGTGTTGGTGTGTGTGTTTCCTATGTCTACTTATTTAACAGATTTAACAGGGCTTATGAAGTTGTCTATTTCATCTGTGTCGGTTTTGAAGATGATATGTAAGAATATATTCCTTCATTTTGTTGGTGATTTTCCTGGCATAAAGTTGTGTGTATCATTCTATTGTACCTTAAAATCTGTGAATACTTGATACTATTCTTCCACTATACTAATACTAACCATTTTTTTGTCTTCTTCATTTTCTCTGGAAATCTTTTTAGGAATTTACCAATTCCCTTAATTATTTAAATAATAATTCTTTTAATTAGGATGTTTTTCTGAATTTTCCTTGCCAATGTAAAAAAATATATACATGAGTGAGTAAATTACTGATGCATTTTGGAATATTCAGATTCTATTAGGTTCCACTTGCTCTCTACCATTGCTACTAGTACAAACAGCCTCAACCCAGATATTTTTCAATATGCTATATCACCTTCCTTCCTACACTGCTTACACTTGACAACATGGATTTGCCTCAAAAACCTATCATCACCCTCTGCTCATGTTTGAAGAATATGGAATTCAGTTAATCTGTTCTTCCACATAAAATCTTCTCTGACATGCGGGGGGTGACTCAAAATGGGGTAGGGAGGAAGAGCATGAGAAGATGATTACCTCTAGATATGGAAGAGAGGTGGGAGGGAAGGGGTGGGAGAAGGGAAATTGCATGGAAGATGGAAGGAGACCCTCATCATTATACCAAATACATGCATGATGACGTGAGGGAAAAAAAAAAGAAGTGTGTCACATTAGATTGGGTAGAGAAAAGTGATGGGAGGGGAGGGGAGGAAAAGTGGGGAAAGGAAGGCCAGCAGACTAAAATAGACATTATTATTGTTGTGTGTATGTATGTACATGAATGCATGACCAATGTGATTCTGAAACCTGTACACTCAGAAAAATGAGAAATTATATCCTATCTGATTCAAATGTATGCTATATCAAGGTCATTGTACTGTCATGTGTAACTAATTAAAACAAATAAAAAAATTTAAAAAAAATTGCTCTTTGATAAATTGTTCACTTAGATTTTGGGTGTTTGCACATAGGTAAAAAATGTTATTTATCCTTTTATATCACATAATCAGAAGACATTATGTATAGGCACTTTAAAACTTTTCTAAACCAATATTTATTTTCAAATTTCCCTGATTAAAAATGCATTCTTTTTATATTTTTACACCTTAAACATAAACTATTTTTTTTCAGAAACACTATTGACTTCTGAGAGACACATTTAATACATTTTTCTACTTTCCACAATAGATATCACTTTTATCTGCTTTCTTGGTAAGTGGAGCAGTAGTTTTGAGTTTGCATTTTTTCCCCTCATTATCTGAAACTAAAAAGTGATGAAATTGGAGGCATTCCCTTTGATCTTTCTTGCTTTTTGAAAAAAACCTGTGTCCTTTATTGTTGAATAATTGTGAAGTTGAAATAAAGAGTGGATGATTTCATTTACCACTCTAATGTGTTCTATTGTGCATTGATTATAGTACTGATGGATTTTCAATGAAGCATATAAGTCTAATGAACTAAAATGTAATTCTGTAATCCATTTAAAATGTATAAGCATCTCTGAAATTTTAATTTTATCCATTTCCTTGGAGAGTTGTTACTTTTACACAATATTCTGCAGCATTTTCTACATGTTTTTGTAAAGATATATGTTGCAATGAACTGAGTGCAAAATCTATGAACATTAAATATGTGTTAGATAAAAAAATTATGCTTTTACTTATATCTTTCTTCTATGCAGAAATAAGTAAATGGGATAATAAATGCAAAAATGTTTTTATAAGCTAAGAAATAGTATATAACTGATTTTTTTACATGTTAGCCTATTGTACAGCAAGACTGGATGCAGTGACTAAATAAAACACAACACACACATGCACATGCACCAATTTGAAATGTAAATGTCTATCACCTGAAGGTGAACTATAAAAGAGCTGAATGTGGCTTGTCTCAGGCCAGCTGGCAGAAGTTCTATGTTGAGTTAGTGTTTCAATTTCATCATGAGTATTTAAAGAACACACATTCATACACACTCACACACCTGGGTCCCACTCAGTAAATTCTATTATGCCAATTGCAGCCTTGGCACAATCTCTTAGTAGAACTGCTATCAAAAGGTCACTTTTACTCATTCCTTTAGAGCCATTAAAGAATAAGCATCAATTACATATCTTTCCTTGACTATTAGAAAGGTCAAAAGTTATAAAAAGTCATACCTTTAACTTAAAAATGTGATTAAGCTTCCTGAAAAATTATAGCTCTTGTATTACCTGAAAAATATAACAATATTTTCTTCAATGAAAAAAGCCAAAATAGACTTCTCATAGTTTTATGCTTTTTAGCTGACTTATAAATATGTGATGTTGAGGAATAGTGTTAGGCAAAGAGAAAAACAAAACAAAACACTATTCTCTTATTTAAGAGAACTGTGTTATAATATATATATATATATATATATATATATATATATATATATGTTCATTATAATGATGTGAAAAATTTAAACATTTTTTCTAATATGTTCATTTAAATCTGAATATTTAAATAAATTTACTTTTAATTTGTTTAAAAATTGACCAAAACAATTAAAATAAAGCAGAAAATAATATTCTAATTATTTCTTGAAAAGCAGAAAAGGATGACATCAGAGCTCAAAATTATATTGCAGGGACAGGGGATGTAGCTCAGTGATAGAATACTTGCCTGGTGTATAAGACCTTAGGATAAATCCCCTCATTTCCAAAAACAAAAAAAATGCATTTTGGATATTTATATTCCACAATATTTGCTACTTATAGAAGAAAAATATGGATAACACTTCTTTTTAAAATATTTATTTTTTAGTTGTAGCTGAACACAATACCTTTATTTTATTTATTTATATTTATGTGGTACAGAAGATCCAACCCAGCACCTCGCACATGCTAGACAAGCGCTCTACCGCTGAGCCACAACCCCAGCCCTTGGATAACTCTTGATTGAAATCATATTAATAATAGGATTGTCTCAAAGTTATTTGTTCATTTGTTTGATTTCCTGAGAAAATATCAATAATTACAACCAATTCCCAAGTTCCAGGTAAAAAAAGAGATATGACATACTGGTTATTCCCATTTCAAAGGAAACATATTAGTAATTACGATATGGATATTGAAATAGCAGGGATTAAAAGCAAAGGTGAATAAAGACAAACCATTCAATAAAGATATTTGCCAGCAAACTAAATGGCATACCCATCACTAACAAACTTTCTCTTTATCTCTGCAGATACCATAGGATGACATATCACATAGTGCAAGGGCATTCATTATACTCCTTATTTACTTACAATATATGGTTGGTTTGAAACAAAAGAACAATGAATTCCTCAACACAGAAGTGTAGTGTCCTAACGCTGGACATTAATTAACTCCTTCTACTTGTCTACATCAATCAAATCCACAATTTCTTAAAATAATGTCAGAAAATTAAACTCAGCCATTTGCTCTTTTGCGACTACAGATTTTCTTAGGGACCAGAAATCTCTAAGAGGACTCTGAGTAAATCACTGTAGTGAGAAGGGACATATTTCCTTCTATAAGAATGAGTAAACAAAAAATAATTCCTGAATACATTAAACTATGGAGAGATGGAGGTGCATCAAAGAACACTAGAAAAACAGAGCTAATGTTTTTCCTTAAAGCAGAATGCAAAGCCAACAAATTCTCACTACACACACACACACACAAACACACATTCTTCTTCTGCTTGGTATTCTAAGTGAGATATGAGAGATTACTACATGTCTAATAGAGATTTCATTTATTGAAACCATACTATGTGCCAGGTAATTTAACTGTCCTCAAATGGTACTTTTTTTAAACAACATGAAATCCAAAACCATATAATTGTCCATAATTTAGACACACACACATCAAAAAAAATTGCAGAAGAGGTTGTTAGAATGAAAGAGAAGCAATTAAATAAAAATAACTATTTTTATGGATACTCAAAAATATCACTTTGTCCTAAAATGACATAAATAGCACAAAATCTCCCAAAATATCTTTTTATTGATTTTAAAAATTCATTGTATTTTTCCTCAATTTTTAAGCTCAAAAATAGTGAATATAGTGCAATAAAATAGTTAAATTTAAATATAAATACCCAGAAAATTTTCATTAGTTATTTTGCATATCATCTTAGAATTTTTACAAAAGCAAAATAATACATCCAGAAGCTGTCTTCAAGTTGTGAAAGATAAGTCACATTTCCTGGAATTGAGGAAATATAAAATCAACATATCAATTATTAAACATTTGCTTCTAGCCAAAGATCATTATTGTTTAAGACTGCATGTGATAAAAATTTGAACCATTCCAATTTAAAAGGCTAGATGGAGCAGAGAAATTAAAATGTATACACTACTTATAGGGGTATGTACACAGGGGAACTAATAGGCACTTCTTTTTTTTCCTTGAAGTTGATTAATTTTGAAACTTATACTTTATAAATTCCTACACTTAGAAGTGACCATAGACTGATTACATACCTAAATGTACTAGAAGAAAATTAATATACAAATGCAAGCCCACATATAAAGCAAATAAGAAAAGTTCTGTATCATGTATTAAAATTGGTAAAGTGGTAAGTACATACAAGCGTGAGTATACAAGTTGTAAACCAAAAATAGATAACTTGTGCTGAACACAGATTATGCAGAGGAACTTTGTTGTACTTTTTACATGTATTAACTCCTTCCTGTCATATCGTCTATGAACTGGGTGCTTTTATGTAACACGGACTCTGAAGCCAGACTACCAGACATTTTCTTTTGGTGATTTTATTGAAGTTAATAAAATTCTCAGGTAGTCAGTTTGTTTATGCAAATATAGGGATGATAACAACTGCCTGAATTCCTTCCTGAATTCGAATGACTAAATATGACGTTTGGTTATTGTTGTTGTTTTATCTTAGATTTAGCTCATTTTATTATGAATGCTAATGGAAAATTTAGATTTTTTGTAGAGCAAAACAAAAAAGATCATTTACAACAGACATTTCATATAAGCTCATGTGGTTACTTGACATAGTACACAAAAATATTGTTTTCACAAGTCCTCTGTACCAGTGACTGGATTTCACAGGGACAATAGCAGAGAGACAAACACTTCAACATAATGTGGTGTATTTGTCCACAGATACCAAAGAATAAGGGTGTGTCTTGCTGGGCCTTTTATTTTACATTATACTTGTTACTTGTTACTTGTGAATGTTGCCATTGAAATTATGGTGTCCAAAAAAATTCAAATCTGAAGGTGACTTTGGTCATTTGAATATTAGTATTTCTTCCTTTGGTCCCATTGAGTCACCACCATTCAAAGAGAAGCTCATGTGTGAAACTGAAGTTAAAACATATTGTCAATCGTGTAGCTGGCATAATGAGTCTTCAAATGAAAGTTTGTATTAATTATGTGTTTTGAAAGCCCATCTTATGTATGTCTGCTCCCTCACTGATCTGTATTTTTATGTTTGCTATTTGCTATGGGTTGTTCCTAAGTATATATTTTAATTCTGTGTTTAGATTTGCGAGTCTTTAAAATTAATCAATTAAATAATTTTGGCGCTGGGATCAAGCCTTGGGCCGGCCTTGTGTATGCTAAGCATATGCTCTGCCACTGAAATAACTATTCCCCTTTAGTATGTTTTTCTTACTCTTCACTCTGCATACTACTTTACTTTGGTAGGTTAACTTATTAATTTAAAAGCTGTACATTGACTTCTATTATATACCTGACACTTCTCTATGCCCTAGAGTTGCAACAGTACACAAAATTGTTGATATGATTAGCCTTTATAAACTCACATCTAGTGGTAGTGAAAATAAGCAGGATAAATAAGAAAAAATATGCTGTTAAAAAATAATGTTATATGTAATATATGTAATGTTGAGAGTCACAGCTGAAGGGGCCCCAGCAAACTTCCAGCTGCCAGCAAACTTCCAGCTGCCAGCTGATGATTGGCTCACAGCGGCCCCAGGAAACTTCTAGCTGCCAACTGATTGGCTCCTCTGCGGGTGATGCTCATTGGGTTGTTTCCCTGCCCTTTCAGACCAGGGAGCTGCTCCTTGGGGGACTTTTTTTGGCTCTGCCCACTCGACCCAGCCAATCGGCCTCAAGAGCAGGAGGGGGAGGGAGGTTGAGAGGCTTGTGGGAAGCTGGTGGTGGCAGTTGGGCTCTGAGGGTTTTCCTGAAGAGCTGTGTGGTGGTGTGTGTGTTCTAAAAATAAAGTTCGTTTCTTTTGACAAGTGGCTCCTGAATTGTGCCCAGCCAGACTGCGGCAATGTAATATTATGTAAAGAGTAAATTATGATAAAGGGAAAAACTGTGTTTGCAAACAAATATTATACTCAAAAAATTCAAAAATCACATTTGTGATTTAAAAGAAAACAAAAAGCAGAACAATGCAGATATATCTGTGAAAAACATTTTTAGAAAGGGGAATAAATATGCTTAAAAAAAGAATGTCTGAAAAAAATAAAAGAATGTATGATGTTCTAGGTACAGAAATGAGGCATGGTTCATCAATAAGAGAAAAGAGAAAGGTAGTAGTAGATGAAGTCCTGAGGTCCCTTAGAGTCTAGAGCCTCAGAGGTTATAAAGAGGGAAGCTTAAGCAAAGCATGCGCTATCAACCATCAAGCTAGGAGGAGAACAAGTCATTTCAATAACCCAGACATTAATAGTCAAGATCTTAAGCTCTCACAGAGTGATAAAATCACAAAGCAAGGTGAGAAGACAGTAGAAAATGGGTGGCCAGAGTGGCTTCCCTGAATACCAAAAAGGTTGGGAGAAACATAGACCACAAGGGTAGGAATTAACCTGCAGTGAGAAGCAGCGTGGGTAATATTATTTTTTAATTAAGAGGGGACCTAATGTATAAACATTTAGAGGAGGGGCATGCATAAATGTACATGTGTGCAATCAATATGCTAAATCAATTAGTGAACAGTTCAAAACACTGGTACCAAATTGACATTTCTATCAGTCTTTCACTAGTTCAAATCTACTCTATCCATGTGAGACTAGTACTCTGATAGTTTTTTCTTCAAAAAGTATATAAGAAAATGTTATGATTTTATATCCAATTCTGTCTGAAAGTGATTTATTTGTATGAACTAATATTGACCCTTAGCTAATGTTCATTAATTATTATGTTATTGATAAATATAAATGCATCATCTTGCTTAACTTTCTCTTATTTAATTTTCATATCTATTCTGCTAGGTAAGTACAGCATGATATTTAATAGACTAAATATGGATTCTTATCCATGATTTCATTTCATAAACAATATTGTTAATGTCATACTTTTGTCCGAAGTTCACCATCAACTATTAATTTTTGCCCCATCATTTTCCAAGGTACATAAGAGATGCATATAGATGGCATGTGACAGAGAAGCTTGCCTCACCAATCAGTGGCAGGAAGAAAAACAGGTCTCCACATCTCCCCACTAGGGCTAGAAAAGGAGGGAGTATAGAATGTTTCTCCTGCACTACCTCTTCAATGGTCTCTGTTAGCATTCTCTATGTTCATATATGTATTTTTCAATTCAATACGCCTTTTCCTGAGTGAAGACTCCAAAATTCCAGTAAATTCTTCAAAAATCTTACTTTTCATAGTTTTCTTTTTGTATTTTCTCTGTAGACATTTTAGGTTGCCGTTGGGACAGATTGCATGAAATAATGGCCAGTTGCTCTTTTATGGTTGAAAGTTACTCTGATATTTTTAGAAAACTCTGTGTTCATTAAACAAAAGAGTAAAGTAAGGTGCTGAGATTGTGGTTCAGTAGCAGAGAGTTTGTCTCGCACATATGAGGCACTGGGTTCAATCCTCACCACCATATAAAAATAAATAAATAAAATAAAGTTATTGTTTCTATCTACAAAAAAAAGTAAGCCAAATATTTGTTTTCTTTTATCTGACTTTAGTTCATTCAAAGGCAAGCTAAACCAGAGCCCTAAATGCTTACTAAAATGCCATTATTTTAATAATAGTAGTAGAATATTTCCTTTAATGGGCAATTATAGTTTGACTTTTACTTTTTCATTTCAAAAATTCTTGAAAATCTGCATTCCAATAGAAAATTGGAATCTTTTAAATTTTACAGAGGGAAACTTGCAATATTACAGAGGAGGGCTGAAATTTAAAAGGACATTTCTATTGTTGAACAGCTGGTTAATGACAGAAGTATATTTTATATCCTGATCTAAGTGACTAAAAAAATTATATTTTTAAAATATACCACTGCCTTTCCATGTAGGAGGACTCAGATGATGAATAAAACAGAAAAAAAAATGAATGAAAATTTGTACAATGAAATATTCATTTTAAGTGAATAGATTATAAATTTAATTCCATAAATAAACTCCTATAAGGAATTAGGAAAATGGACAATTAATTTTCACTCATTCATGAATTTTGTATAGAAAATTACAGGTCCCAGATAATGACTAGCTAAATAGAAAAAGAATGCAGGGAAATATTACTAAGTCTTTTTATTTGAATAGACAAAGAATTGCCTTTAAAATCAAAATACCCTTCACTTTTATTTATTTTCTGTTTTTTTCCTGGTTGTGTGATAGCTGAACAAATTGTTCTACCCTTTACCTTTGGATATTTTTACTGGTATAAGAGTAAGGCTTTATGATACAAACCCCACAAAAAACGGGGAATTTACAAAAATAAGTATAAAAATCAGCATTTATTGCATTTTTGCTATGTCCCAGGCATGGTTCTAAGAACATTAAATGTATTCATTCACTTAATTTTCCCATAGCCTTAATGGCTAGGTCAAATTATCATTGAGGTTTTACAGACAGAATAGAGAAGCACAGAGTTAAGTATTTACCAGATGTACCCCCAGGCACTCTCCAAGGCATGTGCTATTCATCACTGTGCTCAGCTGCTTTTCATCAAATGAAAACATGGATCTGGAGGTCCTTTTCAAATGGCTATTCAACTCCTACTTTCATTAATGGTTTTTAATATTGTTTTATTTCATCTTTATATATGTAATATTATGTGCACGAACTAAACATGCATATTTAATCCAAGCAGACATTTTATATATATGTGCATATATGTATGTACTAAACACTTCTAAATGATAACTATTTGGGTATGAAATAAAGCATAAAAATGTGTCAAATTTATCCACCCAGTCCAAATGAGTACTTTTGCTTTATAATACTTCTATTCATTGCAAACATGTGTTTGTAATCTTATTTTCAATCCAAACACACTGACAGTGTATAGAAAAATGAAATTAGGCATCTCTACATAAAAACCTTCCTGACCAATTTAGGCAGTTTTTCTTTTTAACACAGGGCTTCATGTTCATTTAATGAACATTGAATGTGATAATTTACATGAAGTTCTTGTGGTTGAAACCTATCTTCTTATGAGATATTCCTTGATTCCCTTAATTTTTCATGAGAAATGGCAGAGCCATATACACAGTGGGATAAGAATAGAAGTACTCAGCATCTTCTCAAGGTGCCAGTATAGAAGAGTGGATGTTAGCATCCCTGTTCTATCTTTTTTTCCTTCAGTGCTATATAAGGTCATATGCACAACACAGAATTGAAGTAACTCTGCTGAACAGCTCTATGAACCACAGCTGCTTTCTAAATTCACCATTCCCATATAGGTTTTGGTCTAAGCAAAAAAATAAATTAGATGTGGATGTGTGTATAAATGTGTGTATGTATTAGTAATAAAATAAACCTCTCCTATCTGGACAAAATAATCTATTTTATCATGATTTAAACAACATTTCACATAAATAGTGGATCATCGAAGATAATGAGTTGTTATTATGGTTGCTACTGGTATTATCATTATCATTGACAATAAATCATGGCATTTTGTAATGTAATTTGTTATCTTCTGTGGACTACAATTGGCTTAGTAAGAACTGGGGTTATTCACTTTTCTCAAAATGTCTAAATTGGGATGATACAATAATACTTATTGATACAAATATCAGGCAGTTCACCAAAAATTTTGACCATTGCCCTGTCAGCAAGATTTTGAAAGTTTCCTGACCCAAAAAAGTAGTTTCAAATATTATACAGAAAATGAGTGCAGAATCACAGATGCATTGGACTTGAAGCAATAAGTTTCTTTAAGGGCTGTCATTCTAAACATTATTTTGAAGAAATCATTTCTCTTTTGACTTTATATAAAATCTGCATATTGACAATGTGGTTCACACCTATAATCCCAGTGGCTCAGGAGGCTGAGGCAGGAGAATCATGAGTTCAAAGTCAACCTCAGTAAAAGCGAGGTGCTAAGCAACTCAGTGAGACCATGTGTCTAACTAAAATACAAAATAGGGCTGGGGATATGGCTCAGTGGTAGAGTGCCCCTGAGTTAAATCCCTGGTACCCACCTCCAAAAAAAATCTGTATATTGGTATTCTGTAAATGTAAAATTAAAATATGCGGTGGCCTTGCATAAATAACACATTATTTGATTCTGTGAGTTTATCAAATTTCTGCCAAACACATTTGTGTTATCATTGACTTTTTATCTGAAAACCACTGACGGGGGTACATTCGTTGTTCTACCCAACAATTCTGTGCCAAAAACTGATTTGATGATCAGTCATATAAGTAGGACCACAGCATTGCTACATTGGGCATAGGTTACACTGGAGACTTACATTTGCCATAATCCTGGTTCAATTTCTTTATCTATCATTGAGATGGATTTTCATGTTTAAGTGCAGAAGAATTATAAACAATATTGCAAAGTTAGGGACAACTTATCTAAACGTAAAAGAACATGAACTCCAATCTTTTAAGTGTGGTAGACAATTGGCTTACTTAATCTTTGCCTTTCATGTGCTACTTCACTGATTTATTGAAGATTACCAATGATGTTTGGTCTCAAATTACAAAGTTTTAGAAATTTTATCATTTGTACACATAATCATAATTGTACCTGAATCTATTCCTTCACATGAAGTGTAACCATTAGAACTTCATATGATATAAAGAAAAATGACAATACAAAGCTAGTATGCTAATGTATATGAAAAAAGAGATCCTATCAAATTTGAATATTTTTAGAACTCCAACACATTAATAGCATCTTATGTCTTTATTTTAGCTTTTATTAAATTTTGGAGATTTTTACAAAGCTACTTTCCCCTAAAGTATACATCCTCTGTCTATTTATTAACTAATTTATGTTTGGGAACCAACAAAATGCCTTGTCCTTAGAAATCAGGCTACAAAATTTATTGAATGAATTAATTCATGCACAAAAAATATTGAATTTCTCATTACTGACAGTAAACTGTTTCAATCTTTCAAAAAGTTGGCAACTTTTATTAAAAGTTTAAAAATATATTTATTTCCTCAATGTGACATAATATTCAGAAAATTAGTCTATAAAACAGTTTCTATGTGTCCAAAAAAGAAATGCATAAGCACAGACTTTATAAAATTGTGGTAAAGAAAACCTATTTAGTGTTTTTCTATAGGTATGGGTATTTTTATGTGATATATGCAATTATATATTATACTTAAAAATTCTCAATATATATCAATTGCATTTTGATAAATTAACCATAATGCATCCATAGTGCTAATACTCTGCAATAATTTGTAAGAGTGTTAGATTCTTGTTTGCTAACATGGAAAGATATGCATGTGATACACAGTTTTAAAAAAACTCAGGTGTAAACAGTTTCTGAGAAAACTCATCTTAGAACATTCATTAATGCTTTCTCACTATGTGTATAATTTTCAAAAGTATATTTAATAGGAGTTGCCTGTTGGAATGGGTGAAGGAAGGCCCATTTGCTTTTATGTTTTTAAATTAAGTATACATGATTAAAAAGAAGTAACTTTATTGATATTATTTCATGCATAAGGCATTTGAAGTGAAATGGTACAGGAAAAATATGGCAACATTAAAGTGGAAAAGTAAAATTATAACCTTCAATGGAAAATAATATAGATGTTATTTTTATAGCCATGTATTAAAAGAGCCAGGTAATCTCAGTATTTAGCTTTTACAGGAAAAATTAATTCACCTTTTAAAAACGCCTTGGTTCCACACATAAGTAACTCATAAGCCACAGTAGAGTGTTCATACACATTGCTCCTGTTAGCTTACTTTATTGAAGTTTTGAAGCTGCCAAAACTTTAAAGATTTTGGAAAATGCTCTATTTAGAAACAATTCTGATTAATTCAGTATAATCCTTTTTAAATGTCTCTTTCTACCAAGTAGTTTTGCATGATAATAGTGTATTTATTTCTTAACGTTTCAAATTCTCTAGCTTTTTTATCATCTTCACACCAAAAGTCATAATTATTTCCATAGCAACCATTCTTATTGTCAGAGGTAGAAATTTTTGACTTCAGTTTGCTATTTTTTTTTTAAGGAGCAAAGGAACATTTAAAGAAACCAAAGGTGCTATATTATAAAAATTGACAAGAGTGAAAAGAAAAGAAATGCATTGGGTTTTGTTATGGTTTGAATAAGTGTTTCCCAAAGGCCTATGTGTTAAAAGCTTAGCCCCCAGCATGAAGATATTGGCTAGTGGTGGATCCTGAGGTGGGGCCTAATGGGAGGTCTTTATGTCATTGGCAGCAAGCACTTGAAGGGGATGTGGGACACTACTACTCCTTTCTTCTGTCCCTCTTATTTTCCAGTGGTAAGCAGTTTTGCTTCACCATGCCTCCAGTCATGATATGCTACCACAGGCCCAAAGCAATGGGCCCAGCTAATTAGGGATCAAATCCTCCAAAACTATGAACCAAATAAGCACTTTCACTTTATAAGTTGATTAGCTGAGGTCTTTGCTATAGTAACGGAAAGCCAACTAACATGTTTTCTTTAAGAACTTACACAGAAAACTAAATACTGCTAAATGTTATGGTCAAAACTTAACACTTTTCTTTAATATCAAATTATAAATAATATGTTCTTCTACACAGTCATAATTTCTTGTATCAGTGAACAAATCTTAACAAACATGAAAGGCAGAATATGTATAGTCACATTTTCAGTTAGGACATCCACTATAAATATATAATTTTTGCACCCTCAGTTATTGGATTAATGGAAAATTTGTGTCAAGAATAAAGTTAAAAATAATTTATCCAAATATTAGATAATTCTTTTTCTCTTGACCCCTTCCAAATTTTAGACAGCATTTTAATTAATGTAGTATCATATATTGTCATTTATAAAATGATATTTTATCATGCTCATTTATGAAAAATAAAGTATATCTACGGTAATACATTCTCAAATACAAGAATGATGAACACTGAAGCAAAACTTATTTTCGCCGTACATTTTATTGCTTGAAATTATTTTTGGATTCTACCAAATGGAGATAGTGAGTTAGTAAGGAGAAGGGAAATAAGTTTTATCATACCTATAGATTTGTTTATAGATGGCAGGTTATTTTAGTTGGATCTTCTTGGCAGTCAATACTACCCAAACCAGATCATACTTTATAGGAAAAAAAAAAAAAAAAACGGGATACAAAATATTAGATCTGTCCTGACTCAAGTCACACAGAAAATTGGCTGTAGATCCCAAGCTGTAGTTTCCATTCTCCTAGTTTATTATTCAATGAATCAGTATGTAAAATGAAAGGGCAAAAAGATTAAGCTAGCAAAATGTTAAATATAGGTGCTTTACAAATTCCACCATGAGTATTGATTCATGAAATTTTTAACTTCAGAAAAAGGAGCTGCTCGACAGAATTTATATGTTAAATTAAATATATACCAGCCAAAAAAAATGAGTGCTGTATCATTTTCTGTCAAAAAAAATGCACATATACTTTTGTCTCTGTTGGTAAGTATCAATTTAGTTAAGGGGACAAAATAGAGATAAATTATACACAAGTGAGGAGAAATATTAAAGCTGGGCAGACTATGGAACTAACTCTTGAGTTTCAAAGAATATCAGGATTGAGTTGTGCCTGTCGTAATGTCCCTTTTAAGAACTAGATGCTCAGCATGAGAACAATGAGTCCACCAGGGCAGATTGGAGCTCCCTCTGTGTTTTCAATGAAGGCCCATATTTAGGCTAATTATGCTGCTCTTCTAGCTGCATGGTTTGCAATATCCTGTTTTTCACATCTCTACAATTGTATTAAAACATTTTCTTGTTTATTTCTTTTCTTTTTATTTCTCCCAACATATGTGAGCCTCTCTGAGGCAGGAATTGCGCCTAGTTTTAATTTGAATCTCAGACCAATATTTGGCAAATGGTACAAACTCAATATGTTATTGAAGGCTACATTGACACCATGGACAAACCAATGGGATTTTGAAAAGTTATATTTCTTCCAGATTCTAACTACTTTCTCATAATTCTCTAGCTTTCTATGGCACTAAAATACAATTACAGGAAAACAGTAAATTTTGCAACTGAATATTGTATAGCTCTGGAGAGTTTACAAAATAGTTTAGAATGCATGTACAGTTTGATTTTATCTTTAGGTAGATGTTCAAAACATCTACTAAATATCAAGGATATAATTACTGTACATATATTAGAGGGAAGGAGACCAAACTTCAAAGGGTTTAAATGAATTGCCTAAAATCAAAGAGATAACTAAAACAAACAGTCAAGTTCAAATAAAGAAGCATTTCAACAACTCTTTTATCAATTCCCGGACTTCATTCTATGATAACACACTATTATTGAAGAAGTAAGCTAAACCTTTTAAAATCATGTCATGTTAAGCCATAATTAGCCATTTTTTTTTTACTTCAGAGAATGAATCTAAAGAGATTTTTGTTTAAATTTTGTTTGTATGTTTATTTTTAACATGGCTAAAAGCAATGAGTAAAAGAAGAGTTAAATTTCAGAGGAGAATTAAAAGTTTTAAACAGCATATTGTACTCACTGCTTCACCCAATTTTTAAAATAAACTATAGTTTGTATTTTTTTCTAATCATAATGTAATCATAGTAACTAGAGTTGAGTAAAATCCAGGAATGTATTAGAATATATTTGAAATCCCACTATTTTGCATTATTGTTAGATATTTGTATATGAACTTTCCTGTGAAAAAGTGAATAAAAATCATAAAACTTATGTTAAGTCAGTCTTGTAACTTCCCTCCTTCAGTATCCAGTAAGAAATGAGCGGTTCTGTTATATATTTTGACCTAAAGCAAAACAAAAGAAGAATATAAAGAAAATAAAGACTCTGAGTCAGTGAAATTAAAGAATATAACTCTAGAGAAAAATCAGTGAAACAACAGATAGTTATCTGAAAACTTCAATAAGATTAATCAAACTCTTATTAATCAATAAGATTAATACTAAAAAAAGATGAAAGGAGAGAAGAAACAAGTCCCCAGTATTAGGAATGAAAGGGTATCACTACATATCCTGTAGGTATTTTAAGAATAATAAGTATTCTTAAATACTTAAATAATAATCACTTTTGGAATGATATAAAAAATGACAATAATTTGAAAACATGATAGATAAAACAATTATTAAAAACTAAAATCAACAAAAACTCAGTGAAGATGAAACAAATAATCTGAAATCAACCTATAACCAATGAAGAACTAGAATTCTTTATTTCAAACCTACTAAAGAAATCTCCAGACTCTAAATGGGTTAACTGGAGAATTCCACAAAACACTTTAGAAAAAGTTTATACCTACTGCACACAATTTCTTCAGAAAATAGAAAAATAACCAAAAACAGGAAACCAGAGATAAAGTTTTACATGCCATGACAAACATGACAAAATGGGTTTTTCCTCAAGTATTCAATGCTGGTTCAATGTTTGAAATCCAACCAATTATTTCCCCATTTCAACAGTCTAACTAATAAAAGTTTTGCATTTACTGTAGAAAAAGCATTTGACAAAATTCAACACCCATTAAAAATAAAAACTCCTAGCAATTTAGGAATAGATGAGAACTGCTTCTGTGTGATTAAAAAAAAAAAAGTAAAAGAAAAAAATCTTAAGAGAAAACCTATAACTAATATTACCTTTAATATGAAAAACTAAATTGTTCAACAACTGAGAAGTTGTGAATTTCCTCTTTCAATACTATTTTTCAAAATTACAGTGCAAGTTATATCCATTGCAATAAGGTAAAACAAACAGAAAACAAATTTTAAAACCTGTATTCATATTTGAATGGAAAAAATAAAACTGTTTCCATTTACAGATGGCACAAGGAATTTACATAAGAACAAACTCCTACAACTAAAAAGAGATCAGTAATGTCACAGCATAAAGATCAAACACAAAGATAATATTTTATATATACTGACAAAGAGCAAGCATAAACCAGTATTAAATATATAGTAACATCTGAACTTGCTTTAAATAAATAAAATAATCAATAATTCTAAGAAAATAGATATAGAATATATACAGTAAATTATAAAATGCTAATGAAAGAACTCAAACAAGACCTGATTAATTAAAACAATATGCTATGTTCATAGACTGGAAGACCCAACAACTATAAAGATGTAAATTTCCTCCAAACTAATAGTTTTCTTGCAATTCCTATCAAAATCCCAGCCAGGTTTTTGCGCACATACACAAGATTATTCTAAACATTATATAAAGATATAAACTTTTTAGAATACCTAAAACAGCATGGACAATGGAGAATGAAAGAGTATTCCATTTATCCTATATTAAAGCTATACAATCAAAACAAACAGAGATAATAAACAGAACAGAGGACCCAGAAATGGGTTCTATCCCCCACAGAATTTAGACAACGTCACTAAAAAAAGAGTTCTATGCAGGATGTATAGATTTTCCCACAAATACTTATGGAGCTTGTGGACATATATAGGGAGAAAAAAAATTCTTACCTAAATGTCATACTTTATATTAAAAGTGGTCACAGAATTACAATTCACAATGCTTTGAATATTTTTAAGACTCTACATGAAATTGAAATCATACTGTATTTGTCTTTCTGCAGTTGGCTTATTTTATAAGGTCCTCCAGATTTGTCTATGTTGTCACAAATGGCAATATGTTTTATTATCTTTATTTATTCATTGATTTTTATGTGGTGCCTAGGATTGAACACAATGCCTCACACATGTGAGGCAAGCACTCCACCACTGAGCCCCAGCCCCAGCCCCAAATTTTTTTTTATGGCCCAATGTTATTCCATTCTATTCTATTCCAATAATATTCTGAATTTTCTCAACTCATCCATCTATCAGTGGACACTTTGTTTCCAAATCTTGGCACTCATTAATAATGCTTCAATGAACAAGGAGGTACAGATATTTCTTCTTGACATTCATCTTGATATTTCTTTAATATACTGATTTCATTTTAATGAGATTATATACACTCACACACACATGTATGTATGTGTATGTATGTGTATATATATATATATATATATATATATATATATATATACACTCTCAATGATATAATTACTTACCATTATCAAACACATGGAAAAAGAGAGTAAAATGAGAGTTTTCAGGGGCTAAGGGGATAAGAGAAATGAGGAGATGTGGGCCATGGGGTTCAAATTTCTGGTAATAAGATAAATAAATTCTTTTCTTAATGTGAAACATAGTAAGTATAGTTAATATTCTTACCTAAAATTTTAATATTAACTTTAATTTTTATATTGTTAACTTAAAATTAGCAAGAAAAGATTTTACATGTCCTCTCTACACAACACACACAAAATGGAAACTAATTGTGATGAAGGTGTTAATTTATTTGATTATTTTAAAAAAGCAGTACTTTTTGAAAATAAAAATTTAAGAAATTTAAGCTGTATTATGAATCAACTTTTGAAATGACTAACATACTATTTTTACTTAGTTACTAAAGTAGACAAAGAGTGTGTGCTTTGTGCTGGGCATCACTAAATTAGGAACTCATGACTAAGTACAGAGAAGGGAGAATAAGTACAGAAATAACAATATAATTAAGTTAGTATTATTGAAAATGTTTGAATAAAATCCAAATTAATCCAGAAAAAAAGTTTGGATTATTTACAATATTTCTTTTTAGTACAATAATTACTCTTGTATTTAATGATTTTACTGTTTATACAATCCAAAATATTTTTTTCAAAAACTTTTGTTCCACATAAAGCATCTCTTTTTATTGCATTACTCATACAAAGCATTTTTAAGCTTTTTTAATTTAAATGATTTTTAATTTATATGCAAGAATATAAAAATTGTACATATTTATGGATACCATGTGATATTTTTATACATATAAACTCTCTAATGCTCAAATCAGGTCTAACTTAACAGTGAAACCATCTGCTTCTGAAATTTTCCTTGAAGATGAGTTTTTATTACTATTTCAATGTCACTGCTTCTTATTAATTTGCTCAGGATTTCTATTTATTCCTGATCCCATCTTGATAATGTATATATGTTCACGAAATTATGCATTTTTCTTGGTAATCAAATTTGGTTGCATAGTTTACATAATAATTTGTAATGATTTTTCCTGTGTGTATTTCTGTGGTGTTAGTTGCAATCTCTCTCTTTTCATCCTTGATTTTATTAATTTGAATTTTCAAGTCTTCTCTCTCTTTTTCTCAGTTTATCTATTAAGGACTTTTATTTTTCTTATCATGAAGAAATCGATCTTCATGTCATTCATCTTTTTTTTCTCACTGTGTATATTCTCATTAATTTTTGTTCTAAACTTTATTAGTTTTTTTCATCTACATTTGGATTTGGTTTGTTTTTGTTTTGCTAGATCATTGAAATAAGGTAATATGCTTGTTATTAGTTTCTGCATATTGTAGATAGATACTGAGGGCTACGAGCATCCTTTTTAGATTTGTTGTATCCCATAAGTTTTAGTATGTTGTACTCCAATTTTCATTTGCTTCAGAAAATATTCTGTCTTCTTGATTTCCTCTTTGATCTATTAGTTGTTAAAGAATAAGTTTTTTTTAATTTCCATAATTTCCAATTTTTTGTTTGTTTCTTGTTTGGATTTATTTATTTATTCCTTTTTTTGCAATTTTTTATTTTAATGCACTGAGGTCACAAAAGATATTCAATATAATTCTTAAAAACAAAGTTTTGACTTGTTCTCTGGCCTGTCATTATAATCTATCCTGGAAAATGTTTTATGTGCTATTAAGAAAACACATGTTCTGCAGTTATTAAATGGAATGTCTATAGATTTCATTTAGGTCTATTTGTCCTAATGCTTAAGTCAGCTTGATCTTTTGTTAATTTTTTTCTCAAAATGATCTGTCCATTGTTGAAATACATGTGTTAAATCTCCATCAATTTTGTTGTAGTTTGCCTCTTCCTTGAGGTCATTAAAATTTGCTTTATAGAGTTGGTGCTGTAATGCTGGTACATGTATAGATAAAATTGGTATTTCTTCTTGCTGAATAAATATTATTATGTAATGACCTTCCTTGTCTCACTTTACTGTATTTGATTTTGTGACCATTTTATCTGATGTAAATATGGTTATTCCTGCTTCTTTTGGAAAAGGGGAGAGTTCTAGTTGCATGGAGTATCTTATACCACCATTTATCTTGGTCAATGTTTGTCCTATAGAGGAGCAATGGGTATCACGTAACTGACATACAGTTAGGCCTTTTGTTGTCATTTTAATCAGCTAAGTCACCATAAGTCTTTTAGTGGGAGAATTTAACCCTTTTACATTTAAGGTAATTATTGATAGGTAAGGTCTTACTATAGCCACTTTTCAATTTCTTTTCTTTCTTTATAACAGTTGTTTTCTTTCTCCCTCTCTTGCAATCTTCCTTTGTGGTTATTTATTCCAATACATTCCTTAATATTTTTTGATTTGGAGTCTACTACAGATTTTTATGGTAATCATGAGGCATACAAAAACATAGTTTGATTACAACAGGTTATTTTGAAATGATAGCAACATGATGGTAAAGATAAGAAACAATAACAAACAAAAAGTAGTCCAGGAGGAATGGTGCACTGCCGCAGTCTGGCTGGGCACGATTCAGGAGCCACTTGTCAAAAGAAACAAACTTTATTTTTAGAACCACACACTCCAAACAAAACAGCTCCTCAGGAAAAACCCTCAGAGCCCTACTGCCACCACCAGCTTCCCCCAAGCCTCTCTCCCCCACACACAAGCCTCTGTCCACCTCCCACAATCCTCCTGCTCTTGATGCCGATTGGCTGAGTCACATGGGCGGAGCCAAAAAAGTCCCCCAATGAGCAGCTCCACAGTCTGAAAGGGCAGGGAAACAGCCCAATGAGCATCACCACAGAGGAGCCAATCAGCTAGATGTTGCTGAGGCGGCTGTGAGCCAATCATCAGCTGGCAGCTGGAAGTTTGCTGGCAGCTGAAGTTTGCTGGGGCCCCTTTGGCTGTGGCTCTCAACAGTGCATACTTGTAATCCCAACTACTTGGGAGACTGAGGCAGAAGAATCACAAGTCCAAGGCCAGCTGCAGCAACTTAGTGAGCCCATGATTCAAAAGGAGATGGTAAAAGGGCTGGGGATATAGTTTATTGGTAGAATGCTTGTCTGGCATGCACAAAGCCCTGGGTTCAATCTCCAGTACCAATAAGATAAAAATCTATCATATGCAAATACTAATTCACAATGAGGCTGGGGGCACTAGGGAAGAGTAGTGTTACCTTAGATTAGACAGAGGGAAGTGATGGGAGGGAAGGAGAGAGGATGGGGATAGGAAAGATAGTAGAATGAAACAGACATTATTATTGTATATGTGACTACATGACCAATATGATTCTGCAATATGTCCACTTAGAAAAATGAGAAATCATAACCCATTTATGTATGATATATCAAAGTGCATAAATGTATTCTACTGTCTTGTATAACTAATTAAAACAAATTTTAAAAATTTAAAGATAAATAAATAAAAAGTACTGCTAATAAAACACTATACTTGCACTCTGTTCTTTCTCTCTTTTTAAATTTTTGATGCTCCTTTTATATTTTTCTATATTGCATCTCAATGTATTAATAAAATTATTATTGTATTGCTTTGTTTTTATAAAGTTATTGTATATAAAAGATATCAATGGTTTATATAACATGATTACAAGATAAAACCACTCTCATTATTTCTGTATAGTTACCATTACTAGTTAGACTTATTGTTTCTGATGGTTATGTTTACTCACTAATATTTCCTGTTTTCATTTTAAAGAGCTCCTTTTAACATTTCCTGTAGATTAGTTCCAGTGGGGATATATTCTCTCAACCATTGTTTATTTGGGAATGTCCTTATCTATTCTTTGTTTCTAAAGAATGCTTTTACTGAGTACAGTATTCTCAGTTAGCAATGGTTTTGTTATTGCTGTTTGTTTTTTTGTTTTTTTATAAGTACAAAAAAAAATCACTTGCCATTTCTCTCCTGGCCTAAAAAGCTTCTGCTGAGAAGTCTGTTGTCAGGCAAAATATTTTTAAGTGTTGTTTCTCTTCTCTTATTGTCCTGATAATCTTTTCTTTATCTTCAACCTTTGAGAGCTTGATAATAATTTATCTTGGGATATGATTGTTTTCCTTAAATATTTCTGTTGATCTTCCTGCACTTTACTATATGCATCCCTCTCTAGGTTTGAGAATTTTTCTGCTATTATCTCCTGGAATATTTTTTTTTTTTTACTTCTTTGGTATTCTCAATTCCTCTTAAACACCAATAATCTGAATATTTTCTCTTTTTATGCTTTCCCAATGTTCCAGAAAGCTGTCCCCATTCCTCTTAATACTTTTTTTTCTTTTTCCTCTGCCTTTGAACTCACCAATTCTTTCTGTTTAATCTCTTCTACTCTTGATATATCATAATGTAAATTTTGTTTAGTGTATATTTTAGCTCAAGATTTTGCTTTAAATTCTCTATGCAAGAATACTTCTGTACCAGTTATTAGTAAGTTTGATTTCTGGTGCCCTATACCTAGCATCTGACTACAAAAACCTCAGTACTGTGTCACACACCCTGTGCCCCCAGCCTGCCTACTGTGGCAGTATTAACACTCAAGCTGCTACGGACTACCTACTGCTGAGATGAATTTCTGGCCCATAACCACTACAAGTAACTACATGTGATGGTGACCAGAATAGAAGTCTGACAGATAGGGCCATGTGTCTCAGCCTGATTAGGGTTGCTTCATGTACAGGCCTTGTCCTAGAGATGTGCATTGCAAATTGCACAATTTGAAGTTTCAATAGCCCAGCACCCTGTTCCAAGGACAAATCCTGTTCTTACTATCCTTTATTATCTCCAATGAATTATTTCCCCATGCTATGCTTCCTGGTTCTGGACACTATTGGGGAAATCGTCATGTAACAGGAATGCATTTGAAATTGGAAAACTAAAAAAAAAAGACACAGTCATTGTCCTATCTAACTCAAATTCATTCCTTTAAACTGTTCTTTTATTTCTCCTTTGTAGAGTCCTAAAGGCAATCTCATACAGAGAACAGAATCTGAATGGAAACTGCCTCCTCCTCACCCCGCCAAGCCTTCTTGCCAGAAAGATACCAACAGAAACTACAAAATCAAGTTTGCAACCTCACATAGACTAGCCAGTTTGCAGATGCACATGCATATCTCTTCACCTACACTTCCTTTTCTTATCTGTGTAATCTTGAAACTGTTATCAGTACAGGGAAGACATATTTCTAGGTTCGCTGCCTTCCCAGTTTTAACCTGCCAATAAATTCATTTCTTGCTTCACCACCATTTCTCTTTTTGTTAATTAAAGTCTCCACGCACCAGGTGTCTTAAGGCCCACAGAGTCAAGCCTCTGGCTAGATTCCACAGTCACACTCCTTTAGCCACCAAGGCTAATGCTAAGGTGAATCGCTCTTGAGTCTACAAGGACAGGCAGTCTCAGGAGTGCACTTAGGCCCAAGCCATAGCTGGTAGTGACGTAAGCTAAAGCATGAGTCCTTCTCATTAGTATATAGTATTTGCCTATTGCTGGTGTCTGTCTAGAAACTGTTTGAAAGCACTCATCTGGGGATAGCTGTGCCTGCCTGAATTGGGGAGGTAGGTGGTACCAAGGACAGAATCTCACAGCTGTAGGGAACTGCACAATCTTTGGAGGCAGAAAGTATGCCCCAGTCTCATCCTAAAGCTGGCAATGATACAGGCCAGAACTTGGATCTGTCCCACTGGCACACAGCTCTCTACCTAATGCCATGGTAGTTCTTGAGGCTCCATTTCTGAGCACTGGCTTGGGTACAGAGACCTTTGTTTTCTGCCTTGTAGTGATTTTCATCATGGAGGGCCAGGTACTTAGCTACAAGGCAAAGTCCTGCATTGGAGTCCATGCCCTGATCTCTAGCAGTGAAGCCTTACTTCCTCACAATCCCTGGCTCTACTGCCCAAGGTTTCGGGGGTGGTGGTAGAGGCAGTCACTTAGCATCCTGGCTAATCCAGTTCTAGTGGTTCTGTCTAGGGATACAAGCACCGGGGAGGAAGTTTTGAAGCCCTACCTGACCCCTGGTTTTACTATCAAGATTTCAAGTGTATGTTCTGGCTTTAATTCCTTTTTCCTTTCCCAAACAGGAAACCTTGGTTTTGGGAGAGGTATAACATGCGCAACTCTTCCCTTTCTTTAATGAATGCTTTTTTACTATTATACCAAATCAGGCATTAGGATCCCTCACTTACCCTCCAAAGCCCCTGTGACTATTGTTTGATGCATTAATAGTTGTTCAATTTGGTGTAACTATAGGGAGACCACCACTAGAGTATCTGCCTTAGCCTTGTTCTTGCTCCACCTGTCTTCAAATTCCTGTAAGAATTTGTTCTTCATTACTCCTGATTCAATTTATCTTTTATAAATTAACCTTAATCCTAGACCTTTGTAATGCACACAACTGTAAAAGTGATAGATTTTATAATTTTCCTCTCATATACCTCCTGCTTGTTTTTTTTTTTTTTTTTTTTTTTTTTTAAAGAGAGAGGAGAGAGAGAGAGAGAGAGAGAGAGAGAGAGAGAGAAACTTTTGATATTTATTTTTCAGTTTTTGGTGGTCACAACATCTTTGTTGGTATGTGGTGCTGAGGATCGAACCCGGGCCGCACGCATGCCAGGCGAGCGCGCTACCACTTGAGCCACATCCCCAGCCCTGCTTGTTTTTAATTATCCTTTCTATACGATTAAATAACCAATAGTGCCTTTTGCAACATGTTAGTTGTTTTGGGATTTGGGGATTTTTGTTATTGTTGTTGTTGTTGTTGTTGTTGTTGTTGTTGTTGTTCCAGTACAACTTTCATCCACTTGTTGGTGCACATAACTTCCATCTGTGTATTCCTAGATTAAATTGATGGGTATCAGATAGATTTGAGAAGCAGCAACATGAACTTAAAGGGATGATTTTATAGACTGCTCCTACTTCCTGGTCCTCCACAGTCTTTCTTTTAAAAAACAACATATTTAAGGTCATTCTGGCCCTGCTTTGGCTTAAGTCAATACATTCTACATTCCTGGGTTAAAACAACAAAACAAAATCTATTATCCTTGGGGCTATTCTCTTGAGGCTAAGGAATACAAGACTCCTCCCTGCCTCAGTCTGGCTGGGCACAAATCAGCAGCCACTGAAGCAGGAACAAACTTTATTTCTGAACTCCACCAGCACACTCCACACACGTTCCCCGGGAATTCTCCCTGAACTCCAGCAACCAGCAAGGGGAAATATCCCCCCTCCGGCACTTCCCCAACCAATGTGAACTATCTGGGAATCCCCTCGAGAGCTCAACTGGAACTCAAGGGGAACTCCATGAGAACTCCCTGGCATCACCTCTCAACCACTACTTCTGGCAAAAATACCATGTGTCATCCCGACTTGGCTATGGCCCTCAACACCTCCCTTCCAGCGGGAAGATCAATTTCTTTTTGCTTGAAAGGGGGCTTTTGATACTTTCATACAGACCAAAGATTCTAAGACCCAGAAAGAGAGGATAATTAAAAGCAAAGCCCATCAACCATAGAATCTGTAAAAACAACTTACCTATGTTTAAGGCTTTGCACAATAGAGACTCAGAAATTTGATGCATTCCATATTGTGAGTCAAGAATTAAGAGGCATTACTTGGGCAGCAGTCTCTGGAGAAACTTCCCTAAGACATCCAGCAAAACTGGGGATCAAAACATCTTGACATTACTCTCTTCTCTGAAAGGACCAACTCTATCCCTTGATGGCATCTTTACTTTCTTCTCTAATAAACTTTCAATGCCATTACTACTTTTCCTGTCTTACTTGAATTTTTTTCCTGTAAGAACACAGGAGACTAGAGACACAATGCAACCCTTGGATTGCCATGCCTCTCATTGACAAATGGGTACTTTTATACTTCTGTACTGCACAGAAGGATTCATATATTTATCTAAGATATTCAGTCTTCCTTCTATTCATCCTGATTATCCCATTTTCACAAATAAAAAAAAATGAACAAGTGGAATATTTATCAAAATCTATGGGGATCTAGAATTAAACAATAAAGATTACATAAATATAGGTTTTGTAATCTTAATGAAATTTTCTTCACTGTTGTTTTTATTTCTGTTCCAGAATCCCATTTGGAATTCCATATTGCATATACTTTTTCACTCACCTTTGTCTCCTAATTTATAGCATTTCTTTCCTTTGTCCTTTATGACCCCAATGTTTTTGAACATCATTGGTCAACTAGATTCTTTTTTTCCCCAAATGTCCCTTAATTTGAATTTATCTGGTATTTTCTCATAAATAGACTGAAATGTTGCTTTATTGGCAAAAACACCATAAAATTATGGGATGTCCTTCCTAGTTTGTTGCAGCTGATAGGACATTTGCTCAGCTTCCCTGAATAGGGCTGAAAGAGGTAGTGGGAAAAGATGAACAAACACATAATAGGGAAAGCAGCTCCCTGTGGTTCAGCTGACCTCTCCTGGAGGAGGACTGACAATGAGCAGGCTCTGTGAAAGGACACTTGCAAAGTCCAAAGACCACAACACATGCCAGAATCTCACACAGGAGATTTATTGTCAGTAGCACAGAGCAAACCAACAAGCCTGTCCCTCTGAGGAGAGCAGCGGTGTGTTGACTCTCACAGAGCAGCTTTATAGCTCACAAGAAGAATTTCACATGCATGCTTAGGGGTTGTGACATGGGCTGGGGAGGGGTTAACCTTTTAGCAGTTACATGTTTTATGGGAAGCTGAGCAGCACTGCCTCAGAATCAAAACGTAGGAGTTCCTAGATAAAATGTCTCCAGACCTGAAATGGCGGATCTGATGCCAATACTCTGCCCACTTATTGTATAGGTTTTTACCTCAAAGGAATTCATTAGGAGAAAGTTGCTTTAAAACAAAACCAAGGTCAAAAGTTTGAACAGCCCAATTACACTCATCAGCTTGTGCCCTCAATTCTTCACCCCTGGGCTGGTGCCTGAACCCTAGTTCATAAGCTGAAAAACCCCCTGGCAACCACAGAATTTTCCTTTGGACAGACAGTCACCATACAACTTGGCAATTTTCTTGGCCCTGAGGGAATCCCAAGAAAGATGTCAGCCTCTGTCTCTGGAGAGTTCAAAGACCCATAATTCATTTACTGCTCCCAACACCAGCTCATTATATTCCAGAGTTCATACCACTGGTATATCTCATTACTGGTTATGTTAACCTTGATCAATTGTGTGTAGTAGCTCTTCCAGGTTTCTCCAATGTAAAGTCATGTAATTCTCACTGTACTTAGAATATATCTTGGGTAGAAAGCATACTTTGATATTATACATATCTCCTCAAATTTTAATTATTACTTTTAACAGGTCAATGGATGCTATCATTACAATCAGTTGTGTTTAACAATGATGATTTTATTATTTCCCTTTGCATTTTACATGAGAGACTTTTTTCTTTTTCCTCTATTTGTGTGAGTATAATGTTATAGATATTTATTTTATCCCATGTGTATAATATCATTACTCATATTTTTGCTCATTTGTTCCAGTTTTGGTCAATTCAATTCTTTAGGCTATTTTTTATATATAACATTCATCTCTATCTATCCTTTTATTTAGTAAAATAAGTTTATATTTATATGTTGTATTCTAGCTCAATGCCATTCAGTTAATTTTAGCCATCCTCTTTTTTTGTGTAACTTCCTTTGGTTTAAATCTTGACTTTCTATTATATTCTACCATCTTCTTATCCACTACATTACCATATTTTAAAATTAGAGATTTATAGTATGTTTTAATGGCTGGTAAAGCTAATTACCTTTTGTAATTTTTCTTTTTCAGCAATTTCTTCATTACTTTTGACTTTTTTCCTTCCTTATAAACTTTCAGATAATCTTGTTACATCTATAAAAAAAGGTTTATTATTGAAATTTTATTGAATCTGTAAATTAAGGAAAACGTAAATTTCCATGATGTTATGTTACCCTATATAAAAATCTAAGCTCTTTCAGTTTCTTCAAATAAATACTTGAGAGTCATTCAGAAGTTTTTAAAAATTTCTCAAAATGATATCTTGCATATTTCTTGTTATTTTATTCTTAAGTATTCAGTGTTCTTCCTTGCTATGAATGAAATTTTAGGTGCCACTACATTGTGTTTGCTATTTGTGTATAAGAAAGCCACTGATTTTTATGCTAATTTTATATTCTTCTACTTCACTAAATTATTTTTATTGTTGCGGCAACTTTTGTCATTGATTTTCTGGCATTTTCTAGGTTTATCATCAAATCCTCTGTGTAATTAGGTTTATTTCTTCTTTACTACTTCTTATTCATCACTTGATTTTCTTTTTCCAGCTGTCCTAGAACACACTTCTCAAACATTGATGAATAAAGGCAGAGATTGTGTACATCAAGCTGTGTTCCTGTTCTTATGGGAAATGCCTCCAGTGTTTCCCCATGGAATTAAATACTGGCTTTAGAACTAAGGGAAATATATTTTATCATATAAAACATATACCTCTAAATTTCTTGAGTGTTTTATTAAGAATATATATTGAATTTTTCTCTAAAATGTACAAAATCAACCATATTTTTGCCTTGGTGTATTAATATCATGTATGTCATTAATGTTTTTCTATATTGAAGCAAAATCATATTCTTGATAAAAATTTCACTTGATTCTCTTCTACTAGCCTCTTAACATGGTGTTGCATCCTGTTCTAATATTTTGTTTAGAATTTCTGCACTGATACCTAGTAAAATGGTCTGTAGTTTTCTTCTTAGTTATTCTTGTATCCTAAGAATGATTAGCTAGATTCCATTCCCTTCCTTGGTCTATAATGAACAAAAGAACATTGAGATTACCTAATCTTTCAAAAATTGACAGGATTACCCTGGAGAAGTAACTAAGCCTTATGCATTTTTGAGTGGGGTAGTCTTTAGTATCTTTATATGTTCTATAAAACATGATTTGTTTAGCTTTCTTGATCACAAGAGGGTGAGTTTTGTAATCTGATTTCTTTTTGTTCTCAAATATCTATGCATAAAGATTTAAAAATTACTGTCTTTTTTGATTTGTTCTTTTTTAATGGTTATTTCTTCCTTGTTAATGACTGACTGGTTGATTTTGATGCTTGGTATACAACTCAGGGAAATTCTACCACAGAACTATATCCCCAACTTCTCCTCCTTCTCCACACCCCTGCCCCTATCCTCCTTCTCTTCTTCTTTTCTCCTTCTCATTCTTCTTCTCCTTTTTTTTCCTTTTCCTTGTCTCTTCCTCCTCTTCCTCCTCCTCCTCCTCCTCCTCCTCCTCCTCCTCCTCCTCCTCCTTTTCTCCTTCTCCTTCTCCTCCTCCTCCTCTTTCTTCTTCTCCTCCTTCTCTTCCTCCCTCTCCCTCTCCCCTCTTCTTATCCTCATCCTCTTTTTTTCTTTGTTTTTGGTGAGATGGGGTTCCCACCAAGTTGCTTAGGCTGGCCTCAAATTTGAAATCCTCTGGCCTCAGCCTTGACAGTAACTGGGATTATCGGCTGGCTCCACCATTTCTTGCTTTCCCTTGTTATTTATTACTGTGTTCTCCTTCCTTTTGCTTTCTGATAAAGTTGACAAGTGATTACATATTTTCATAATTAATTTTAATAAATCTGAGATTTGATATATTAATTGGATCTTTTTCTATTATTTCATTTATGATTTGTTTTTAGTTTGTAGTTGTTTATATTTTTGTTTAGTAGTTAACTTTTTTGTCCTTTTTCTCATTTAACCATTTGCTATCAGCCAGCCTCCTACTTTTTAGTACCCATGAACGACTACTTTTTGTCTAAAAAATGTGGAGATTTTCTTTCCTTCCTCTTTTCTATTTCTTTTTCCTCTCATCTTCAGTGGTACTATTCCCACTTAATCATAATATATAATATTTGAGAAATAGTCTTCCAGTCATACTTTTGTTTTAAAATATGTTTATTTATGTATTTTAAAAATTGATTCTTCATGATTATTTTCCCTTCCCTTACTCACTTTTTCTGCTTCTAAGCAATACTTTTTCATGGAATTTAATTTTTATTATAATAAAATATTTTAGGGAATACCAAGTTCAATAACACCCATCTATGTCAGAGTACAAAGTCCAAGTAATTCAGCTAGGTTTCTTTGCTTTTAATTTTTTTTTCTGTATTGTAGAGAAGAGTCATGGTTTTATTCTATCTTGTAGTGTCCTAAATATCCCTATTATTTTCACTTTGTTTACCAGTTGCCAGTGACAGTTCTTCCCCCTTTATGACTTTTATTTGAGAGAAAAAATTAATAGTAAATAGAGATTTTAAAAAAATACCCAACTCTTCTATTTAGTTTTTCTTGTTCTGTCACTAATCTCTGTGGCAAGGTTGGGGGAGTGATAACAAATAAAAGCTTTGTGGTGATGATCAATGTTTCTTTATTTTTCTTTTTTGTAATATTTTGCAATTTTGACTTTTTTTTGTCTTCAGCTAATACTGGGGTATGGTATGAGAATCATTTCATACCAATTGGGATATTTTGGGAAGTAGTTTGTGACATTGTATCTGCTTGTTACAACAGTGAGTGTCTTTCACCATGTTTTTATCAGATGGATAAATTATTTTTATTGGCTTATATTCCCTTAACATCATTTTTAGAATTAATGCTTAATTATCCTTTGCTCAATGGCTTTTTGTAAAACACCATAAGTTTAAATAATAATTGGGTATTAAAATACTTCTCTGAAATTTTAATGCTGAACAGTACAAAGCTGTCTTTCATTATATATTAGAAGCAAATCTTTTCAAAATATTATTTATATTTTCAAGGCAAAAAATAATGCAGTTTGTTAGAAAATTCCTGATTCACAGGCTGACATGCTCTTCTCCACATCTCTCAAAGATGACATAAACAAATCAAAATCAGTAAGGAAATTTTAATTTGTAATGAAAATTAATAAAACACTGCAAATTTTCAAACTAACACTGTATCAGGAGGTACATTTGCCGGAAGAAAAAAAATGAGAGAAGGAAAATCACATAAGGACAAGGAGAGTGAAGAAAGAAAATGAACACAAGGAGACACACTACAGAATTAATATAATTACTGCTATGGTTTAGATCTAGAAATGCCCCCCCCAAAAAAACTCATGTTTTGAAAGCATGATCCCCAGTGCAGAAAGGTGCAGGGAGAACTTTTAGGCAATGATGTCAGCTATAATCTCAGGAGTAGAGTAATTTATGTGATGGATTAATAATTTGAATGGACCACTGGGAGTTAACTGCAGGCAGGCAGTGCATGGTCACTAGGTGTATGCCCTGGGGATTATATCTTGTCTAGGATCCATCTCTCTCTCCCTCTTTTTTTCTCTCTCTCCCTCTTGCACTCTCCCTCCTGGCTGCCATAAGCTGAGCATCCTTCTTCCACCTTACTCTTCCACCATGATATTTTACCCTTACCTCTGGCCCAGAGCAATGGAGTTGGCCAACTGATACCACCGGTTACAGGTGACAAGTCTTGCTCCTCTACATGTTGAACTATAACATTAGAGAAACACATCAAGGCAAGCATATAAAGCAGGGCTTATTTAAAAAGGGGTAATAGATTTTTCCTGGGAGGGAAAAGGGGGTGATAGTTGGTATCCTGGTACCCCAAGAAGTGAGGGCTTTCTGTGTCTTTTATACATCTAAAGTTTCCTTTGTTCTGCATTCTTCCCCCTTATCTCTCTCCTTCCTGCACACATAACTAGGCTCAGGACATGCTTTGGTGAGAGGGCCAAAAGATAAGAAGCAGATGGATAGGAGAGAGCAAGGTGAAGTGATCCAGGCAGGAAGGGGGCTCTGGGTTCATTAACAACTTTTATAAATTCCTGTATAAAGGGACAATCCTTGGGACAGGTTACCTTAGCAACAGGTTGAAGCAGGGGCAGGTTATCTTGATAAGGGTGGAAGATGGGTTCTACAGGCATTAACATTTCAATCCCTCAGAGGATTCTCCAACTTCCATTCACTAGATCCAACTCTTACTCATCTGCCTGTCTTTAATTTTGTCTTCATAACCATGGATTGAAACTTGGAAATGAAGAGCCCAGAATGAACTTCCTCCTCTCCACCAGTATTTTGGTCATAGCAATGTAAAGCTGATTAACACAATTACTCAAGAAAAAAGAGGGTTGACAGATTTTGTAAAATATTGCCAATTAAGCCTTTGTTTCTCACAGCAGAGAAGTTATTTATCCGTTGGTCCTTTCTTTCTTCTGTTTTTCATTGATAAACCTACTTACATTACCTAGATCTTTTAGGTATGTTGGAGAAGCAAAGCTTTGGTGGTTCTGCTTTCACTGGGCCCAAGTTCAAGACAATTTTATCTTTCTGTTTCTCTTGCTTATTTTCCAGATGATTGATGTGATGTGCTTATTAACGACACTCTCATACAGAGTTACTTCAGCAGAGATCAAGGTTTTATCCTTGGGAATAACCTGAGACATCATTGTGGCACTTCTAGCTAATTAAAATTATAGTTCAATATTTGTATATAAATTTTCTTGTGAAAAAGTGAAGAAAAAAATAAAACATATGTCAAATCAGTCTTGTAACTTCCCGCCTTCAGTAACAAGCAAGAAATGAGCTGTTTTATTATACATTTTAAATTAAGTAAAATAAAAGAAGGCTATAAAGGAAATAAAGACAAGACCCCAAAGCAGTAAATTAAAGAATAGAAATATAGACCCAAACCAAGGCAGATGACAGAACTGGAGGTCAGGAGAGACTAAAATCCTCTGGGTTAATGCATAATAGTTCCTGTTGTAGAGTCAAGTTGAAGACCTTGAAACAAACTGATGTCATGTAACATTGGTTCTTTTATCAGTCCATTGCTTTGGATTCTGTAATATATAATTGTTTTCAGTTATCAGCAAAACACAACCTTTTCTTAATCATCTATGAAAAAATTCAATGAAACTTTAGATAGGGCAAAGTGGAGGGAGGGGAAGGGAGGGGAGGGACATGGGGGTAGGAATGACGGTGGTGGAATGAGTTAGACATCATTACCCTAAGTACATGTATGAATACATGAATGATGTGAAAATACTTTGTGTACAGTGGCTTGAAAAATTGTGCTCTATATGTATAATATGAAATGAGTTGCCAGTCTTCCATCATGTATAACAAGTTGGAATAAGTAAATAATTTAATAAAAAATAATAAAAGAAACAATCATTGTATTTGTTTTTCTAATAATATTCAAGTTAGAAAACACAGATAACAAAATATTGCTACTATTTTATACACCAAGATTATTTTTTAAAATTTCATTACAATTTAAAGAATATGCTTATCATTTTGTTTTAATGTGTAAGGAGGGCAGGCTTTCACTTTCATTTCAATAATCTTTTGAAAGACAGAACAAGATGCTGAACAGATTGCTATTTCTGTTTTTAGAGCCATTGAGCAATTTTACTGAGTGTCTTCTACAATCGGAAACACATTAACTTGATGCACACGATAATTTTGGAGCTGTTTTGTTTCCTCTGTAATTTTCCTATTCATCTTTAGACTCTGTAGAGGCTGACCTTTTCCTCTGCATAATACATTATGTTATCAAGTTAAAATTGAACTACAGCGCAATGAAATTAATACACAACCATACTTTTTTTTGATCTTCAACCATCCCAATCACAGAGTAATTCCAATTTTGTGGGAATTTAAACTATCCCTTTCCCAAAGTCCTCAATGTTGTAAATCAAACACATTCTAGTCTTTAGGGGCACTAATTAGTGAATAAGAAGTAAAGATCATGTTATAATTTATTTGTACAGAAGGTAAAGAAAGTAGGAGCCAATTCATTGCAGGTATTTGTATAATTAAAATAGAATTCAAGCATTTTATCTGAGTATACATCTTAATGGAAATAATTAAAGTATAATTCTCAGTATAATAAAGGCCAATAAGCTTATAAAATTAATGTTCAAGAGACTTAAAAATATAAATAATGATAAAATTCTGAGAGTAAGCAGTCCAAGAAATCTGATAGGAATATATAAAAAGAGTGTCAATGAATATAATGATTAGAACTATCTTTATGTTTATTTCCTCCTATAAGAATGCACATTTTAGAGAAAATCAGCAGCACAGTAAGTCCTAATTAATCATCATTCATGAATTTTCATAAATGAGTAAATAATTAAAATTAATCTTCCAAATTCCCTTAAGCCCTTCCTCTCCTTAAAAGGAAATGTGGAGAAAGAAATAACAACCAAAAATAATGTTTAAAAATCTGGTCTATATTTTTAAAATATAGCTGGTTTCTTTCTATTCACATCTTACCATTTCAGATTTCTTTCTTGAGCAGGTAAAATTATAAGGGATTGTTATCTCTGATGTTAAATTTAGTTTATATAACTTTTGCAAACAAAATAAGTGGATAGCAAGTTCACGTTAATTTATACCAGAAAAATTTGCTTTATATGACTTTGACAAAAGTCCTTTATTTTAATGGCATATAGGTTGTTCTCATCATCTTGCTGTATTATGCCAGAACCTAAGTTTCACTAACCCACACAGATACTGTAGGCTTCTCAGCAGCAATTTGTGTTTTGAATACCTTCTCCTTTTAATTTTACCTTCTAGCCCCAAGGTTGGTGTTAATAATTTAGGATCTGAAGGCTGTACTTCACATTTAAATATCTGAATTACGTGAATAAAATATTCCCCAGTGGTGTCTTATGAAGGTAAGTTCAGAAGCACCTCCCCTGTTCCTGACTTCAACCATAACTTTTGTTAGAATTCTTACCTCCTCATAGACATAGATGTTTCACCTCTTGCTACAGAATAATGGTTAGAAAAAGCCCTCAAATGACCCTCTGAAACTCTCTACTCCTGAACTTACAGTTATCTTTCCTCTAGAGTTTGATTCTGGTTTCTGCTAACTTTAAAAACAAACAAACAAGAAAATACAGTGACCTAAGGAATGAGCTTGTGGATCACCATTGCTTCCATTTTCAATGTGAAATAGTATCTCCTTTGAAGAATGTCTATGGTGGTCCTTCAAAAGTCTCAGTTTACAGATTAACCTGTTCCTGCATGTACTTCTAAACACACTTCCTTTTAACCCCCTTCAAGATTCTCACTACAAAGAGCACAGAAATGTACAAACAGAAAAATAAATAAATACCTGAAATTTTACAAATAGCCAACCAACCAACCAAACATTGTGGTTTCAACTAAAATGTGACCTTTCATCATATGAAATAATATCTTTACTGGGAAGTTTATGGAAGAAGATTCATAAAACTTCATCATAAATCATTTTCTATTTTCCTGTGTCTTTTGCTCTGCCTCTAGTAAAAACAGATCATTTTCTGCAGGAGATGGGATGGTGGGAAAATGTGTATGGAGAAAAACCCTAGAGCCTTCTGATTTCTGAGTTGTAACTCTCACAGCTCATCCAGTTCCAGAGATCATTCCTGCCATATAGAGATCATTTCCAAAATCTCTAATACAAAAGCCATGTTTTCCTAGGTAAATCTAAATATTTTCCCTATAGTAGTTTAACTGTAAAGAAATTTAGTCTCCCAACTTTTAGGGTATGGTATGATTTAGCTGTCAGAACTTGTCTCATTGCATGTGATTAAGTCAATCTGTTGAAGTAAATCATTTACTTATTGTGTTGGGGAAATGAGGCAAGCCATGGTGAATAATCAGAGAGAGGGAAGAGAATGACACAAAAAAAGAAAGAGAGCTCTGTTCTGTATTTGTGCAGCAGAGCAGACCTAAACTTCTAATACCTAAGAATGCTCAGTGGAAAAATTTAGGCAAATGGTTTTAACACACCAGAAAAAAGAGGAGAAGAATTCAATAGAAGAGTCAATTGGATCTCATTGGAAACAAAGGAATAAAAGTATATGCAGTTACTATACTTGAGAATGCACCATTTGACTCATAAAATAATTTCCTTTTCTTTGATTTGAACTTGAAGTGTTTTGCCTTGGGATTAGAAGGTAATAGAAATACACTTCTTTTATTTTATATTCACATATGTTATCAACATTAGGAAACAGAACCAATACATATTGAACAATGTGATCAGGAATAAATTTTTAAGTTTTAGAAGTGATACAGTTCTGCTGTCTGTTTTACTCTATTGAAGTCTTTCAGTTTTCCATTCACTACCTCCAAAATTATAGTTAAGTGCATTGTTGTTACAGGGCTGGGATCTTCCAGGAAAGTAAGGCAGTACAAAGAAAAGATAACCCCAGTTCAACCCCCAATTCATGCTATTAAGTAATAAAGATTTCAGACAAGTTGCTCAGAGTAAAAGGCATGAATTTATTGGAAGGGATGAGAAGGGCGTAAGGGAATGCTCTAAAGCGGGTGAGTCCTCTCAGAAAAGAGAGAGAGCATGCCTCTACCCTCCCACACAGGTCTACCACTTGACTTTGGACTGACAGCAGGATGACATCAGACTTTCAGTTCTAATGGTAAGCTTTCCTTACAGATCTTATGGTTAGGAGGAATTATCCTTATCTTTCCAAGTTCCAGGTTCTGATCTGTGAAAGGGTAAGAAAAGTCCCCCCTTCAGGCTAACTTGTATTCCTCTTATGTGAATTATTTCAGGCCTGTATTTCTCCTGAAGATAACAGGTAGTTTGCTGAGGAACATGACATGACCTGTCCAGTTAAGATGGCCAGGCCAGGACTGCAGGAAATTTGTTTCTCAGAAAACTTGTTTCTTAGAAAGCATGTGTTGCAACCACTCACAACTGTCTGTCTCTTATCAATTATCAGCATTAAAGGACCTCTCCCATTTGACCCCAACCAATTTTTTATTTTATTTTTTATCACTGTTACAGTGCTTTATAATTATTAAACAAACACCTTAAAAGTTAATTTACTTTCTTTTATTTAGATTTTCACTTTTTTTGCCATTTACTATTAGATGCATTTGTCTGCCTTCCAGGTTTAACAGACAATGGCAGGGCCCCCTCCCCCCCTTGCCTCCTGTCCCTTCCACCAGCTCTGCATACTGTTTATATTTAAATTCCTTACAGTGTTTAACCCTGCACTAGGAATAATCATATTTATATCATAACCCTCCTATTATATTTAAAGCAGGAAGAGTTAAGTATTATTCCAGTTACCTGCTCGGTTATAACTGGTTCAGAAGTGCAAGAGTTCCTAAAACTGTAAGGTGAGGCACATCTTACCCAGATGAATGAAGCCAGAGAAAGCAAAGCAGGGGCTGAGCACCCTGTCACAGAGACTATCACTGTGCCTTCTACATAACAAGCCTTTAATGAATAATTCAATACACATTCAAAGATAAATATTTATTTTTATAAATGCAAGCCATTAAGAAAAAGGAAATAGTACAAATTTTAAATTCAACAATCCTAGCCATACTTCTTTACAATGTAGTAGAAAGATTTCTAAAATCGCAGATCTTACCCTTGGCTATACAAAACTGCAGTAGCTGAAAGTATTTACTTTATATTTTGCTATAAAATAGAATTAGTTTCTTAAGAGAGATCATTTTCAAAATTTGTCTTTAAAATATTTTTCCTTCCTGTATTAGTAAACACCCTACCCTGAAGTTTCTGTGTTCTTCCTATGTATCTATGATTTTGATTCCTTCCCAAAGATAATTTTCCATGCTTTGGATATTAATGCCATGCCATGTCATAGGATAAACAGGATATTAGCAGTAAAAAAACACACAATGTTTTATTGAAAAAGTCTTTTTATGACAGAAGGAACTTAAAATTTGCATTTAAATAGAGACTATACAATAAGATCCTGGACTAGAAATTTTTTTTTAATATGTAATTTTTATGAGGTTGGTAAACATTGCCACTGTCACAGGTTTTTTTGAAAGAAGGCAAGGAGTGAATGTAGAGCTAGAAAACTTAAACATGTATAATCTCTTAATTCAGGCATTTTGATCTGAACTATGTTCTCTATAAGAGCAGGATCATTTTTCAACATTCAAAACATTTAAAAGTTTAAAACACAACAGTTGATGGTATGGTTAGATCCTTCTTCATGCAAAACCAGTAAAACAATTCTAGATGTAACTACCCTGTACTGAAATCATTTACTGTCCATCACCTCTTGGGGTATAAAAATGTGTGAATTCCTTTCTCAGTAGGCCCTTTTCTTCTATAGTAACTGAAAGATAAAGTTTCTGCTACAAACTATGTGCTGTGTAAAACCATTACTATATAATTGAAGTCAGTAAAATAATGCAGTCTATGATAGTGGTTCTAAAAGTTTATGGAGATTAACAATTACATGAAAACTTGCCAAAAGTGAAATATATAAATATATATATATATATATATATATATATATATATATATATATATATATCTCCAGTAATAATTCTGTTTCTGATTTGGGTGGGACACTGAACAAATATCATAGTAACATCATGTTTTCCATACAAACAAGGAGGGTAGATGCAAAGAATGCTAAAATAACAAAGATGCTAAAATAAGATGTTGAAACCCTCCTCTATTGACACCAAAGGCTAAAATTGTTTGAATAGGGTCATGGAAATGATCCTTTTGTACCTGAAACCTAGCTTGATTAACAATTCACAATATTCAAACAAGAACCAAGTATATAAATATGATTTCCTTATGGAGAAGCAGGTGATTATAAATCAAAATTTTCAAGAAATTTCTTTCTTTGGCATTACGGCCCTTGGTGGTAGCTACTGAGTAAGCAGGTATCATCTGAATGATGCATTCAAAGACAGCTCACCAAAGAAGATGTTTCAATTGTGGCTTACTGATTTCACACTCTGTACAAGAATGTAAAGTGGATCCTTGATTCTCCCCAATTCTCCAAGTAGCCATAAGCTATAAATCTATAATTATATTTTTACTGATATTAAACAATTTAACAAAGCTACCTGTGTCTTTCTAAAATCGTTTATCCTTTAAAAAATGCAGACTTCCTTCTTTACTATTAGTATGTTGACAAGAGGTCTGGTGCAGGACACAAGCGTATTTATGAAAAGACCACAGGAGGACTGTCAATCCTATTTTCTAAAAGAAAACTCATCTTCTAGAGCATAGGCTTGCTATTTAATCTTTTATTGTCACTCCTGCCCATAAACTAATCATAAAAAAAATCCTCTTTAAATCAAGAAATAATCTTTCTGCTATTCTCTTTCTGCAAATATCCACGCTAAACCAAGCATTGTTTCTTGAATAGAGTCCTGAAGAAGTAATGCACATTGCATGTCTGATTTAGGCTTTACTTTTTCCTGATATTTGGCTATACATAATCCCTTTGCTTAAAATAACCACTATTACTAGCTAGTAGAAACATAACTGATATGGGTTTGCACCTTTTTCATTGTATATATTACTACATTCTCTGCACGCTTGCCAATATTTATCCATTGTATGTTAAAATCAACAGCTTACTTACATTAGAGGAATTTATGCAGTCTGTTCAAGTCAAAAAGTGAAAATGCCTATGAATTAGAAAAGATCTGGCATTAACTAGCCTCATACAATCTTTCCTGTACAATGTTCAGTGGAATACACAGTATGAGGGAAAAAAAACGACTGGGGGAGCCTAGAAACACACAGAATTAATGAAAAGTTTTTGAGTAAGTGAGAGACAATAAAATTAAAATCAACTTTTCAACTTAGTTTATCAATTTCTGAGACAATATATTTATTTAAAGCCTGTTCTATAGTATCAGTGTTCTTTTGGAGATAAGAAACAAAATCTTCATCCATTTAGTTTCTCTAAGCCACACAGCAAATACTAGAAGCCAGATTGATTTGGGGCCTCAATGCCTAAAGTGGGCCTCTTTTCATGACAGTGTGTCTTTCAATGTGTGATTTGTGGAAAAGTATTATGGGAAGAGGAAAGAGGCCCTTCAGTAAATTTAGTTTGACAAACATTGAAATAAACAAAATTCCCTCTATTTCCTAGCTACAGGTCTCCTCAAAATTTGTAATATACTCTCATACAGTTTAAGTCTTGCAAAGGAGGTCATAGAATGTAATATTTACCAATTTAAATTTTATTTTATTTTTTAATTTTTTTGAGAGAGTTTTTTTTAATATTTAATTTTTAGTTTACGGCGGACACAACATCTTTGTTTGTATGTGGTGCTGAGGATCGAACCCGGGCCGCACGCAAGCCAGGCAAGCATGCTACCGCTTGAGCCACATCCCCAGCCCAATTTAAATTTTATTATGGCAGAATGAAGCCTGAAGCTAGTGTTCCTTAGAATTCTTTCTTTGAGATTCTGAGCTATAGATTTTAGATTCTATCAGTAAAGGAATAGTATCGCTGAACCTTTATTGGAATGCTGGCTAAGAAAAATACCTTTACTTGGGAGAATAATCTAGAACTTATGATGGATGAATGAGATGATGTTTTAAATTAATATAAGTTTTCAAAAGTAACTGGGAATCAAAAGTTTAAAGATAGCTCTTACCCTTTCATAGGTACAAATGAAATATTAAAACATTTACTGGAACAGCATTTGATACTGCAACAACCTAAATTTCAGGTACAAATTTTGACAGCCCCAAATGCCAAGGTACCTCTGAGTGAACATGTAGTTCCAACACTGAGTCCTTAGAGGAATTCCTTTTCAAAGCTACTTTCTCTATACCTGATATAAGATTTTTTTTTAAATGGAATTGCTCTATTGTCTAAAACTGTGCTCATTTTCTTAAGCTTTCAAAAATCTTTTTTGTTTAAAAAGAAAACAATTGCTGCAATGCATTGTGCTAAATTACATCTAAGAATTCAAGCCATTTCTGCAGCAAATTCTATTTAACTGTCCTAATATCCTGTTTTAATAAGGGCTTCGCTAGAGAGATAAAAATTAAATGTTTGCCAGAGTGATGCATTAATAACTCAAAACCTTTAATTATAGCAGTGCCCAATTTAATTAAACCCTACATTACAAACTGTCAGCCTTCATATCACAGACCCCTATGTTGAATGGTTTATAGCTGAGCTATTTAAAAAAAGTTATTCCATCTTTCAGAATATGATACAAGTTCTCCACTTATGAGAGAATGATCTTTGTTTTCTATTGGAGGAACCAAAGCACCCAATGCAAACCTAAAATCGACAATGAGGGCACAATTTTAATTTTATTACAATATTTCTGTACAATTCTTTGATAATTACTACTAACCTAAATTAGCAATTATTTGAAGCAAATTGAAAGCAAAAATGAAAGATGAATGAGGAGTCTCATATGAATTTTCTTTTACACAAAGGTAAAAAACTTGATTGAACTTTAAGATGCAAATGAATAGCTATCTGCTTATTCAAATACTACTGTACTTAAATTTCCAGTGAAAGTACTGCTCTGGAAAGGTTCCCAAGTTCTCCTTTTTCTTCCTTATTCCACAAAACTAAAGGTTTCAAGATTAGAATAGTAGATTGACAATCTGAAAAAGAATGAATATCATATAGAAGTCTTGTCAAAATCGATTATTGGGCCTCTCCCTCACAGTTTCTCATTGGTGAGACTGGGTGAGACTCAAGAACTCTCATGTCCAAGGAGTTTCAAGTTTATTCTGATGCTGCGGGTCTAGGGACCATACTTTTAGTAGAATGAACAGAGATCAGACTCTTACAGTAATGGGAACAAATATGAAGAAAAAAATAAAAGTGAGGCAAAGAGAGGGAAAAATTGAGAGGTATGCCCTTTGTCTCTGGCTTAGGAACTCTTGAAATTTCTGATAGGATTTTCCTTTTATTCGCCCTGGATTCCTTTGATCATAACTAAAATCAACAATGAGGGCACAATTTTATTACAATATTTTAGTATAATTCTTTGACAATTACTACTAACCTAAATTAGCAATTATTTGAAGCAAATTGAAAGCAAAAATGAAAGATGAATGAGGATAATTTATGCTGATGAGGTGACTCAGAGTGTAAACTACCACCTATGATATTCGTAGCCCAGGAGTTAACCATGTCAGAGGGAAAGGGTGAGAAAAGGGAAATTGCATGGAAATGAAGGGAGACCCTCATTGCTATACAAAATTACATACAAGAGGTTGTGAGGGAATGGGAAAATAAACAAGGAGAGAAATGAATTACAGTAGATGGGGCAGAGAGAGAAGCTGGGAGGGGAGGGGAGGGGGGATAGTAGGGGATAGGAAAGGTAGCAGAATACAACAATTACCAATAGGACATTATGTAAAAATGTGGAGGTGTAACCGATGTGACTCTGCAAGCTGCATTTGGGGTAAAATTGGGGGTTCATAACCCACTTCAGTCCAATGTATGAAGTGGGTTATGTCAAGAGCTTTGTAATGTTGTGAACAACCAATAAAAAAAAAAAAAAAAAAAAAAAAAAAAAAAAAAGATAAAAAGAGCAAAAAAAAAAAATAACATTCACCTTAAAAAAAAAAAAAAAAAAAAGAAAGACAGTCATGAGGTTTAGGTTGGGTCTTCAGTTCATGAGGTTTCAGCTGACCTAGAGATCATAGTCAACCACATGCACAGTAAATCAGTAATGCCTATCTAACAAAGTCGCATAAAAAATGGACACTGAAGACATGGTGAACTTCCTAGGCTGACAATACCTTGTGATATTGTAACGAATGGAGGATATCAGGAAGTGACATTTCAGGAGGAGAAGAGAAGTTTCTAATCTAGGGCTCTCTTATACTCCCTATGGGTCTCTTTAGCTGATTCTAACTTGTATCCTCCTACAAGAGTCCCTGTGAATAAGCATAGAAGCCATTGGTGCGGTTGGTATTTCAACAAGTTATTGAATATATGGGGGTTTGGGAAAGTCCAGATTTTACAGTTGTGGTCACAAAGGAGGGTAGCCTCCCTAAGTTTGTTATTGGTCCCCATTTCCTTGCAGTTGGCGCCAGAAGTCCTGAAGAGACTTGAACTTCTGAAGAGCTATACCCTAACCCTCAAAGTTCAGCTAAATTTGAAAGTGGGGGTAGGAAGTTGAAGGAGAGGGAGAGAGGCAAAGGAGAAGGGAGAGTGGGAGGGAGGTGGAGAGGAGTAGAGAAAGGGAAAGAGGGGGAAAAGAGAAAAAGACTGGCTAGAGGATGCCAGGTGAAATCATGACTGTGAAACCTAAATTTATATGTGCTTCAGAGGACACTTTAACCGACCAGTACTAGCTTTTCTCCATACACTGTTAACCTCCCTATTCCCATAACTGCATCTCCTAAGGGATAGATTAAAGCAATAGTGGAAGCTTTAGATCTTTTCATTTTCAGCACACGAATCTAATCTCTCTCCTATATTTCTATGTATCTCAGAAGATACAACACTATGCAACGAAAATGTAGATATCTGTGTTTTTAGATTTTCCATTCTTTTGGGGACTATTTAATGTTTTGTATGACACAACACCATAATATCAAAAATCTTAAGTAGCATCCATGTCATATGGGAAAAGAAACATTCTGTTTTTCTCTTACATGCTAGTCAAAAGAGCCTGCAGCAACTCTAAACATCATATAAATATTCCTATAAAATTCTCTCCTTAGATAATAGAAGAGACTTTTATAAGGGGAGAAAAGGCTACTAAGTATTCATCAGTTTCTTAGGGGCTGTGATAGGGGTTGTCAGGGGTGGAAGAAATCCACTTGCTTAAGAAATACAGGGAGGAAAAAATAGCATTAATTAAAATTTCTTCATCCTCCTAAGTAGAGTTCATTACAATACTGTGTAACTATCTAAAGAGTAATAATAAGCTTCTTTAAAATGAATTCCCTGAGGTTTGACAAATAATTGCCCCTGATGGCAATTATGTGGCAATTCAGAATACAATGACTTGTGACATGGTTTTTTGCCCTATATATTTTATACATCCATTGTGTATTTGTGTTGAATGATGCCTTTTCTCTTCAACTAAATTTTTTTTAGCAGGGTTAAGAATTTATGTACAAGTTCTATAAAGAGGTGAACACATTCTAAATGCAAGGGTCTGTGCCAAGCTTTGGGAATAAAAAATGAAGGAAAAATGACAAGAGTTATACACCCTGAGGCACTGAAAAGCAAACTGTGACGGCAGAAGTTTCTATTTAGCAGGATAATGAAATATTTCATTAACATTCCCTCCCTGACTTTGCATCCTCCACCCTCTCTGCACATACTTGGCACTCAAAAATATAGATTGTCCACTCGAACTTCTTATAGTTTTAAAGTTATAAGCGTCTCACTCAAGCATATTGTTTCTGAGAGGTACACAATAAAAAGAGCTGTATTTAAAAAGAAATTAACTCAAGGAAATTCCTTCTGCAATTATTTAAGCCATAAAAGTAAGAGGAATGCATACATTTTCATCTAAAGGAAAATAGTATAAATAGACAATTGTTAGACAATTAATTAATATCATTTAGTTATACTAATTCTTAAACTGGATTTGATAGAGGTACTCTCACTCTCCTACTGCAAAAGCCATTTGTTTATTTTGTGTGTGTGTGTCTTCACATATATTTGTTCATTTAAGTTACATTACATTCTCATTACACTAGAGAAGTTCATTGAGGTTTTAAAATTAAATCTGCTTTCATACAAATTTCAAAGCTCCTATTAGAGTTAAAATATGAAGTAGTAGAGAAAAATATTGGTTGGAATAATTTTTCCATATTTTAATGCCTTATTTTAATATTTTTATGCCAAACATATATTGTTATAATTAGATCCAGATGCCCAGAATGGTGCCCAGACTGGTGTTCCTGGTGGAGGCAGAAACTTTAGGGAGAAATACCAGTAATTAGGTCACTGGGTGTTCCCTTATAGAGCATGATGGGACACCAGCTGCTTTCTGTCTCTCATTGTTTCCTGGTTCATGAGGTGAGAAGTTTGCTTTGCCATTCACTCCTGTCATGATGATCCAATTTTACCACGAGCCTAAAGTCGAGGTGGGGAGGTCACTAGATCTTTGGCAAGAACATTAAGAAACAAAAAGCAAAATGAATATTTTCTTACTACAAGTTAATTGTCTAAGGTATTTCATTATAGTAATGGAAAGCTTATTAATACATGAAGCTATACCCTTCAACCTATAACAATCAGGTATAAGTCTAAGAAAAAGATTTACATGAGAAAAACTGCAAAATATGAGAAGTATTAAAACCAAAATTTACATTTTGCCTTTAGAGATAGGAAGACTCAATATATTATTTTATTTTTTTTATTGGTTGTTCACAACATTACAAAGCTCTTGACATATCATATTTCATACATTAGATTGAAGTGGGTTATGAACCCCCAATTTTACCCCAAATGCAGATTGCAGAATCACGTCTGTTACACATCCACAATTTTACATAATGTCCTATTGGTAATTGTTGTATTCTGCTACCTTTCCTATCCCCTAATATCCCCCTCCCCTCACATCTTCTCTCTCTACCCCATCTACTGTAATTCATTTCTCTCCTTGTTTATTTTCCCATTCCCCTCACAACCTCTTATATGTAATTTTGTATAGCAATGAGGGTCTCCCTTCATTTCCATGCAATTTCCCTTTTCTCTCCCTTTCCCTCCCATCTCATGTCTCTGTTTAATGTTAATCTTTTCTTCCTGTTCTTCCTCCCTGCTCTGTTCATACTTGCTCTCATTATATCAAAGAAGACATTTGGTATTTGTTTTTTAGGGATTGGCTAGCTTCACTAAGCATAATCTGCTCTAGTGCCATCCATTTCCCTGCAAATTCTATGATTTTGTCATTTTTTATTGCTGCATAGTACTCCATTGTGTATAGATGCCACATTTTTTTAATCCATTCATCTATTGAAGGGCATCTAGGTTGGTTCCACAGTCTAGCTATTGTGAATTGTGCTGCTATGAACATCGATGTGGCAGTATCCCTGTAGCATGCTCTTTTAAGGTCTTCAGGGAATAGTCTGAGAAGGGCAATAGCAGGGTCAAATGGTGGTTCCATTCCCATCTTTCCCAGGAATCTCCAAACTGCTTTCCAAATTGGCTGCACCAATTTGCAGTCCCACCAGCAATGTACAAGTGTACCCTTTTCTCCACATCCTCGCCAGCACTTGTTGTTGTTTGACTTCATAGTGGCTGCCAATCTTACTGGAGTGAGATGGTATCTTAGGGTGGTTTTGATTTGCATTTCTCTGACTCCTAGAGATGGTGAGCATTTTTTCATGTACTTGTTGATTGATTGTATATCCTCCTCTGAGAAGCGTCTGTTCAGGTCCTTGGCCCATTTGTTGATTGGGTTATTTGTTATCTTATTGTCTAACTTTTTGAGTTCTTTGTATACTCTGGATATTAGGGCTCTATCTGAAGTGTGAGGAGTAAAAATTTGTTCCCAGGGTGTAGGCTCCCTATTTACCTCTCTTATTGTTTCTCTTGCTGAGAAAAAACTTTTTAGTTTAAGTAAGTCCCATTTGTTTATTCTTGTTAATAACTCTTGGGCTATGGGTGTCCTATTAAGGAATTTGGAGCCCGACCCCACAATATGTAGATCGGAGCCAACTTTTTCTTCTATCAGACGCAGAGTCTCTGATTTGATATCAAGCTCCTTGATCCATTTTGAGTTAACTTTTGTGCATGGTGAGAGAAAGGGATTCAGTTTCATTTTGTTGCATATGGATTGCCAGTTTTCCCAACACCATTTGTTGAAGATGCTATCCTTCCTCCATTGCATGCTTTTAGCCCCTTTATCAAATATAAGAAAGTTGTAACTTTGTGGATTAGTCTCTGTGTCCTCTATTCTATACCATTGGTCCACCCACCTGTTTTGGTACCAGTACCATGCTGTTTTTCTCACTATTGCTCTGTAATATAGTTTGTAATCTGGTATCGCTATACCGCCTGATTCACACTTCCTGTTTAGAATTGCTTTTGCTACTCTGGGTCTTTTATTTTTCCATATGAATTTAAGGATTGCTTTATCTATTTCTACAAGAAATGCCGTTGGGATTTTGATTGGCATTGCATTAAACCTATAGAGAACTTTGGGTAATATCGCCATTTTGATGATGTTAGTTCTGCCTATCCATGAACAGGGTATATTTTTCCATCTTCTAAGATCTTCTTCTACTTCTCTCTTTAGGGTTCTGTAGTTTTCATTGTATAAATTTTTCACCTCTTTTGTTAGGTTGATTCCCAAGTAGTTAATTTTTTTTGAGGATATTGTGAACGGAGTGTTTTTCCTCATTTCCGTTTCAGAAATTTTGTCACTGATATACAGAAATGCCTTTGATTTATGCGTGTTGATTTTATATCCTGCCACTTTGCTGAATTCATTTATTAGTTCTAGTAGTTTCTTTGTAGACCCTTTTGGGTCTTCTAGGTATAGAATCATGTCATCTGCAAATAGTGATAATTTAAGTTCTTCTTTTCCAATTTTTATGCCTTTAATTTCTTTTGTCTGTCTAATTGCTCTGGCCAGTGTTTCGAGAACTATATTGAATAGAAGCGGTGATAGAGGGCATCCCTGTCTTGTTCCAGATTGTAGAGGGAATGCCTTTAACTTTTGTCCATTCAGAATGATGCTAGCCTGAGGCTTAGCATAGATAGCTTTTACAATGTCAAGGTAAGTTCCTGTTATCCCTAGTTTTTCTAATGTTTTGAACATAAAGGGATGCTATACTTTGTCAAATGCTTTCTCTGCGTCTATCGAGATGATCATATGGTTCTTATCTTTAAGTCTATTGATGTGGTGAATAACATTTATTGATTTCCGTATATTGAACCATCCTTGCATTCCAGGGATGAATCCTACTTGATCATGGTGCACAATTTTTTTGATGTGTTTTTGTATTCGATTCGCCAGAATTTTATTGAGGATTTTTGCATCTAGGTTCATTAGAGATATTGGTCTGTAGTTTTCTTTCTTTCAGGTGTCTTTGTCTGGTTTTGGAATCGGGGTGATGTTGGCCTCATAGAATGAATTTGGAAGAGCTCCCTCTTTTTCTATTTCCTGAAATAACTTGAAAAGTATTGATATTAATTCTTCTTTAAAGGTTTTGTAAAACTCCGCTGTATACCCATCTGGTCCTGGGCTTTTCTTGGTTGGTAGTCTTTTGATGGCTTCTTCAATTTCATCCATTGATATTGGTCTGTTCAAATTGTGTGTATCCTCCTGACTCAGTCTGGGCAAATTATATGACTTAAGAAATTTATTGATGTCTTCACTATCTTCTATTTTATTGGAATATAGTTTTTCAAAATAATTTCTAATTGTCTTCTGTATTTCTGTAGCATCTGTTATGATATTGCCTTTTTCATCCCGTATGTTAGTAATTTGAGTTCCCTCTCTTCTTCTCTTCGTTAGCATGGCTAAAGGTCTGTTGATCTTATTTTATTTTTTCGAAGAACCAACTTTTAGTTTTGTTAATTTTTTCAATTTTTTCAATGAATCATATGATTTGAAATAATCTACTTATGACAATAGTCTTTTATTATTCAGGTATTCTGACAGGGTGACCAGCACCCTGGCACAGCAAGTTCCTGCTCAAGAGGTGTGAATCACCTAGGAAAACAAAAAGTCTTAAATAATCAGTAAGAAATGAAGACAAAGTTAGATTTTAAAAGCATGGCTCCTGATTGGTCTTCTAGCCCTGAAAGGAACTGGAATTGAACAATTGAAAAAGGCCCCAATTCTTTATTTAACGGGGAGTTCATCAAAGGCAGGGATAAGGTTTCAGTGCAGGAAGGGTCTTGTTTAGGTGCTTGTTTCTCATGTGGCAGGGGTCTTGCAGTAAACAGGTTGTTCAGTGTTTGGCAGGTTACTCCCATCTCTGGGAGGCTGTTAGATCCTAAGGCTGTGAGCTAACTAAGACAAGGTGCCAGCATGAGATGGGCTTCCTCAAACAGGAGAATTACACCCAGGAGTTCCCAGAGAAGCAGCTTTCCTGCCTTAATGGCTCAAACAAACCCATAATTTATATATGCCTTCCAACAGTACCCTATTGAAATACTTCTAAAAAATAATGATGGGAAAACTTTGATATGTGCCATACAGATTCAAGACTTCAAACTATCCAAACTACATAACTCAGGAAATATTATTATACACAATTAAAAACACAATATGATGTTTCAAAGGTTTACCTGGCTAATATATTAAACCCAGGCATTTCTGACTTTTAAAGTCTAAATTCTATTTTCTAAATACACTTAATTGCTGTTTCTCTATACTTTGCTATTCCTTAAATAACTTCCAGTGAAACCAAAGGTCCCCAAATTTACCGATAGACTTAGCATATAATCCCTATGCTATTTTCAAATATTCTTGAGCTAAAAGGAAAAGAGTGTGACTTTTGAAATGTATTCGGAACCTTACAAGAAATAATAGTGTACAGATATAAATGTAGAAAGTAAAACAACAGTTGACTCTATCCTTCAAAACTTCATTGTACACAGCAAATCACACAACTTTATCTGTCAGATTAAAGTATGTGATTAAAAGATTAAAATGTAGAATGATTTTGCTTCTGTCTGTGATTATGGATGTGGAATACTAAACAATTAATATGAAAGGCTTTCATAGTATTTGGGATAGCAATCCTCCACGAATTGATACATACAGTTGTTTCAAAATCACTATTCCAATCTACCTTTTAATGACCTCCATAGAATTAGCCTACATAACTTGAATATATAACATATATATATATATGTATATATACATATATATTTTGTTTTAATATATAAATATTAAAACAAAATACTTTTACAATTAAACAAAATTGTTTTAATATATATGTGTATATATATATATATATATATATATATACATACTTACATACTCATATATATATATATACATACTTACATACATATATATATATATATATATATATATATATATATATATATACATACTTACATACTCACACACACACATTTTTTTTTTGTACATAGACACAATACCTTTATTTTATTTATTTATTTATATGTGGTACTGAGGATTGAACCCAAGGCCTGTCACATGCTAGGCAAGCACTCTACCACTGAGCTATAATTGCAGCCCCAAAAACTAATATTTTAATATCCATCTACTTTAATGTTTTCATATATATATGAAAACATTAAACAAATATATATATATATATATATATATATATATATATATAAACAAAATTCTTCCCACCTCCCACACAGTATTAAGTAACTCATGATATGAATACAATGTTTAAAACATATTCCAAGTAGCAGGGATTTTTTGAGTGAGTTTTAAAAATTAAAGGTAAACATTTCTTTCAATTTTTAAATGTACTAACTTACTAATGTCTGAAAGAAGTTAGTTGTTGTTAAGTAAAAAAATAAACATATGTAATGTTTATATTTATTACTGGTCAAAGAAATAACAGAAAATATAATTATAACTTTTTTTGTAAACCTACAAATGAAGAAACAAAGATAGTATTCAGTATTACTAAAACTTTCAGAAAATGATCAAACTCAAACTCCTGAAAGAAGGAAAACTATCCTACAGGTAGAATAAAATATAGCCAGTACCTTAAAATGCTTTTAAACAGTATTTTGATTTGTTATATTTCCTTCTCTTATTTTAAGAAGCACATCAAATGATAGCAATCAACATGTTCCTAGAGGCTTACATACAGGTGATATCCATCATGTGTTGCATAAAAAAAAACAGTAAGGTACAAAAAGTTTATCTAAAATGAAGTGAATGGATGAACGAATGACAATAAACAAATAAAAAGGAGAAACTCAGCTAGCATCTCTTAAAAGGAGATAAACAAGTTAAAGAAGTAGTTAATGATAGAACATTCACTTAAAATTTTACATTAGCTTTAAACATGTGTGCAGGAATTATTTAACAAGTTTTAGTTGCTTCATCAAAATGTAATTAAGGTTAATTATAGATACTTTAAAAATCACAGATAGGGCTAAAGAAGTAAATTTAAATCAGCGAAAATCTACTATAAATATTTGTATGTACCTAAGCCTATACTGTCAAAACACACAGAAACATAAATTAGTAAGAGTCCAAGTTAAGTACATTACAAAAATAATGGAGTTTACAATGCATGCTCTTACTTAGTTTTGATTAAACATCCATTTATGATGTATGACAATATAAAAAATGAATTAAAAAATTAAAAATTATCATAAGGCTATGTCATCTGTGATTATATCAAATATGTAGTGTTGAGTTTAGACAGGGGACGAAAAAACTTGCCAATCTTGTTAGATTGTTAAAAGCAAGAACTCTAATTATTTGAAAAAAGCTCTCATGTTATAAAATTATGCAGCAATATATTTGATACTATTGCATTTCACAAAATTAAGCAGTTTTTTGAGGATAGGTTTATTGAGGAGTTATTGTACTAAAAGAAAGTTCCCACTTAGGAAAGTATATAGAATTTTGTTCTGCTAATGAATGAAAATTGATCTGAACTAATAATGTGACTCCCAGCTATCATATTTGTTTGTATTTTTTCCACTTCTTGTCTATAGGATTGGTTCATTGTGTTAAATTCATTAATATAATATTCTTCTCTATCACTAGTGATTTAATCCTATCTTACATTTCTATAATTTTATTCATTTTACTTTTTTTATACCTATAAATGTGATTTCAAGTTGTTGTAAACTTGGAAATTAATATTTATAGTATGATTTACATTCTAAATATTACGCTACATACATAAGAATGTTAACAATTACTTTCAGATTATATAATTTATGATTATAAATTATTTTTTTCTTTCTTTGACTTTATCTATTTTGTCTAAGAATCTAAACTTACTGAAAGATGCTTTGTTGATAAAAAATTATATGATAAAATAATATTTGGAAGACTCAAGTAAAATATTAATAATGTCATTTTATATTAAAAATTAATAAAGTTAAAAAACATACCCATTAAATCCATTTGTTGCTACATTCACTCAACATGTTAAAAAATGCAAGAAATCAATATCCCTTACACTTTACTCTTTTGCATCAAAAAGTTTAGATATTCATAGTATTCTTATCTTTCAGTCTTTAAGAATTCATATTTGTGAATTTTACTCTTTTGTGATGATTTTAGGTTCTAATGAAGGGATATTTTTAATGATTAAAAAGTGTTGTTGTCAACCCCCAAAATAATTACATTTTATTGCTTTACCTGCAAGGTTTCTGTATAAAACTGCAATTTCTCAAACTTAGGCTGTGTTTCACAAGGATTATGAGAATCGGGTATATTTCTTTTGATACTTGCCAGGAAAGCTCTCTTTGGATAAATTGAGTCAAACTGGCTAATCTTTTCCACCTTCTTCTGAGAGTCATTACACATGAGAATGAAGAATGAGAGGTGAAACCCAACTGTTACCACTGTGAAGAGACCCCATCCATCATCTTCTTTCTAATATTGACACAGCATCTTAAATTAAGAATTTTATGCATTTGGCTCAGTTTGGAAATATGCCAAAGCCATCGTTACTCACTAACCCTTGCTAGCAATTGAACTACTATAGTGAAAAATTGCAAAAGCAGCCTTCACAAGAGAAATTTATAGATTTGTAATGAAATTTGGGTTACTTCTTTTTCAATGCTTTTAGCTCATTAAATATTTATTCTTAGGGCTGGGATTTGGCTCAGTGGTAGAGTGTTTGCCAAGCATGTGTGAGGCACTGGGTTTGATCTTCAGCACTACATAAAAATAAATAAAATAAAAGTATTGTGTCCATCTAAAACTATTTAAAATACATTTATTCTTACAAAACTAATACTCAGTTTTCATATTCATTTTTTATTAATTCTCCTTATTGAATAACAACTGATTAATCAACTAGAACTTAATCTCTATTAAGTTATGGATTCATACTAAGAATAAAGAATGAATAAAATTTGGATGTGGGGCTGGGATTGTAGCTCAGTGGTGGAGCACTTGCCTAGCATGTGCAAGGTCCTGGGTTCAATCCTCAGCACCATATAAAAATAAATAAATAAACTAAAGGTATTAAAAAAAAGATTTGGATATGGCCACCTAGCAAATAAAAATACTAGAGTCAAGGACTGCGGTTGTAGCTCAGTGATAAAGTTCTTGCCTCTTGTGTGAGGCACTGGGTCTGATCTTCAGCACCACATTAAAATAAATAAATAAAGATATTTTGTCCATCTACAATTAATTTTTTTTTAAATTACTAGTATCAATAAACAATCTTTCAAATATCATGCCCCAAATACAATAAATCCTAAAATCAATGACAATAAAGTTTCAAAGAGTAAATATAGAAAAGTCTAAATTGATTCAAAGATTATTGACAGATATTTAACAATATATATCAAGAGCAAAATTAATGAGTCTCTGCTCCTATACTGAAAAAATCCAGACCATGTCCCTGAGTTTAACTTATAATAGTTGGGGATAAGCAAATATCTGTTTCTGGAGATGAGAGTGGGTCAAATAAATTGGTTTTCTTATCAACACTTATAGCTTGCTTCAGACTTACTTTTAAGGCCCTTACCTCACTTTCCCCATTCACTTAAAGCCACTTTATTACAAACTCTGGCTAATCTCAACTAGCAATACAAATTACAAGTACTCCATTAATATCACACAACTCACATTCTTAAACTCTATACATTTTTCCTCCTGAGACACTGTGAACACTTTGCTAAGCTGATAGTCCATCCTTTTTGCAACATGTCTAATGCTACCAGATTTGCTTAATAACCAACTTTTTCTGGTAGGTCTTCCTACAGGATGATGTCAATAGTATTAAAACCTTTAAAACATGACAAAGAGCTAAAGGTTCTATTTCCACAAACTTATCCTTAGAAAACAGCCCCTAAGTTTAGTTCATGCACATATTTAATTACAAAAATGTTCATTGTAATGCTTTTTACTAGAGAAATACGAATATTCAACAATAGAGATATGTTCATTTTAATTAACATATATTCATTGGTGGAATGCCATAACATCATAAATAATCAGGTATTTTAAAATTTAACATTATATTATGCTCAAAAGGAGTGAAAAAGTGTTATCAAATTTTGTTTTTGGCTTCCACTTGAACCAAATCTACGCCTCCCAGATTATATCTATTTCAATAAATACTGTCAACATTTATTTTGCTTTTTTAGCCAAAACACATAAACATTATTTTGGTTTCTTTTTTCTCCCACTTTCATAATTTGTCCAAACCCTTACTCTTTGTATTAATCACTTCACATATTTGGCCCATCTTTATTTTTTAATTCACATTCCCAAATTTTATAGATATTCTCACCACTTTTCAAAAATTCTGCAACTAGAATTGGTTCCTTTTCCTGATTAACTTTTAACTTAATTCTTACCACAGTAGCTGGTTGGATCCTTCATAAAATGTAAATTAGATGCAGCTCAAATCACTTCAACATCTATTCTTGGCAATTAGAATAAAATGTAAATTCCCTATTATATTATAATTCCTTATAAAACATATGGTGATATAAAATATATAGTCTTACATTTCCTTATAATAGAGGATGATATAGCATATACTATTTTTCTTACATCTTCAACTGCATCACAATTCTGTAGCTCACACAAATCAGTTTTACTGATTTCCTTTACATTTTTCCAATTGCCATGCTCTTGAAATGCTAGTGAAATACATTCCATATGAACTCATTGGGTCTTTGTTCATATGGAATGTATTTCACTAGCATTTCACTATTCTTTGGGGAATACTGGAGAAATATAATTTTAAATAATCTTCAAATATCAATTCAGAAACCCTTTTCACAAAGGTGGTAGAGTAAGAATGTAAACTAATTATTTTTATCCAGAGGAGAGGAATAAGAAACTAAAATTAAACGAACAACATCAATAAAAAAACTTCTTAATTTTTGATGAAAAGTAGTTTCTGACACTGTTGAGCAAGGCATTCACTGACATTCCTCTCCTACCATCTACATAACAAACAAATGGATTCTAGGTTATTAAACAAGACCTTCCTAGGTCATCAAAGTCAGAAAATTAAAAAAAAATGAAAACAGAACAAAAAAAACCCTTTGGTTTCTAAAAAACACATTTCAAAGAGACAGAGAAAGTACTTAAATGTGTTTTAAGGTGAATGTTCTGACAAAAAAGGAGAAAATCTATTCCTTTATTTTGCACAAGAGAAATTAGGTCTTTCTTCCTTTATAAATTCTCTTTGTCCCACAATATTTTCTTGGTTGGTTGATCTATTCATCCTGTGTGTGTGTGTGTGTGTGTGTGTGTGTGTGTGTGTGTATACACTAGCCCAAACCATTCTCCTTTCTAATTGTTTCCTTATTGAATGTTCAATATGTTTAATTATGATTTTTCCTTACTTTAAATTATAAATATTTTCTTTAGAATGCAAATTTTTCATTACATCTATCCTGCTTAGTTCCTAGAAGTTATTAAGTTGCTTTTACATTGAAAATAGAAAATACACAAAGATAAAATTGAAAAATGATGAAAAATCTGAAAACTGAAAAACATTACTAAGAAAAACTGAAGAAGATCTAAATTAGTGGAGAGATGCACCACTTTCATGGGTGAGAAGACTCAATAATGTTGACAGCAATTCTTTCCAAATCAATCTACAGATTTAGTAAAATTCCATTGAAAACTGTAACACCTTAATAGTAATTGCTTATTTTGAAATTCATGAATAAATTAAAAGGACCAAAATTAATCTCAAAACTATGAAACAAAACACATTTTGAGTGGTTAATTTTGCAGAGTGCAAATCATCCTAAAGATAGCCTATTACTTTTATTTCTTTATTTGAAGGTAATAGCATGAGCTTTTTCTTTCTTTTTTTTCCCCCCTCAGGTAGAATTTTGGTAAACTTTCTTTGAACTTCACACAATATTATAAAATGGACATTAAAGACAAGAGATGACTTATTCTGGACCAAGACCAGAAAGGAATCAGTACTAAATCATTTAAAAAAGGACAAATTGAACTCTAAAGATATATAACTCTGGGTTCCTAGGAAAGTTTTTATTTGTTTGTTTTATAGATTTGCTTTTACTAAGCCTAATTCTTATCGTATTTTTTAAAATCAGTATTATATTACTTAGTTTCTAAAAATGTCTTCTGGGTGTTATACTTGCATAAACCACTTTAAAAATTGAAAATTTTACTTTAAGTGAAGAACAAATATTTTTCAACCCTCCACATGAAGGAGAAGTGCATTTCTAGTTCTGATTGCATGTAGGAAGGTATACAATTTCTCCCCTTTCCTTTTAATTTTGGCTATGTATCTCATAAACTACTATCTTACAATTGTCCATATTTAGTGTTATGTAATTTTATATTTCATTATGAATGTATTAGATGTTCATTTTTTTAATAAAAGCATGTCCATTTAATTTGAATGTTCTTAATTAAAGTCAATCATGACACTACAAAATCATGTTCAATAGTTGTTGCTTTATATGTTTTGAAAACAAGGTAATTTCCATACCTTCACATTAGAAAAGCAGTCTTCAAAATACACACACACACATACTTCTTGCAAATATAAATAGAGTAATCCTCCACAAATTGTTCAGATCAGGAAGGAGGAGACAAGTTTACTTCCCTTTCACCGTATGTTATTGATTCTGGGCAGCTATTCAGGCAACAAATGTTCTATTTAAATATAGACTCATGGGTTTGATATCTTTTCAAGTTCTTAAGAGTATTTCTGTACTCTCACAAAAAAAGGGCCAATCTTTTGTTTGGCATTGAAAAGAGAGCTTTTAAAGTAAAGATGATGAAATGCATGAAAAAAATACTATGCTCATCATAATCAGACACCAGACCATGTCTTCTAACAACTGTGCAGCCAAAGTCACCATAAATTTCCTTAGACCAGGGATCAAGGTAGAGTACATTTTGAAAGTTGACCCTCTTTGAGTAAGCTGCTTCTGTACTTTCCTACTGCTTTCCCCACTTCACCTCTCTTGAATTCAGATCTCTTTCCGAAACCATATAATATATATGTATTATAAAACCGACTTATCCTCTTTCACATAGATTAATTCTGTGTGCTTGGAAGGTTTACTACATCATAGAAAATAACATCTTGAATTCTTAAAAGGCTAACTTCCAATTCTTCTGCAGATCTTTTCACATTGATCTACAAGTTGAGAATATCTAAAATATTTACTGAATTATTAAACAGATACTCTATAAACTACTATTTTTGCTACATATTGTATAAGACAATTAGTACATAAAAGTTTTATACCTCTCTGTACACCACAACAATTCATTAAGCAAAGAGCCTGAAAATGTCTCGCAGGCTGTGAGGAACATGAGTGTTTCCTTAGGTTGAACTGGTTCTACTCATGTCATTCAAACGTTATCAATATACTTTTTATTGTGCTGCTCCCCTATGCCCTCTCGTTCAGAATAAGTAGATTTTATAATGGAAAACCAATTTGGTCCTAAAAACTTTTTACATTTTCTTTTGATACTGAGTATGTGCTTAAGCACATTAATTAATCAAAATTAAATATGCCAAATATACAACAAACTTGTCTCAATGTTGGACAACAGTTTCATACTAACATTCCCTTTAAACAGCTTGATACTTAGAGGCAAAACAAATTTCCCCTTGCTTTACCTAGATGAGTGATTTGCAATGTGCTAGTAAGGATTAGAAAAGGTACCTTCAGATTTTTAAGACACCACTTGTGAGAACATTTCTAAACTGCTTTTCTACTACCGAAAAGCAACTCTATCTTCACTTTTTTTTTCCACATGGGAATTTTATACAATGGATATACTAAGACACAGGATTCTCATCAATCATAAATTCATAAAATATATTTTACATGTGTTTCTTAGGAATGAGAAGACTAATTTTTAGTTTATGAAAAAATCGTGAGCCTGGGATATACTTCAGTGGAAGAGTACTTGCCTAGCATGTCCAAGATCTTGGATTTAATCCCTAGCACACAGACACATAAAAAGTATCTATTGCTTACAAAAAATCATTACTTATTCCAGTAAGTATTTTTATAAAATGATATTTTGGGGGGTACCAGGAGTTGAACTCAGGGGTACTCGACCACTTAATCACATCCCCAACCTCATTTTTTTTTTGTATTTTATTTAGAGACAGGGTCTCACTGAGTTGTTCAGCACCTCACTTTTTGCTGAGGCTGGCTTTGAACTTGTGATCCTCCTGTCTCAGCCTCCTGAGCCAGTGGGTGTAAAATGGTCTTTTAAAATACTTTTCCAATAATCAAACTTATTGCTGATCATTCATTAAATAAAAATTAATTCATAATCAAATTTAATACATGTGTAAAATGCTTCATTTGTTTTAATCTGTTAAAATGCTTTATTTACATTTTGCTTCTGGTTAGTTCTTTATAGTGTTTAGATCTCCAATTTTTTTTCTGATTCTTTCAAAGTAAAAAAATAAATGTAGTCAAAAATATGAACCCAAAATTCCCACTTGATATCAATTTAGTATTTATTTTCTGGTATTTATATTTGTTTTATTTTCATATTTGATTTATGATGACAGTCAATTGACTTAGCTCTGCTGCTATAGTTGTATTTAAACTTTATAAAAGAGAATACCTTTGCCAGTGAAAAGTATTTTTCCTTAATTTGTAATAAAGATGTCTTTTTCAATTTCAGGTAGGTAAGGACCCATGAAATGTCACCAGTAGGAAGTCATCTGCAGAAATTTTCAAGTCACCTAGTGGAGCTCTCTATTCAGAATAAAAATAGACTCATCACCTGAATGCAAACTACATCAGCTTCACTTGAGTTAATTCATTCTATTTATTTTGCACATGTATGCATTTTCTTCCCAACTACAGTTGCCAGACATTAGAAATTAACAGAGTTTATTAGCTTTCAAAATCAGGACAATATGCACATATTATCAGTGGCTTTTGAAAAATGAGATTTAATATACCAAATGTGAGGAATTAAGTAACTTCAGAATAATAGATTATCTTCAAAACTTATTAAGCTTAACTGTATGAACATTTAATTACATTTCTTTTATTTATCTGATTTCACTACTTATAATTATGAATTTTATGAGAAGCAGCATCTAGTTTGAAGTCAAGCTTTTAAGGATTGTTAATCTAGGGTAATGGCCTGTGAAATCACATGCAAGTCAACCAAAAGATGTGTAAGAGAATTCATCAGTGTAGTAGCAAAAAAAAAAATCACTTGAATTTATAATTAGTTTTTAAGTTCTACCTTTAAAATTCTGATTTTTTAGATTTGAACATTTATATATTAAGTACATTGTAAAACACATTAGTGTAGTAGTACAACGTTTTAACATATAAGGAAGTAAATAGAAATATATTGGATGTGTATCTTTGGTTTTTTAACTGGTTATATATACAATCAAGTTATTGGGTTTCATTAATCTACTAGATTAGTTTCCTTCCAATGAGTTACTTAATGCCCTTTGTTTCCTATAAAAATTAAGTAACTCATTGGAAGGAAACTATTCTAGGACTCTTTATTATTCTAGGACCCTTTACTTTTGTATACTTTTATAATAGGATATTTCAAATTTTATTTATTTTAATATAAAATATAATTTAACATTATCATTTATTTGTTTGGAAAACAGTTCCACTTGTGATTTTCTTCTTCTTCTTCTTCCAAAAAGAAAACTACTGCCATAATATAATCTAACATTATCCTTTTGAGCCAGCAAAAAACTACATTATTGGGAAAAGCAAGGTCTCTATGAATAGTGACTAACTTGTGGTGACCCAAAGCTTCAGTGGTGACCCAAAGCTTCAGAGGTGTCTCTAATAATAAACAAAAACTAATGAGCTAGTAGTAGAGAATATATATTCAATAGGATATCAGATGGCATCTGTGGAATGAAGTAGTTAGTGAAAGTCTCTGAAACACATAGGCTTCACATGGACTTTTGGAAAGTACAGGCTTAGATTCTTATGGATGTACATGATGGTGGGATTCATTATGTTGTATTCATATAAGCACATAGGAAAATTATTTCAGGTTCCTTCCACAGTCTTTTTCTTTTTTTAAAATGTCCCCTCCCTTCCCTTCCTTCATTTTTTTCTAATGTGTAGATTCTTTAAACCAGATATTTCTATTCTGATATTTTGTTAACCTGCCATCTGTTAGTGTCCACTCTCTGTTAACTGTTATATAAATATTCTAACCTTCAGTTGTTGAATACAGTGTTGAAGAGCAGCTCCTCTTACTGAGATTGGGGTGACTACAAGAGTAGCAATTAACATTCTGGAGAAATTAGCCAGGAGAGAAAGAGACTCAGGACATGTTGAGATTCTTTCTCCATTTCCAACAGAATCTCCCAAGTTTATTTTAGAAAGTTGGTAACAATTTCCTTACAGACCTGCTTTTGGTCTCCTCATTCTAGCTGTATTTCTTATTTTTGTTCATTTTCTTCATTTTTATTTCTCTATACATATAAAATTGGGGTAAGATTCCAAATTTATTTCTAATTTAGAAAATATACACAAAAATGGTTAATGGATAGGGTTGGTGGTGGGGACCCCCAAACAAAGCATATTTGAACTTAATCCCCAGTAATGTACATACAGTCACTTTTTTCCTAGTTTGTGTAATATTTTTTTTCGTAATGCATTGTGGTAACTAACTGTATTACAAGCTCTAGAGATTGTTTTTTTCTCAGAATAAATAGAATTTATAGATCAGCAGCATGTTAAAGAAGAAGAAGAAGAAGAAGAAGAAGAAGAAGAAGAAGAAGAAGAAGAAGAAGAAGAAGAAGAAGAAGAAGAAGAAGAGTATAGATGTAGGACAAGTGGAACATGAATAGACTATGATAACTAGTATTACTAGTAGGGTAAAAGTGAAACTGATTTGGTAATCGCTGACTAAGCTTGGCATATAGGAAATTTGCCTTTGAGGTTTAATGGAAAATAAGGTTAGGACAGGAGTAGTTAAAAAGAAAAAAGTACTACAAGATCTTTGAAAAACTATTCTACTTATTTTACTTCTGCTTCATTAATACCATTTTAAAATAAATATAAACATAAAATCAGAGAAAAAACTGAATAAACACCAAATCAGAATATAAGACTTTGTCCTTTGCACAAATTTGTATATAATCTCAGATGATAAATGCTGTTGATTTTAAAAGCCTTATATAGAGAGAGAAAAAAAAGCCTTAACTTGTCAAATTTGCTGGCTTTTGGATTTTTCTTGGTGCTTCAAAATATGATGTGCATTTAAAGAGAATAATAGTATTACTAATTAAATCAAATTAAATAGTGGAAATAATTATATGAAAATTATATGAAGCACAACATATGCTATAAGGGCCAGGAAAAGTCAGAGTCCTGTAAGTTCCTGTCCTATATACTCATACAACTCAATCATTCAAATTGTTTTTAATAAACTATTGTTAGAATAATTTTAAATTAGCAGATTTATTGCAAAGATAATATAAAAGTCATATAATCCTATTTCCTTTATTATTAAAACTCCATTATGGCTGAGGATATAGCTCAGTTGGTAGATTGCTTACCTCACATTTGCATAAGGGTTAAATCCCCAATACCACAAAAATAAAATAAAATAAATAAATAAAAACCTCCATTAGTTTAGTATTGGTTCTCTAGCATATTTCAACAAACAAACAATAAAACACATTTCCTATCTTACACTTGTGCAGGCCATAAGTCTGTGCTCCCTCTGGAGACTCTAGGGAATAATCTACTTCCTTGACTTTCTAGTTCCTACCAGGTCATCTTCACTACTCAACTCAAGGCTCCCTGCCTCTGCCTTCAATTCCAACATTTTAGCATCATTAAATCTCTCTTTGTCTCTCTTTCCTATTCATGTTTATTATGGTTAGCACAGTAACAACTATGATTCTCCTGCCTTTTTCTCTCCCTTGTGATTACATTAGACACATTCAAATAACTGAAATAATTTCTTCATCTCAAGATTCTTAAATTACATCTGTTCAGTTTCACAATTCCACCTAAGGTGAAAGATTAAGGTTAGGGTTTAGGGTAAGATTTTTTTTTCTGGGGGGCATCATTCTATCTACCACAAACACTTTACAACTTACAGGAATATGGTATATTTGTCACAATCAGTAAAGCAGTATGGACATATTCTCATTAAAAAAGTTCTGTCCCTAGTATCCTTTCTCTTTTAGCATCTTATCCATGATGCCACACAACATTAAATATTCTCTAGTTCCTTAATCATTATAATGTTTTTAAAACTTTCTTTGTTTTGATGACCTTGACTGAAAGATTACTGGTTCAAGTATTCTGCAGAAAGTCCTTTAACTGGTACCTGTCTGTCTGATGTATGTTGGGAGGAAGGCCACATGATGAAGTACAATTTGTATCACTTCATACATAGGGCACTTACTGTTAATATAACTCATCATTGTTGACGTTAACCTCAATTGCTTGTTTGGAGTTATTGTTCAATGGTTTGCTTTCACTCCAAATATACTCTTTTGAAAATCACTTTATACAGTACTGTTTGGGAAAAAAGACACCCTGTGAAACTAGCCTTTAAAGATGAGGAGCTATGTTCCACATCCTTAGGGATGCATCAATTTCTACATAAATTATTTTGAATTTTTATGCACAAAGATTTGCTCATTCTCTTCTTGGATTTATTTATTTAATCATTTAAAATAAATATCATTAGTAGGTATTTTACATTTTATATTATCCTCCCATACTACTTTGTTCATTTTGTACTGAAGATTGAGAGACTGTAGGATTGAAATCAAAATTGACCCAAAAGCTTTATGTGTAAGAAATGCATAAAATAATCTCAATGTATGAGATAGGGGAATGAGGTGCTTACCTGAATAACTTTGGACATAGAAGTTTTTGAGACAAATACAAAGGGAACATTATACATAAGCATTATATATATTCAAAAGTTGTGTCTTTCGGGTATGGATTAGACATTCTGAAAACATTCTACATGTATACTGGAACTGAATAACTAAAAAAATAGATATCAAATGGTGGAGTCCATGTTTCTTATTGTTTTACCGTAGGTTACAAATAAATAGTGGAAGTTAGAATGTTTTGTATACATTAGGTTTACTCTCTGTAAGTTCTGTGATTTTTGACAAATAATTACATTATCATACAAAATAGACTTAACACCCAACGCTTTATGTATTTATCCACAGGAAAACAAAATTTCAGAACTTTCATCAAACAAATCCTTTGTTTAGCAATGCTTCCTCTTTAAAAGTATTGCAAATGAAAGGCTCACCACCAGAATAGAACAGGGATTGGTGGGCAGTCATATAGCCTATCTACATCAAACACACACACACACACACACACACACACACACACACACACACACACCAGGAATGAGAGACTGAAGGCAAGCAAAGGTTTAACTTACCCTAAAGGCACTGATTTGGGCCTACACTGGGAAGTAGCAGGTTAATCCTAACGCAACTGCCTGTTGAGCTCTCTTGAGTATAGGTCCCCTGCATTATTTACCTCTCCATTATTCTTCACTTTAGATCGCCTACCTCTAAGTCATCTGTGCCTTATCCTAATTTTATTTTCTGACCAATATGACAAGTCTCACATTTTACCTAATGCATCATCATAAATCCACAAGTAAGCACAGAACTCTCACTTACTTTCAGTTGACTTCCAAGATAGAACATATTCTGTTTTATTCTTCATTTAACTGTGCTTTTCTTCCTGGAATATTTACTGACTTCTTTTTCTATCCATGACCTCTTACTATTTTGTATATTAAAAGTCAGGTTTTTTTTTTCCTTTTTCTGTCCACATTCACTGGATCATTATCTTATTCAGCTGAATGGCTTTATCATTAAATATTTGCAATAAATATTAAAGTTATATTTTCACATGGGCTCTCTCCCTTCAACTCCAGATGCATGTATCTACACATGCAAACCAACGTCTCCACTAAGATATCTGACACCCCAAACACACACACACTCATATGTATATAGCAGTTTTTTTTCACTTCAACTGAAGAGAACTCCTTTCTTTGAATGACTCAGGCCAGAAGCTTTGAATCATCATAGATTCTCTATTCTCTCATCAGACCTAATCTATCATGAATTCCTACTGGATTTATTTAAAAATACATCATAATACAACTATTATCTATACTATTGCAACTATTAGCCAAGCTATGGTTGTCTCTCAAGTTGATTTATAAAATAGCTTCTGAGTTCTTTTTGCTAATTCCCTTTCCCTAAATAACCTAATACCAATTCAGAAATTAGAGTGGTTTCTTTTGATATAGAAGTCAAATCATATCCCCACACAAAAATTAAATACTCTCACATTTTATTCAAAGCAAAAGGAGAAATCCCAAAAGTAGCCTGTAATAATTTAAAACAATTTATTCACTTCTATCTTGTCTGTGTGACTCCTGCCATAATGACTTTCCTGTTGTTCCTCAAACACAAGGTCATTGTATCTTACCTCAGATAATTTGCATGGGGTGTTACCTCTGGTTTCTCTTTCCCCCAATATTGCTATATATAGTATTTAATTAATGAGACCTCCCCCAACAACATTATATAAAATTACAACCTACTTTTCACTGCTAAACTCTTGAGTCCAGTTTTAGTCAGCTTTTCTGCCAGTGACCAAAAGACCTGACAGGAACAATTTTACCAAAGACACTCATGGTTTCAGAGCTCTCACTCCACAGACTGAACGGACCCCATAGCTCTAAACCCAGGGTGAGGCAGAGCATCATAGTGGAAGAATGTGGTGGAGAAAAGTAGCTCAGGACATGAATACCAGGAAAGAGAGAAAGAGAGAGAGAGAATGAGAGAGGGAAACAGGGAGAGAGGGAGAAGAAGAAGGAGAGAGAATGGGAACTCAAAAAGAAGAAAACATATATCCCAAAGGAACACCCCCAGTGAACCACCTCCTCCAGCCATATATTACCTGCTGTTAGTTACAACCCAGTTAATACATTTAAGTGTGTCCACACACTGATTAGGTCAAAGCTCTCCTAACCCAATCATTTCACCTCTGAGTGTTATTGTTGTTGTTGTTGTTTTGGTATTGGAGATTGAATCTAGGAGTGCTTAACTACCGAGTTACATCCTCAGCTCTTTTTTTTTTTTTATTTTGAGACAGGGTCTTGCAAAAATGCCCAGATTAACTTTGAAATTGTGATCCTCCTGTCTCAGCCTCCAGAGTCACTGGGAGTACAGGCATACATCACCATGCACCACTCTGAATATTCTTGTATTGTCTCAACATGAGTTTTGAGTGGATTCCTCCTATCTTAAACACAACAATTCCTTTCACCCTACTCTGTCTTCTCCCTAGTTTCTTCTCTTCATTCTAATACACCATTAAACTTAATTGCTTTATGTTTATATTGTTTATTTTATATCCTTCCCCCTCCAAACCTATTTCTACATAAGGTATGCATTAGCAATAATTGTGATATGTTTTACTATTATATTTCAGATGCAGAAATCACTGTCTGTAAATAATACACGCTCAACTGTTAAATAATAAGTTAAATCCTACTATTTAACAATAGAATATATACTATCTGGCAGAAACATAAGCATTATTTTCTACATTTGTTAAAAAAATAGAGTAAATGGGAGTTCAAAACCCAATTTGAGTCAAATGTATGAAAGATGATATATCATGAGCTATGTAATGTTTTAAATAATCAATAAAAAAATAGAGTAGTAGTCAACCTAATGTTTCCCAATTTGCTATCTCAGAACCAAAAATGTAGTATATGAAATATTTTCCTCCAAAAAGGAGAAAAATTACCTGATATGTAAGGAAAATAAAACCAATAGTTTTACTATGAAGTATTTGTAATAAAATCACAGGAGAGGGGCTGGGTATATAGCTCAGTTGGTAGAGTGCTTGCCTTTCATGCATAAGGCCCTGGGTTCAATTCTTAGCACCACAAAAAAATAATAATAATAGAAGAGAACTATAGTCCAATGATTCCTAATCCAAAAATTTAAACTTTTTATTCAGAGACAACTTACTAAGACGTGCAAACATTAGATTCAGCATCACCAAAGGAAGGCTAAAATAATAGATAAAGAATTTTCCTTCTGAAGTATTGACTACATAGAAATATTTCAACAGGAAAAAAGGTATAAAGTTATGATTTCAAGGGAATATAAAAAATTAATGATTTCTCTGAGATTTTAATTTCAGGTATTTATGAGGTACAGGACTACTAGAGTCTACAGTTGCAGCAACAGCATTTAAATTCTGTACAGTGGTCTGCTAGGTAAAGTTAAAAATAAGTTAGTTAGAAGAAAAGATGAGGAATAATAGTTGAAAAATATCTGAAAACAAAAGAGGCTTCTAATAGATCACTTTTAGCATTTATCAAAACAATAGGAAAGAAGTACATGTCTAGAGGTATTTTCACATAACATGCATATATGTATACAAGCGTGATTACAATGAAGAGATTTCCTGTAGTGGTCTAATATCCATCTTTTACAGAATTCTATAAGCCATCATTGCAGTGCACACATATAGAGTGAGATTGCTTCTACCTCAACAGGGAATCACAGTAAACTATCACACTTTGTCTAAGGCTTCTCCTTTCTTGCTGGCCATATGCATTGCAATAAATAATTAAATAGCTCTTAATAAAAGGCAAAATAAAATAAATTAAAAATCTCCATATTTTAACCCAAATATATACATATATACATACATATATTTTAGTCCCAAGAAAACACAATTTCCAATGACATTTTATATCCTTCACACAGATCCTCATATATCTTTGTGTATCTAATATTCTCTTTTTCTATCTTTCATGAAAATATTTCCATATGCCATCTAAAACCATGGTCTATAATCAGCTAAGCAGTTTACACTTTCAATCTTTTATGTCATGCACATCTGAACCTCGCTGTGTTAGCTTTGCTGAAGCCTACTTACAATAAATCTCATTCCACTGGACCGGGGGTAGTGCCAGCAGTGTCCTTAGTCATCATTGCCACTTTCAATCCATCTTCTCTTCCTCTATTAAAAAAACACTATAAACAGACTTGAATCTCATTTCACAATTATCTGACAATATATTCTCATTGTTGTCTATTTAACATTTGAATTAACACAATTATATCTGCTACCTATCTTTTGGAAAACTGTGGAGAAATAGAAATTATTGTTTTTAAAATAATTTACATACTCTAATAACTCACTTTTGTCCCTTAGTAATATATTTTGGTGATGTTCTTATACAGTATGTATTGTTTTGTTTTTGAGCTGAAGTCTCACTATGTTGTTCAGTGCCCAGACAGTCCCAGATATCAAACATTATTTATTAACTTCTTTGATTTCTCAGAACTTGGTAAATATATATAGAATTCTACTGTACTACTTTCTATTTTAGTTCCTGTAGCCTATTTATATATATTGAAAAAATGTACTTTAGACTACAGAAAAAAATAAATGGATTCATAAAAGGAGATGATTCAGAAGCTAAATTCCATGATTACCATACACTTACACTAAAATATAGATTTAAAAAGAAGAAAACAATCACATGAAAAAGGAATTCTGTTAAATAAGTAGTGGGTCTAAATATTAATAACAACAACAATCACAGAATCCTAGAAAACAACCCAAATGAGAAAGCTATATATCAATCTTTATAATATTGACAAACAATTGAGAGAGAAAGAACATTTCAAACAAGGCATTTTGTTCAAGGAGTGTCAAAGAAAAACCACAAAACAAATTTATCGAAAGCAGTAATGTCCCAGGGGTATAAAGATCCAGACTTCAGATCTGCCTGAGCTCTGCACTTTGTAATGTATAATTAAAACAAAGTAAAAGCAAAAGAATTATGTCATTGAAAATCATTCTGCCTATTTCAGAGTCTTTAATAAATGTTATGCTTTTACCTTCTGCCAAATGGCCCACAAAGATGCTACCATTTATGGACCATCACAATTCTAAACTGCACAGCATTAAATGTATAGGAAACATGCTGTGGAAAATACACTTTGTCAAAATATCCTACTTCTCTAGCAAGGTCTTAGAATAACCTGTAAATGAAAAAACAAGCATCATATGTAAGACAGATTGAACATTCAAGGGAACATTTTGGAGCACCTTGTAAACAATAATCATCAAATCCCTCTTGGACTCCTGCCTCTGTTTTGGTGATTTGGAAGCAAAATGAAAATAGATAAAGTGTTTACTATGAGGAGAGGGTGGCTTTGCCATATACAAAGGGAATTGTAAACTCAGCCTTTGATCCTGGCATTAGTCTTTTTAATGATTCCAAACCACAACCTCCCTGAGATAACATCTTTTTTCTCTCTATGCTTGAGCTTTGAGAAGCCTAAAGAAATCTTGATTTTTTTTTAGTCTTTTATTAAACTTCAGCCTAGAAATAAGGTAAAGCTAAAGGAAAAGCATTAGAGAGGTTTATTCAACACTGTCAAATAAAGAAAATCCCTTTCTTACTGCCAGATATATTAAACTCCTGTTCTTGAAACTGCATGAAATTGTTACTGGCATTATATCTATGTCAATTAAATATAGTGCTACAGAAATGGTTTAACCAGCTCCCTTTTTCAATGTCATCCAAGAACACTAATTAGTGTGAAAGGTGTGTTTCCCTTCTAAGTAATGTTGGTCATCTAGGAGTTATTCAAATGTACCATTAAGTCTCATTAATATGGGAGTTTCTCAGAGTGCTTGGGGCAGGTACTAGTCAAACATGTTGGAATAAAGTGCTTTCTGTCATCATGCAATATATTTTTTTCAAGGTTTAGGAAGACCGATGACATTATGTTTCATTTCAAAGGTCCCCAATTTTTAAAATATAGATATTTGTTCTTATTTCACTCATAGCCTTCTAATATCTTTTTTTATAAAGCAGGAAATTAAATAAATCTCAATTGTTTGAGCTTCCTAAGTTTGCATGGCAAACTTCATCTATCATTACTTCCATTTTATTGATCGCTTTTGTTATAAATAAACTTGTTTGAAAATAATAGGTTTATAAGATCATAATGGATTACAGATTGTAGCTTGGGAAAAAACTACTTTCAAGTTTAGAATTTCCAACCTTCTTATCTTAAATAGTGTAAAAACTCATTGACTCATCCTCCCACTGAATCTCCATTAGTTCTTGGGTGATCTACTATTTTATAATAGAAGCATGCCTAACCAAAGAGATTACTTTCACCCTGAGACTAGAGTTGATTTTACATATTTTTAACAGTTCAACTCAGTAACGGCAATATAGTTAGAAATTCTTCACACGCAACTTGTTGATTAACCAATTTGTTTTTTAAGTACTGCAGTTCAGAAACAAAATTAATAATAAAAAATATTTGCTTACATATTTTAAAAATATAAATTATATATAAAATATATTAATGTATTCTTGTAGCCAGGATTTAACAAGTGAATCCTACATATCATGTATAGTTCAGTTACAGATATGAAGAAAGTACTTAATGTTAAACTCGATCTCAAAATGTTCTGAACTTGATGAAGGAGAGGAATACATAAAGCAAAAATATTAAAATATTACAATAAAAATAATAAAATACCACAGTTAGCTAATAATAACTAATAATAAGTAATTTAATAATACATGAAATAAGAAAGAAATTTAGATAAGTGATTTTTGGTAAAGGAAATAGAATGTTGGATAGGGTTTGTCGAGCATGGGGCAGATAACATTTCCTTTAAAAGAAAGTGCAAAAATAGATCTTGAAGAACAAATAGAATGTGGCCAAGAGGAAAATGTGAGGGAGTGTTTTTTAAGCAAAGGGAAAAATATATGCTAAAATCAGACAATGGAATAGGACTTACAAGGACTTCAAGTCAACATCCTTCTATTAGAAATATATATGTGAGAAAATAAAAATGAAGCTGGCTCCCACACATTGGTCCCTTTCCTCTACTCATCTCCCAAGGAGTGGGAGGCAGCAAAGGAGCAGGAAAATGCCGGTGAGTGATACTGGCCAAATTATATTTTTATATTATGGGTGTATATGAATATGTAACAACAAATCCCATCAACATGTACAAAAATAATGCCCTAATATAAAATGAGGAAATAAAAAAGAACTAGCAAACAGAAGAAAAATGAGACTAAAAAGAAGAAAATTGTGAATATTCAAGAGTTAACACTTTACAGATAGAAAAAGAGACACCGAGGAAATAACTAGAAAGCACATAATAAAATAAGTCTCAAGTCATAACATCACAATAATCACCTTAATTTAATGTGATGATACCAATTAAAATAAGACATTAGTGGAGTTGGGGAAAAATCACTACCCAGCTTTACACAGTTGTTCACCCTTACCTGTGAGGGATATGTTCCAAGACCACCAGGGGATGTCCAAAATAATGGAAAGTAACAAACCCTACATATCCTATGGTTTGTCCTCTATATACATGCCTATAATAAAGTTTAATTTATAAGCTAGACACATTAATATATGAAAAATGATAACTAATAATAAAATAGAATAACAATAACAAATAATATGCTATAATAAAAGATATATGAATGAAGTCCCTTTCTCTCTCAGATTATCTTATTGGATTGTACTCATCATTCTTCTTGTGCTAATATGAGATGATACAAGACCTATGTGATGAGATGAAGTGAGCTAAATAATACAGATACTGTGATAAACATTAGGCTACTGCATAAGGGTTACTTGGGAACATTACTGAGATATATGATGACTGATCTGATAATAAATTTGGCTAATAACTGGTAGACAGCATATACAGAATGGAAATTCTGCACAAAAGCAATAATTCATATCCTAAACTGGGTAGTACAAGATGCCATGAATTGTTTTCTGTTGGAATTGTCTGTTTAATATTCGATGACTACTAATTGAAACTCCACAAAGCAAAATCACAAGTAAGAATGACTATTGTGTTGTTTAAATTTAACAATATGGTTCATTTGAAAATAAAAGTACAGGAAAAAAGTTGACCATGAAAATTAACTTTTTAACAAAAGTGAGAATGTTTAGTAACTAAAATATGCACCAGAATAAAGAAAATTTTTAGAGACAGAGAGAGACATTTGATAAAGATAAAACGATTCATGGCTCAGGAAGACATATGGATCCTAAATATGTGTGCTCAAAACAGCACAGCCTCAAACTGCATAAAATAAAAATTGATGAAGCTGAAAGAAAAAATAGACAAATTCACAATTACAATTTGGGACTTCAACACTTCTCCTCTCAGTAATTGATTAAATTTTAGACCAAAAATTATTAAATATCTAGAAAGTCTAAATAGCACACAGTCAAGTGAGAGGCACTAATGATATGTATAGAACAATCTACTCAACAACATTAGAATACATACTTTAAGAACTATAGAATATTTCCCAAGACGGATCATATTGTGGTTATAAACCAACATCATAAATTAAAGCAATCAAAACCATACAGTATACAGACTCTGACTAGAAAGGACTCAAACTAGAAATAATAACAAAAAATGGAAAAACACTTAAATTCTTGAAAATTAAAATATTTTAATGATCTATGGTCTAAAGTAAATTTTTAAAATATATGGAAATCAAAAACATTAAAATATATCAAAATTTGTGGAATGCAGTTAAATCAATGCTGAGAGGAGAGATTTTAATTAATATATGCCTATATTAAAATAGAGAATGGTCTTTCCAGTCATTCTTCTGTGTTCCAACATAAAGTAACTAGGAAAGGAAGAGCTAACTAGGAAAGAAAGTAGAACAAAAGACATGACAAATTAATGTTAATTAAATGATAAGTCTCTAGCATAGCCAAATATAAAAAAAATTAAAAGCAAAAGTACACAAATCTCCAGTATCATCATAAACAGGTTATCTATGCAAACCCTGTAGTTCTTGCAAAAATAGTAAAAGGATACTACAAAAAAATATACTCTTTAAGTTCAACAATTTTGAAAAAAAGTGAAATAATTCCTTTCAAAAACATGATCAAAATTCAACCACAATAAAATAAAAAATCTGAAGAGTATTAAGCCATTAAAGAAATTGAATTTATAGTTCAATTCATTGAACAATTTTATTAAATATTTAAAGAAGAATTAGCACCAGTATGACACAATCACTTTGGTAAAGCAGGAGAGAATTATTCTGACTCATTTTATAAAGACAGTATTACCTTAGGCCAGAATCAGATTATAAGGAATAAATACATACACAAAGGAAGAAAAAACTAACCATAGATGAACAAAATCATTCATGATTGAATTAAAGTAAAAAGTTTTAACAAATACTGATAAAATATGTGAAGACATACATATACAGAAAATATTTAAATATTATACAATGCATGCATGTATCAAATTATCACATAATATCCTTAATGTGTAAAACTTTTATGTTTTTATGCTTCAGTTAAAATAAATTTAAATTAAAAGACACTAGAAGACCCTGTAGTTCTTGCAAAAATAGCAAAAGCATACTACAAACAAATTTATACTCTTAAATTCAACAATTTTGAAAAAAGTGTAATAATTCTTTTTAAACACAAAATCAAAATTCAACCACAATAAAATAAATAATCTGAAGAATATTAAGCCATTAAAGAAATTGAATTTATAGTTCAATTTCATTAAATATTTAAAGAAGAATTGAATCCATCAAAGTGTAAAAATATCATACACTTGATTTGTTGAGATTTACAGCAGGGATACAAATGTTGTTCCACATTCCAAAAGTAGTTAGTATAATCTAATATCTACTATGCCAATTAAAATGCAACTCATATAACTAACACCAATTGCTGCAGAAAAAGCATTTACAGTGGCACATGGTGGTACATGCTTTAATCCCAGCAGATCAGCAGGCTGAGGCAGGAGGATTGCAAGTTGAAAGCCAGTCTCAGCAAAAGCAAGGCACTAAGCAACTCAATGAGACCCTGTTTCTAAATAAAATGCACAATAGGACTGGGGATGTGGCTCAGTGGTTGAGTACCCCTTAGTTCAATCCCTGGTACCCACCTCCCAAAAAATGCATTTACAAAAGCTAGAGTCTAGTCACAATTATAATAAATTAAAGACCACTCAGTAAGTTATGGATATAAGAAGACTACTTCAAATTCATAAAGGTATATAGAAGAAACCTAGAGCTAACATTCTAATGTAAAAATATTTAACATTTTCACTGTGCTGGATATAGTTTTTCCCCAAAAGATTCAAGCTCTGAAAACCTCATCTCCAGCATTGTGGTATTAAGATGGTAGAACTCTTGAGAGATGGGGCTCAATTGGAGGTTATTAGGTTATGAGAGCTTCACTTTCATAAATGGTTTAATGCTTTCATATAAGAGCAGTTATTATAAAGTAAGGCTAGGTCATGACTTGGTTGCTTCTACATAGAAACTTTCTATTACCCTGCCATGTGGTATTTCAATCAGGGGGCCCCTATTAGCACCCAAGCACAGAATCATAAGCCAAATAGACAATTTTTTGTTACATTATTTGGCATCAGGTATTATGTTATATAAACACAAAACAGATTATGAAGCACTCTAAAATGTGAATAATTACAAAAGATTGGCTACTCTCACCACTTACACAATATAGAATTAGAAGTTCTAGCTACTGCAATTAATAAAGAAAAAAGAAATGAAAACACATAAAGTTTGGAAAGGAAAAAATAAAACTGCCTCTAATTAAGATGATTTTTTTTTAATGTAGAAGATCCCAAGGAATTTACATTAGAAATCTGTCTAGAACTAATAAGAGAGTTCAGCAGGGTTGCAGAATATAATACCACACATGAATACACATATCCCACTTCATATGCTAACAGTGAATGTAAAGAAATCAAAATAAAAAACGCAATATCATTCAAAATTTCCCCAAATAAATGAAATACTTCTATATAAGCTTCACAAATACCCATAGTATCTATCTACAGTTGTCCCTCAATATACACAGGGAATTGGTTCTAGGAACCCCTTAGGTACCAAAATGTGTCAATGCTCAAGTAAAATAGCACAGCATCTGGATATAACTTGCACACAGAACAGAATTAGAGAACTGAGTGACAGATTTCACAATTATGCTCAGGTGAATTTTTCTAATGTGTAAAAGCTGTTTAATGAAGAAAGCATAGCCTTTAAATCACATAGTATTCATGCAATCAGACAATCATATAACAAGGGAAGAAGCAGGAGGAAGAAGGATTTTGAGGATAACTTCATATAATATATGAAAACTAATACAAAGCAGACTTTGGACTTAAATGCAAAATAGAAAACTTCTGAAAAATTTGAATAAAATTTTTGGAACTTAAGCTAGACAGACATTTTTAGACTTGACACTGAAAATACAGACCTTACAAATTTAAAAATCTGTAAACTTGACTTCACCAAAATTATAAACCTTTGCAGTGTGGACAACCCTATCAAAATGACTGATAAGACCAACTATAGGAGTTTTAATAAAAGCTAATCCCATAACTTTACCTCCTGTCTATTCTATTTTTATACTAATACTGAAAAGGCAAATGTATAGAAATAAAAATGAATTAGTGATCAACAAAGTTTAGGGACAGGGTAAACAAAGAGATATGGGATGCTTATAAAAGCAATATAAGATATCTTTTGAGGAGTGGAAATATTTTATATCTTGACCATATCAACATCAATAGCCTAGATGTGATAATGTATTATAGTTTTGTAATATGTTACCATTGAGAGAAAATGGGAATAATGGTTATTTTTATTTCTTACAACTGAATGTGAAACTATAATTATCTCAATATGAAAAGATTAATTGAAAAATACATGAGAAAGCTAAATGATATATTTGTACCAGTTATTTTTTCTCCCTAGAAAATATTTTTAAAAGAAACAAAGGCAATGAAAATTAAGCCAATAAATTCATTGTGGCTAAATAGTAGAGAACACACTTCAAAAGTTTGAAAAATGGTTCCATTTATATCAGACCAAAGAACAGATATGCTGTAATGATGTATTCAAACTTGCACTAAAGCAATTTCAATTTGATACATATTTCTTTTAGAATGATAGGGTCATATATTAAATAGTTAGAGAAGGTCCAAATAAGAAGATATTCTCTGTTTTTAAATCAACTCTTAGCTTTAAGAAAATTTGTTCTGAAAAATAAAATTGTGTTCCATCTATAGGCAATGCAAGTAAATCTGTACAAAAAAAAATTTAAACTCAATTTTGAATAGATTTTCATTCCAGTGGATTTTTATATTCCATTATGATCTGATAGAATGCACAGTAGTATCTCTACTTTTTAATATTTGCTAAGAGTTGCTTTGTGACATAATATATAGTCTATTTTAGAGAAGGATACATGGGCTGCTGAGAAGAAAGTGTATTCTCTCATTGAAGGATGAAATATTCTGTTTATGTCAGTGAAGTCTAAGGTATTGATTGTATTATTGAGTTCTATAGTTTCTTTGTTCAGCTTTTGTAGGATGATCTATGGAGTGGTGAAAGAGATCTATTAAATTCACCCAGAATTATTGTGTTGGGTCTATGTTACTCCTGAAATTGAGAAGAGTTTGTTAGATGAACATAAATTCTCCATTGTTTGGGGCATATAAATTTATTATTTTTATGTCTTGTTGATGAATTGTTCCCTTAAGCAGTATGGAATACCCTTCTTTATGCTTTTTGATTAATTTGGATTGAATTCTACTTTATTTGATACAAGGTCTGCTTATTTCTGCAGACTATGTGAGTGGTATGATATTTCCCAACCTTTCACTTTCAGTCTGTGGATGTCTTTTCCTATGAGATGAGTTTCTTGGAGATAGCATATTGCTATCTTTTTTTTTTTAAATCTAATCTTCCAGTCTATATCTTTTGATTGGTGAGTTTAGCCCATTAACATTCAGGGTTATTATAGAGACAATATTTGTTTTCCCAGCCATTTTTGTTTATTTTTGGTATTTAACTTGACTTGGTGTCTCTTTTGATGATTTTTTTTTAGTGCAATACTTCCTTCTTCTGATTTTCATTGCTGTTTTTTATTTCCTCTTCATGGAACATTTTGCTGAGGATGTTCTGTAGTGCAGGTTTTTGAGCTGTAAATTCTTTTAACTTTTTTTTCTCATAGAATGTTTTTTTTTATTTCATCATCAAATATAAAGCTTAATTTTACTGGATATAAGATTCTTGGTTGGCATTCATTTTCTTTCAGAGCTTGATATATGCTGTTCCAGGATCTTCTAGCTTTCAGGATCTGGGTTGAAAAGTCCTCACATAATCTAATTTGTTTTCCCCTATATGTAATCTGATTCCTTTCTCTCATGGCTTTTAATATTCTCTCCTTCTTCTGTATGTTAGACATTTTCATTATAATGTGGCTTGGTATGGATCTGTTGTGTTCTTGTACATTTGGTGCCCTGTAAGCATCCTGAATTTGGTTTTCCAATTCTTTCTTTAAGTTTTTAAATTTTTTCTGATATTATTTTATTGAATAGTTTGCTCATTCTTTTCAATTTGCTCCTATATCCTACTAAGAGCTACCTCAGAATTACCTGCAGGATTAAAACTATTAAAATATAAACCACTTTCAGAACAGGACGGGAATATAGTGTGTACAAACTAAATGGAGTAACTTTATTGAAGCAGATTTTATTTTATTGACATGTCTCTAGGTACCAGGTCTCTTCTACCAAGTAAAAAGTACACGGACTGTTTTTTATCATTTTGTAACTCCAGAGTGACTCACAGTAGACAAATGGATAAAGAAAATGTGGTAGATATACATAATGGAATATCACTCAGCAATAAAAGATAATTAAATCATGGCATTTGCAGGTAAATGGATGGAATTGGAAAATATAATGCTAAGGGAAGTTAGCCAGCACCCCCCAAAAAAATGCTGAATGTTTTCTCTGATATAAGAAGGCTGATTCATAGTGGGGTTGGGAGTGGGAGCAAGAGAGGATTAGAAGAATTCTCTATAGGGCAAAGGGGTGGGAAGGGAAAGGAGAGGGTTAGGGGTAGGAAAGATGGTGGAATGAGATGGACATCATTACCCTAAATACACTTATGAGGACACAAATGGTGTGAATACACTTTGTGTACAACCAGAGATATGAAAAATTGTGCTCTATTTCTGTAATATGAACTGTAATGTATTCTGCTGTTGTATATAACAAATTAGAATAAAAAATGATGCATGGCTGGTAGGGAGGTGAGAAATGGGAATCAACTAACAGGAATGAGATTTCTATTTCTCTTTGGGGTGATGAAAATATCATAAGATTAGATGATGATGGTTCCACAATAGTAAATATGATAAAAGAACATTATTTTGTATACTATAAACAGGTGTACTTTATGATATGTTAAATAAAACTTTAAAAAAATATGAGGGCTGGGATTGTGGCTTAGGGTAGAGTGCTTGCCTATTATATGTGGGGCACTGGGTTTGATCCTCAGCACTATATAAAATAAAGATAAAGATATTGTGTCCACCTACAATTTCTACAATTTATATTTATATATACATATATATTAAAATAAGCTCTGAAAAGAAATGAGTTCAAGCGTGGTTAGTTCTTGGAATATAGAATGGAAGACTATATTCAAGCTCTTTTTTTTAATACTAAAAATGTTACTGTATGTGACAAATCCTCTGAAAAGGAAATGATGAAAACTACTCCATTCACAATGTCCTTGAAAAAAATAAAATACTTGATAATCAACAAAAGAGATGAAATATCTATACAATGAAAACTATAGAACCCTAAAGAGAGAAATAGAACCTTAGAAGATGGAAAGATCTACCTTGCTCATGGATAGGCAGAATTAATATTATTAAAATGACCATATTACCAAAAGCACTATACAGGTTCAATGCAATTCCAATCAAAATCCCAATGGTATTCCTCATAGAAATAGAAAAAGCAATCATGAGATTTATCTGGAAAAATAAGAGACTCAGAATAGCTAAAGCAATTCTAAGCTGGAAGAGTAAAACAGGTGGTATCGCTATACCAGACCTTAAACTCTACTACAGAGCAATAGTAACAAAAACAGCATGGTACTGGCACTAAAACAGGCTGGTAGACCAATGGTATAGAATAGAGGACACAGAGACTAACCCACAAAATTACAACTACCTTATATTAGACAAAGGTGCCAAAAGCATGCACTGGAGAAAGGATAGCATCTTCAACAAATGGTGCTGGGAAAATAGGAAATCCATATGCAACAAAATGAAATTGAATCCTTATCTCTCACCATGCACAAAAGTTAACTCAAAATGGATCAAGGATCTAAGAATTAAACAAGAGAAAGAAATGTAGAAAGAAATGTAGAAAGAAATGTAGGCCCTAATCTCCATCACATGGGGCTAGGCCCCAACTTCCTTAATAAGACTCCTATAGCACAAGAATTAAAACCAAGAATCAACAAATGGGGTGGATTCAAACTAAAAAGTTTTTTTTTTCTCAGCAAAAGAAATAATCTGTGAGGTGAATAGGGAGCCTGCATCCTGGGAACAAATTTTTACCCCTCACACATCAGATAGAGCTCTAATTTCTAGGGTATATAAAGAGGTCAACAAGATAAGCACACACACAAAAAAATAATAATCCAATCAATAAATGGGCCAAAAACCTGAACAGACACTTCTAGAAGAGGATATACAATCAATCACCAAATATATAAGAAAATGCTCATCATCTCTAGCAATTAGAAAAATGCAAATTAAAACTACTCTAAGATACCATCCTACTCTAGTAAGAATGGCAGCCATTATGAAGACAAACAACAACATGTGCTGGCAAGGATGAGGGGAAATACACTCATACACTGCTGGTGGGACTTCAAATTGGTGAAGCCAATTTGGAAAGCAGTATGGAGATTCCTCTTCTGGAACTATACCCAAAGGACCTATTATCAGCATACTACAGGGACACAGCCACATCAATGTTTATAGCAGCACAATTCATAATAGCTAAACTGTAGAGTCAATGTAGATGTCCTCCAATGGATGAATGGATAAAAAAATGTGGCATTTATACACAATGTAATATTACTCAGCACTAAAAAACGAATAAGATCATAGCATTTGCATGGAAATGGATGGCATTAGAGCAGATTATGCTAAGTAAAGTTAGCCAATCCCAAAAAAACAAATGCCGAATGTCTTCTCTGATATAAGGGGGATAACTCAAAATGGGCTAGGGAGGGAGAGCATGGGAGGAAGATTACCTGTAGATAGGGAATAGGGGTAGGGGGGAAAGGAAAAGAGAAGGGAAATAGCATGGATGGTGGAAGAAGACCCTTATCATTATACAAAATACATGTATGAAGATGTGAATTTGGTGTCAACATATCTTATATACAGAGATATGATAAATTGTGGTATAAAGGTGTATTAAGAATTGTAATGCAAAATAATAATAATAATAATAATGAAGCTCAGGTAAAATAAATAAATAAATAATAAAATTTAAAAATGTTACTGCAAAAGTGATTTAAAAAAAAAAAACAGTTTTCCCCAGCTTCACTGAGGTACAATTGATTAATAAAATATGTGTACATTTCAGATGTAATCTGTGGTGTTTTGATATGCATACACTGGGAAGTGATTAAATTTATACCAAAAGAAAATTGTGGAATAGGATAGGAAGAATAGATTATAAATAATATTTATCATGGAAAAATAATAGGACTTAAAAAGCTTCAGAAGGAAACTAAAATCCAGTTTATTGACCCCCCGTGAGATGTCTGATAAACTTACAAAACATTCTCAGGATTTCAAAGCAAATTTCGCACAGTGAGTTTGGATAATTAGGCCTCATGGTGAATATATAAATAATATTAGAAAATATAATAGATTAATTTGGTCTGAGGAAAATATAGTTTGGATATTTTCAGCATCTCTATGTTCTTGGCAAACTTAGTTTTATATCTTTTGGTAGAAGTTCTGAAGAAAGAATAACATGTTGTTTGGTTGTCCTCAATAAGTTTATCATTTCCAATTAGCATTGTGTTGGGCATTCATTAAGGTAAACTCAGGACCAAAGTATAGAGGAAATTAGAAAACTTACTTTTCCTAATCATCCAAGAAGCTGAATATGTGTGAGCAAGTCTGTTGGTAATTATAATACCATCTATTCATTCATTCAGCTTTTTCAAGAATCATTAATCAATCAAGCACCTACTCTGTGTCAGACATGGTGCTAAACACCAGAGTCTGAAGAGTTAATGTGAAGATTCTTGACATTAATTAGCTTAAAGCATAATTATAATGAATTTTTAAAAATAATAACAATATTTATAGCAGTCCATTAGGTATTTACTAGCTTTTTTGTGTGATCTTGGTATGTTTATTACATAATCTGGAGTGTTAACTACTGCATTTACAATCAATTAAACTTCATAGCTGTGCTGGTTTTACTGAAACATTGTCTAAAAATTATTACTTACGCATATAAAATCAGAAAAAAATTCAAAGAATAACTCATGACAATTTTAGCTTAGTTAAGGAAATAAAAAGCCACATTTAAAAACAGGAAGAGATTTCTTTCTTGAAGACCAATCATCTATACGTTCTGTTGTATGTTGCAGAGAAATCTACTTTTGTAGAGTTCATGAGACATCTCTTTCAATAAGTCTCTTTTAATCAAATGTAAGAGTGGTATAACTGTTTAGGACCACAGTTGTGTATCTGTTTCAAAATACCCCCAAAATAAAGAATTAAGTTTAAGTTGGATATAGATTATATATATATATATATATATATATATATATATATATATATATATATATGTATAAAGCAGGATTCTTTGTGGTGTATTCATACGTGGACATACCATACCTGGATATATTTCATGTCCCCATGTCCTTCCCTCCTCCTTCCTTCTTCATCCCCTTCTTCTACTCTTATTGGTCTTTCCTCCATTTCTGTGAGTTCTGTGAGATTCCTTTTTCCCCTTTCTCTCTTGTAGGAGAGGAAGGAAAGGGAAGGCACTGAGGCATGACATTGATCAAATTATGTTATGTGCATGTATAAATATGACATAATGAATCCCATGATTAATGTGTAATCATAACACACACACACACACACACACACACAAAGAGATGGGGACAGACAGCATAAATATCAGATTCCAAATACTGAAATCAACATAGGAATGTTCAATCAGCATATATCTTAATTATAAAATTATTTTTTATAAAAAGAGGGGAAATAGACTATTCATCCTAATTTAATTGACAATAATTCCCCATTAATTATTTTAGCATTTATATATTAATTTGTACAAATTAGGCACACAGTAATATCTTTGAGTTTGAACTCATTTAAAGACCAACTGTTTAGTAATAAGAAGACTTTTCTTTCTCAGTTGCCTGCATCTGAGCTCTGAAGAGTAACGCTTGGCAACATCCAATAATTGCTTCTGTTCCTGTAACCAGTTCATAGGATTATTTCCATAGGATTATTTCCATACTTCTACCACTTACTGGAAAGCAGTACCTCTTAGGAATGACAATAACTAAACTCATGCTAGATGGCAGGGGCCATTTATAAGTAGGTCTATGTGATTTGCTCATTTGGTTTAAAAGTAAACCTATGGGAAACTACTGTTAAAAATCGTAATTTGACTTCCAAAGAAGGTAAGTAATTGTTGAAATAATTTGCTCAAGATCACATAGTTAGCAAATGATAGAACATAGGCACTCGGAGTTTATTACCTAAGATGAATAAAAGAACACAAATGGGAAATAAATAGCTCAGAATTCCAGGGAAATAGACCTAGAATGCACACACACATGAACACACATGAACACACACACATACAATGATAGAGAAAGAGATTGAAGCAGCACATATTTCAGAGTGAAGACAGAAAAACAAGAATTTCAGATAGATAAAATAGCACAGAGCTAGGAGAGTTCTGGGTCAATTTAACAATTAAAAGTAGTTCAAATTGGTGGAGCAGAAAATTTAACTAGATAAGTGTAATATGCAATGAAGGAAAGAAAATAAAACCAGAAATGAAGAGCAAGTGTATGTTACAGTATTGCTCACTAGAAATGAGCAAGTTGTCAGATTCTAAAAAGGGAATAGACATTCCTTCCAGACAGCACACACACACACACAAAAAAATCAAGTATACATAGGAGAAATACCTGGTCTGCCTTGGCCAGCTGAGAGAGATGTGGTACAGTGGAATGGACTTTCATTTTTAAGACCAGGAATCAGTGTGCAACAATAAAAAAAATTTACTCCAATTTCCGAGAAAGCAAAGACCTTGGGGGAAAAGATTTAACACACTTAATAGAATGCAAAACATCAACAAAATGACTTTGAGGAATTGAAAGAAGAAAGTCATGAGCAAAGGACAGGAGGAGATGAATAGAAGTCAGTAGAGAAAAAAATAGCCCAGAATGGGAAGACTCCTGAGATAACAACACATTTTTCAGGAAAGTAAAACAAAATAGCAAAACTGTGAAGTCCAGAGCAGAGAGTAAATAAGATCTCACAATGAAATTTAAATGTGAGAGACAAATACAAGAGTTTCCATAAATATAAAAAAGAAGAACTCCATCAACAAAAATAAGTAATACGTGCAGAAAATCAAAACTCAGAACTGCAATAAGGACAGGGGATTTTAAAGAAGAGAAAAACCAAATAACAGCGAACTTTAAAACTAGCTGTACAAAAGCATTTCCAGAGATGAAGTAAAATTCATGCATACCATTGCAAATGCTTTATTTATTTATTTATTTATTTATGTATTTATTTATTTATTTATGTGTGTGTGTGTTTTGGTGGGGGTGTACAGGGGATTGAATTCTCGGGGGCACCCAACCACTGAGCCACATCCCCAGCCCTATTTTATTTTCATTTAGAGACAGGGTCTCACTGAGTTGATTAGAACCTCACTTTTGCTAAGGCTGGCTTTGAACTTGGATTCTCCTGCCTCAGCCTCCCTAGCCACTGGGATTACAGGCTCATGCCACCATGCCTGCCTTCAGCCAAATTTCTTAAGGGACAACGTTGTCAAGTTAAACAGTATTTTGTCGTTGTTGTTGTTGTTGTTGTTGTTATTGTTCTTGGTAGTAGCAAAAGAAAAAAAAAAGATCCTGAGTGCACTGGGGTAATGAAAAATGAAGATCAAATTTCACACACAAATAAGATTAGATTAAGACTTTTTTTTGCAACAACAAAAGTGAAGGGATAGTGAAGCTATGAAAACATTTGGAGAGGAACTGTGTTTGGAGAATCTTACATTACACTAAATTGTTGTTCATGTGGATACCAAACAAAATATTCTCAAATAAAGAATGACTCATCAATAAAACTCCTACACCTTATGGAAATGAATCAATGGAAGACACATAAGAAACAGCCAAAAGATAAGTCAAACATTTGGTCACATTTGCAATATCATACTATAAACAAGTATAGCAAAGAATTTTAGAATTAATTAAACTGGAAATAATCCTAAAACTTGTAACATTATAAAATCAAATACAAAAATTAAGGACTAAATGCTTGTGTCTCCACAAAATTCTAGCAGTGAATTTAATGCTATTTGAAGATGAAAAATTTGAGAATTATATTTATATGATATCATAAGGGTGGGGCACTTAGGATGGAATTGGCAATCTTTAAAAAGAGACACCAGAGCCAGGCATGGTGGTGCTCACCTGTAATCCCAGTGGCTTGTGAGGCTGAGTCAGGATGACTGTGAGTTCAAAGCCAGCCTCAGCAAAAAAGCAAGGATCTAAGCAACTCAGTGAGATCCTTTCTCTAAATAAAATACAAAATAGGGCTGGAGATGTGGCTCAGTGATTGAGTGCCCCTGCATTCAATCCCTGGTACCAAATATACAAATAAACACACACACACACACACACACACACACACACACACATACACAAACAAAAGACACCAGAGAAATTACCTTCTCTCTCTTCTGAGCACTCAGCAAGGTGGTCATTCAAAAGCCAACAAGAAATCCCTCAACAAAAATTAACCATGATGGCACCATAGTCTTGAACTTCCAGCTCCTGGAATCTTAAGAAAAGATATTTTTGTTGTTAAAGGCAGTCATCTTTTATTGTGATAGTATTTTATTGTGATAGTCTAAGATAAGACAAATACTATTATAATTGTTCATAATAATACTATTCTAGACATTATTTAAATGAGAATGAATAGAAAATAAAGGAAATATAGGTCCTTTTACCATATGCAAAGAAGTTTATGGGGATTGTACAAATGAAAGCCAAATAGGTAAGAGGTATCAATAATGCACTTGGACAACAAAGTCATTCTCTTTTTTTAAAAAAATGGAATTAAATGCCTCAATTTATGAGGTAATATGAAAATTAAACTCAAGTTACAGGTGCAATGGTGCATGCCTTTAATCCCAGAGGCTCTGGAGGCAGAGACAGGAGGATCACAAGTTCAAAGCCAGCCTCAGCAATGGTGAGGTGCTAAGTAACTCAGTGGGACCCTGTATCTAAATAAAATACAAAATAGGGCTGGGGATATTACTCAGTGGTCGAGTGCCCTTGAGTTTAATCCTTGCTACTCAAAAAATTAAACTAAAATATTAAAATAATACTTAATTCTCTAAATATTTGCATAGATTTGAAGCTAAACATACTTGATCAATCAACCTGATAAAGTGAATAAACTTAACAAATCAGTTATTACACAAGTGTGAGGAAATTGGAAGTGAAATACAAATCTATAGAAAACATGATATAGCTGTAGACATAAAAGCCTATTTTTCTCTGATAAGTTGATTTGGCAACTTATAAGCTTCAATGGACAATATCAATGTAAGTTTGTTTTATTATATGCTGATGTCAACTTTGCAAAATTCCTTCAAAAAGTTCTGTCTTGAAAAATGCATAATACCTAAATGGCATAGACCCTCCCCATGATGCCACATGCTCCCAAACTGAACAAATGTCCTGAAGTATAAAAATGTATGGTTTGTTATCTCTACCTTATAGGACTGGTTATTTCCCTATCATCTCAGGACTAAATGTTTGTGTCTCCACAAAATTCTTGCACTGAACTTAATGGTATTTGAAGATAAGAACTTTGGGAAATTATTATATTTATATGATATCATAAGGGTCTCCCTTTTCATATATTTGTGGAATTTTATAACATCTGTAGGCAAAGGGTTCTAATGATAAAATATAAAAATCAACATAACTGAATATATGGTATTTACATTCTGCAATGCAATGAAAACAGATTGTTTACAACTTCACACTTTTAACTATATGTTAAGGAATGCAGTCAATATCAAATAGAAAGGATGTATTTTATTGAGATGGTTAGTGTCCCAAAGGAAGACCCCAAATCCAGAGACTGTGGCCATAGTAGTATGTGCCTAAGTGTTATAGCACATGGCAGAGAGTGACAGCTAAGTGTACATGTGTACTTCTGATGGTAGAGGAAGAGTGATTTGGGAGAAATACGTAGACTTAATGGCCCTGCCATAGAAAGATAATAGGAAAAAAGTAGTATGAAGAGCGGAACTAGCAGGAGAAATAGTAATGAGAAAGGTCATAATTAAATAGATTCTCTTTCCCAAACACCACATGGAAAATAATTTGTACTTCTGAACTAAACCAGAATGATTAAATTGAACTTCAAAAGAAAATAAGTAAATGATCAATGGTACATAGCTAAATTCAAGCTAAAGTCCATTATCTAAGTAAGCTGAAGGGGGCCTGAACAGATCAGTAAAATTAAGCAAGATTTGATAATGTACATGTCAAAAGATAGGTCCTTTTTAGTAGCAGGAGCAACTGTGAAGCTGGAGCTGGAGGGGGCTGGGAATATGGAATGTGAGTAAGAAGCCAGTTACAGTTAACTTCTTGGAGAAGCAAACAGTGGAAATGTCATTCTGCACACTATCAGAGCTTTGCTCTTTCACACATCTCTATGAGATGACTTGACATATAGTTAGGAGATTTTTTTCCTTTGCTATTTGCTTTATTCTTCTGAATCCAGGAAAGAACCAAAGTAAAGGGAGTGCTGTCTGGTAAATTAACCTTTTAAGTTTTCTCTGAAAATGGCTTTCTTTTCCTATTAGTTCTGAGTTGGACTTGAGATTCACCCCAAGTTACTACTGGTCAGTTTCTATTATTCAGTTCTCTGATAATGGCAATCAACCACCACTGTATAATCAGCTTCAGAAAACCTCTGCCCGCTGCCCCCCCTGCCCCCGGCACATACAATAAGTGACACACAATTTTATTGCTTTCCTTTATTCACCTCTGGTAGGTACAGTCTTGAGGGGAAACAATTGTTTTAAAGTGAAAGAAAACATTTTTTCTACTTTATAATCTAGGAAGAAAAACATTTATATTGATCATGACTGGTATTGATCATAAGACTTCAAATCCCCCAACAAATTTAAAATGGTTTTCTAAAAGTGACCTATTCTTAAGATTTACTTAACAAAAGAGAATATTTATTATGATCCTTATATTTCCTAACTTATTGCAAATATTTTTTTAGCTTCTCTTAGAACAGTTAGAACTAAGTTATTCATCATTTATTTGCAGAATTTCAGTGACTAAAGGTTATTTTCACTTTTTTCTTACTTGTCTCAGAAGTATTTAAAATATTAACAGAAAAAGTAATCTCCAAAGTGCATACATTTTATGCCTTGTAAAATCCTCAGTCTCAAACTCCTAATTATACCACCTGCGAATACTATGTTTTGAGTAATGCTATTTGGCTATAACACTGTGACCAGAGTTATACACTCCAAGTTATCTTTCACTACTTTTCTCTCTGACCTTCTCTTACTTCTCATATCTATATATTCAGCAGACTTTACCAACTATATTGCAAAAACATAAAATTATGTCTCTCCTCTCCAGACCCTTCTTCTAATAATGAGTGAACATTTACATCAACTTTGGTCCCCTGTCACAGGCTTCCTCTACTATATGCCATTCTTTATCAGCTCCTAAAAGTCAAAGTCAACTCTGCCCTTTTCTGCCTAAGATCCACTGTCTAGTTTTCACAGAACAAATCCCAATTTCAGTAAGTAACTTAGGTGCTTCTCATTCATGCCGCTATGACTTTGCAAACACTGCCTTAAGCCTCCAATATCCCTGTCTCCAACAATTCTGTCAACTTCATAATCTCAGCAGTGAACATCTCTATACTAACTTCTCAAAATGCCGAACTATTTGTAATATTTTGTTTCTCTGACTCTTAAAAAAAGTGTATGATAGCCTAAAATGTTTGATAATGCTATTCCTTTCCTCTCTTTTTTTTTTTGGTAACTGAATATTATTGATAAAATTGCAAGCTTTCTATAACCCTAAACACTTTCTAAAGCATGTAGGATTCCTTGAAGTATGTATTCAGGGTATTCCAGCCTTTGTACTTAAATATTATGCTGTTTGTATATTTATAGTATAAGTTGATCTTCGTATTTTAATTTATATAAATATATATTTACTTTTCAATTAATTGTGAACTAAGAGTTAGTTGCATATGTGGACTGTTATATAACACTTGTTTCAATAAACAGTGGCTAGGCATTGAATGATATTTTTTCATCAGTGAAATTATACCCTAAAGTCTGTTAATAAACAGTATTTGTTTTAAGTTAAGCTCCAAAATTTGAAATTTTGGAATCCATGTCTAAATCCTTTAAGCTGATATGGCTACCTTGACATTTTTTCCCCATTACTTTATGGATGATGTTACCTAATATACCCATCTTGCAAATTGCAGGTGTTGATGAAGCATATCTATTTTAATTGAACTGTTAACCCATGGGAGAATTTCACTTATTTTCTCTTAATGGCATTTATGTTTTTAGATTATTTAGTGCCTTTGATTATTTAGAGGAACCCCTTATGATTTATCAAGTAAAATGACATGATTAATGTTGTACATTATCCTTTCTTTAATATGATTTTACAATTGGAAAGAAGCATCTGGATTTAATCACAAAATTACATTGAGCATCAATGGTGCATATAAAACAGTTCAGGCTAGTGCTGGGTATATCATTTCTCTTGTGAATACAGAAATCTACTGGCTATTACAATTTAAGGAAAACTGTCACCTTTTTAGCTAGAGTTTAGATATTAACAAAGGCAGTTAAACATGTTTCAAGGGATCAAGGTACCTTTGTATGTGAATGCGGTGTTATTTTAATTAATTTAGACATACTCTCTTGAATTTCACTAGTAGTGACCATTTTATAATTCTTGAGGAAAAAGAAATCCATAGTCTTCTTGTCATTCACCACATGCTGGCTGTCCTTCCATACCTTCTCCGTTTCATGGCTCCAGCTTCTGTATCTGCAGTTTTTTCTTCATTTGTGGTTTTATATATATGTTTGCCTGGTCTTCTGTTTAAAAACATATATAACTTTTCCTAGAAATGCCCTAACAAACAACATAGCCCAATTCTTGTTAGGTTAAAAAAACACACAAATAAATTGATTTCTTTCATAGGTAAGAGGATAATCTTTAGAGTCAAACCTACTTTAGCTCATTTACCATTAATCAGCTGTGAGATCATAAGTTACTAAAACTTGTTCAGTCTCAGTTTCTTTGAAAATAATTACAGATATTTCACGTGATTGTTTTAATTATTAAAAGACATCATCATAAGATGCATTTAGCATAATGCCTGGCAAATATTAAGTGCTATAAACTATTAGCTGTTATTATAATTATTTGGCTGTTACTTTGTTTCCAGTTTTCTATTGAAAAAAAAATGTCATTGAAATAAATTTTTAAATAAAACATGTTTTATATTCTGATTAACAATGAATATCAAGGCAAATGTATGTGTATTTCTCATTGTAAAAAGTGTGGACTTAAAATGTTATATAGTGGAATAAACTAATAATAGTAAAAAAACTAAAAACTATAGACTTGTTAGATATCAACAGTCCAAAAATTTGGATATATTTCTGCATTGAAAGTGTGAATTAACATTCCAATGGATAATCTCTATTAGAAGGAATATGGGGGCATCACTCATGGTTCACAATTATAGAAAGCGAAAGCCTTAGCTAGGCAAAGATCAAATAGATGAGTTAAAGAGTTATCTGCAGCAAACATACTCCTCATATTCAATTTTGCTTGCATGGCATTTGTTTGCTCTACAGGTTAAGGCATTAAATAAAGTATTTAAAGTGCAGTGGTGTGCTTGGAAAAGACAGAATATCTGAAGCTGAAATGGTATGCCAGTGAGTTTTCCTTACTTTTGCATTGAACTGGACACCAAGATTTTCCTTTTCTCTTTCATCTAAGTGAAGTAAAGTCTCCCAGTCTGTCTTTCCTATAAAGAGATGGAAGAAAACAAAGCAGGCTGATTGGAAAAATGAGGATGAAGATATAGAAATGAGATATTATTATATATAGCATTTCACACCTACCTAATGTGAAATTAACCAGATAATACAGGTGACTAAAGAAAAAGTCCAGGACATTATTATTTTACTTAATAAGAGTTTACATGTATAAAAGATCTATGAAACTGATCTATTTGCTAGAATTTGCAAAGGCAAAAAAATAGGGAAAATAAAATAGGCACACAAGGACAAGTACCACATGATTTAACTCACATATGATTATAAAAAAAAATGATCTTATTGAAGTTCAGAGTAGAGTGGTTAGAGAAATGGTGGGGGGAAACAGGGAGAGGCTGGTCAATAGCACAATGTTCTAGATAGATAGGAGGAATAAGTTCTAATGTTCTGCTCAGTATGGTAACTATACTTAACAATAATGTGTTATCTTTCTCAAAATATCTATAAAAAATGTTGAATGTACTTTCCATAAAGAAATATTAAAAATTTATGGTGGCATGTAGGATAATTACCATTGTTTGATTATTAAGAATAGACCTGGATCAAAATATTACACTATAAACCATAACCATAATTTATTTATGTTCAATTATGCATCAAATATATAAAGACAGAGAAAGAAATAATAGAAGCAAACTCTTAAATCAAAGAAACAACATTTTTGAGTGATATAGCCACATGTATAACTTATTTCTTAAACATTCCTAACTAGGCATGACCATCCAGTATGCCCATAGCAAATAAAATTTTTTAAAAATATTTCCAAGAGGTACAAGTTCTTTTTCATGTCTGAGTTTATAGCTGATTTATTCCATCTTTTTATTGTAAATTTTTGTGAACAATATTTTGATTTCATATTGAATTTTCCAATTTTTTTTTACATGTTGTTTCATTTTGTTCTATTTGAGAATTTTCTGTGGCCAAAAATATTACATTTTCTTCCTATAAACATTTGATTTTCATATAGTTTTCCTCACTATTAGACTAATTAGAGAAAGTGGTATTTTTTTAACCTACATGAATAACATATTACTGAGACTCTCATTTTCCTCTTAAATAAAATAAATTTCTCATGAATTTAGATATTTTGTTTAGAATTGCATTGGGTTTATATCTTTCCATTCATGAAATTTACCACTCAATTTAGTTCATTTAGAATATCTTTCCCAAAAATATTATAATTTTTTCTATAAACATCTTTCTTTTATAGATATTAATTCAATTTTTTTAGTAATATCATAATTTTATCCTCACAACTGGGACCTTGAAAAGCAATATACTATTTATGTATTTTTATACCTAATCCATAAGAATATATTTGATTTCTCAAAATGAAAATTATATGTAAATCTTGTTCTATTCTTTAACATTCATAGATTACAGTATTTATTCTTGATTATAGTTACATCATCTCTTAAAAGTGACTGAATTTTTCTAATTCTTATATGTTTGTTATATTATTTAATGAATTGTCATTTATTTATTATTTCATTAATTATCATTTATTTCCCTGAATTTAAATGATCATTATAAGATCAGCAGATTAGATAAAGGGATTGACAGGGAGGAAGAAGGGATGGGAAAAGAAGAGTAGAATGAATCTGATTTAACGTTTGTCCGTACATACATGAATATACCACAGACAATTCCAAAATCAAGTATATCCATAAAACATTAATTAAAAAAAGACAGAACCATAAGTAAATTGCAGAAAGATCAGTAGAGTGAGAAGAGCACAGGGAGGGGAGGGGGAATTAATCCTAGGTAGTAGGAGTGGTAAGTGCTGGGGACTGATTTAAAGCAAATTATATTCCATGTTTTTGTGATTATGCCAAAATGTATCTGAATTTTATATAAAATTAAAAATTATTAATAAAAATAAATAGATAAAAATTACATTTCTAATATTTTCTAATGATAAAGATGTAATTTAAAATATTTGTCTAATTTCTCTAAAGATGTTCTTTTACAGTTTGCTGAATGTTTTCTTAAATTTATGAATATCTGCTAAGAGTAAATTTAATTAAATTACTTTTTTGCATCTCAATCTATTTTCTTCTTTTCTGTTTTAATGTAACATATTAAATTCAATTTTCATTTATTTCAATAGTTATCATAATACATAAATTATTCTTAGTTTTCTGAGAAAACCCCACTATCTCTTGAACTTCAATTTGGCTTACGGATGACTTATTGTGTCCACTTTATTTATTATTTGTACTCTCTGTCCATACCTGAGATTGTACTAAGATGTTTTTGTTTCACATGCACTTGCTAGTTAGGTTTTTTCAAGTTCACCTTATGGATGGTAGGAATATTTCTATTACTTAAATTTGTGAAATTTCTCTCTGAACTATCAAGGATGACTATGTGTGTGTATATTTTAAAAACTGATTTAACTATTTTAATGACTATGCTTTATTTCACATTTTATTTTCACAGTATGGGTTGTAGTTATAAAGAAATTAAGCCTTTAAAATATATTTCATATATAATGAACATAAATTTTTTAAAGTTTTTTCCTTAGATTTTATAAATCCTCCTTTCTGGGGTTGTTTCATTTATTCCCATAATACCATCCATTAAATAATTCTTGTTTGTCAAACATTTGGCTATTTTACTTATTTCTTCAAATTAAACAGCAGTTTGTATTATCTTTGGCAATCTGTTTCCAAATTTGTTAAGTTCTGCCTACATATTTTGTTATTCTCCTTATTCTCTTTGATTTTTAACTTACTTATTTTGATATGATTATAATTTAAAAATTTACAAAGTGTCCAGAGAATTACACACTTTTACTAAACTCTCCTCGTTGATAACATTTTATATACCTGTCATATAGTATCAAAAACAGAAAATTGACATTATTATATTTCTGTTAACTGGGTTTCATACTTAATTCATTTCTCACCAGTTTGTGTGTGTGCATTTCCATGAAATTTTATTCCATGTATAGAGACTTATGTAATCATATTACTAAATACAGAACCGGTCCCTTCCCACAGAGGGATTTCCTTTTGCTACTATTTATACTACAGTTTCACATTCCACCCCCACAGGATCCTTTGGAAATCACTAATCTGTTCTTCCTCTATATAGTTTCTTATGCTGTTTTCTCTTATATAATTGGAGGCAAACAATTTCTTGAAATTGACTTTTTTTCATTAAATTTAGTATCCTTGAGATCTACTGTAATTGTTATACATATTTGTTGTTTTTATTGTTGTTACTAATTCTCCATAATTTCTGTTAGTTTATTTAGCTATTAGCCTAATGAAAAACAGAATTGTTCCCAGTTCTGTAAATATTAAAGTTTTGCTATAAATATAGATTCTCTGAAACAAATGTCTAAGAGTGAAATTGCTGGATGATATGGTAAGTACATGGTTAGATTTATAAGCAACTCTTCACTAACTACTAGCATGTTTTTTTTTGTTGTTGTTGTTGTTCTTGTTTTTGTTTTTTGGTACCAGAGATTAAACTCAGAGGCACTGGACCACTGAACAACATACCCAGCCCTATTTTGTATTTTATTTAGAGACAGGGTCTCACTGAGTTACTTAGCACTGCCCTTTTGTTGAGGCTGGCTTTGAACTTGTGATCCTCCTGCCTCAACCTCTGGAGCACCTGGGATTACTGGCATGTGCCACCACCCTGGCTACTAGCATGGTTTTATCAGGTAACATTCTAACTACCATCTTTGCATTTTTTTAAGAGTGAGTGTGTTTTACTGGGGACTGAATAGCACACTCTACCACTGAGATACATTATCATCCCTTTTTAATTTTTATTTTGAGAAGAGTCCCACTAAGATGCTGAGGCTGGCCTTGAACTTGTGATTCTCCTGCCTCAGCATCACAAATAGCATAATTACAGAAATGTGCTACTAGGCCCAGCTGTACTGTCTCTGAATTCTTGCACAATTTATACTTTAGCCAGTCTCACATTGTGTAGTGATAACCCATTGTGATTTCAATTTGCATTTCTCTAAAGGCTAATGCATTCAACATATTTGCCTGTGCTTATTTGCCAACCATGTCTATTCATATCTCCTGCCCATTTTCTGTTTTTCTGTTTTTTAAATTTTCTTTTCTTTTGAGAACTCTATACTTTATAGTTATAAGTTCTTTGTCAGACATGTAGTTTGCAAATATTTTCCCCCAATCTTTAGCTTTTCAGAACTTTCCAAATAGCAAAATATAAATTCGTTTACCTACGTTTTTTTCCTGTTACAGATGATGATAAGTCTTCTTCTTGCCTTTGGTCTCAAACATTTTCTTTTATGTTTCAAGTCATGGTTTAACTTTAGGTACTTCTGTTTCCTTTCTGTTTGCTTATGCATGGCCAATTGCCCCAGCAGTAATCATTGAAAACATCACTACATTACCTTAAAGCAGCAAATGGTCTGTGGAATAATGAATGAGTTTTTGCTATACATACATACACACATGAATGCAGATATTACCCTCTGTGTTTGGTCTATCAGACTACATAATTTGTATGTTTTCTATTCTACATTTCCAATTTTTTTTTACTGTTCTGATAATTTTTTTGTAATGGGAGAACTAAAATTACATTAAAATAAAATGCTTGATTACAAGATGGTGTAAAGATTTTCTGCATTAACTAAATTCAAGCCATTTAAATATGTTTCAATAACTCACTTATAATTTCAGTTCTGGAAGTTAGATGAAGAAGAATACTTTGCTGTGCAAGCTGGTTTGATGAAAAAGATTTTGAGACAGAAATTTATAAAAGATTAATAGTTTAAATTAATATGATTCTCCTCACTAAAAAAAATCACGAAAGCAATACTTTAATTTAAATCATAAATATAATTCAAGTATTGCTTTAGTGATAAAAAAAAAACCTCCCAGATAAATGTGCTAAACATATCCCCCAAACACTTCACTGATGAAAGGGAAGCAATTTATGAAGTTTTGAGATTAGCGCCTGAAACCTAAACAGAATCCATTAAATTAGACAAAAGGCACATAAAGATTAAGAATTGAATATATCATTAGGATGCTGATAGCAATGAGGAACTAAAAATATGAGAAATTGCATATGTTTATGTTTCTTTTCTTTTAATGAAATATACTTTGGTTTGTATTACCCTCTTAGATCCAATTAATCCAACACAAAAGCCTCTCCAAATATACCCATGTGGATTTTTCTCATGTTTAGTTCACTCCCACATAACAACTAATTATATGAAATTTCAAATAAATGAGGGGAGGCCAATTACTTAACAAATATATTTTAAATAGGCAACTCTTCGAATTAGCTTTAAAATACTTAAAGATTTCTTTTTCTCTTACCATTAAATGACCCTGCTTTCCCTAAAATAATTATGAAAGCAGATTTTTTCTGTTAATATTTACAAGTCTAGGAAGTTCTGAGATCTGGTAATGTGATTATTGAAATTAATTAATACTTCACACCACACGGTATATACCACATACTATGTGAGATTTAAGAAAATTACATCTAATTTTTTTGCACACTCAGTAATTAAAATGACAATATTTGCTTATCTTCTAAACAAGTGAAAGTTTTATGCATTGTAAGTGATATCCAATAATGTTCGATTTACTAGAATGTTTCAAGAATCCTTGAAATCAATACGGTATGAATGAGAAACTGAGGCACAGGGTATTCATGGTTTGTCCAATATAATAGAATATCATGCTGAAATGGGAGGGCCATTGAATTCACAGCCTTAAAATACAACATTCCTTCCATGTGATTTGGTCATTTAATTGGATCATCTTCACCATATTAGACTAAGACCAATGAGAAATTGAAAAATGAAAAACAGCATTATAGAAAAAGACCACTTCTAATGTTTTCAACACTGTTTCACACTCAAAGTCCTGAGAATCTGTCCAGATGTCTTCTTCCTTCCTTACTCCCCTTCTCCAACTCAGTAGTGACCTGAAATTTTCTCCTGAAATTTTCATTCTTTTTCTGTTATTCCTGCCCTGGATTTGTTGTTTTCCTACTCATTTCAAATCTCATAAATCTTTACGTTCCCTCAGCTGCTTCCAATGCCCTTAAATCCAAGAAGCCATCACCCTGCATTTTAGCTACCTGTGATCCTCCACCTCATATCAATGCAAATATTTGTGAGATGTCTACTACCAAGTGGTGGTAGTAGACTTCCTAACTTGCAAATATTAACAGAAAAATCTGCTTTCATAATTATTTTAGGGAAAGCAGGGTCATTTAATGGTAAGGTCATGGGTGCACCATGCCTATAAGAAAATTCCTGAAATAAGTAAACTGGAGCTAATAAAAAAATCAAGATTAATAATACTAGTGAGGGAGGAGACAGTCAGTATAGGTAATAAATGATTGGGTCTCAAAGATGGGAGGCTAATTCAGGAGTAATTTGAATGCCAATACCTCCATATCCCTTCCCCAGACTGCAACCTATTGTCAAGGTGACCTGCCTCCAAGTAATTTTCCTTACTGCAAGGGCCTCCTGGCTGCTCCTTTCCTGCCCATACCCCTGGGTGGATTCATTCTGCCCTTGAATCATTCTACCTTCACCTTTTGGCAACTGGTCAAGTAAGCAGAATAGGGGAAAGAGAGGCTCTGAGAACAAAGGGATTCTAAAAAGTATAAAAGGGGCAGGACAACCCCACTTCCTCAGATACCAGCTCTGGATCCCCTTCTCAGAGGAGAAGTCTATCTCTGTTTTGTCCTTTGCTTTGTATGCTTGCCTTGGTCTGGGGTATTCAATCTTCACATCTGGGAAACAGTACTGGGCCCTAATCGATTTCCATCACTGGCTTCACTTAGTAGTTTAGTTCTCCAAACTGACTAGTAAGATTTCTGTATGTTGTCTCAGTTTTTTAAATTTATTTTCTAAATGATGCTCCAATTTTAAATCAAATTAAAGCAAGCTTATAATTCTGACTAGCTGGGACTGTCTATCCCGGAAATCTGCGGGTTAGAAGAAAGTACTCCAACTCTCTAGGAGCACAGTTTTATAGCACAAAAAGTTGCAAAAATGGAGGTGTCTTGAGAACTTACAGATAACAGGATTTTGACAAGCATAATACAAAGGCACATTTTAAGCACAAAATGACCATTAACCAATGGTCTAAATGGTTCAGCACTTAGGGAGTAAATTTAGATCCCAACATCAGAATTTATGAGGCGAAATTAGGGTTTCAGAGAGGGTTGTTATCTGGTCAGGGAAAACCAGGCATGGGTGAGTTCAAGGCACAGTCAGGCATTCCAAGCAAGTTTAAAACATCAAAATACGGCCAGGCCAAATAGAAATCCTAATATTTTACAGAAAACAGAAATGAATCTTTTATAACTTTTGATAAGATGGCTCATGATCTTAAGAGGGAATTAGGCTGGGGTTATCACAGAATGTTCCTATGTTTTGGGCACTTCCAATTCTGACTGACCTTCTTTGAGATGGAATATTAATGTATGTTTATTTTGGAAACATGCCTTCGCTTTGACTCTAAAGCATATCTTAATAATGTAGTCTATTTGGTCATCCTTTTAATATCTACCCATCCCTATTTTTTTTCCTCATGCAGTTTTTGCTTCTCTTTATTCATCATTTTTGAAATTCAATTCTCTTTCAGCTTGCCCTCCTTGTCTTTCCCCAGTTTGAGTTCTGAACAGTTCTTCAGAGGACCAGTCATGACCTGAAGAACAGAATCCCCTTTTTCACCTCCAAATGTTCTCTTGAGCTAGACTTATACAGCTGGTCATGTGTGAAGGGTTATAGAAAATAATATTTCTACAAGACAGCCCCCTATGAAAAGTTGAAACAGTGCAGCTCAGAAGGAAGGAGGGAAAACTAGCCAAGCATTAACCTCCCAGTAAATCCTAACTCCTTTCCCAATAACAATGGGCCCTGAAGGAAGGGGGCAGATACTTAAATGCTGGGCTGTGGACTTTGACCTTCTCCCAGTGCAAATTGGTCCTAAATGGAGACAGTAAACGTTGAAACTCTGGCAAGAAAACCAATGGGCAAAATTTGACTGTCCATCCTGGGGATCTGGGCTCCCTCCTGAGTCAAAGTTTTAACCTGCACCACTAGCCCTTGACTGTCCGATTGGCATGTCTACAGTTTCCATTGATTAAAACACCCTCTTTATACCCTCTAAAACTAAATCCCCTCTGTAACCATAACCTAGGACTACTTTCGCTGAATCTGTTGAAGTCCACATCCAGCATTTTGTGCTTACAATGTGCTATACATTTTAATTTATCTTGTTTCATACTACACACTAAGCAGGGCTCCTACTTGGTTTGCCCTTTCTCTTTATTTCCCCACATTCAAACAGCATGTCCAATTTCTTAAAAATCTAAAATAGTTTTTGTATTTTTTCCTTAGTAATGGTCCAAGTGCTCCCAATTAGTTCATCATATACTTCTTTTCAAAACCTGGAAAATGTCCTTGCTACTTCTTCATAGTTCTGTTCATGTTTCTTTTCTAACCATTCTCTATCATAAGCAAGAAAATTACTTTTAGTAAACAACAAATCTGGTCTATAACACATTTGTTCTTTAAATTTAGTCATGATTTCTGTTTATCAAAAATTTAAGCTATTTTCTTATGACAGAAGATTATGTTCCTTATGAATTGTTTTTTACCTAGAACTCACACTAATATATTGGTCTTTAACACTCTGTGTTCTATTTTATTCCTATATAAAGTATGTGCCCTTCTCCAAACATGTTATATAGTATCAAAACTTTGCTGCCCTTTAGTAAATAGGACGCTATTATTTGGCTGGAAATATTCTCAATAACTTTGCCAAGTTGCCTATGGTTTGTCCACTTTACCTTTATTCAATAGGCTTCCACGATCATTCCAGGTCAGATATTTCCCATCTCTCTACCTAAACATCAATTATAGCATTTAATCCCTTTTATGGTGAAAACGTGTTTTTTTTTTTTATCTATAATTTTCAGGAAACCATAAAGTACCTAGAAAGAAGGGACCATGTTCTACTCATCTTTAAATGCCTCATGCACAGCATAAGACTTCAATTATTGTAAGCACTCAAGTATTCACTGATTGAATAAATTAATAAACATACCTTTTGACCTGAAATAGATTACTCTTACTTTTGACAGGAATTCTCATGTTTTCCAGATAATGAAGTATATGATTAGGATCACTTTCTGACTTTAATCTCCTCATCTCTGCATTCCAAACAGTTCTTCTTCTTTCTGATACATTAATTCCTCAGATACATTTGCAAAATTATACAATTTTCTTTTATATTCATGTTTACCTTTCTGCAAGTTTGCCTTTAGATTTATTGAGTTCTAGACAATTCTTCTCTTTCTTATTTGTAACTGATAGTTATTTGTGTATTTGGATTAGTATGGCTTTCAGCAGATGAGCTTATTTTTAAATTCTGACAGACCTTAAACACTAAAATATAACAAATAAATCAAAGAAAGATAGGGATTGAAACGAGGCTTCTCCATTCAAGTCAGTTTATCTGCACATTTGGAATAGTATAACAAAGTCACTCCAACTACTCATGCTATTCCATGTGTAACATCTTTATATCCTGTAACCAGGTAATTACTTCCCATACCGTCTCCTATCTGAGGGATTGGAGAAAGTAACATGTTAATTAATGATCCTACAATATCCTCCAGTTCGAACAGTCTCTTAAATTTTCAATCAGTTCAGATGCAGATTCCTTTAAATTCAGACCATAGTTTAAATGGTCTGCTTTTAACAGTCCAGTATATCAGGGTGAGTGCTCAGATTTCCTGTATTGCCTGCTTATTTCCTGAATGTCTGTCTGAGGATTCCATAATGGGAACAGATTTCAGAATCCTGGATGCAGAGTGATTATTGTGGTCTGTGCTGATCTGGTCACTATATGTATGTTGGCTAATTTAAAACGTGTTCAATCTAGTGTTTTGGACTTTGTAACAAAACCTACATCCATAGTCTTTGTACTCAGAAATGCGCACCCAAAGTATCCACACTCTCAACCTGTCTACTCCATGTACTCTGCCTGTTGTCCTGCCCTTTCATGTTCCCTCACAGTGATCTACTGGAATATTTGGAAGTGTGCATATCCACTATGGAATTTTCTGAACCAGAAATATTCTGTAAGGCTGTCAATTAGGGCATGTTTCTAAGCAAATGGTCTATTCTCTCTCCCAGGACATACTGAATGTAGCTTAGAGACTTGGAATCCTCCAGGCGGTGCCTCCCAATCTCAGCATTCATTACTCATCCTTGGCTGCTTGGTTTATTGGATTTTTTCAAAACACTTTCTCTCTCCTTAGAGTTCCATAGCAAGAGAAAGAGAGGAAAAAAAGAATACCCTATCTCTTGCCTTTTTGGAGGTCCTCTGACACAGAAGTGTTCTGCATTCTCTTTGTTATCTCTCTAAAAAAATACAAATAAAACCCCCTTAATTCTATAAAATAACAAGGTAAAGCCCTACAGTTCTAACTCCTATCACTGACCAGCTAAAGAATCTAGAATTTTCCTCATTTCTCTTAATAAAAGAATGACTCTTCAATGATATTGGGGGCCTATTCAATATCCTTATTTCATTTTCCATGGATATATGTATCTATTACTGGGATTGATAGGCTGGATTGGTTTTTTAAAATTTTGAGGAACCGCCATACTATTTCCCCAAGTGGCTGGTCTAATTTACTTTCACACAAACACTGTGCTAGAGATTCTCTTTTCTCCACATCCTGGCCAGCATTTGTTATCTTATGTGGGGTGATGTCTCCGTGTTTTTTTTTTTTTTCTGATTTGCATTTCCCTGTTAATTAGTGATGGAGCATTTTTCATATAACTGTTTGCCATTTATATTTATTCTTTCCATGAATGTCTACTTATACTTATTGTACATTTTTAAATCTGTTTATTTGACTTTTTGGATATTATCTTTTGGGAGTTCCTTTTATATTCTGAATATCAAGACCTTGTCAGATATATATAGCTTGCAAATATTTTCTTCCATTCCATAGGTTGCCTCTGCACTCCTTTGAGTGTTTTCTTTGCTGTGCAGAAGCTTTTCAGTTTTAAATAGTACCATTTATTTATTTTTTATTTTATTTTCTGTGCTTTGGGGCTTTTGTCCAAAAAAGTCTTTGTCCGTTCCAATATGCTGAAGCATTATACCTAAGCTTCCACATAGTTTTTCATAGTTTTTAGATTTACATTTAAGTCTTTAATCCATTTTAAATTAATCTGCATAACTGGTGAGAGACAGGAATACAGCTTCATTCTTCTGCTTGTTATATCCAATATTTCCAACATTACTGCAAAAAATAAATAGTAAACAGTACCTATGACAGCTCAATCTCGCTATTTCTTGCAAATATGTATCTGTACATGGTGGAAACACTGAAAGTCACAAAGAAAGAGAAGCTTGTCTAAAAATATATGATGAAAAGTTCAGGAGAAAACATTTCATATTTTCTAGAATATAGGAATATCTAACTTCTATAAATTTGTAGCACAAGGTGATAAAGTCTAAAAATGAAAGGGTCAAAGGAAAGGATGAAATAAATATGCATGAAGTAAAAATGTAAAGAAATTTAAACAAATTTACAGAATTCACAGTGGCAGTAGCAAAGAGCTGTTTTATAACTGAGAACCCAAAAATTTTCACAAAAAATACAAAAACAAATATAGGTAACAGATATAAAGGGGAAAAATGAAGAATCAAGACAAGGATCCTCTGTAATCCTGAGTATCCTAGACAAAAAGTTATTAAAAATATTAAAAATAAAACAACCGACTGCTTTTTGTAGTAAAGAAGATCTTTACACATGAGATGGGAGGGAAAGAGAGAGAAAAGGGAAATTGCATGGAAATGAAGGGAGACCCTCATTGCTATACAAAATTACATATAAGAGGTTGTGAGGGGAATGGGAAAATAAACAAGGAGAGAAATGAATTACAGTAGATGGGGTAGAGAGAGAAGATGTGAGGGAAGGGGAGGGGGGATAGTAGGGGATAGGAAAGGTAGCAGAATACAACAATTACTAATAGGGCATTATGTAAAATTGTGGATGTGTAACCGACATGATTCTGCAATCTGCATTTGGGGTAAAATTGGGAGTTCATAACCCACTTCAATCTAATGTATGAAATATGATATGTCAAGAGCTTTGTAATGTTGTGAACAAGCAATAAAAAAAAGAAAAAAAAAGAAGGTCTTTTTATACATGAATACTGACATAATTCCTCACAGAAAAAATAAAATCTGTTAAAAAATAAGACACCTGAATTTACTCTTCCACAGTGGGATAATTACAAGAGGAGAGAGATAATCCGATTTTCTTTAGCTTTGCTAATGCACCACTTATCTTCTAAGTGACCTTGAAAAAATTTAGCCATATGCATTGTCTATTATTTTCATACTTGTTAGTTTCAGACAGGAAACAAATAAATTGTCTTTCATTATTTTAAGTTTTATTTCAATATGTCTCACAATTGGCAAATATAAAAATTACAGAGGACAAAAACGTGCAAGGTAGCAATAAATAATATTACTTACTAAATACTGAGAAGCTATACCCACATAATCCTATTGAATCTGGTTATAAAAATGAAACCAAATATTTAAACGTACTTTTAAAAGGAAGGATATATACTGCCAAAATAAAAGTGTAATAATAATCTATAATTATCTTCTATTGAATGCCTGCACTATTCAGGCATAGTTTACATGTGCCTCTTATGACATTCATTCATGATATAACCAGGTACAAAGTAAAGAAAACTGACAAAGATAATGTACTTTCCTAGTGATCACAAATTAAAAACCATGAACCATGCTTTAAATCATGGTTGCCTGACTATAAATCTCACAGCTATTTATTATATTCAGCTGCTTCTTGGAACATAAATCAACACCCACATACATAGCTTTTTAACAGAATGATATTCTTCAAACATAAAGAATTCAAGATAGCATTCTCCCAACACTGATTGGAGAAATTTTCAAGTTAGTTATTGTTAATATCCACACTGTCTCTCATATCCTCAGTGAAAAGATTTTACATAATTTCAAACTTCCTAACATTTTAAACCTCGTGCAATTTATTATAATTCCTTTTATCCTAGATTTTTTCCATTCTTTCTTTCTACTTTTTAAACTTTTCTAATAACAGCCAATGTCATTATTTCCAGGGCCCATGTTAGCTTATTTTATCAATGATGTTATAGCCACAGGTATATTCCTACTTGCTCACAATATCTCCTATAGAGAGAGGATGGGATCATCTTTTCCAAATGTGATAGCCATCTATATTCTGTAATCTCCCCTACTTGGCTTTAAAGGCTGTGATTTGTTGTTAGCCCAACAAAATTTAGTAATCACATCTTGCTAGAGCCCAGCCTGGATATAATGACACATAGCATGAAGTTCACACATTTTGAAGGTAGATGGGTTTGAGTTAGAATTCAGGATTCACCATTTACTAGCTATGAGACACTCAGATCATTTGAGTGTTTTCTTCTTAATTAGTGAATTAAGTGAATTAAGTAAAAGTTACACCCAAATTTCAAATATTTTTGCAATGATTAAATTTTATACCTTTCTGAAATCAGTTATATTGCTATAGGTGTTTGACAAAGTGTAACTTCCAAATGGAACTTTTATTTCAGTTGTGAAAATTTGCTCTTAAGACATTTTTCCTCTGTGTGTTTATTGTTACCAACTTGGGAAGCAGGCAATGTGTTAGAAAGATGTACATGGCCTACTAAATCATTCCTTTTATATTAATAATTATACTCTAATAATATAATTCTACATACAATATATACTTTTTGTTATTGTTCCTGTCACTTTTATCTCACAAGTTGAGCTCCTGTTAAAGAAAGGTTTGAAACAAATATTAAAATAAAATATTCTGTTTGTCCTTTTGAAGCTTTTGCTTTAACTTTGACATTAAATAAAATTAGGAAGGACAAAACATTTATACCACTTTTAATATACCACATTTATAAGAAGTAATAAATCTATAATAACGTTTTAGAATGCTATGGGTCAGAGCACAATTTCATTTAAAAGTTGTCATTTAAGAACACTAAAATATATACAATAAAAATTGACATTTCATTATTCTATCTACTATTCAGGAAAAATTGTTATTACTGTTCATTACTAATGTCATGTTAAAAGATAATAGGATTTTTCAAAAAATGAGATGATACCAAACTAAAAAGCTTCACAGGAAAGGAAAAAATCAAGAACATGAAGAGAGAGACAATAGCATGGGAGAAATTCTTTCCCACCGGCACCTGAGATATAGCATTCATCTCTAGGATATACAAAGAGCTCAAAAAACTTAACACCAAGAAAACAAATAACCCAATCAATAAATGGGCAAAGAAACTAAAAAGGTACTTCATAGAAGAAATACAATCAGTCAACAAATATATGAAAAAGTGTTCTTCCTCTAATTAGAGAAATGCAAGTCAAAACTACACTGAGATTCCATCTCACATCAGTCAGAATAGTAATTATCAAGAACATATGTAACAATAAGTGTTGGCAAGGATGCAGGGGAAAAGGTACACTCATACATTGCTGGTGGGGATGCAAATTGGTGCAACGCTATGGAAAACATTATGGTGATTCCTCAGAAAACTGGAATGGAACCATCATTTGACTCAGTTATTCCACTCCTTCACGTATACCCAAACAACTTAAAATCAGCATACTACAGTAATGCAGCCACATTAATGTTCATAGCAGTTCAATTCACAACAGCCATGCTATGGAACCAACCTAGATATCCTTCAACAGATGAATGAATAATGAAAATGTAGTATATATATTCAATGGAATACTACTCAACCACAAAGAAAAATAAAATTATGCCATTTCCTAATAAATGGATGAATCTGGAGACTACCAAGCTAAGTGAAATAATCCAGGACCCCCAAATCAAAGGCAGAATGTTCTCTCTGATATGTGGATGCTAACAGACTGTAAAGGAGGAGAGGGAAGAATAGAAGTTAATTAGATTAGAAAAGGGGAACTAAGGGAAGGGAGGGGAAATGTGATTAAGAAAGACAGTAGGTTAAATCTGACATAACTTTCCTATGTTCATAAATGAATATGTGACCTATGAAACTCTACCTTATGTACAAACACAAGTTGGGATCCTAATTAGGATAAGATATATTCCATGTATATATAATATGTCAAAATATACTCTACTATTTTTAGATATATCTAAAAAGAACATACAATTTTGTAAAGAAGAAAGAAAGAAAGAAAGAAAGAAAGAAAGAAAGAAAGAAAGAAAGAAAGAAAGAAAGAAAGAAAGATTGATTTTGGGGCCAGGATTGTGGCTCAGTGGTAGAGCACTTGCCTAGCATGCATGAAGCACTGGGTTCCATCCCCAGCACCACATAAAAATAAACAAATAAAATAATGGCATTTTCCCCTCTACAATTAAAAAAATATATATTATAAAAGAAGATAGTAGATTTTAAAATTCTGAACTTTACATTAAGATGAAACATTTCCCAATGTATATTAGATGCTAAGAAGCAGTTATCTTTAAGGGAATGAAGGGCATAAGAACAAGTTTTTCAATACCCCTCTACCCTCTATATATATATATATATATATATATATATATATATATATATATATCCTCAATAAATAATAAAATTTTGTATAATTTTCATTGTACTAAGTAAATAACACCTCTAGGGAAAGTTAATAAGTATGTATGTATATGTATATGTATATATATGTATATATATATATATATATATATATATATATATATATATATATGAAAATATTCGTGTGTGAACTTGTTTGCTGGTAGAGGTCCATAGAGCAAATAGGTAGGTAGGTAAGAGACAGATCATCAGGAAGACATAATTGACATGAACGTTATTTTAATTATGCATGCCACTTATTTCAGTACACCAATCAACACAATTCATCGGGCAGCATTCTTTTATCAGGCATTACAGATACACCAGCAAAGACTTACAGTATGCCCTCAAGAATCTCAAAATATTTGAGACACAAATGTATGAAACTATTATAATAGCTTAAATTCCACTAAAATTTGACAGTCATCATACATTAGATAACAGTAATATAGAAATAGTATAAACATTCCGTTCTAGAAATCCAATAAAATTATAAATAATAAAATGCAAGATAACCCTTTACCTAGAAAACTGTGAACTCCCTTTAAAATGATCATGGGTTAAATTACAGTTTCAGAATCTAGAAAATTCACTACCTATCAGAACTTAGATATGGAAATATAGAAAGGCTCTGCAGCAAATTTATAATATCAAACATTTTTTAATACTTGATGAAAAAAAAAGTGAAACTGAACAAAACAGTTTTCTATAATCAGTATGATGACTTCCCTTGCATTGGACTAACTCTTCTCTTGAGATCAACGTTAAAACTAGATAATGTGCTATACTATGCCAAAAAGAAAAAAAAAAAAAAAACAGCATTTGAAGGCATAAGAAATTGAACAATAAATCTAGGACTTGAGGGTGTCAAGAGAAATATTCCTTTCCTGAATCTTTTCCTTCTCAGGTCAGTTTGTTAACTCCTGATGCAAAAATTTGCAGCCCAACAGAAAGAAATAGCCCAGAGATTTCACAAAGGCACTGGAAGGTCTAGGAAGAAGACTGGGATCCAGGTCAAAAGGAGCAGAGAGTCTTGGGACCAGGAGGAGGAAACAAGAAATTGGAACAAAAAAAAAAAAAAAAGAAATTACAATGATGAGCCTGGCATTTTATTTTCATTTAGACTGCAATTCATTGCCAAATTTTAAAGGGGCAAGAGAAATAGCACCCAGGCATAAAACTGGGTCACAGAGCTAAGAAGAAAAACAACAGAGTACCTGGACTTAACAAGGAAAATGTACTTGCCCACATGCCAGTATTTCTACTGAGATTTCTGTTGAGTAATAACCTAGGAATAGATAGAGCAAACTGGAATGAAATATGATTCCTTCCTCTTTAAGCTCCAGTCCAGTCCCAAAATACTTCAAAGGACTGTAACTGCTGATGGAATCAACTGTTTATTCATACTCTCCTACTACCATCCATCCAAGCACTATACTCTCCTCATAGATATGTGGCATCAACAAGAAGCTCTGCAATTGACCATCCACAGCATCCAGAACTAAATGCAAAAATGTTAAAATATTAGGCATGCTGGTAACAGAATCTAATGACCAAAAACTAAGAGACTATTAAAAGACAATGTAAAGACAATGAAAAATTCTGGTTTGGGGTTTATCAGAGAAGAACATTCAGTTAACTATGTCTCATTATGGTTCAGTAATAGATGACAAGATAGAACATCCCACAAGGGCATCTTAATCTTTAAAAAGAAATCATATGAAAATTCTAGAATAAAATATAATAGGTAAATGTAAAAATTCACTAGATGCAAATTGTTAGTATAGATATAACAGAGAAGACTTGATGTATGGGCAGAATGAACTCCACAGGGATGATTTTAGGAGGTTGGCCTTTGTAATATAAATAGATTTAGTTAAGGTCACCAGAGGTGGCTGTCATGATGGGATAATATTCTTTTCAGAAAATACTAAACTCTTTCTAATGTATATGAGACAATGGAAGACGGTGGCTATCTGTAAGCTGGAAAAGTGCCCCCAATAGGAACTGAATCAATCAGTATCTGCATAATGGGGCTGTGCAGCCTCCAAAACTGCTAAAAAAAATTCTGTTGTTTAAGAATCACACGAAGACATCTTAAACCTCCACTTAAAAAAGATACTGTGGAAAGCAATATTTAAACAGATACTAGAAGAGATTTTATCCAAATTTAAAAATATTTGTAGTAAACAAATTCAAGAAGCTACATGGTACATTAATGAAATTACTGAAAAATAGGATTTTTTTAAAAAAAATTCATTTCTTAAAGGTGAATTTTTTAAAGAATAACTTGTATTTATTAGCAATTTTATTAATTCAAAGGTAACAGAATTTTATAAATTCTAAGGTAATAAAGTGATAAAGAAAATACTATCAACCTAGTAGTTAATATTATTCAGTAAAAATATCCCTTCCATAAAACACTCAATCTAAAATTTCTGGATGATGAGACCTTGTCAATATATTCAAACTGATCCAATGTTTTATTCCTGCTCATTTAATCCCACACACTTAATATCCATTCCCTAATATATTCTAAAATGTATGTGTACGTAATCTAAAAAAACAAGAAATTTGATATTTAGAGAGGTGGATAAAATAATTAAATATGAAAGAAGGTACAACATACCTTATAGGGCATATGACCTATCATATTCATGTTTGCATTTTGAAAATTTACCCTATAACAATGTTTCTCCCCGTGAAACTTCTGATGCATTTATTACTTTGAACTAGCAGTTATATCCATTTTGTATCTTCCTACAATACTTACTTGCTGTATAAAAAATGTTCAGAAAAAACAAGGAATCATAGATGTGTGTTATTTAGGCAGTGAAATTACTTTTGATAAATAGCAGAAACATTTGAAATGGGTTTGTGGATTCCACAAACTAAACACTAAGAACTAGTCTTAGGGCCAAAGCGTGGGCATTCAGAAACACATGAACAGGAATTCTGATACAATTTCAGTTGCCCAGAAAGGAAGGCTCAGCCTAAGGAAGGAAAGCCTCTTCCCTGAGAGCACTGAGGTCAAGACCAGCAACCTTCCCATTAAGAACAGCAGAGGACAGACTGTGAATGAATCGGAACCAATTGACACAAAAGAAATTAATCTTTTTTTCAGTTTTGTTTTTGTCTTTACATGTGAGGCCATAACACCTGGCGTTACAAGGCTTCCTAGAGCAAAAGACTTCATATGAGCAAGTACTCATGTCCCTTCTCCCCACCAAAATCAGACATAGAATAGCACAGTGAATTCAGTCTTAAAGAAAGATGGGGTAATATAAATATTTTGAAATATTTGTTCAACAAGTTTAATTGAAGATACTATAAAAGAAAATGAGTTTAAATCAAATTAGGCTGCATCATAAAAGCCCAAAAGGTGTCAATAACAATGTCACTAGATGTAGCTTTGTTTTGTTTTGTTTTGTTTTGTTTTCACTGAGAAGCCACAACTGGGCTCATAAAACTGTAGATAACCTGAAGTTTGTTTAGTTTGTTTTATGTTAACTATGACTTAGAAGGCATGGCAGAAAGATTACCAAAAGTCTTTTATAACATGTCATATAACCCAATTTGTATGAGCTGCATTTCAGGAAATATTTTATCTCTGTGCTTAAATTTTCATATTTTCTACAATCACAATAAAAATACTTCAAAAATTCCAGAATCATAGTTCTTTGAATGGACAGAAGAGGGCATATATGAGATATATTATAAAATATAATGTATAAATTTCACCTTTTCTATGATCAATATGAGAAAGAAAATATATTAGACTAGTTCCCAGTTTTGGGGGCACCACCAAAAATGGACACCATTAAGCACGTTTACACCTACTTAGAGCATCTTAAGTCCAACCCTAATGCTGCTTCTCTGCAGGAAAGCTAAGAATGAAGTCACTGTATGTGACAAGGTCAGGTTCATGGAAAGTATTGGTGTGTTTAGTACTATGTGTTTATGCAGCTCTTTTCTATGAAAAAAAATACCCGGGTAATATGGCTTGGAATACTCTGCAATGTTCAAAATAATTAACAACTTAAGGCCATTGCTAAGGAAAAATCACACCTTTGGAAAAAAGTTAGGTATGTCAAGTCTTTGCACTTTACTATTGCTGTGCATCACATTTATGGAGACATAATAAATAGATGTAATAGAAAAAGGGCAGTTAGAATAAAATAAAGTGGTCCATCAAGTACTCAGCCCAAGTTTATTACCGCAATGGACTTGGGTTATAATTACCAACAGAGGAGAGGATAACTATAAGTTATTTTTATGTAAAAAGCATATTATACTAAGCCAACATAATAACACAGTTTTTATGAACCACAATAATTAGACTGAAGAATCACAGAAGTGCATTTTCCTAAAAGAAGAAGGTAGGTGTTGATAAGCTACTATAGAATTTTACAGTCTCAATGAACAAAAATAATTGTCATGGCAGAATAATAAAAGTACATTAACTTTTGTTGCAATGCTTGAGAAAGATTAAATTATAAAATTAAAAATACTTATTAAATAGTAAGAAAGGTTCCACATCATTTTAATGTCTTTATTTTTAAATGACATGTTTTCACAGAAATTCTAATATTCAATGTTTTTTATTATCCTTCACAGTGGTATGTGGGAGATTGCTTCTGTTGCTAAGAATGGTTTCCTGGGGCTGGGGATGTGGCTCAAGCGGTAGCGCGCTCGCCTGGCATGCGTGTGGCCCGGGTTCGATCCTCAGCACCACATACCAACAAAGATGTTGTGTCCGCCGAGAACTAAAAAATAAATATTAAAAATTCTCTCTCTCTCTCTCACTCTCTCTCCTCTCTCACTCTCTCTTAAAAAAAATGGTTTCCTGTAATACTTCAGTGAATTAATATAGGGTAAAATGACTATTAGGTGTCTATTTAAATATCTTCTTCATGAAACTTGTTAAGATTTGATCTCAAGCCACTATAACTTTATCACTACATTTGGTTTTACATTTGGAGTCAAATATTATGATCAGTTAATGTCTAAAAATAAATAAATAATATCTAGTAATAATTAAAGTATATTAATTCACATTTGATGGCAAATGACAGACTATTAAAAAAAGAATACATGGTCAGGAATATAACTTGAAAGGCTATATGTTAGTATCCTAATTGCCAAAATTAAGGGACAGTATGGAGTTATGAAATTGTATAAAGGCTATATATACAAATTCCTGAATATAGCCTAAATACTGATGGACCACATTAATCATGAGGAAAACAAACAATATGAAATATCTGATCGTACCATGTTTAGTGAAAAACAAAATTTTGTAAATGTAAGTTGAAATTTACAAACCATACTTATATGCGGGGCAATAAGAACTTTTCTCAGAATAATAATTGGAAACTCAATAAACAAAGGACTGATCTGCTCAGACATTCTTAGGACTACCAACCAGAGGCAAGTCTTGTAATAGTTTGGGAAGACCTATAAAATATTTTAAATTTCACAGAAAACAATAGATGGACGTGCATTGACTGCAAGCTCAAAAACATATGGGTGAAGGCAACACCAATTTTACTTTCAGGTTATCCAACCATAGACTAGCATGGTATGAAGGGCAGCTTGTACCAGGACATGAAGTAATGTATTCTTCTGCTGGCTGCAGGAGTAGTGTTCTGTCTGTTTGCTTGAACACTTGTTACCTAATATCTGAGGAACACAGCTATGTTGACTGTGACCTTTTGGACTTTGCCACACTAAAGAGGCCTCTTCTCAAAGAGGAAGGATTGGGGCAGCAGCCAGAGCTAAGTCATCTTGTCTAACTAGAGCTAAAAGGTAATTCAACCATATTAATTTCCATTTTTAAAAGCACCTTGCATATTTGAAATATAATCAGTAGGAGAAAATGTATCACAATGTACTTTTACTAATGATTATTTCAATTTTCACTTATTAACAGAAATATTAACCCCATAGAAACAGCAAAATATTAGCGTTTCAAGAATTTATACACACAATCACAGTATGTGCAGGTCTTTTTTCACTGTCTTCGACTACTAACCTTCCAAAGGTGAGAGACAATTAATAGTTATTGAAATGGAAATGGAGAAGCATAAAATATTTTTAACCCTGTATATGCCACATAAAACAATTGATGACTTCATGAAAGGGCAATTGAAAGACATATCTGTGCTCTTGATCCCAGGTAGAATACTAACAGTAATAATACCCTTGCTTCCCACCTTTGACAAATAGAACTCAGTGGTCTGCATATAGTTTGTCTACATTCCCATCCATTATTCCATATTATACTGATGATATGTTTATTTTTCCTTGTTTTATTCATTTCCCCATAGCAAATTCATTAAAATTTTGAACAAACCAACATTTATGTTCATAACCTTTTCACAACTGGGGATTCTTAAGAGAAACACAATCGTCATTTTCTTGGGATACCAGTAGTCCTGTTGTTATGCCTACCCTCACAAGAAAACATTCATTGTGATGGGGTAGGAAGCAAAATATGAGCTTGCCTGCAAGATGAAGAAGATTTGATAATATAACTGCATACAGTGTATGGGATATTCCTTAATTTCAATCACCATAAATATCAATCTAGTGCTAAGAAATATTATAAAATGTTACATCTATATTCCTTGAAGTATCTCTTTCTTGTATTTATGTGAATAAATCATCCTTATATTAATATCTAAATACCAGGTCTCTAGTAATATGTGTCATACAAGCTTTCAATTTTACAGAAATTTATTCAATGGTATGGTGATCCCTTTAAATTATTTACGTTTGTCAATTTATGACTTCTACATGGCAGGGGATGAAAACTGAGGTTTATATTTCATGTCAGTGTAGACAAGAATCTCTTCATTAAACTACATTTAACCACAACATCTAAAAATAAACCAAATGACATCTTTCACCATATTTTATTCATTCTTTGCTACCTTTTTACTGTTTTTTGCTTGGTTTTGTACATTATGTATATACACATATGACCTCCTTTCTGTCTAGCTATTTGAAATCTACCATTTTCTAGGCATTTTGTTAAGTTCTGCAAATAACAAAGAAGAGAAAAACAGCAGTGGGAATGGAATAGGGAGGATCCCTGACCACAGTGAGTGAAATATACAGAAGTGAAACAAATAGAATATTCCTGACAGTTCTGTAAAATTGGGAGAAAATAAATCTGAAAACAGCATGAAATTTTTGGAATAAGGGTCACACTTTAATTTGAACCTGTGTAGCCTACAAAAAAAAACTAACAAAAGTTCATATCTGATAATTTTGCATTTGGACAAATGCAAAATTGTGTTGGTTGAAGAGGAATGAATAAAGAAGAAGAGAGAAGAAGATGATGGGGTAATTGAAACAAAAAGTCATTGGAGGACTGTGAGAAATGGAATGACAGGATGGAGATTACTTTCTTAGGTTAATTCTGTTGCTGAAATGAGAATAGGCAGAAGGATCCAGGTTCATGGGGATAAAATGGGAAGAGATCTCATGAAGACGACATTACAGGGTGGGGGTTGTATCTCAGTTGGTAGAGTGTTTGCCTTGCATGTGTGAGGCACTGGGTTCAATCCTCAGCACCACACAAAAACTAATAAATAAAATAAAGGTATTGTGTCTGTCTAAAACTAAAAAAATATATTTTTTAAAAGACTACATTACAAAAACGTAGTGATGTAGCAAAAGAACACGATGGTATACCCTGGTGATGGCAACAATGGTCAGGGTATATGTGAAAGCTAGCTAAGTTATGACATTTTTAATTTTCCATTAAATTAAGGAAAATAAGACTGATAGACCACCTAAATTTGTAAACAAAATTTTAAATTTCTAGGTTTAATCTGTAGTAAGTATAAAGATGATAAAAATAAAAAGGACTTTAACAAAAGAACTATGCAGTTTTCTCACAAATAAACACATTCTGAGGTGGGGCTGGGGAAATTTCCACTCTAATCTCATTGCTGATCTCACATCAGGTACAAATTCATAAGAGATAACCTATACTGGCTCTTATCTGGATAGAAGTATAACTATTAGAGTTTCCTATTTGCCTACATCTTATTGTTCTTAAACAATTTCAATTACAACACATACAAAAAGGTGAACAGCTACATATTTAAAGCATAATCTTTAGGAAGTAAACATACTTATGTAACCACCATCCAGACCAAGAAATACAAATTAACTGCTTGAGAGGCTCTCTAAAGCCTTTCCCAGATTGTGTTTCCATCCCAAGATTATGTGGTTTTTATTATAGCATATTAATTTTGCCAACTTTGTACATAATGTATAAAAGTGAAATACATGTACTTTTTGTCTGTCATTTTTGCTCAACATTTCATCTGTGTGATTTATGCTTTCTGTGTGGTAAAACATAATGTGTATATTTTCATGAGTGAACATACATACTGTACAAATAGTTCATAAATCATTTATTCCTTTACTATTTATTTATTTATTACTTCTAATCAGTTATACACGACAGTAGAAAGCTCTTTGATTCACTGTACACAAATAGAGCAGAATTTTTCACTTCTCTGGTTGTGCATAAAGTAGAGTCACACAATTTGTGCAATCATACATGTAACTAGGGTAATGTTGTCCTTCTCATTCCACCATCTTTCCTACCCCTTTTCTCCCTCCTTTTTACTCCATCCAAAGTTTTTCCACCGATCCCATGAGCCCTCCCCCCCAATATTGATTAGCATCCATTTATCAGAGAAAACATTTGGCCCCTGGTTTTTTGAGATTGGCTTATTTCAAGAAGCATATATTTTCCAATTCCATCTATTTTCCTGCAAATGCCATAATTTTATTCTCTTTTAATGCTGAGTAATACTCCATTGTGAATATGTACCACAGTTTCCTTTTCCATTCATCTATTGAAGGGCATCTAGGTTGCTTCCAGAGTTTAGCAATTGTGAATTGTGCTGCTGTAAATAATGAGGTGGCTGCATTACTGTAATATGCTGTTTTTAAGTCTCTAAGGTATAGACCAAGTAGTGGGATAGCTGAGTCAAATGGTGGTTCCTTTCCAGATTTTCTAAGGAATCTCCATATTGCTTTCCAGATTGGTTGTACGAATTTACAGTCCTACCAGCAATGTGTTAGTGTGTCTTTTCCCCCACATCCTTGCCAATACTTATTGTTTTTTTGTGTTCTTGATAACTGGTGCTCTGACTGGAATGAGATGAAATCTTAGAGTCATTTTGATTTGCATTTTTCTAATCACTAGAGGTGTTGAACATTTTTCATATACTTTTGATTGATTGTATTTCTTCTTCTGACAAGTGTCTATTCAGGTGCTTAGACCATTTATTGATTGAGTTGTTTGTGGTTTTGGTATTAAGTTTTTTGAGTTCTTTATATATCCTGGAGATTAGTGCCCTTTCTGATGTGTATGGGAAAAACTTGCTCCTAAAATTTAGGCTCTCTCTTCAACTCATTGATGGTTTCTTTTGCTGAGAAGAACTTATAAGATGGAAAGATCTCCTATGCACTTGGATAAGCAAAATCAATATTGCCAAAATGGCCATACTATCCAAAGCACTATACAGATTCAATGTGATTCCAATTAAAATCCCAACATCATTGCTTATTGAAATAGAAAAAGTAATCATGAAATTAATTTGGAAAAATAAGAGACCCAGAATAGCCAAAGCAATCCTTAGCAAGAAGAGCAAACAGGAAGCATCACAATACCAGAGCGCATATACTACAAAGCTGTAGTAATAAAAGAAGCATAGTATTGGCACTAAAATAGACATGCAGACCAAAGGCACAGAATAGAAGACACAAAAAAATAAACTCACATAAATACAGTTATCTCATACTAGACAGAGGTGCCAAAAACACACATTGGAGAAAAGATAGCCTCTTCAACAAATGGTGCTAGGAAAACTTAAAATCCATATGCAGCATAATGAAATTAAGCCCCTATCTCTCAAAGTGGATCAAGAACCTAGGAATAATACCAGAGACCCTACAACTAATAGAAGAAAAAATAGACCCAAATCTTCATCATGTCAGATTAGGCTCTGACTTCCTTAATAAGACTCCTAAAGTGCAAGAATGAATACATGGGATGGATCCTTTACATTGATGATAGGGTTGACTGAAATGGGTAATACTGTAAAAGTTGCAAATGATGAATGCATAAAGTTCATCAGTATATTTACTGGGGATTTTAAGTATATAAAACATTAGATTATTCCAAAAATACACCACATGAATATGAGGTACTAAAGAAGAACAAGGGAAATATTGTGTTATAATCACAGGCCACGATGCTAATAAGATTAATAGCGGATTACACCATATTCAATGAAAGATAGATGTATTCTGTGTTATGGCTATTAACACAGAAACGTTCCTCAGCATAATGAAAAGGCAAAATGGTTCAAACAAAATATGCAGTAGCAATTGCTACTGCTTCCATTGACAACCAGAGAGGAAGTGAAGAGATTTCTTCTCTTCTGTATGTTCTCTAAATTTACTAACATCTCCAATTTATGGAGTAAGTCCTAATAATGACTGAAATTATGCTCACTGAAACTTAGTTGGGAACACTTTGGCAGTGAAGAGATCATTTAGTCAAACATATCCTGAATCCAATGGTGGAAATGTTCACCTTCTTCTAGCTGATTATTTGAAGATGCTCTGACAACTGACTTCTTAATGCAGGGCAGTGAAGAAAATCAGAGCATTAAAATAACAACTTCAGCCAGGCATAATGGTTATAATACCAGTGACTCCAGATGCTGAGTCAAGAGGACAACTTCAAGGACAGTCTCAGCAACTTAGAAAGTCTGTTTCAAAATAAAAATTATTTTTTTAAAAAGGCTGTAGGTATAATTCAGTGGTAAAGTACCACTGGGTTCAAACCCCCAGATCTGAAATATAAAAATATATAAATAATTCATTAAATTTCGATGTTCACATTGAAGAAAAACCCTGAGATATATTTAAACTTCAGCAAAGTAAAATAGATGAGTTATCTTGATCACTGAATGGATTCTTGGGAAAGAGAATAAAGTAGTATCCTGTCGCGACCCCCTTGCCCGCAAGGAAGACGCAACACCGGGAATCTTCTTACAGCTGTTTATTCAAGCTCTCGAGAGTTCTTCTAATCTCCGAGTTCTTCTAATCTCCCAGAAGCCCCTCCCAGCCTTAATAAAGTATCCAAACACCCAATGCGAAGCTGCCACGTGGAGCTTTCTCGTAGGGTGTCAAAGAACCATGTGCCAACTCTCCCAAAGAAGGAGTTGTTTATCACAGACCACCACAAGGCCAGCGCCATCTTGTAATGGCGACCACAGTCCGCAGAAGCGGCTCGCCACAGTTCCCCCTTTCGTTTACTAAAAACAAAACAGGCAAGAGTAGAGGTGAATCGCCATTACTCATACGAAGCCTTCAACCAGGAACCTCATCAGACCCAAGCAGGTCAGGACGTTCCCACATGACCGTTATTGGCTGAATATGAAAACAGACACCACAAAGCTGTTAAGGCCCTGTGAGCTGGCCTCCTTGACGTGCATACAAATCAGGGCTGGATCCAAGCCCTGGGGGCCGGGGGGAATCCACTGCCAGCAGTTTTTTCCTTCTGTTTATAGCACGTCAAAGGGAATCAAGTAGCCCCTGTCTTAGGTCGTTCACTGCCCTTACATTGCTTACCCGTCTTTGGGGAGGCCCCATTCCCCTGTCTTAGGTTGCAGTGCAAGCGTGAAAGTTGCCCGTCTCTGGGTACTACAAGATCAGCTCGTTGTTGCCAAGGCGTTTAATGGTATCTACTCAGCCAGTCATGATTAGGTCTCTGAGGCTGAACTGTGGCTGTATAGAAATACAACGACAAACAAGTTGGCAACACCCTAAAAGAAAGGCACGGGTCATAGAGCGATAGAAAAGTACTAGCGTGGAAACCCATCTGTGTGCAATGGCAGTAAAGCCGGCAGAGTGCAAGGGCTTTCCAACACTAGGAGAATAACAAGGAAGGACATGTCGTTCCCAGTGCAATGTCCGTAAAACTTGGGGTGCAACGACCATGTCAAAGGTTTACTGTTTAATTTGTGCAAGCCAAACTTGAGGTGAGTTGCCAGTTTCCAAAGCTGCAAGTGCTTGTATAATCATAGCTTTATCGCGAGCATTGCGGGCCTTAAGGCGGCAGAGAAACCACAAGCAGAGAACCATACCGAAGCAACACATTGCGCCAAAAATGCCTACCCCCACCCACTCTTTAAAAAAGGAAAAGGCAGAAGATATCCAATCAGTGAATTGACCCAACGTTATGGGATCAACGTGGGTACTATTCAAGACAGCTATCTGGGTTAGTTGAGACTGGATCATGTCTTCCGCTGCCATGGACCAATTTCCGGCCAAGTATTCTCCGATGATACGGGAGGCATTCCTGGAATCATTAAATCTGACAGAGGTTATGCATAAATGTGCACGTTGATCAACACAGCCCAAAAGCACCAAATCAGCCAATTCTTCTACCTGAGCTTGGAGTAAATCTATTCTTTGGTTGGCAGCTAAGATCCCTGACAAAATATGTTGATTAATTGCATTTTGGGACTCAAGTATCATAGAAGTTTGCTGAACAACTTGATTAACGGAGGCAGCAGTCTGCACTTGATTGGCCATGGCCACTCCGGCCGCGACCGCTGCAGCAGCAGATACCGCCACGGCTGTCACTATAGCAGCTGTGATTCCAAAATCCCTGCGGACTCTAAGTAGCTCAACAATGGGGAATTTATCAGGGTCCGCAATAACTGGGATTGGAACAAAGGTTGGAATTTTCATAACCACTGCTACAGCCGAAGAACCATCCCAACATTCAGATAAGAAACAATTAACATTAAAACAATCCAGCATTTCTGACGAGGTGTCATTAGCCAAAAGGAGTAAGAACGGAGATTGAACACAAACCGCTGCAGGGGGCAATGTGGCATTATCCAACAGAGAGTTGAACGAAACAGATGTGAGTCTACTACCTCGCTCACTCTCGTAAACAGTGCCAGAAACATTAGCCAACCAACTTTTGGCTCCCAGCAATTGAGCCAGTGCAGAAATATCAGCTGAAGCCCCCTTTGTGTTGGAAATCAGCCATTGAAACCAGGACCAACCCACTCCTGTAGAGGAGTTGGCACTGTTGCTAAAGTCATAAACATACCTCTTAAGAGAGGGGGAAAGGGAGAAACCTTTAGCAACTTGACGTTTCTCCCAAGAATAATCCTGACAAGGCGTGAATGTTGGGGGGAAACCAAGATTAGGGGTACAGTAAGGAGAAGCCTTAAAATGAGTGGCATAAGGAAGTCCACTAGAATATGGGGGCATTGGAATTAGTACCTCGGAGATACTAGCCAAGGTAGTTATGGTTAAAGCAGAGCTATTTACGGAGGTTCCTGAGCCTGATTGTTCCCCTGAGACTACTTGGCCCAATACAGTACTGAGAATGCTCCCTGAGACTTGACTGGACTGCAATGGATTGTCCCAGTTAGTCAAATTCTTGGTCTTAAGACGGATACAATGAGCGTTCCCAAGGCTAAAACAAAACACTCCTGTGAGATTAACTTGAGATTGATTGTAAATGCGTTCCACGTCCCCTCTAGGAGAGGCACAGGGCGCAGACATCTCACACGAGGTAGAGAAAAGAGTGGGAAGGACACTGGAATTACCGTGAACCGGCATCGGCATTGGCCAAGCCCGTGCCACCGCCCACCATTGCATTGGTGTCGTCTGTGTCATCGGCATCAGCACCAGAGCCAGAGCACTCAGCAGAATGAAGATCCTCATCACGGGATTGCTGTGGTAATTCTTGTTGCTGAGTAGCTGGCGTCAGGACTCTTCTTGTCAGGCGTTCAGGGACCCACAATGGTTCCGTGCGATCCTGGGGAAAAACACATACGGATCCTCGTGCCCATGTCAGCACGGGGTCGGGGCCGTTCCATTGGCCCGTAAGAACATCTTTCCACTTAACATAGCCAATCACAGAGGGCTGAGGGAACACATGTCTATCGGCCGCAGAGCGACCATGAATATCCAAATTCAAAAAATTAATAGTAAAGAGAGCTAAGGACAAGCATTCTTTAGGAGTATGTCCAGCTCCTATTCCCCCTTTTTGTTTTTGTAAAGTTTCCTTTAAGGTGCGATGAGCACGCTCAACAATGCCTTGTCCTTGAGGATTGTAAGGCAGACCATGAGTAAGTTGCACTCCCATAGTAGAACAAAAGGACGTGAATTGTCTGCCAGTATAAGCAGGTCCATTGTCAGTCTTAAGGGACGTGGGCGCACCCCACGCCGCCCAGGCTTCCAGGCAATGAGTGATGACATTACGTGCCTTTTCTCCTGATAACGCAGAAGCATGAAGAACTCCAGAGTACGTATCAACAGAAACATGGACATACTTGAGGTTACCAAAGTCAGGTATATGTGTCACATCCATTTGCCAGACAACCAGTGGCTTCAACCCCCGTGGGTTCACTCCATAAGTAGGGGGATGAAGAAATGTGACACAATGGGGACAGTGCAATACTATCTGCCGAGCATCTGCTCTAGAAATGGAAAAACGCCTGCGCAGTGTTAAAGCATTAACATGGAAATTTTGGTGAAACAATTTAGCCTCTTCTAAGGAGGAAGCCAAACAGATCAACTGACCTCGAGTGGCTGAGTCCGCACAGGCATTACCCTGTGATAATGGACCAGGGAGAGAGGTGTGAGCCCGGATGTGCATTGGATAAAAGGGAGCAGTGCGGCTACAGATAAGCTGTCGAAGCTGATTAAAGTAAGCAGATACATTACGGGCATCACTAATAGCTCCCACAGCCTCTAGGATTTTTAGTGTTTGTACCACATAGATGGAGTCCGAAATGAGATTAAAAGGAAAAGAACACTGTTTAAACACCTCAATAACAATTTGCAGTTCTACCCATTGTGGATTTCCAGGAGCAAATTGATGCTGGACAGGGGGAGAATCATTAATGACATAAGCTCCCATTCCAGACTTGGAACCATCAGTAAAAATATTAACAGCCCCCGGAATTGGACTGGATGAAGTTACTTTAGGGAAAATAATAGGATGTTCCTTAACAAAATGGAGTAACGGATGAGAAGGGTAATGATTATCAATATCCCCTTGAAACGAACAACATAGAATAGCCCAGTTATCTAGAGTAGCACACAAAACATTAAGTTGAGCTTTAGTATAGGGTATAATAAGAGAAGAAGGTGATTGTCCGAAAAATTGAATGCTTTGTTGAATCCCTTTAAGTGCTAATGCTGCAACAGCATCAGGATAATATTCTAAGGATTTTCCTGGGGATACATGTGGGTGTATCCATAGCAAAGGTCCATCTTGCCATAGTACTCCAGTAGGCTGCCGCATAGTGGCAAGCACACATAATTGAAAAGGTTTATCACTCTGGAGCCTGCATAAAGTGGCATGTTGTATAGCTTCTTCTACTGTCATAAGGGCCGCTCTAGCCTCTTTGGTGAGGCTACGAGGGGAAGTAAGATCTGGATCACCTTTAAGAGTAGCATACAAAGGCTGTAGTACAACATTAGAAATATGTAAATATCCTCGTATCCAATTAATATCTCCCAGCAGTTTCTGAAAATCATTTAGAGTTTGAAGATCCTGAGTTCGTATGGTGATTTTTTGTGGTTGTAATTTGTCATACCCAATTGTTGCTCCCAAATACTTAATAGAATCTCCTGTTTGAACCTTTTCAGGTGCTATATGCAGCCCACATTGTGCTAACAACTTCACGAGGTCGTCATAGGCCTCATGAACTGTTTGTTCTGATTTAGCAGCCAATAATACATCATCCATATAATGAATGATCTTGATGGAGGAGTACTTTTGTCTGAGGGGCACAAGTGTCTTCCCTACATACATCTGACACATTGTGGGACTATTAGCCATTTCCTGTGGCAACACTATCCACTCAAACCTTTGATCTGGTTCCTCGTGGTTACACGAGGGAAGGGTAAAGGCAAAACGCTGCGAGTCTTTAGGATGTAAAGGAATAGAAAAGAAACAGTCTTTAATGTCAATAACAATAATGTGCCAGCCTTGAGGAACAGAAGAGAGCAGAGGCAGCCCTCTCTGAATGGGCCCCATAGGTTGCATTTGAGCATTAACCGCTCGTAGATCATGCAGTAGGCGCCACTTCCCTGATTTTTTCCTAATGACAAATATGGGAGTATTCCATGGAGAAGTAGAGGGTTGGATGTGACCCAAGTCAAGTTGTTCTTTAACTAGAGCATGGGCTGCTGCCAGTTTAACCGAGGGAAGAGGCCACTGAGGCACCCAAACAGGCTCCTCGGTGAGCCATGTTATGGGTATTTGAGCCTCAGCGGCCCCTAGGAAAAACCCAGACCAAATCTGTCAAGCTTTTGATGACCTTGTACAGGATGCTTACGTCCCTGTAAATGTTTTCCTAGTCCTAAACCTGGCCTATACCCCATATTGTGCATAATTTGTTGGGACACTGGGGAATAGTCATTACTAAGAGTGAACCCCATGTCTTTCATCAGGTCACGGCCCCATAAAGAGATAGGTAAATTAAGTACATAAGGCTGAAAAGTACCATGATGTCCTTCCGGGTCCTTCCAGGAAAGATGTCTACAGCTAACCTGAGGAGCCTGGGCATATCCAAGTCCTCTCAGAGATTGATCAGAAGTCTGCACTGGCCATCCCTTAGACCAGTCCTTAAGTGCAATGATGCTACGATCTGCACCTGTATCAAGTAAGCCCACAATTGATTTACCTTCTATGCTTAATTCCAAAGTAGGGCGATTACTCATATCTAGTGACAAATAAGCACAATTCCCTCCGGTGGTACCAACCTCATTCCCTGTCCGTGACTTTGAGTCTGCAGGGAAATGATCATGTAAACTAGGCAAAACCAGTAATTGAGCAATCCGATCTCCTGGGGAGATGGACACAATGCCTTTTGGAGCTTCCACCATAACCTTTACTATCCCTACAGTATCAGGACTTATGACTCCAGGGAAAACATGAAGACCTTGCAAAATGGAAGATGCACGTCCAATTAGCAAACCTACAGTGCCAGGTGGTAGAGGCCCTTTGAACTCAGTTTCCATCAATTGGACTCCCATCTTAGGTGTTAACACGAGTCTGGAGGTGGAACAGAGGTCCAATCCCGCGGCACCTGTAGTGGCTCTCCGCGTTTCATGGGATGGCGTAGAGATGGCCATGTCTCGGGTTCGGGTGTGACATTCTCCACTGCCCCATATATTTGCGGGCCCTGGGGTCGGGGGCCCCGTCGGCCGTTTTTTGGCCCAGCTGAAATAAGCTGTCCATGGATGTCCCTCACTGATGTACACTCTTTTGCCCAATGCTTCCCCCTTTTGCACCTTGGACACAATCCCGGTGATCGAAGGCCAGTGGAAGGGCCACCGTGAGGAGGTCCAGTAAAATTGACATTTTTGGGACACTCACGTCTGATATGACCGGGTTGACCACAATGGAAGCATGTTCTGGCGGCAGGATTGCCCCCTTTTGCAATCCGAAGGACAGCAGCTGCAAGACCTGCATTAGTTAAAGGCCCTCCAATCTCTCTACACACTTTCATCCATACTTCTATGCCTTTGTTCTTATAAGGAGCGATTGCTGCTTTACATTCCTTGGTGTATTGCTCAAAGACCAATTGCTTAACAAGGGGCATGGCTCTATCAGGATCCCCAAAAATCTTTCCAGCAGCATCCACCATCCTTGCTACGAAATCTGAAAAGGGTTCTGTAGGGCCTTGTAAAATCTTGGTCAAATTACCAGACACTTCTCCTCTATTTGGAAGTGACTTCCATGCCCGAATGCAAATGTTATTAATTTGATCATATACCTCAGGAGGGAATCCTGTCTGTTGATTAGCAAATCTACCTTGCCCCAAAAGCATGTCCTTATCCCAATGAGGATGTCCTGCTGCATGGTTTTGGGCGGCCTGCTCTATTGCGCCCTCTAGCATAAATGCTCTCCAGTCCAAATACTTGCCCGGAGAAACACAAGCCCGAACAAGGCTAGCCCAATCAGAGGGAGTCATACAGAATCTAGACAGACTCTCCACCTGAGTTAATGTGAAGGCGGCATCCACCCCATAAGTGCGTACAGACTCTGCCAGGGTCTTCACAATTTTGAAATCTAAAGGCTCCGAAAATCTTCCCCTATTCTCATCCTGAAAAACTGGATAAGCAAGACCCATCTCAGCGTTAACAGCCTTCCATGTTTGAGCATGGAAAGCCCTCCCCGAAACACCCCCACCATACGGCGGTGGGTCCGGAGGATCACATTTCTTGAGCCCCGGTCTATCTTCGTTCCCTTCTCCAGCAGCTAAACTCCCTAGCTGGCGAGACAGCCTCCCAAGCTCCTCCTCCTCATCCTCCTCTTCTTCTGACCCGCTTCCACATGGGGGTGTGCGCAGCGCACTGAGATCTGGATAGAAGCGTTTCCTCCCCTGCTTCTCGCTCCGCACGCTCCCATCCTCCCGAGATACCTCACCTTTTGTCAGAGATAATCGTCTCCTCCCCTGTTTCACGCTCCGCACACTCCCATCCTCCTGAGATATCGCACTGCCTGCTGTCTCCGATTTCTCCTCATGTAACTTTTCTAAAACCTCCTGTCCTTTAGCAAGTGCGTCATGACATCTGCCATCTGTGAGGCAACTACGGACTATCTTCCAAAGGGGAATCACCCCACCCTCCAATATGCCCTGCTCACAAGCAAAGTCAAGATCCTTGCCCAATTTATCCCAACAAGGCATAGTAAGGCTGCCCGAATATGCAAACCACGGTGCAGCAACATCTACTTTCTGCAAAAATCTCTGTAAGATACTATGTTTCACTTTCAGGCCTTTGGAACGTAACAGGCCGTCTAGTGCCAGAAGAAGCGGGCTTGAAGATGTGACACCCATGACACAGCAACAGAACAGATACAGAGGACAAAACGAAAGTACACAGAAACAAAAGAAAAGTACACAGTGCAGCTGCAATAAAATATGAGGCTCTCTCTGTCTTTGTAGAGGAGCTGATTCCGCTTTGGTCGCGGGTCCCACTAACCGGGACTATCAGGTCCCGCCCACGGGACTGTCGTGTCCCACCCACGGGGACTGTCGGGTCCCACCCACGGGGACTGTGGGGTCCCACTTACCGGGACTGTTCAGTGCACCACCTCTGACGACTTGCAAGTTTTGATTTTCCCGGGTTTCGGCACCACTTGTCGCGACCCCCTTGCCCGCAAGGAAGACGCAACACCGGGAATCTTCTTACAGCTGTTTATTCAAGCTCTCGAGAGTTCTTCTAATCTCCGAGTTCTTCTAATCTCCCAGAAGCCCCTCCCAGCCTTAATAAAGTATCCAAACACCCAATGCGAAGCTGCCACGTGGAGCTTTCTCGTAGGGTGTCAAAGAACCATGTGCCAACTCTCCCAAAGAAGGAGTTGTTTATCACAGACCACCACAAGGCCAGCGCCATCTTGTAATGGCGACCACAGTCCGCAGAAGCGGCTCGCCACAGTATCCCTCTCTCCCTCTCTCTGTAGACACATTAGCATTTATATCTAGAGGTGTGCTCTGAAATACTGTTCAAAAAAGATACATGAATTCCTTTCTTACTGAATTAATTAGATAAAGAATTTTATTAGGCAATGGAAGAATATTGCTAAAAAGAAATTTTCTGCAAGTGAAGGGAAGTGAGGCTTTTAAACAATGCTAGATAATGCCGTTTAAACATTTTCCATTAGCACTTTCTTAAAATGCCAGAGAAAGCAATTCTATAGGGACAAGTGCAATAATTATGCATTCAATATGATGATTCTAATAGTAAATTATTAAATTTCCTAGTGGGACAGCATCACCAAATCCCAAACAGATATATTATGGAATCCCGCCCACATCCTTCATGGGTAGTGAGAATGGGTTCCCCTCAGTGGAATGGGCTGGCTGAGAAACAAAAGCTAAGAGAAATAAATCAGGAAAAAAAAAAAGAACACACAGAGTAGTTTCAAAAGCAAGGGCAGGACAGGCAAGCTAATCAGAAGGATCAAGCTTCTAGACAAAATGGAGCCCACACCTGCTTTCTTTATATCAGGAAACATCAAAGAGATTTTATAGAATGTTCTTCTCCAAAATATTAAAGGTGGGATGTTCACTTCCTAAGGGGTTATGCCAGTCTCTGGAGCTACTATGAGGAACCTTCCTAGCAGAACGGAGGGAAAGGTTATGTGCATTGGGCAATCTATTGCTGTGGGAGAGCCATGAAAGTTCCCAGTGCTAGGCCTATCTCTCCCAGGCTACATGCTGAGAGAAGGTCCTCATGTATTTCACAGATGGATTCCTGCAATGGAACATAGATTGTGGCCTAATAAACAATTATCCAATAATGTCAATCATACACACACACACACACACACACACACACACACACGCATACATTCATACTTCTATAAAAGGAAAAGTAAATGCTTATTAGCCTAGGCTTATTGATTCCTCAGAACCAAGGGGAAGGTCAATATAAGAAACATAGAGGAATTCATTTGGTTCTTGTCACAAATAAATCATAACATGAAAATAGATACCCCATAGGGTACATATTAAGGAAAAAAATCATTTACCAGACATCATTAAAATAATTCCACTTGCCATTTCATTGGAATTATATAGTCGACTAGTCTAACTCAAAGTGGAGAACAAAATGAAACAGATTGCTCACTGGGATAAAAACTCTTATCTAGAATGATAAGGGAAATGAAGAATAGCAGGATATAAAAACTATGCATTACAATATTCTCAATACAGATATTAATGTTGTATTGTTCTTTCTCCAATATTATACCTTTCATACTTTATTTTCCTGGATTTCCCTTTGCTTAAGTAGATTATTTAATATATAGGGCGCTATCTTTCTTGTATTTTCATTGTTTCAATTTATATCAATAAAGATTCACAATATTTGATTTTTACTATGACAATAACTAAATACTTTATTTTGTCATTAAAATTGCTCTACTTTTTTGCCATTGACATCTCTTTTATACCTTTAATAGAAGTCCATAATTTAATATAAGTCCACACACATATGTATATACACACATCCATCAGAATCTAAAATAAAATCTGAAAAAGGATTTATATAACTATCTGCAATTCTGGCCTATTACATGGGTTTTTCTAGCTACTAGAACACTGAGAAAGTAGCTTCAACTATCTGTCATTCATTTACTTAATTTTTCAATTCCATAACACAAGTATATCTATATCAGAATTTTAAAATCACATCCTCATGGACAATATTTTAATCAACAGAAATGCAGTGCTTATGCCTTTATTCTTAAAGAATCCTCAATTTGCAAGTAGGTGAGCATTTTTACCTCCACCCTATTAATTGAGGTTGTTTCATATGTTTGTAATATAATAAGACTGTTTTGTCACATCAGCATTCCATCCCACTATTCTCTGATAGTCTAAATGTTCTCTAGAAGTTTGCATAACTGGGAGTGGTAGCACACACAGTGGGATGGAATTCTGAAGCAGGATGAGGCCCTAGGTAACTTAGAGAGACCCTGTCTCAAAATAAAAAGTAAAAAAAAAAAAAAAAGCTGAGGTTGTGGCTCAGTGCTTAAGCTCCCCTGGATTCAATTCCTAGTAACAAACAAACAAGCAAGCAAACAAATAAACAATTTGCATGCATTAAGGTTGATGATGTTTTATAGCATAAATTTCTATGGTTTTCTAAAATTCATAATATCATATAGCAATCATCATATCAATAGAAGAGTTTTACTGTGATTTAAATATTCAATTTTCCCTTTCTCTTTTGAAACATTTACCCATTTGTGTAATTTTGTATTTTCCAAAACATGATATAATCAGATTCATATAGCATAGAGACTTTCAAGATTGGCTTTCACACTTGGAAATGTGCATTAAGATTAATCATATCTATGGCTTTATAGCTCATTTATTTTCATCAATTAATATTATTTGATTTTATGGATGTACCACTGTTTATTTATCCATTTACTTATTGCAAGAAGACTTGGTTTCTTCCAGTTTACCTGATTATGAATAAAACTACTGAAAACATTTGCATAAAGTTTTTTTAGGGGGGATGTGAATATAGTTTTCAAATTAGCTGGTATCTAGAAACATAATAGCTGGATCATACATTAAATCTATGTTTAACTCTGAAGAAACTGTCATACTATCTTCCAAAGTGGGAGTATCATTTTGCATTCCTATCATCAAAGAGTGAGTCTTCCTATTGCTTCTCATCCACATTAGCAAATGGCATAGCTGTTTGTTGTTTAGGTTTTGTTTTGTTTAATTTTAGGATTTTAGTCATCTTAATTAGTTGCAATGTATCTCATTGCTGTTTTAATTTACAATTACATAATGATAAATGATACTGAATACCTTTTTTATGCTTATTGGCCATCTGTATATATTCTTTAGGGAAGCATCTGTTCAGATCATTTGCTGATTTGGGTATTGTTTCCTTACTGTTGAGTTTTTTTGTATTTTGGATATAGGTTCTTTATGATGTATGTGTTTTGAAAATATTTTCTCTTACTGTATGTTTTATCTTTACATTCTCTTAACAGTGTTAGTTACAGAGCAGAAGTTTTCCATTTCAGCAAAATCTAATTGTAAATGTTTTCTTTCTTGTGCCATGTTTTTGATCTTTATCAAATTTGTTTTTTTCACTTCCACATTTTACATTTAGGTCTATCAACCAGTGTGAGATAATGTTTATTTTTTGGTACCAGTGATTGAACTCAGGGAAAGTTAACCACACAGCCACATCCCCAGCCCTTTTTTGTATTTTATTTAGAGACAGGGTCTCACTGAGTTGTTTATTGCCTCACTAAATTCCTGCATAATAATATATATATATATATATATATATATATATATATATATATTTTCTTAATTCTTCCAGCACGGTTTGTGAATTATTTTTCTACTGAATTATTTTTTCCTTTATTAAAAATCACTTGACCTAGGTTCTCTATTTTATTTCATTGATCTATATGGACAGCAATGGATTTTTTACATTAATGTGGCCCTGTAGTCTTGATATATGCTTTAATTATCTCCAATAATTTTTGTTGAGTCCATGAAATTTTTTTATAGTCAATCGTATATTCTGAAAATTAAGGCAGTTTTACATCTTCCTTCTTAAATGTACTGCCTATACTTCCTTTTCTTTTCTTACTGTACAGATAGGACCTTCAGTAAAGACTGAACAGCACTGGTGTGAAGATATCTTTGTTTTTTCCTAATCATACTGGCAATTGTTGAGTTTATCACTATGAATTATGACATTAGCTACAGACTTTTTAAAAATTATTTTTTAATCAATTTGAGGAATTCCCATCTATTACTGGCTGTCTGAAAATTTATATAATAAATGGGTATTGGATTTGGCTGAATGCATTTTTTTTGTATCAATTAATATACCATATGATTTTTCTTTATTTTGTCCTTTCTTTTTTTTTATTATTGGTTGTTCAAAACATTACAAAGCTCTTGACATATCATATTTCATGCATTTGATTCAAGTGGGTTATGAACTCCCATTTTTACCCCAAATACAGTTTGCAGAATCACATCGGTTACACATCCACGTTTTTACATAATTCCATATTAGTAATTGTTGTATTCTGGTACCTTTCCTATCCCCTACTATCCCCCCTCCCCTCCCCTCCCATCTTCTCTCTCTACCCCATCTACTGTAATTCATTTCTCTCCCTTGTTTTTTTTCTCTTTCCCCTCACATCCTCTTATATGTAATTTTGTATAACAATGAGGGTCTTCTTCCATTTCCATGCAATTTCCCTTCTCTCTCCCTTTCCCTCCCACCTCTTGTCCCTGTTTAATGTTAATCTTTTTTCTCATGCTCTTCCTCCATGTTCTGTTCTTAGTTGCTCTCCTTATATCAAAGAAGACATTATGGCATTTGTTTTTTAGGGATTGGCTGGCTTCACTTAGCATAATCTGCTCTAATGCCATCCATTTCCCTGCAAATTCCATGATTTTGTCATTTTTTAGTGCTGAGTAATACTCCATTGTGTACAAATGCCACATTTTTTTATCAATTCATCTATTGAAGGGCATTTAGGTTGATTCCACAGTGTAGCTATTGTGAATTATGCTGCTATGAACATCAATGTAGCAGTATCCCTATTGTATGCTCTTTTAAGGTCTTCAGGGAATAGACCTAGAAGGGTGATAGCTGGGTCAAATGGTGGTTCCATTCCCAGCTTTCCCAGGAATCTCCATACTGCTTTCAAAATTGGCCGCACCAATTTGCAGTCCCACCAGCAATGTACAAAGTGTACCCTTTCCCCCACATCCTTGCCAGCACTTGTTGTTGTTTGACTTCATGTGGTGTATTACACTAACTGATTTTCAAATGTTGAACTAGACTTATATACCTGGAATAAATCCTACTTGATCACTTTAGATTCAATTTGCTAATATTTGTTGAGGATTTTTCTAGCTATATTAAGAGATTGCAGTGTGCACTATTCTTATATCTTTGTTATTAGAGTATTGCTGGCTTCATGGGATGACTTAAGACATGTTCCCCTTGCTTCTGTTTTCTGGAAGAGATTATAGAAAATTGACATTATGATCTGTTTCTACCCAGAACACATGTCAACCAAATGTGTGGGATTTTCCCCCACACCAAACAATTCTCCAAATTTCCAGATACCAACTGGATATTCTACAATTCAATTTAATTCAGGCACTAACAAACAAGAAATAGCACAGACTCTACAGGTGAAAGTCTCAGTCCCACAAGAGTTCCCTGAATTCCAATGCCAGCTGAAAGTCTGAACCTCTTAAACTTCTGAGTGAACAGCTATCAATTGGGATTTCCATGACTCCTTTGAGAAGTTGAAGTTTAAATATTTGCTAGAACAGCTCACAGAACACAGGAAAGCACTTAAATTATAAAGACTGATTTATTGTGAAAGATTTTTTGTGGGGAAAAGTGTACTGGGGATTGAACCTAGGGGTGGTCAATCCCTGAGCTACATTCCCAGCCATTTTTATGTTTTATTTTAAATAGTGTCTCACTAAGTTGCCTACGATGGACTTTAGTTTGAGATCCTCCTGCCTCAGCCTCTTGAATTGCTGGGATTGGGGGTGTAGGCACCTGGCTTAAAAAGGATATTTTTTAAAAGGACACAGATGAACAAACAGATAAATAAATGATGACATAAAATCCAAATGGGTCCTGAGTGCAGAGTTAGGGTGAATCATTCACCTCAAGCATAGATTCACTCATCAATTTAAACACTCTCTGAACCTCATCATTTAAAGATTGCATAGAGGTTCCATTATGCAACATTATTGATTGAACAATTAGCCATTGATGACTGAATTTTAATCCCTTGTCTTATTTTCCCTTCCAAAGACTAGGAAATGAGGCTGAAAGTTGCAACTCTGTAGTCACATGGATTTTGTCTCTGGCAACCAGCTTTTGGGCAAAACCTACCTAGGAACCCATTAAAAGTTATCTCATTAGTATAAATCATTTATGGCTAAGAGTGGCTTATATGTGTTACAAAAGACGCTCTCATCCTTCTATCACTTAGAAAATTACAAGGGCTTGGGGAGCTGTGTTCCAGAAAGTAGATATGAATATCAGATTTATGCTATTTATGATATTATAATATGATATTTAGTATAACTTGACCTAAATATTTAGTCAAATTCTCCAGTGAACTCATCTGGGTCTGGTTCTTTATTTTCTAGATGGTTATTATTTATTCAATATTCTTTAATCAATATAGACCTATTCAGATTATTTTTTCTTGTGAAATATTAGCAGATAGTATTTTCAAGGACAATTCATTTTATTTGAAGTTATCAATATAATGGAATTAAGTTATCAATAATACTCTTTTACTATTAGTCTTTTCATGTGCAATGGGTTAAGAGTAATGACTACTCTTTCACTTTCCATAAAGTAATTAGTATCTTCTCTATTTTTCATGACTAAGGTAACATTTTATCAATTTTATTGGTCTATTCAGAGAATAATTTTGATTTCTTTATTTTTTTCTATTTTTAATGTCTGATCCTACTTTGATTTTTAATATTTCTTTTCTTCTGTGTTCTTTAAGTTTACAAAAAATCAACAATGAAATACTAGCAAATCAAATCTAACAGCAGATTGAAAAGATTATACACCATAAGCAAGAGGTATTTGTTCCATGAAGACAAGGGCAGTTCAATTTGACAAAGTTAATTCAATGAACTGTATCAATAGAAAAATATAGGGGAAAAAAAAACAAAGAAAATAAACAAAATAACACGATCAAATGATATTGAAAAAGCATTTTCACAGACTCTCATTATCTTTTATGATAAAAATACTCAGAAAAATTATAACACAAAGGAATTTTCTCAAAATGATAAAGGACATTTATTTTAAAAGGTCACAAGTAATCATACACACAATAAAGACTTTCACAAGTAATCATATACTCAATAAAAACTGAAAACTATTATCCTAAGATAAGGAAGGGATTTCTGCTTTTACCACTGATCTTTTTAACACTTTACTGGAAAGTCTAGTTCCAATAATTAGGCAATAAAAAGAAACAAGAACCACACAAACAAAAAGCAACAAACAAAAGCATATATATTCACAAGTAGCATGTTATTGTATGCAAAATATTCATAGAAATACACATTAAAAACCCAGAAAATCTATTATAACTATTATAACTAAAGTTTAAAGGCATTAAAATCAATATATTAAAGTTATCTGTATTTCTATGCAACAATATTGAACAATACAAACATCAAGAAAGTAATTCCTTTTCAAAGAATGGTCAAATGAATAAAATACCTAAATACTAATTCAGCAAATGAGTCTTACATACTGAAACTATAAAGTATGGTTAATTTAAAGACCTCAATGATTGGAAAGATGCCTATGTTCATGGATTATAAGATTTATTATTCACATAACAAAACTACTAATTTCTGTAGCTATCTACAGATGATGTGCAATTGCTATTAAAATCAATGACCTTTGTTACATAAATGGAAAAAACAATACTTAGATTGATACAAATTTTCAAATGATTTCAAATTTCCAAATCAATCTTGAAAAAGAGAAACAAAATTTAATACACATGCTTCTTGATTTCAAAACTTATTACAAAACAGAGTGGTTGGTCTGGGGATGTGGCTCAAGTGGTAGCATGCTCCCCTGGCATGCATGCAGCTGGGGTTCCATCCTCACCACCACATACAAACAAAGATGTTGTGTCTGCTGAAAACTAAAAAGTAAATATTAAAATTCTCTCTCTCTCTCTCTCTCTCTCTCTCTCTCTAAAAAAAAAAAAACAGAGTGGCAGGAGAATGAGGACAGGCATATGGCACAATGAAATACAATTGAGAATCCATAAATATACCTACACATCTATCTGTGGTCAATTGATTTTTGACAGGGTTGCCAACACTATCAGCAGGAAAAAAGTAGTATTTTCATTAATTATGCTTGGGAATATAAGATTTTCACATTCAAAACAAAGGGCATGGTAATGCTAGCCTATACTCATAGCAACTTAGGAGCCCAAAGCAGGATGATTGCCAAAATCAAAGCCAGCCAGAGAAAACAGGGAGGTTCTAAGCAAAGGGAGACCCTGTCCCCAAATAAATAGATAGATAAATAAAGGGCTGGGGGGCTGGGGATGTGGCTCAAGCGGTAGCGCGCTCGCCTGGCATGCGTGCGGCCCGGGTTCGATCCTCAGCACCACATACCAACAAAGATGTTGTGTCCGCCGAGAACTAAAAAATAAATATTAAAAATTCTCTCTCTCTCTCTCTCTCTCTCTCTCTCTCTCTCTCTCTCTCTCTCCTCTCACTCTATCTTTAAAAAAAAAAATTAAATAAATAAATAAAGGGCTGGGGATATGGCTTAGTGGTTAAGCATCATTGAGGCTGAGTCACTATCACACAACATTTCAAATTTAACACAAGGGAGATCCAAGATGGTGGGCTAGAGGGAGGCTGCACTCTGTGTTGCTCCTGACTTGGGGTTCAGTAGTGGGAATATTGTTTCTCTGCATGTTACTAGAAATCCCCCACAGCTGCTCCTGTGCAGGAATTCCAGCTGCTGTGCCCTTACAGGCCCCCTGATCTTAGTGTCAGCACAGGACTCTTTGCCCAACTGGACTGACCAGGACTGCTGACATCAGCACCTATGCAGAACCCCTGGCCACCCCCACCTATGCAGGAATCCCAGCTGTGGCTCCCATAAAGGACACCCAGTTCACGTGAAGGACTTCAGGCCACCACTCCTGTGTGGACCCTTATCCACCAACATGGGGCTCCTCTGGTTACCTCCATCTTGGGACACTGTAACTACTGCCATAATCCCATAAACATGATAGCATGCACCTGGGTACACCACATAGGGTCTAGAGACAGCTACCAGCCACAACACTGCATGCTACAGAGCCACATCTCTGAACACACTGTTCAATGTCACTGCCCAGCCCCCACCCATCCCAAAACCTCACCTCTGAAAGCATCCTCCTCCATCTTGGGACACCTTTGTTGTCATCTTTAGTTGGGGTAATTCCCAGCCTGGGATACCAGCTGGGATCTAGAAGCAATATCAAGGTACCTATAGTCCCCAACTCCCCACATTCGCTGGTAGCCCCTCACCTGGCACAGTGCTTTACACAGCTACCCAAGTGGTCTGTAACTCCAAAAACCTGGTCCTGAACTGCCCAATACAAGATAGACCTTCACAACAGGTGCACAGCCCCCAGAGTACAGCCCACAAGACCTCCAGAGAGAGAGGTTCCCAGTTGGAAAGTAGAAAGGGGGCGGGGTGCATGAGATACAGTTTAGAGACTAAATTAGAGACCAGTTATTGAGAGGCCAATACGTAAAATAAGGAGATAGGGCCAAGTGCCCATATCACACAAGTGGGCCCCAAAGGAGATCCTTGAGGTGCAGTGTCCCAATGGGGAACTGCAAGTGCTATATCCCACCTCTAGGAGCTCCACTCCCAAGACTAACCCTCCCACCCTAATAACTTTCACCATCCTGAGGGTGAAGATACCAGCAAACAATAAACAACTCCACCTATAGGAAGCAGGAAAGATGCTGAACTCAAAAAAAAAAAAAAAAACTTATATCTTTCTTCAAGATTTTTTTCTTGCTTTTTTCCTTTTCTTTCTATTTTTTCCCACCCTCACATCCCCAACATTTGTAAAACCTGAAAGAACGAACAAGGCTCGTCCTCAGAGCAAATGCCTGTTTATTGAGGAACACTCTGCATATTTATAGAGCCAGGGTTGGTTTGACAGTTGGCATGGGGTGACTTTTTATTGGTGGGAAAGGATCAGGTGAGCAGCAGGGCTAGTCTGATTGGTGGGTAAGGATCAGGTGAGCAGCAGGGCTAGTTTGATTGGTGGGTAAGGATCATGTGAGCCAGCAGGGCTCACCATTGGATGGCTCTTCTTGGAGGATGGGGAAGTTAGTCTTTGGAGCCGGGGCAACTCCCAACAAAACTAAGTACTTTTCATTAATTAGGCTACTGAGGGCTGGGATGCCTGAATAGTATATTATATTTATGGTGCATATTTCATCTCCTATTTTTACATTTTTAAATTTTTTTCTTAATATTTACAGTTGCTTTTTGTACTCACTCTATTGTCATCCTACTTGTCTCTCCAAAATTACTTTTTTCTCCTGCTACTAGCTAACTTCTTTAGATTCCTCTTTCACACTTCCTAAGATCTAATAACTCTATATCCTCACTCCCTACCTCCTTAACATCTCATACTATACCTGATCCAATTCTCTCTTTGTCTATGTCAGAAACTGTACATCCTGTTGCAAACCTACTGTTTATATTATAGATAATAATTGAACTCATTGTTTCTGTAAATTGTGACAAATACGTAAATGTCTTAATAGCAGCTATTTGGTTTAAGGCTGTATATTTTTTGTATTGGAATCTGTTAATATTGTTCTCCCCCTTAAGTAAGAGGTTTTGGAACCCTGCAGGGACACTATAAGTCTACTGGGTAAAAACTGTAATGCCTCAGGTCTGCATTGCTAGAAGGGAAGATACACAAACAACATTAAAAAAAATAAGGGAAGAAACTGTCCCAAATAAACCAAGATATTACATTATTAGAATCCATGGCCAGCACAACAGAAGGAATTATAGAGAAGGAGTTCAGGATGTACGTAATTGAAATGCTCTGTGAATTAAGGATACTATAAGAAAGCAAGTACAGGCAGAAAAGATCATTTTGATAAAGAGCTACATAAAAAATACAGGAGGCAAAACTTTGCATCAATAAAGATGTAGAGGTTCTGAAAAAAAAAAAAAAACAGAAATCCTTGAAAGTAAAGCAACAATAAATCAAATAAGAAACTCAATAGAAATCACCACCAACAAATTAGATCACTTGGAAGACAGAATCTCAGGCAATGAAGACAAAATACATAATCTTGAAAATGAAGTTGACCACACAGTGAAGATAGTAAGAAACCATGACCAAAACACTCAAGAATTATGCAATTATATAAAAAAATTTAAGAATTATTGAAATAGAGGAAGGCATAGAGTTATAAGCCAAAGGAATGAACAACCTATCCAATAAAATAATATCAGAAAATGTTCCAAATATTTTGGAAAATGTTTGGATAAATTGGAAATTGGAATAAATTGGAAAATCAAATACAAGAGGCTTAGAGGACACCAAATGTACAAAATCACAACAGATATACACCAAGGCAAATTATAATAAAAATGCCTATCAACAGAATAAGGAGAGAACTTAAAAAGCCACAAAAGAAAGAAATCAAATTACATATAGGGGGAAACCAATTAGGATATCTACAGATTTATCAACCCATATGATAAAAGCTAGAAAGATCCTGTAACAACATATATCAAGCTCTGAAAGAACATGGGTGCTAACCAAGAATCTTATATTCAGCAACATTAAGCTTCGGATATGATGATGAATTAAAAACTATCCATGATACACACAAGTTAAAAGAATTTACCACTAGAAAGCCTGCACTACAGAACATCCTCCACAAAACATTCCATGAGGAGGAAAAACAACAATGAAAATCAGCAAATGGAGGTATTACACTAAAAGAAAAACCAAACAAAAGGAAAACCAAGTCAAATAAAATAACAAAAATGATCGGGAATACAAATTATGTCTAATAATAACCCTGGATATTAATGTCTAAACTCACCAACCAAAGTACACAAACTGGCAGATTTGATTTAAAAAAAATAATTCTGCCTTCATGAGACTCATCTCATAGGAAAATACATCAACAGACTGAAGGTGAAAGGTTGAGAAAAAAACATACCGCTCACATGGCATGCAGAAACAAGCATGGGTTTCCATCCTCATGTCAAACAATGTGGAATGCAAGCAAAAGTTAATCAAAAGGGATAGAAAAGGACATTTAATACTGTTTAAGGTAGCCATAGATCAACAAGACATAACAATTATAAGTATATATGCCCCAAACAATGGAGCATCTACGTTCGTTCATTAAACAAACTCAAGTTCAAGAGTCAAATAGAACATACACAATAATCTTGGATGACTTTAACACACCTTTCCCACCATTGGATAGATCCTCCAAACAAAAGCTGAACAAAGAAAGTATAGAACTCAATAATATAATCAGTAACTTATACGTAACACACATTTATAGAGAATATTTCATCCATTAATGAGTGAATAAACTTTCTTCTCAGCAGCACATGGATCCTTCTTTAAAACAGACCACATGTTATGCCACAAAGCAACTCTTGCCAAATACCAAAAAGTAGAGATACTACCCTGCATTCTATCAGATAATAATAGAATGAAATTAGAAATCAATGATAAAAAAATAGAAGTTACTCCAACATCTGGTGACTAAATAATATGCTATTGAATGAACAATGGGTTGCAGAAGACATCAAGGACAAGATTAAAAAATTCTTAGAGGTAAATGAGAACACAGATACAACATATCAAAAGAAGAAACAGTTGACAAATAAATAACCTAACATTATATCTCAAAGCCCTAGAAAAAGAAAAAAATCAACACCAATAACAGTGGAATACAGCAAATAATTACAATCAGAGCTGAAATCAATGAAATTGAAATAAAAGAAACAATTAAAAATTGACAAAACAAAGTTGGTTCTTTGAAAAAATAAAATTGATAAACTGTAATCCAGTTAACAAAGAGAAGGAAAGAGAAAATTCAAATTACTAACATTCATGATGAAAAGGGAAATATCACGACGGACACTAGAGAAATACAGAAGATAATTAGAAATTATTTTGAAAACTTGTCCTCCAATAAAATAGAAAATATCAAAGGCACTGACAAATTTCTAGACTCATATGATTTGCCAAAACTGAATCAGGATGATATACACAATTAAACAGATCAATTTCAAGCAACAATAGAAGACACCATCATAATTCTACCAACCAAGAAAAGCCCAGGATCAAATGAATACACAGCTGAGTTCTACAAGATCTTGAGAGAAGAACTAATAGACTTGTAGACCAATGGCACAAAATAGAGGACACAGAGACTAACCCACATAATTACAGTTATCTTACCAATACTTCTCAAATTATTTCATGAAATAGAAAAATAGGGAACACTTCCAAACACAATCTATGAGGCCAATATCAGTTACCCTGATTCCATATCTGACAAAGACATATCAAAGAAAGAAAATTTAAAACAAATATCTTAAATGAATTAAAAGCAAAATTTCTCAACAAAATTCTGGCAAATCAAAAACAAAAACATATCAAAAAAGATAGTGCATGATGATCAAGTGGGGTTAATCCCAGAAATGCAAGGTTGGTTCAACATACTGAAATCAATAGACTGAAAGACACATCACATCAATAGACACAACACATCAATAGACTGAAAGACAAGAATCATATGATCATCTAAACAGATACATAAAAAGCATTTGACAAAATACAGCACCTGTTCATGTTCAAAACACTAGAAAAAATAGGGAAAACAGGAACATATCTCCACATTGTAAAAGCTATCTATGCTAAGCCCAAGGCCAACATCATTCTAAATGGAGAGAAATCGAAAGTATTCCTTCTAAAAACTGGAACAAGACAGAGATGCCATTGTTAACCACTTCTATTTAACACAGTTAGCTAGAGCAATTAGACAGACAAAAGAAATTAAAGGGAAATGGATAAAAAAAAGCTCAAACTATCACTATTTGCTGATGATGTGATTCTACAACTAGAGGATCCAAAAAAATTCCACCAGAAAACTTCTAAAATAATTAATGAATTAAGCAAAGTAGCAAAATATAAAATCAACACCCATTAAATCAAAGGCATTTCTGTACATCAGTGACAAATCCTCTGAAAGGGAAATGAGTAAAACTATTTCATTTATAGTAGCCTCAAAAAATAAAATAAAATACTTGGGAATCAACTTAACAAAAGAGGTGAAAGACCTCTCCAATGAAAATTACAGAATGTTAAAGAAAGAAATTAAAGAAGACCTTAAAAGATGGAAGGATCGCCCTTGTTCTTGGATAGGCAGAATTAATATTATCTAAATTACCATACTACCAAAAGCACTATACAGATTTAATGCAATTCCAATCAAAATCCTAATGACATTCCTCACAGAAATAGAAAAAGCAATCATGAAATTCATCTGGGAAAATAAGAGACACAAAATAGCTAACACAATCCTTAGCAACAAGAGTGAAGCAGGTGGCATTACTATACCAGACCTTCAACTATACTACAGAGCAACTGTAACAAAAACAGCATGGTATCAGCATAAAAATAGACTTGTAGACCAATGGTACAAAATAGAGGACACAGAGACTAATCCACATAATTGCAGCTATCTTATGTTAGACAAAGGCACCAAAAACATACATTGGAGAAATATAGCCTCTTCAACAAATAGTGCTGGGAAAACTGGAAATCTATATGCAACAAAATGAAATTAAGCCCCTATCTCTCACCATGTACAAAACCCAACTCAAAGTGGATCAAGGACCTAGGAATCAAAGCCTAGTAAAAGAAAAGGTAGGCCCAAATCTTCATCATGTCAGATTAGGCCCCAAATTCCTTAACAAGACTTCTATAGCACAAGAAATAAAATCAAAAATCTATAAATGGGATGGATACAAACTTAAAAGCTTCCTCTCAGCAAAGCAAACAATCAGTGAAGTGAAGAAAGAGCCTACAGAATTGGAGCAAATTTTTTCTACACATACATCATATAGAGCACTAATGTCTAGGATATATAAAAAACTTAACACCAGAAAAACAAATAGCCTAATCAATAAATGGGCCAAGGAACTAAACAGACACTTCTCAGATGATATACAATCAATCAACAAATATATGAAAAAATGTTAAACATCTCTAGCAATTAAAGAAATGCAAATCAAATCTACTCTCAGATTTCATCTCACTCCAGTCAGAATGGCAGCTATTAAGAATACAGACAACAATAAGTGTTGACGAGGATGTGGGGGGAAAGGTACATTCATATATTGCTGGTGGGACTGCAAACTGTTGCAACCAATCTGTAAAGCAGTATGGAGATTCCCTGGAAAACTTACAATGAAACCACCATTTGACCCAGCTATCCCTCAGTTTATACCCAAAGGACTTAAAAACAGACTACTACAGGGACACAACCAAATCAATGTTTATAGCAGCACAATTCACAAGAGCTAAACTGTGGAACCAACCTAGATGCCCTTCAGTAGATGAATAGATAAAGCAACTGTGGTATATATACACAATAGAATATTAATTGGCCTTAAAACAGAATAAAATCATGGCATTCACAGGCAAATGGATGGAGCTGGAGAACATCATGCTAAGTGAAGTGAACCAATCCCTAAAAAACAAAGGCTGAATGTTTTCTCTGAAATGTGGATGCTGATCCATAATGGAGATGTGTACTATGAACTGAAATGCATTCTCCTGTCATGTATAACAAATTAAAATAAATAAATTTAAAATTGAAAATAAAGTGAACACAAAATTCATTAACTACCTACATATAAGAACTAAAGCCTGGCGGGGGCTGTGGCTCAGCGGTAGAGCGCTCGCCTACCACGTGTGAGGCCCTGATTTTGAGCCTTAGGCACCACATAAAAATAAATAAATAAAACAAAGGTTAAAAAAAAATAACTAAAGCCAAAAAGCTTAGAAAGAAAACACACATGTAAATCTTCAGGAAGGATCTAGTGTTCATAATATATAAAGGACTCATATCTTAATGACAAAAAAATTAACAATAGGCAAAAGAAGTAATTAAACCTCTCTTCAAAGGTTCACAGCATCTAAGAAATACATGGACAAATGTTAATATAATTAACTATTAAGGAATTTCAAATTAAGTACATATAATACAACTTTGCATCTCTTAGATTGACTATATTAAAATCAAAACAAAATAAAAAGTGATAAATGTTGGTCGATGGGATGGAGAAAATGAAAATATTATATATTGATTGTGCAGAATGTATGATGGTTCAGGTGTTATGGAATACAATTTGACAGTTTCTCAAAATGCTAAAAAGAATATCCATATGACCCATAAATTCTGTTCTTAGATGCATATAACTAAAAGACTGAAACACACACACAAACAAATAATTTAACATTAATGCACAGATAATATTCACAATAGCTAAATGGTAAAAAATAACTTAAATTCCAATTGAGGTGTAAATTAAACAAAGATATGGTATGGGTACAAAATTTTACTCATTTATTAAAAGGAATGGAATACTTATACATGCTACAATGCAGTTGAAGCTAAAAATGATCATGCTAAGGGCCAGGGATAGAGTTCAATGATAGTGTTTAGTATATGAAAGCTGTAAGGTCCTGGGTTTCATCCTCAGCACTACTAATCTCTCTCTCTCTCTCTCTCTCTCTCTCTCACACACACACACACACACACACACACACACACACACACCTCTCTTTTTTTAATATTTATTTTTTAGTTCTCGGCGGACACAACATCTTTGTTGGTATGTGGTGCTGAGGATCCAACCCGGGCCGCACGCATGGGAGGCGAGCGCGCTACCGCTTGAGCCACATCCCCAGCCCACACACCTCTCTTTTTATGTGCTAAGTGAAAACCAGAAACAAAAGCTCATATACTGTGTGATTGGATTTATATAAAATATCTAGACTAGATAGATAAGCCAATCAGTGATTGTCAGAGGCTTAGAAAAGGAAAATGTGGAGAGTCACTGTTTAATGAATATAGGATTTTCTTTTGAGGTGATAAAGTTTTGGTAACAGAGGAGGTGATGGGGGGCTGGGGCTGTGGCTCAGTGGTAAGAGTGCTTGCCTGGCACAGGTGAGGCACTGCATTTGATCCTCAGCATCACATAAATATAAAATAAAGGTATTGTATCCACCTACAACTAAAAAACATACATATTAAAAAAAGGTAATGGTTATATAAAACTTTCAAGGTACTAAAGGCTACTAAATTGTCCATTTGAAAATGGTTAATTTTATGTATTTTAAAAAGTCATTAAAACAATGTTTTCATCTTAATCCTGGTATTTTATATTTCAATGATTATTATTTTTCATACAGTTAAGTATGCCTATATTTTATGGTATCATTTTCAAATAAAATGATGTTACTTAACTGTACAACACAGTAAGAATATTAAGTTCACATAAACACATGAATACTATCTTAAACCTATTCTTGCTTTATAAATAAACATTCATCATCTTAAGATTTCACTTTTTTCTTCAGTTCAGGAGAGTAACAACGGAGAAACTGAAAATCTGGGATTTTTCTCACAAAGATCATAGAGTCAAATTTTACATTCTGTAGTATGACTATAACATTGAAAATGTTTATGAAGTTTTTTATATATATATATATATATATATATATATATATATATATATATGTTTTAATGTCTATATAGAGTCAATAAAAATAATCATAGAACTGCAGTATTTCATGAGAAAAATTTTAGTTATATATTGAAAATACTTTCATATACTACAAAAATACAAATAATATAAATTAGAAAAGTTAGCAGCTAGGTATTTTGTTACATTATAATACATGAAAATGCATGATGGGATGAGAAAAGCGATATGGACAATATCAATTTTATAATGTAAATATCAGGCAATATGTTAAATAAGATATTTCTGGCCTTCAATATTTTTCCCCAGAATGAGTATTTATTTTGCTTATTATATCAGAGCCAGATTTTTAACATGTCAGAAGTAAAACATTCACAGGAAAATTTATTTTCTCCTGAACAATTGATAAGAGTTTAGACATGGACCAAAATAAGAGAAATTTGTGCACTGTAAAAATCTAAATCATTTCATATCATTTAGAAATACAACATAGGAGGCATTTATTCATTTAAGAATTAAGTAACTATACCAATATATACATTTTTCAAAAAAATAAATTATATAAATTAATGTTGATTATACTCTTTTGACACATATTAAAGGAAGCAACATGACATACTACTTTATTTTTCAAAAACTGTATGAATTTTAAAAGGCAATATTGAGAAAAAATATTAAGATGAAGTCTTCTCTATTGATTTCACAGTGTGGAAAATATTATATATATATATATATATATATATATATATATATATATATATACTATTTAAACATTAAAATGATGTATTTGTGTGTGGGGGAGTAGAAGTGTTTTCTATATCTGGCATCAGAAAGGAGAGAAGAATAAAGTGAGAACTCATATATGCATTACATATTTGTACATATAATTTTAACTACAGTTATTATCTGATGGTAATATGAATACAGAGATATCAAGTTTTCTTCAGTCTATGCCATAGAAACCCTTGTAATAGAAACTGTGAAAATATCATTGCTATTCTTGTTCTAGATTAAGGATTTCTATTATTACTATTGTTTTAACATTAACTAGTTTCCTATGGAAAAGCAACCAAGTTCATGGAAGCCAATCCCTTTTAAATGCCACTTTGTTGGTTGCCCTTAATTCTAGACATAAAACCTAATTTTAGAGAACATATCTGTAAGTCTTCACATTCTAAAAAAAAAAAAGAGAGAGAATTTTTTCCATCTTTTTTCCTCTATTATCTTTTAAATTATCTTTACCTTTCAACCTAAAGATGAAACTACTTCACTGCTCATTAAAATTAGCCATCTTCTTATAGGATCCAGGTACCACAAAAACATTAGAAGTATCAAGTGACAGTAACAATGACTATTCCCAGTAGTAGCTGTTTTACTATCATTCATTAGGTACTCTCAAATATCCAGAACAACAAATTTTGGGGTTTTTTTTTAGCTGTAGTCCTACCAAGAATTGTCACTGAAGACACTTTAAATGATGAGGTAATAAAAATTACCAAATTATCAAAATCTTAAGAAACAAACACTCACCATTTGTCATTCTGCTTTTCTATCCAGGGTTCCTTGGGTTAGTCTGTACTGGGATATGGAACAGCCACCCTGTTTAATATCTGTTGTCATTATCACAGAGGCAAAGACAACTTTTACTGATCTAGTTCAACAATTAAATTTTCTTGGCCAATGGAACAATACTTATCTCAAAATCAATAAGTAATAAATCTGCAACTTGTCATCTGGTCCCATTCAACCATGGGCGTGAAAACGTGCAGGGACACCAGGTGGTCAGAGAGGTGGAGATCAAGCACATTCATCAGCAAATTAATCATTATTTTATTTATGTTTACATGTAAGAAAATGAAGGCTTAGGAAAATTTTCTCAAGATCAAACAAATAATAAATGACAGAATCAAAAGTTAAACTCAGATCTATCTCACTCCTGATCAGGTTTCTTCACCTACACCATACTGCCTCACTCAGTTCTAATCAAACATGCAGCGGTGACATAGAATCTAAATCAACTTTGCTTGGAAAATTAAATAGCCTCATCAATCAACACTCTAAACTTGATACTTGGATAAATAATTCTTCAAAATTACTATGTTCATTTTACTCTGATCCTTAATGGTTTATAAATAAGTCTAAATATTTAATAATTATCAGCAACCCAGTAAAGATTAATGAGCATGAATATCCCTGATTTAATCAGCCCATTTAATATCTCCAAAGGGCAAAGAAAGAATTTTTGAACCAGATATATGTGTTGCTTTCATTGGTTCTCAGACCAACTACAGCTTTTTATAAGTACTGTGAAATGTCACATGATTATATTAATTTAAATGCATTTTATCATCTAATATAACTAAAACTATACACTGTTCTCATTGATTAACTCTCTGCATTTTAAAACACAGAGGTCATGGTTATTTTCAGAATTTTGGCTTAGGGTAAAACCCCAGATTCTGCATTTATAATGTACAAAAAATTAAGAAGCCAGGCACTATGGTACATGCCTGTAATCACAGCAACTCAAGAGGCTGAGGTAGGAAGATCAGTTTGAGGTCAGCCTCAACAATTTAGTGAGGTACTAAGAAACTTAGTTAGACCTATCTAAAAATTAAAAATGAAAAGATCTGAGGATGTAGTGGATGGGTAAAGTAGCCCAGGCTTCAACTTCCAGTACTGAAAAAAAAAAAAGAATTAAGTGATAAAATCTCCAAAAATAAATGAGGCAGAAATAATATTTAGATCCAACACCACTATTATATCACTGGGGGACCAAATACATTATATATGTAAAACAAGTTATTCATATAGACAAATGGATGCTATATGTAGGATTCTGGGCTTTAGCTTCAGACTACTTATAGATACTATTTTTTTTTTTTTTGCAGATCTTTAAGGAATAGACAAAATCCTGATCCCTCAATACTGCCTAAGTGTACATACTTTTTTTTCAGGAGTAAAAAATCAAGTTATTTGGGGGCAACAAGACACAGACTCTTATTCTCAGTGAAATGATAAAACTTTGGCTTGTTTTTTCTTATATGATGTAAAAGAGGAGGAACCACCGATGCTGGATTTGGCAAGCACTGTTATAAGAGCTACCACTGGTTTCCCCTGGTGCTTATGATGTTGCTAATGTGACTTCTACTATCTATTGTTAAAATCAAAGAACTGCAGGAAAGAACATCACTGGTTATATTTGTGTCTTTTTTTTTATTTTCAGAAAAGTAAAACCAATTTCATATGTACCTCAAATGTCCTTAACTTATGCACCTATGGCAAATGAGAGTTACATGACCCATTCTAGTAAGCCTGATAAAAAGAGCAAGGAATGGTAAAAATTAACTTAGAATAGTCACAATTCTTGAACTGGTCTAGATACAACTACCATTCTGTGAGCTTTTAAAAAGGAGATGTGGCTTTGATAGACAACTGTCAGATACAAGTGGGATGGGAGATCCAATCATACTGGCATATTCCTTTCAAAGCAAAATAAAACCTCAACTGAAAGTGACACATCATTGCTTCAGTCATATTGTTAGATGACAGCTACCCAGTCTAACCCACGCTCAAGGAGAGGGAGTTAATCAAAACATGAATACTTGGAGGCAGGGATTATTTGGGGCCACTTTAGAGACTGCCTAGCATATTGGGAAAAACTGTTTCCATATATATATATATATATATATATATATATATGTGTGTGTGTGTGTGTGTGTGTGTGTGTGTGTGTGTGTGTGTATAAAATAGTTGTAGGGCACAATACATTTATTTTTATGTATTTATTTTTATGTGGTGCTGGGGATAAAACCCAGTGCTTCATCCATGCTAGGTGAACGCTGTATTGCTGAGACACAACCAAAGTCCCCTCAAAAAGTGATTCTTGGAAATAGCATATAACAGAAATCTAAACAAGACAACAAGGTTTGTTACCTTTTTAGTAAGATAACTTAACAGGTATAGTCATTACCTTGTAGTGAACTCTTCTTCCTATTGAAACCAATAATATTGTCATTCTACTTATTGAGTTTTGTTTTTCTCTGTATTTTAAAAACATCCCATGCCTTGTTTGTACCATACTAATTATATTAAAATTTTCAAATCTATTTAAATTTATAATAATTAAAGTACCAACATTTTATGCAATGACCCCCCCCCCCCGCCAATAGAACATACCTCTTTTCTATCTTCCCTTCTGTTTCTTTGCCCCACTCCCAAATCAAATTTGGTTTAAGTCATCTGATAATTTTGTGCTAATTTTTTATCTGAATTATGGATATTTGCTTTCTTCTATTTTAAAAATACTTTCCTTACAACTATATCAAACTTTACAACTATAACTTCAATAATTATTATTTAGTTTACAGTAGATCTAACATTACTAAATACTAAACTAACTCCTAATCGTCTGCATCTCAAATGTAAACTTCTCATGGAAAACTTAGTTCTAATTAAAATTCATTCTATCACAATTTTCATAGAGTAGTGTCATTCCCCTCCATAAAACTGATCATCATTTATATTTCATGATTGTTTGATATTTTTTGTCTTTCCCAATAGACTGCAGGCTTCATGAAGGTAAAAACAGTACCTTATTTTTTTCTTTTTTTATTATTATTATTTTCAATCATTTCTGCAGTGGCTGTTATGATTGATACCTGAGTAAAAAGATGCTCATAAACCTTTTTTTAAAAAAAATTAAGTACCAAAAAATTTAAGCCTCTTTATAATCACACTTAAAAAAGCCTTATTTCAAGGAATTTGAAAAAATACCACAATTAGACTCTTGAAAAACACACTTGTTCTCCACAGCACAAAAAAAGCTCACTTCCTTTAGAATGGAAATGGTATCTCAAAATTTAGGTAGAAAATTGGTCCCACTACCCTACTTTACACAAAATAGAACAAATTAATCAATTATTTAGAACATTTCAATTACCATAAAGGTACATAATTCACTTTCGCATTCATTCAATTTTTTTTTACATTTAACTTTAAAATGTTCTTGGGGAAATTTTAATATTTTTTCTCTTATTCTCTTTTTTCAATGATGAATAATTACTCTTTATTATAAATTGTATATATATATATATATATATATATATATGTATGCTACTGTCATAGTCATCTTATACATATTATAATCATAATATATGGGAAATAGCTTTGTCTTTGACCTTTTTGGATGAGTTCCCAAGTATTATTTTATCTTTCATGCACATTACAATTCTTTAGGTATATGTCTTAAAGCTAGATTTTTAATTATAATTTTATATTCCTTGTACATTTGATGAAACGTCTTTAAGCTATAATGTTATTTGGGTATAGTATATAAACTTCCTTACTCCCTTGCTCATTTATTCACTCACTCATTCATCTCTTAATTTGTAAATTCTTAAACATAGATGAAAGTATGCACTGTATTCTCTGTGTCAGATCTTCTGTGAATGAGTACAAATGGGAGAATGAGTAAGGAATATACCCTTTTATGAAGAATTCCTACATTTTGTGGGTGGATCAGATATATAAACTCTGATGTAAATGTCAGAAAACAAATTACCTAATTGAGATACGAAGGAATCACAGTATTTATGTGAAAGAAGAAGGTCATCCTTGTTACAAAGTTGAAGAAAATTATACAGGAAAAGTGAAATCTGAGCTAAAATTTAGAGAAAAGGATCATTTTAGCACATTGTAAAGTTTATGAAAAGCTCTTCAATACAGAAAACCATTCCTGATCTATTTATCTACATTAACAGGACTCATTAAAGAACCAATGGAACATTAGAGTGAAATTCATTAGGTATATTTTTAAGCTTGACTTGTTAAGTAGTTTTATTTATTTATTTATTTATTTGTTTCTCAACAGTGACATAGATATCTGATAGTAATAATCCATTTAGTCTTTGTCCTTAAGAAATGAGAAACAAACCAACAAACTGTTCTGTAATAGTTAAGTGTATCAGTTCCTTGGGCCATTGTAATAAATTTAGTGGCTTAAAACAACATAAATTTCATTTATTTGCAGACTTCCTGGGAGAATTTTTCTTTCTTTCTTTTCCTTTCCTTTTTTTTTTTTTTTTTTTTTTTTTTTGTCATTTTTAGCATCAAGAGCCTACTTGCATTCTTTGGCTCATGTTTCTTTCCTCCATATTCAAAGTTCATTGGTTCAATCCCTGATTCAATCACCATAACTACTTTTCTTGTGGTTAAATCTCTATGTTAGGCCCATCAGGTCTACCTAGAAGAATCTTTCTACCTCGAGATTCCTAATCATATCATCAAAGTTCCGGAGTAGACAGAAAGCTTATTCACAGTTTTTCCTACTTCTCTGTGCTTTTCACTTCTGTTGAGGTGGCTGAGCAGATAAATGAATTACAGGTCTACTCTTATCAGGGTCTTTGCATAACTAAACACTAACTTTTCATCCTTCCCAGGCATGAGAAACACCCATGTCCATGACTTTCCTCCTACAACATATTCTCTTGGCAGTAAATCTACTAGTTTTATTGTCTCTTCAAATTTGGATAAGGATTTCACAAATAATCAAGTTTGATTCCCTTTCGTTTCTCAGGTCTTCCTCAATATATCTCCCTCTTTCATAATAAGCATTAAGAAAAAAAAATGGGGTATATCCTCAATAATTTCTTTGGAAATAGCCTCAGCTAAATATCCTAGTTAATTGCTTACAAATCTGCTTTCCATATAACTATAGGAAACACTTCAGTTAGATTATGCCACTTTATCACAAAGATCCCATTTCCTCAAGTTTATAATTACATGTTCATTTCTTTCTGAGCCCTCAGCAGTGATTTTAACTTCCATATTTCTAACAACAGTCTGTTTATGATAATTTAGTACTATAGTTTTGCTTTTTCATGCATATGCTTCCTTATGGGCCCTCATGGAAAAGTTTTTTAACATCCTATTTCTGCTAACCGTCTGTTCAAAGCAATCTAGGTTTTGTTCTATGGTACTTTTCAAAATTCTTTTAGACTCTACCCAGTGCCCAATCCCAAAGCTACTTCCACATTTTTTAGGTGCAGATTATAATAGCACCCCATGTCCTGGTACTAAAATTCAAATTAGTTTTCTATTTCCCTTGCAACAGAAATAATCACAAACTTAGTGGCTTAAGCAACATAATTGAGTTTGTTCTCTTAAACTTCTAAATTTGTAAGTCTAAAATCATGGCACTGACAAATCCACACACTTTCTGGGGCTGAAGAATGAAACTATTCCCTTCCAGCCTCAAGACATCTCCTGCATTTCTTGGCCCAATCTTCGTCCTTCATTTTCAAAGAACATCCCTTCAAACTTTAGTTGCATTCTCATACATCTTATTCTGTTGTGGAATCTCCTTCTAACTCTTTCTTATATGGATACTTATTTTGATCCCATTGAACAATCCAGAATAATCTCTCCATCCCACAGTCTTCAACATCATCATATTGAAAAATTCACTTTGAAATGTAATATATAAGACACAGATTCTAACAATAAAGGCATTAGTATTTGTTAGGGGAGAAAGGTGGAAATGTATATTCGGCCTACCATAGTAAGATATTTATAGATTTTATATTGAGAATGACGACTTTGGAAAATGTAGAGAATGCCCTGGAATTTAAAAGAAGTGACATACTATTAGGAGATACAGACTAGGCATATTAGAAGGCCATTGGAACCCCGCACAAAGAGAATTTGTGTACTATTTAACAAATTTTTTTTTTTATCATGGAACCCTGTTTAGAATAAATGTAATCTCTATTATGAACTTTCTTATGAAAGTTATGAGTTTGTTCTCTTAAACTTCTAAGTTTGTAAGTCTAAAATCATGGCACTGACAAATCCATATGATGTGATGAAGTAATAAATGTGTGAATGATAATGGAAGAATAAAATATGACACTGAATTTTCAAACTTTAGACGTAATGTAAGCTACTGTTTACTAGAAACTAGGCCTTTGATATACTATGGAAGAGTAGATATCATTTGATATGAAAGTGAACATTAATGTAATAACAAATATAGGTTATTCAAAAGGTCAGAGACAATGTTTATTATTATATAGATACAGTCTCAGGACTAAAAGTTTTTACCATCAACTTTCAGTTCCTTCTAGATTTTTTTTCTTGCTGTAAAATATCTTGATATTCTAGTTAGTGATGCTTTATTTGTTTAAACACTATGCAGATATCTGTTGTTCTCAAGTACACTAAAGTGTATGCCTATTATTAAATAAGTTTGTATATTCAATCTTTTTATCTTCCCCCAAATTACCGTGCATATTGTACTTAATGTTCTTTTGGATTAGTCTTGATGTACTATCGATGCTGAATGTTGCAGAGAATAGATACAATATTCTGTATTCCAACATACTGGATTTCTCACACATAACAAGGGCCCTGTGAACACTCATTGCACACTGATGTGTCTCTTGGGACCAGCAAGGACAAAGCCATTGTATTTTATGTATTAGAAACGATTAAGATAACCAAATTGCATTTGAAGTTACTAAAGCCTCAGCACACATCTTTAGCTATGACTGGCTACTCCCCCTACTACCACTTATAGCTAATGCCAATTCTGTGAATATATTATTATTCTTTTTTGACCAATATAAATGCTTAATGTAAAATGTGGATATTTCAGTTGATATTAGTTGACTGAATTGGGAAGGGATTGTGAAATGTCATTCATTATTTAAAGGGAAGTGACTTCATTCTTTTTTTTTTATTGGATGTTCACAACATTACAAAGCTCATGACAAATCATATTACATAGATTAGAATCAATTGGGTTATGAACTCCCATTTTTACCCCAAATACAGATTGCAGAATCACATCGGTTACACATCACATTTTTACATACTGCCATATTGGTGACTGTTGTATTCTGCTACCTTTCCTATCCTCTAATATCCCCCCTCCCCTTCCCTCCCATCTTCTCTCTCTACCCCATCTACTGTAAATTATTCCCCTCCATGTTTGTTATCCCATTCCCCTCGTAAACTCTTATATGTAATTTTGTATAACAATGAGGGTCTCCCTCCATTGCCATGTGATTTCCCTTTTTTTCTCCCTTTCCCTTCCACCTCATGTCTCTGTTTAATGCTAATCTTTTCTTCCTGCTCAGCCTCCCTGTTCTGTTCTTAGTTGCTCTCATTATACCAAAGAAGACATTTGGTATTTGTTTTTTAGGGATTGGCTAGCTTCACTAAGCATAATCTGCTCTGGTGCCATCCATTTCCCTGCAAATTCCGTGATTTTGTCATTTTTTAGTGCTGCGTAATACTCCATGGTGTATAAATGCCACATTTTTTTTATCCATTCATCTATTGAAGGGCATCTGGGTTGATTCCACAGTCTAGCAATTGTGAATTGTGCTGCAATGAACATCGATGTGGCAGTATCCCTGTAGTGTGCTCTTTTAAGGTCTTCAGGAAATAGTCCGAGAAGGGCAATAGCTGGGTCAAATGGTGGTTCCATTCCCAGTTTTCCCAGGAATCTCCATACTGCTTTCCAAATTGGCCGCACCCGTTTGCAGTCCCACCAGCAATGTACAAGAGTACCCTTTTCCCCACATCCTCGCCAGCACTCGTTGTTGTTTGACTTCCTCATGGCTGCCAATCTTACTGGGGTGAGGTGGTATCTTAGGGTGGTTTTGATTTGCATTTCCTTGACTGCTAGAGATGGTGAGCATTTTTTCATGTACTTGTTGATTGATTGTATGTCCTCCTCTGTGAAGTGTTTGTTCATGTCCTTGGCCCATTTGTTGATTGGGTTGTTTGTTTTCTTATTGTCTAATTTTTTGAGTTCTTTGTATACTCTGGATATTACGGCTCTATCTGAAGTGTGAGGAGTAAAGATTTGTTCCCAGGATGTAGGCTCCCTATTTACCTCTCTTATTGTTTCTCTTGCTGAGAAAAAACTTTTCAGTTTAAGAAAGTCCCATTTGTTGATTCTTGTTATTAACTCTTGTGCTATGGGTGTCCTATTAAGGAATTTTGAGCCCGTCCCCACAATCTGTAGATCAGAGCCAACTTTTTCTTCTATCAGACGGAGAGTCTCTGATTTGATATCTAGCTCCTTTATCCACTTTGAGTTGACTTTTGTGCGTGGCGAGAGGAGGGGATTCAGTTTCATTTTGTTGCATATGGATTTCCAGTTTTCCCAACACCATTTGTTGAAGATGCTATCATTTCTCCATTGCATGTTTTTAGCTCCTTTATCAAATATAAGATAGTTGTAACTTTGTGGATTAGTCTCTGTGTCCTCTATTCTGTACCATTGGTCCACCCGCCTGTTCTGGTACCAGTACCATGCTGTTTTTATTACTATTGCTCTGTAATATAGTTTGAAATCTGGTATCGCTATACCACCTGATTCACACTTCCTGCTTAGAATTGTTTTTGCTATTCTGGGTCTTTTATTTTTCCATATGAATTTCATGATTGCCTTATCTATTTCGATAAGAAATGCCATTGGGATTTTGATTGGCATTGCATTGAACCTATAGAGAACTTTTGGTAATATCGCCATTTTGATGATGTTAGTTCTGCCTATCCATGAACAGGGTATATTTTTCCATCTTCTAAGATCCTCTTCTATTTCTTTCTTTAGGGTTCTGTAGTTTTCATTGTATAAGTCTTTCACCTCTTTTGTTAGGTTGATTCCCAAGTATTTTATTTTTTTTGAGGATATTGTGAATGGAGTGTTTTTCCTCATTTCCGTTTCAGAAGTTTTGTCGCTGATATACAGAAATGCCTTTGATTTATTTGTGTTGATTTTATATCCTGCCACTTTGCTGAATTCATTTATTAGTTCTAGTAGTTTTCTTGTAGACCCTTTTGGGTCTTCTAGGTATAGAATCATGTCATCCGCAAATAGTGATAATTTAAGTTCTTCTTTTCCTATTTTTATGCCTTTAATTTCTTTCGTTTGTCTAATTGCTCTGGCCAGTGTTTCGAGAACTATATTGAATAGAAGTGGTGATAGGGGGCATCCCTGTCTTGTTCCAGATTTTAGAGGGAATGCCTTCAATTTTTCTCCATTCAGAATGATGCTAGCCTGAGGCTTGGCATAGATAGCTTTTACAATGTCGAGGTAAGTTCCTGTTATCCCTAGTTTTTCTAACGTTTTGAACATAAAGGGATGCTGTACTTCGTCAAATGCTTTTTCTGCGTCTATCGAGATGATCATAAGTTTCTTATCTTTAAGTCTATTGATGTGGTGAATAACATTTATTGATTTCCGTATATTGAACCGACCTTGCACCCCAGGGATGAATCCTACTTGATCATGGTGCACAATTTTTTTGATGTGTTTTTGTATTCGATTCGCCAGAATTTTATTGAGGATTTTTGCATCTAGGTTCATTAGAGATATTGGTCTGTAGTTTTCTTTCTTTGAGGCGTCTTTGTCTGGTTTCGGAATCAGGGTGATGTTGGCCTCATAGAATGAATTTGGAAGAGCTCCCTTTTTTTCTATTTCCTGAAATAACTTGAAAAGTATTGGTATTAATTCTTCTTTAAAGGTTTTGTAGAACTCCGCTGTATACCCATCCGGTCCTGGGCTTTTCTTGGTTGGAAGTTTTTTAATTGCTTCTTCTATTTCGTCTATTGATATTGGTCTGTTTAAGTTGTGAGTTTCCTCCTGACTCAGTCTGGGCAAATCATATGACTTAAGGAATTTATCGATGTCTTCACTTTCTTCTATTTTATTGGAATATAGGTTTTCAAAATAATTTCTAATTGTTTTCTGTATTTCTGAAGCGTCTGTTGTAATATTGCCTTTTTCATCCCGTATGTTAGTGATTTGAGTTCTCTCTCTTCTTCTCTTCGTTAGTATGGCTAGGGGTCTGTCGATCTTATTTATTTTTTCAAAGAACCAACTTTTTGTTTATTTTTTCAATAGTTTCTTTTGTTTCAATTTCATTGATTTCTGCTCTGATTTTAATTAGTTCTTGCCTTCTGCTACATTTGCTATTGTTTTGCTCTTCCTTTTCTAGGGCTTTGAGATGAAGTGTGAGCTCATTTATTTGTTGGTTTTCCCTTTTTTTGAGGAATGACCTCCAGGCGATGAATTTCCCTCTTAAAACTGCTTTCATTGTGTCCCATAGATTCCGATATGTTGTGTCTGTATTTTCATTTATCTCTAAGAATTTTTTGATTTCCTCCTTTATGTCTTCTGTAACCCATTGATCATTCAGTAACGTATTGTTCATTGTCCATGTGATGTAGGATTTTTCCTTCCTTCTTTTATCATTGATTTCCAGCTTCATTCCTTTATGATCTGATAAAGTGCATGGTATTATCTCAACCCCTTTATATTTACTGAGGGTTGCCCTATGGCATAATATATGATCGATTTTTGAGAAGGTTCCATGTGCTGCTGAGAAAAAAGTATATCCACTTGATGATGGTTGATATATTCTATGTATGTCAGTTAAGTCTAGGTTATTGATTGTGATATTGAGGTCAATAGTTTCTTTATTAAACTTTTGTTTGGAGGATCTGTCCAATGGTGAGAGAGGTGTGTTGAAGTCACCCATGATTATTGTGTTGTGGTCTATTTGATTCTTGAACTTGAGGAGAGTTTGTTTTATGAACGTCGCAGCGCCATTATTTGGTGCATAAATATTGATAATTGTTATGTCTTGTTGGTGAATGGTTCCTTTTAACAGTATATAATGTCCTTCCTTATCCCTTTTGATTAACTTAGTCTTGAAGTCGATTTTATTCGATATGAGAATGGCCACGCCTGCTTGTTTACGAGGACCGTGTGCTTGGTATATTTTTTCCCAACCTTTTACCTTGAGCCTTTGTATGTCTTTTCCAATCAGATGTGTCTCCTGGAGGCAGCATATTGTTGGATTTGTTTTTTTAATCCATGTTACCAGCCTATGTCGCTTTATTGGAGAGTTTAAGCCATTAACGTTTAGAGTTACTATTGATATATGGTTTGTACTTCCTGCCATGTTTGATTATTTATCTCTTTTTTTCCCCTAATTTAGTTTGTTTCTCCATGATTAGCTTCTCCCCCGTCCTCTGTCTTTACCGAGGCACTTCCCGCTGATGGTTTTGGTTATCATTTTCCATTTCTTCCTCGTGTAGAGTTTTGCTCAAGACGCTTTGCAATGCTGGTTTTCTGGCTACAAATTCTTTTAGCTTTTGTTTATCATGAAAGATTTTTATTTCGTTGTCGTATCTGAAGCTTAATTTTGCTGGATACAGAATTCTTGGTTGGCATCCATTGTCTTTCAGTGTTTGAAATATGTTGTTCCAGGATCTTCTCGCTTTCAGCGTCTGTGATAAAAAATCCGTTGTCAACCTTATTGGTTTACCCCTAAATGTAATCTGCCTCTTTTCTCTTGTAGCTTTTAATATTTTCTCTTTATTCTGTATATTGGATAGCTTCATAACAATGTGTCTTGGCGTTGGCCTACTGTGATTTTGTGTGCTCGGTGTCCTGTATGCATCTACAATTTGTATATCTGTTTCCTTTTTTATTTCTGGAAAGTTTTCTGTAATTATTTCCTTCAGCAAGTTACTCATTCCCTTGGCATGAATCTCTGTGCCTTCCTCTAACCCGATGACTCGTAAGTTTGGTTTTTTTAAATTATCCCAAATCTCTTGGATGTTTTTCTCGTGATTTTTTACCAGTCTATCTGAGTTGGCTAGACTCTTTTCAAGATGATATATTTTGTCTTCACTATCTGACGTTCTGGCTTCTACTTGCTCCACTCTGTTTGTGATACTCTCGATTGAGTTTTTAATTTGGTTTATCGTTTCCTTCATTTCTAGAATTATTGTTTGATTTTTTTTATAATCTCTATCTCCTGATAAAGATTCATAACTTCTTCTTTTATCTGTTTATGTAATTCATTTTCAATGTGCTCTTTAAGGTTCCTTTCCATCTATCTAAGGTGTTCCTTGAGTTCTTTATATGGCCATTTTTCTGATGACTCCAGGTCCTCCTGAATATATAGGCTGTCTTTCATTGTTTGTACTCCTTTTCTTCCTTGCTTTTCTATGCTCATGATACTTCTTGTTCTGTTTGACTGCTGAGTTACTGTTTACTCTTATAAGTTTATTTGATGCTTGGGAGGAGAGATATTAGAAGGGATGGGAAGAAGTCACTAAAGAGAGTAAGTGTAGGCAGGTGGAGTTCAAGAGAGGGGGAATAAGAAAGTTGAAAGGAAGTGAAAAGACAAAAGAAAAAAAGTGAGAAGAAAGAGAGAAAAAACGAAACAATAAAAATTTAAAACAAACGAAAAAAATTATAATGGTAATAAAAAATGGAAGTTGAAGTTTAAAAAATAATAGTAATAATAATAGAATAAAAAGAATTAAAAAAAATTGAAACCATTAATAAGAAAGTTAGTGAACACAACAACGTCAACTACAAAAAGTGAGAGAAAAAAAAAATACTAATAATAATCATTTTTAAAAAAATAGTAATAATAAATGCATTCATAAATCTCGATTAACTTCTCTTCCAGTAGGTGGAGCTATGCCCACTGGGCCAGGCTTCTCCTCTTGATAGGTGGGAGCCAATCACTGTGCCTCAGCTTTCTTCCCAGATTGTGTAGGTCTCCAGTCCTGAATGCCTAGGTCCTTCTCTTGTGGTTCCTCAATCCAGGCACCACTCGCCTGTGATGCTTACCACATTACTGGCTACACGCCGGGTCTGCTGCTCCTGGGAGCCCTGTTTTCATGGATGCCTGAGCACACCCTTTCTGTTTGCCTCCCTCGGACCCTAAGTTTGTAGGGCTTGGGGCTGAGGACCCCCAGCGAATTTGTTTGTCCTCAGGTAGCAACTCCCCTGGTAGCTGATGCAAGGGACCTCTGTTGTCAGCCCTGGTGGGAATGATAACCGGGAGTTCTGATCTCGGGGTTATATAAACTGCTGCTTCTGTTTCCAGTCCAGTTTTCAAGAACTGAAACTCTGTTGCCTTCGCCTCCACCTCTGGGCTGCGCTCTTGGGCGCCGCGCTTGTTCGTGACCTTAGCAGCGCCGCCGCGGCCTCCGCTGCTCCTCGGCCCGGTGCCTAGCTCCCAGGGCCCAAGCGGCTGCCGCCGCGGCTCTCCAACCCCCTCCTCCGGAGCACGGGTCCCCTCACAGGGGGATGCCGAACGACCCCAGAGCAGGTTCTGCCCCAAGGTGCAGCAGGGAACAGGCGACCGAGGCGCTTGAGGCCGTGGTCCAGCCTTCGGAGGACAGGGCTCGGCACGCAGCCCAGTTCTAGTCTCTAGTTGCGGCAGCTAGACCGTGTAGACAGGGCCATCAAGACAGCATGCAGAAAGCAAATGGCGGCTCCCGCGGAGTGGATTTTCGGCCCCGAAACCCCAGCCCAGCCAACAATTTCAGTCCACTAATTGTCCCTGTATAGACAATATTCAGGAAAAAAAAAAAAGGGCAGGGGTGTACTGAGCTTTCTTTGCCTCAGGTACTTAGGATCCACTGCTGATTACCCATTCAGCTTCTCTGCGGGGAGCGAAGTGAAAGAGGAAGCAGATGGGCGCAAAGCGCCTGTGGCTCTGAGCAGAAAAGCGTCCGGGAGCCAAGCGTCTCTTTTTCAATCTCTTTGTTTTTTCTGCTGTTTGGCCGGGTGGTCCACTACAGACTAATGGTGAAAGGAGCTCTAACAAGCTGCGTAAAGTCTCGATTAAAGCCTCTACTCTGAGCACCAGGCTCAGCACTTCAGCAACCCCCGTACGCAGCCCAGTTCGCTATTTCATAGAGGCTTGGTCAGATTCCCTTCCCGTCGCCTCCTGAGCTGGGCGGGTAGGGGGCTGTTTGGTGTGCGGGCGGGGACCCTTCTCGCCGCGCCAGGTCCGGCCGCCGGGGCCGTTTGCAGAGCCGGGCAGGTGGCGCCGGCGGCCGTTTGGCGGCGGCTGGCAGCGGGTCTGGACCTCTGCACCGCGTGGCCAAGATTCACTCGTCTGGGACAAACTGTCACCTCTAATAAACTTACTATTTCCGGCAGGTCTCCTTTCAGCGGAATTTTGCTAGAAGTTCCTCCGTAGGTAGAATCTGGGTGTATTAATGGGTCTTTCTGATCCCGTTACTGTAGAGATACTGAAAGTGCTGCTTTCTCGCCGGCCGCCATGTTGGCTATCGACTTCATTCTTTTGTATAAACATACTTTTAGCTTGTGTTGTCACTAGTGGTATATATTTTTGTACTATTCTATGCAAACTAGTACCTGATTTAATAAGTTTGGAACCTGTAAGACTATAATCACAGATTTTCACACAGAAAAACATCAGTCTGAAGAATACATGAAATTTGAATTTCCATGTTTCTTTCATACACTGTTGAAACTTTTAAAAACACGTAGGAATTGCTAGGACTTTTCAATTCTTTCAAGTTTTAAAAGACTTTTGTCCAGTGAAGTATTATTGATTCCTGATCAATAAAGCAGAGGCTTGTTTATTTGGATTCTGCAATAAAAATGTAGGTAACACTGACTAGACTTCTTCCTTTTCTCTATTCCATGTTAATTGTAGAGTAGAATAAATATCATGTAAATCCCTCAAAGATTAATTTCTAAGGGACTTTTTGTTCATGAGACCTATATTTAGTCTTGGGGCAACATGAAACAACATGACTCTATCTGTAAATGCCTGAGAATAATCAAGAAACCTCCACAGGAAGCATCTGGAGGGCATGTTAAAAGAACTCTTCTAATGCTTCTTGCTATCAGAGGTGGAGTGCCAATGCACAACCATTTAATTTCTTGTACAGACTTGTATGTGTAGGGCATATTCAGCCATTGTCCAACTTCTCTACCACTTTCATTTAGAATCCTTCCTATCTTTACTTTTGGAAATTACTTTTTCCTTATGATATTCTGCCAAAGCCCTTAGATTGCTAATCACAGAGCTTTGACTCCTTATTTCCTACTTCTTCATATCAAGCTTATAGGGGAAATTTTGCCCTCCATTGTGTTCTGTTATTATAGGCTTTTTGTCACCCTGTACTTTTTTAGCCATACTTACATGACAAGAGTACTCATTCTGTGATCACATTTAAAAATTAAAAATACATTATATAATTATAATCAGCCACACACACACACACACACACACACATACAGGACATGATTAGTTCCAGCAGTTAAGGCACACATGGAAAGCAAACACTGTATTGTGGTTAGCACAGTTATTTGAAAGCTAAATAAACCTCAATAATAATATTTTGTGGTTCAGTTGTCCATTTGTTTGGGAACTAAATAGTTATTGTATCTTTACTATGAAAGAGGTGCCTTTTCTCCTTAGGTTGCAGATGAGTTATTGTGCCTATATTATTTTTTCAAGAAACACTGCAACTCTTATAAAAACTGCTATTTTAATGAACTATGTGAATCTAACTTTCAAAGATGCAAGAGAAAGGCGGACTGAAGCCAAGAGCTATAATTAACTGCGTGCTTATTTGCTAAAATAAATGTGCAATTCTCACTTCTTTCTTAGAATGGAGTCACTGGGACTACTATCATTAGACTGCCATTACAGTCCTATCATTATAGAAATAATAAGAAACAAGCACTGGAATCTGCTTTTCTCTTCAATTTAAGGGTAATTTGGTGGTAGAAGCAGAAGCGGAAGCTATTTTTAGATACACTCAATAATTTTTACATAGTGATACCTACATACATTTGTAAATACACATGCTATCTGGTCATTTTAAATAATGGCTGAAGGTAAAAATAATAATTTGCATAAAATTAACATATTTTATCAGATAATGTCAACAAAATTTTTATTGGAAATGGTTATGATGCAGTAAAAAGAAATTCGCTACATTTTTTAAAAAATGTACTCACTTTCCCCATAATAGTGAACATGGAATATTTTCAAGTATTCTCTGTAATGCTGGTTTCTCTATAGTGAGCCTCTGATACATGCTGCTGGATTTTGAGTCCCTCTATCACCTTTCTTGCTTCTTATTCTATATGCATCCTCTTTCATTCCTAAATGCTGTACAATATCAAAAATATATTCTCAGTCACGGTTTTCCCACTATACTCTTGGGTGAGCCAGACACATCAAAATGTGCCAGCCTTAATCATTTTCCCATTTAACATGGGTCTCCAAAGGATCAAGGATTATGTCTTAAGAAATATGAAAATCAATCTCTAACATGGTCTTTTATACATAGATAAATATTTATATATACATATTTTTAAGTAAACTCAACATATCCTAAAATAGACTAATCATAATTTTGGCTCACTTGTTACTGTTCTTCTCTCTGTAACTATTTCACAAGCTACAAAAGAAAAGAAAAAGAAAAATGACTACTTTTTTGAAAATACTGCCCAGAGGAAACTAAGATAAGAAGTAAAGATTAGATTTGGCAACTAGGAAGCTTAATGGTGGTCTTGAAAAGAGAATCAAAAAGACAGAATGGAGAAAAAGCTAGACTGATGTGATTTTTAAAACAGTGGGAAGGACATAGAAAATAACACGTAGGAATATAAGTTATTTTACCAGGAAAGCAGATATAACGATAAAAAGTCAACTGGCAAAGCATCAATGAGTTCTCTTCCTTCTCTAAAATTATTAATATTAATATAAGAGGTATTATTATAATGATTGCAAAGAAAATGTTGAAAGAAGAAATACATTGTAGAGAAAGTTGCTAGTTACAGAAAGAACGGAATTTAATGAGTATATGGAGGGATTTACCTTGGGCAGGAGACAAAAGACAATTAATTTTTATTTTATAATATTATTTTTATTATAGTAATGAGGACTGAACACAGGGGCAACTCCACCACTGAATTTCATCCCAGATCTTTTTGTTGTTGTTGTTGTTTTCTTTTATCGTTTTGTTTGTTTGTTTTGTTTTGTTTTTTGAGATAGGGTTTAAATTGCCCAGGCTCACCTCAAACTTGCAATCCTGCTGCCTCAGCTTTTTAAGTGGATTGGATTATGGGTATATCCCACTGTACTTAACTACATCTTTTGTTCAGGAGTATAGGCTGAGGATGAGTTTAGGAAAAAATAAGAAGATTTTCTAGGGAAAGAAGAAGTTAAAGAGAGAATTATTAAAATAAACAATAACAATGAGCTGTGAAAATGGCAGATTAGTGGATTATAAACTGTGATCAGGATGTTATATTTTAAAAACATGGAGGTACTAGAGGAAAAGAGAAGCTAGTTGCCAAAAAGTAGGTAGTAATATTTTAGAGGTGATCACCAAATTAGAAACATTTAGATGAAAGGTGTACATGACTTACAGGAGAGAACATATTATTTGAAGAAATTTAGAGTTGGGATTAAAGATGCACTGTGCAATAAGGATGATATGAATAGTAAAGAAACAAAAGATAATTATGAGGAAGTTATAATCACCCACTAATAAAAGATGACCCCTTGCTGAGAAATGTTTCAAAGATGATGATTTTTAAGAAGGGGTAGGAAGATACTACATGAAACAGAATGGTATTTGCTCCATTTCAAGATGTGGTCATATTTGGAGTTAATGAGAAAAAGAATAATTTCTTGAGATAGCAAGAAAGATAGGTGTGTAGCAAGGGGAAAGCAAATTTTTTACATTTGGGGCTAAAAATGTTATAGAGTATTTGGGAGGATACCAGGGATTGAACTCAGGGGAACCCAACCACTGAGCTACATCCCCAGCCCTATTTTGTATTTTATTCAGATACAGGGTCTTAGTGAGTTGCTTAGCACCTCGCCTTTGCTGAGGCTGGCTTTGAACTCCAAAACTTCCTGTCTCAACTTTCTGAGCTGCTGGGATTACAGGAATGTGCCAGCACACCTAGCTGTTATAATAAAGTAATTTTTAAAAATCTTTTATTCTAATTTGTTATATATGACAGCAGAATGCATTAGGATTCGTATTACACATATAGAGCACAATTTTTCATATCTCTGGTTGTATACAAAGTATATTTATACCATTTATGTCTTCATACATATACTTTGGATAATGATGTTGATCTCATTCCACCATCATTTCTAATCCCATACCCATTCCCTTCCCTTTCCACCCTTTTTCCCTATCTAGAGTTCCTCTATTCCTCCCATGCTCCCCCTCCCTACCACACTATGAATCAGCCTTCTTATATCAGACAAAACATTTGGAATTTGTTTATTTGGGATTGGCTAACTTCACTTAGCATTATATTCTCCAACTCTATCCATTTATCTGCAAATGTCACGATTTTATTCTCTTTTATTGCTGAGTAGTATTCTATTTTGTATATATACCATTTTTTTAATCAATTCATCTACTGAAGGGCATCGAGTTTGGTTCCATAATTTAGATATTGTGAATTCTGCTGCAATAAACATTGATGTGGCTGTGTCCTTGTAGTATGCTGTTTTTAATTCCTTTAGATATAGACTGAAGAGAAGAATAGCTGGGTAAAATCATAGTTCCATTCCAAGTTTTTCAAGGAATCTCCATACTGATTTCCATATTGGCTGCACTAGTTTGCAGTCCCACCAGTAATGTATAAGTGTGCCTATTTCCCCCCATCCTTGCCAACACTTATTGTTGTTTGTATTCATCACAACTGCCATTCTGACTGGTGTGAGATAAAATCTTAGAGTAGTTTTGATTTGCATTTCTCTAATTGCTAGAAATAATGAACATTTTTTCACATATTTGTTGACTGTTTGTATATCATCTTATGAGAAGTGTCTGCTCAGGTTCTTGGCCAATTTATTGATTAGGTTAGTTGTGGGTTTTTTTTTGTTTGTTTGTTTTGGGTGGGTGTTTAGCTTTTTGAGTTCTTTATATACCCTAGAGATTAGTGCGCTATCTGATGTGCATGTGGTAAAATTTGTTCCCAAGATGTAGGCTCTCTATTCACCTCACTGATTATTTCTTTTACCGAGAAGAAAGTTTTCAATCTGAATCCATCCTATTTATTGATTCTTGATTGTAAGTCTTGAATTATTGCTTAGAAGAAAGTGTATTCACTTGCTGAAAGATGAAATATTCTACATATGTCAATTAAGCCTAAGTTATTGATTATATTATTGAGTTCTAAGTTTCTTTGTTTAGCTTTTATTTGGAAGATCTATGAGTGATGAGAGAGGAGTGTTAAAGTCACCCAAGATTATTGTGTTGTGTTCTATTTGATTCTTAAATTTCAGAAGAATTTGAGTGGTAAGAGAGGTGTGTTAAAGTCACCCAAGATCATTGTGTTGTGTTCTATTTGACTCTTAAACTTCAGAAGATTTTTTTTGATGAACACATATGCTCCATCATTTGGGGTATATATATTTACAAATGTTATGTCTTGTTGGTATATGTTCCCCTTGAGCAGTATGAAATATGCTTCTTTATCCCTTTTGATTAACTTTAGCTTGAAGTCTACTTTTTTTGATAGGAAAATGAAAACCCCTGCTTGCTTCTGGAGTCCATGTGAGTGATATGATTTTTCTCAACTTTCACCTTCAGTCTGTGGATGTCTTTTCCTATCAGATGAGTCTCCTGGAGGCAACATATTGTTGGGTCTTTATTTTTTTTAATCCAATCTGTTATACAATGTATTTTGATTGGTGAGTTTAGACTATTAACATATTGGCATTCAGGGTTATTATTGAGACATTATTTGTATTCCCTTCCATTTTCGTTTATTTTTTGGAATAATTTGAATTTTTCCTTTGATTGGTTTTTCTTTAGTGTATTACAAATTTTCTTTGTCGTTTTTTGTTTCTTCTTCATGGAATATTTTACCGAGACCATTTGTAGTGCTGGTTTTCTAGTTGTAAGTTCTTTTAACTTTTGTTTATCATGAATAGTTTGTATTTAATCTTCAAATCTAAAGCTTAATTTTTCTGGATACAAGATTCTTGTTTGGTATACGTTTTCTTTCAGAGCTTGATATATTTTGTTCCAGGATCTTCTAGCTTTCAGTGTCTGGGTTGAAAAATCTGCAGTTATCCTAACTGGTTTCCCCTATACATAATCTGATTCCTTTCTCTCATGGCTTTTAATATTCTCTCCTTATTCTGTATGTTGAGCGTTTTCATTATAATGTGCCTTGATGTGGATCAATGTTGTGATTTTGTACATTTGGTGTCCTGTAAGCTTCTTGAATTGGGTTTTCCAATTCATTCTTCATGTTTGAAAAGTTTTCTGATATTAATTTATTGAATAGATTGTTTATTCCTTTGGTTTGGAACTCTATGCCTTCCTCTACCCCAATAACTCTTAAATATGGTCTTTTAATGCTGTCCCATATTTCTTGAATGTTCTGCTCATGGTTTCTTACCATTTTCACTATGTGGTCTACATTATTTTCGAGATTATATATTTTGTCTTCATTGTCTGAGGTTCTGTTTTCCAAGTGGTCTAATCTGTTGGTGATGCTTTCAACTGAACTTTTAATTTGATTTATTGTTTCTTTCATTTCAAGGTTTTCTGTTTGGTTTTCTTTAAGAACCTCTATCTCGCTATTGAAGTAATCTTTTGCTTCCTGTGTGTGTTTACGTAGCTCTTTGTCAAAAATATCTTTTGTTCCTGCATTTGCTCTCTTATATCATCCTTTAATTCACAGAACATTTTAATTATATACATCCTGAACTCCTTCTTTGTCATTTCTTCTACTGTGGTGGCCATGGATGTTAATAATGTTGTATCTTGATTTGTTTGGGGCACTTTCTTCCCTTGTATTTTCATGTTGCTTATGCGTCTTCCCTTCCAGCACTGTGGGTCCAAGGCATTATTGTTTTTACCCTATAGGCTTAGAGTACTCCTATAGGTTCCAATACCTATCATTTGTGGGGAAGGACAATGTTAACAGATCCCAATATCAACAATATACTACCTATGAACAATCTGTTGTTATTAAGATGTTTACAGTTTGGTCACAATGTACAGAAATGTTGAATTTGATTATTATCTATAATATAATTAGTAGGTTTATAAAAGGGTTTAGTTTCTGATGGTAGACAATGAACTGGAGGTGAGGCGTAGGATGATATGCTGAGGAGGCAGGATGTGAGGATACAGAGTTAAAATATCTTAAGAGGTATGAAAGAGAAATCTAATTATGAGGTTTAGTAGCAGGAGAATAGACAGGAAGTAATTTTGGTTAAAAAAAAGTATGTGGGAAGACACTAGAGTACATAAAACAAACACACATATATATTAAGAAAAATAAGAGATGTTAAATAGTAAAAAAAAAAATGGAGGAAAAAAGAAAAGAGGAAAAACGGCGTATACAATACAACTATAATATACTATTCAGATGTCCCAGTCTTCAAAATATTTATTCATGCAAAGTATTTGGTTTCACATATGTTGGATATATGAGTGTGAGAGAATAGAGGGGGAGAAGTAAAAGAAAAAAAATCACAAAAGAAGAAACCAGGATTGTTAACTTTTTTGGCTGGAGATCAGTATGTTTCCTGCTTCCCTTCTCATCCAATAGATGGGGTTGTCTGTTAGCTGGTATCTCCGCCCTCAGGATGATAAAGGTAACCAGGGTGGGAAGGCTGGTCCTGGTGCAGGGCACCTAGAAGTGAGGGGGGGGGCACCTGAAGGGAGACTGTACCTCAAGGGTCTCTTTTTGGGTCTGCTTGTATGACTTGAGCACCTGGTCCTATCTCAATATCTTGCCTGAAGATTTCCCAGTTCCTGGTCTCTCTGTTAATCTCCAAACTATTATGTCCTCTCCCTCTCCATTACTAGTTCCCAATTAAAGGACCTCTCTCACCAGGACTTCTGTGGGTGGCACCCTGGTTGCACTGTATACCTGTTTCACTGAGAGCTATTTTGTGTTGAGCACTTACTGTGCTGTGTTATCACCACTGGGGAGAGGGGGGAGTTGGAAACCAGTACCTGGCTAGCTGGAGTTCTAATCTGGGAGCTTCCCCCACCAAAGATGATGAGAAAGGTGACCCAAAATGGAGGCAGGCTGCTTCCAGTGCTGGGATATTGGGTCCAGGTTGGTGGAGCTTGAATGACCTTGTGCAATATGTTCAGAGATGAGCCCTGTGATGTGCAGTGTTGTGGCTGTTGGTTGTCTTCAGTGCCTGTGGGATGTCCCCAGTGCAGGCTGACTACAAGGTATAGGGGACTATGGCAGTAGCTGCTGAGTCACAAGATGGAGGTGATGAGGGAGCCCCACATTGGTAGATGGGGGTCCACCCATGTACCAATGTGGTGGTTTACAGAAGGTGACAGCCAGTGTTTCTTTGGGTGGGTAGCAGCTTAGTGTCCTGCATGGGAGCAGGGAAGCATCTGGGATTTCTGCACCAGTGCTGATGCAGTGATCCTGCTAAGGCACTCTGTAGCCCTGCTTGGGATAGTAGTCAGAAGTTGAGTGTCTAGAGTCGAAAATCCTACTCTAATTTGGACTGAGGCCCAGAGCCCTGTGTGGGGTCACAGCACTGGTGATTTCTGCCCAAGAGCAGCTGTGTAGGGGTTCTCTATCACTCTCAGAGAAGCAGTATTCCCACTAGTTGAGACCAGGATCTCAGAGCAACACAGAATGCTTGCTTCCCTCTGGCCCGCCATCTTGGATCCACCTATCATAGAATATTTAGATCATGGATTGTTAGTTGTATGTTGTCAGGGCTCATACAAGGTTGGAGAGTGAATCAGATGATTTGTTATAAGCAATCAGAATGATAAAACAGAGGCTGGAAAGACTTTTCTGATGGTGCTTGAGGTAATCAGAAGTATACTTTGTGGTGGCATTAGTTAATGGGGGGGGGAAGCTTCTAAAGAAAAGAGAGAATATCCTGCTCAGGGTCATACATGTTTGGAATTCTAGCAATGGTTCTTACAGTATTGGGAGAGGGAGTTTCATTTATTCCTCTTGATCTTTTGCCCTACATTCTTCCCATATAGCAATACAATATCTGACCACTTATCTGGCTGAAAGTCAGAAAGACATAATTAAAAAAAATCATTGGTATTAATATAAATTATCTTATGGATGCTCTATGATATAAAATGATTCTTAATTTCACAGAGTGCTTTCTAAATTGTTTAAAAACACTGCTGCTCTTGGAGAGTCTGTCTACAATTCCCTGGACCTCATTTAATAGATATATTTATGCTGATCACAAAAAATGAGGTATTATCTCACCCTAATTAGAATGGTTATCAGTAAATATGAGAAATAATGAATGCTGACAATAAAAGAGAATTTTCATATAGTGTTGATGGAAATGTAAATTAGTAAAGCCATTATGGAAAACACTATGGAGATTCCTCAAAAAAAAAAAATAAAAGTAAAACTAGCAGATTATCCATTATTTCCATTACTACTTATATATTTAAAAAAGAAGATGAATTCATTATTTAAAAAAAGGTACTTGTCATTGCCCTCCAATGTTTATTTCAGAACTATTCACAATTGCCAAAATGTGGAATCAACCCAAATACCATTCACTGGATTAATGGATAAAATGTGACATATTTACACAATGGAATACGATTCAGTCATAAAAAGAATGAAATTCTGTTATCTTCAGCAACACAGAAATGAGTCAGACATATAAAAAAGAAAATTACCACATGTTCTCACTTAGTTGTGAAAACCAAGAATTCAACATTGCAGAATAATGGAATGGAATGATAGTCTCTAGAAACTGAAAAGGGTAGCAAAAAATTCCACATGGGCACCAAAAACACATTTGGAGGGGAGAAATCACTCTTGGTTCCTCTTTACTAAAGTAGGGTACAATTGGGCTACAACCTATGATACACTTCAAAATTACTAAAAAAATACAATACAAAATTTCCAGTACATAAAAATGATAAGTGGAGATTATTGTACAATGCATACATGTACTGAATTACTATAATGAGCCTCACAAAGGTGTATACATATAAAATATAATAAAAGACATAAACATACTGGTTTTAGAAAAAATGGAAATTCTTTCCATTTTTTTCCTAATCTTCAGTGTTTAATATTTTCTTAATGTTTAAAACTTGCTTTTAATTCCCCATATATTCTACCTATTCATCTTAAGCTTTTAATCTAAAAAATAAAGAAACCTCTAATGTTTTACATGACATTTCATTAACATTATTTTTATGTATGTATCATTTATTTTAAATTTTAGCCATTTATATCATTTTCTACCCTTTAATTTTATTGAATATTTGTTTCCTTCACTTATATTTTATATCTTTACCCTTTAGATAGTGCTTGCTTCCTGCTTGTGTTTTATTACCCTTTTAACCTCCTCACCACTTATATTTAACAGAATATTAAAAATATTTTCCTATATCCAACAATTCCTTTCTAAAAATTTTTGGTTCTAACCTGAATTCTTGTATAGGTAACACCTAAAAGCTTTCATTTATATAATGCCAAAGGAAAATGCATGAAACCAGAAGTTTTCAATTGCTAACGTTTCAACTAAAAGTAATGATAGCAAACACTTATTTGGGCCTATTTGAAGAATTAACTTCCGTAGCTCAAAGAAAACTCATGGATCATTGGAATCCTTAAGACATATAGTACATAACATTTGAAATATCTAATTTCCTTCAAAATCAGAAGTTGAACTAAAGATCTTGTGAGACCTCCTTTTAAATACATAGCCCTTTAAATTTATAGTTGCAAATTTTAATATATGTCTTGTTCTAAAAACCTGAAATAGTCTTCTGATATTTTTATCTTGCTTTTTCTCAGTAAAATTTGGTCAAGAGAGATTTGATGCAATAATAACCATTTAGAAATAGATTTTCATAGGCAGAAAGTTTTGATAGATTATGTTCTTTCTTGTTGGTCTTTGTCCAATGAAAAATGTACTGTGAAGCCAGTATTGAATTTCTGTACAATTTTTATCTTATTCTTTTGAGTATATCTTCCACTCTATTTACTTTTACATACCCATCTACTTTTAAAATAAAGGAACCCTCCTCTTTCAGTCCAGGAATAATAATTTCAACATCTTTTAAAGTAAGGATTATGCAATGCCTTGCTTGTTTTCTATCTACTTCTCAACAAAGGCATTCACACTGGTTATAAAACATATTTAAAAAAGGGACTCCATTCCATTAACCATCTCACCCATACCTTACTCATAGAATACAACACTACTCTATATAAGGGACTGGAACATTTACAGATTTTGATGTTAAGTTGAGGGTCCTGGAACCAACCTCACATAGATATCAACAGACGGCTGAATCCCACTACAAATGTCACAACCAATTTGAAATAGTGTCATGTAATTAAAACCTTCAATTGCAATTATTCAGAGAAATAAATTCATTCCAAGAAGGATCAAGGAAGGATGCATATTCCCTTCATCCATTTAGCAGTTCAAATATTTTGCCAACAAATATCTTTTAGAACCAAAGTTATCAATAAAAAAACAAAAACAAGCAAGAAGTTGGAAATTGTTTGAATTCCTCAGATTTACATGTAAGAGTAAAAATGGGGTGATCCCTTTCAGTCCATTAATAAAGGGACATGGCTGATACCCCTGAAGCAAAAGACCAATTAACAAGGAGAAAAGAAAAAGAGAAATTATTGGGTCATGGTTTCATGTGACAAGGAAGGCTTCAGATGACAGACACAAGGACTTGGGGTGAAATTTTCATATTTATGCTTAGGTTCAATAAACTATGGGAGGTCATGTAAAAATGTGATGTGACTAAAAAAAGAAAATCTATGATATCACAGTAATTGAGAAGGGAAACCCAACAAAGCCTGCCTGTTCAGATTTTTTTTTAGCCACCCTGTTGTCTCCTCCATTCCCTTTGGGTATGGGGCCAGGACACTTCTGAAGGAGGGCTTTAATTCCTTTATGAAGAACTTTTAAACAGTAATGCAAGGGGGAGGTTAACAGTAATATTTTCATGTTTTATGGTTAATTTGAGGAAAAGAAGTTCTAATTGCTATGATATGCCTTGTGAAAAATTCCAGTTTCTATGCCTTGCTGGGAAAGAAGGAGGAGCAAGAGGACAGGAGACTTTCAGAGAGTAACTTTGCTTCTGAGGCCTTCACTCTGGAGTATCATTTTCTGAGCCTTAATATAGATGTACTAGTAAGAATACACGTTCACATACCTATATAATTCAGTATTATCCTGAAATAATTAGAAAACATAAAGACAAATGAATGCTGCATTTAAAATTCTTTATAACCCAATTTAGACTTCAATTTATATTTGCACTTGATTTTCATTTTTAATTATAATTTAATCCTATACTGTTAATTTACTTTAATGTAATCAAGTTAATAAAGTGGAAAATTGTATATGATATGCAAATTTTCTCTCATCACTTATAATAACTGAAAGTATTTTCAAAATGGGATATTTTCTATTTAATATTCTTATCATTAGAAAGACTCAGTGTATTTTAATAGAGCTAGATTCAATTTTCCTGATCCTATTATTTTTGTATCCATAAAATATAATACATCATATGATATTTTTTTCATTCTCTTACTAGTTTGCTAATATTTTGGAATAAGTGAGTTCATGGAGTGTGGGAAAGAGCTAAGTGTTCCTTATTGGATTTGTCATATTTCACAGTAAAATATTAAGTTCATTATCACAAAAATTTAAAGTGTTGGGCTGGGGATGTGGCTCAAGCGGTAGCGCGCTCGCCTGGTATGTGTGCGGCCCGGGTTCGATCCTCAGCACCACATACCAACAAAGATGTTGTGTCCGCCGAGAACTAAGAAATAAATATTAAAAAAAAAAAATTAAAAAAAAAAAATTAAAGTGTTCAAATATTATTGTTTTTTAAGAGTGAGTGAGAGAGGAGAGAGAGAGAGAGAGAGAGAGAGAGAGAGAGAGAATTTTTAATATTTATTTTTTAGTTCTCAGCGGACACAACATCTTTGTTGGTATGTGGTGCTGAGGATCGAACCCCGGCCGCACGCATGCCAGGCGAGCGCGCTACCGCTTGAGCCACATCCCCAGCCCCTCAAATATTATTTTTAATAAAAACATCATTTTAGTAGGAATGTGATTGATCTCACACAATTTTTTTTTACAAAGGAAATAAAAATAAAAGGAATTTTAGAACTAAATTTCAGTTGCTGAGTGTACTTAACATAAAAACTAAATCCTAAACAAGAAAAAGTTTGGATTTCTTATCTGAAGTGATTTGTCAAAAAGACTGGAAATGGTCACGAAATTAAGATTATATTAATTTATTCACCCTCATGTCAGTTCAAAGATTTTACCAACAGTTGGTGAGACTGGCCTTGAACTCACAATCCTCCCAACTGAGAAATTTTAAGCAGCTGGGATTACAGGAATGTGCCAATATACCCAGCTCAACAAATTACCAGAATATTCAAAGCCAAACTTGCCAATCAAGGATAAAAGAAAGAAAAAAGAACAAGGAAATGAAATAGTTATTGGTTAAAAAAATCCTTATTATTTAGAACTTAGGTCTACACGAATCAGACATTTAGATTGTGATTCCCATATTCTACTCCAAAACTGTACCAATTGCCAATAAATGTAAGATTTCATCTATGAAAAATAGAACATTATTTAATTAACTAGTAGCTCATAAGAAACAAACAGCATTAGAAGTGAAAGTCTTCAAAAAACATTTTTATACATAATACTTGTAATTAATATTTGGTACAATGTGATGTTTAAACATGGGTATATATTGTGCAATAATCAAATTGGAGTTCTTAGCACATCCATAATAGTTATAATCAGGAAAAGAAAAAAAATCATTGATACTACTTAATTAAAGTACATACTTAGACTTTGATACATTTTTTCAATAATTTTGGGAAGAGGAAATTGGAATAAAAAGTTCTCTAGATAAAAACCTGTATGCTAAATTCATTTGGAAAAATATAAGAGACCAAGAATAGCCAAAGTAATCCTTAGGAAGAAGAGTGAAGCAGGAGGCATCACAATACCAGACCTTAAATTATATATACTACAGAACAACAGTAACAAAAATAGCATGGTATTGCCACCAAAACAGACATGTAGACCAATGGTTCAGAATAGAAGACACAGAGAAAAACCCACAAGAATACAGTTATCTTATACTACACAAAGGTGCCTAAAAATATATTGGAAAAAAAAGATAGCCTCTTCAACAAATGGTGCTGGGAAATCTGGAAATCTATATGCAGCAAAGTGAACATAAACTCCTCTCTCTCATACTGCATAAAACTCAACTTAAAGTGGATAAAAGACTTAGGCACTGAAACAGAGACACTGTGTCTAATAAGAAAGAAAGAAAGAAAGAGAGAGAGAGAGAGAGAGAGAGAGAGAGAGAGAGAGAGAGAGAAAGAAAGAAAGAAAGAAAGAAAGAAAGAAAGAAAGAAAGAAAGGCAGGCTGGCCCAAATGTTCATCATGTTGGTTTAGAACCTAACCTCCTTGACAAGACTCCTAAAGCACAAGAAGTAAAATCAAGAATCAAAAAATGGGATAGATTCAAACTAAAAAGATTCATCTCAGCAAAGGAAACAGTAAATAATGTGAAGAGAGAGCCTACAGAATGGGAGAAAATCTTTACCACACACACTTCAGATAGAGCACTAATTTCTAGGATATATAAAGAACTCAAAAAACCGAAAACCAAAAAATAAACCAATCAAAAATGGGCAAGGACTTTAACAGACACTTCAAAGAAGAAGAAATACAATCAAACAACAAATATATGAGGAAATGTTAGTTATATCTACCATTTAGAGAAATGAAAATCAAAACAACTCTAAGATTTCGTCTCAGTTCAGTCAGAATGGCAATTTATCGAGAATTCAAGCAACAATGGGCCTGGGGGTGTAGCTCAATTGGGAAAGTGCTTGCCTACCATTTACAAGGCCCTGGACTCAATCTCCAGCACCACCAAAAAAATAAAGAATACAAAAAACAATAAGTGTTAGCGAGGATGTAGGGAAAAAGCCACACTCATATATTGCTGTTAGGACTACAAATCTCCACACCACTCTGTAAAGCAGTATGGAGATTTCTTACAAAACTTAAAATGGAACCGCCATTTGACCTAGCCATACCAGTCCTAGGTTTATACCTAAAGGACTTAAAATCAGCATACTACAGTGACACAGCCACATTAATGTTTATAGTGGCTCAATTCACAATAGCTAAGCTGTGAAACCAACCTAGATACTCTTCAAAAGATGAATGGATAAAGAAACTGTGATACACACACACACACACACACACACACACACACACACACACACATACACAATGGAATATTACTCAGCCTTAAAAAAGAATGAAATTATGACATTTTCCTGTAAATAGATGGAACTGGAGAATATCATGCTAATGAAATAAGCCAATACCAAAAAAACAAAGGCCAAATGTTTTCTCTAATAAGCGGTACTGATCCTTGATGGCAGGAAGGCCAGGGAAAATGGGGAACTTTGGACTGGGCAAAGGGCAAAGGGGAGTGAAGTGAGGAGAGATGGTGTGTGGGTAGGAAAGTATGACTCTGCATCATGTACAGCCAGAGAAATGAGAAGTTGTGCTCTGTATCCAATGTGTCAAAATGCATTCTGCTGTCATGATTAAATAATTAGAACAAATTAAAAAATATATAATATATAAAAAAGGCCATCTGTTTGATTAAAGGCTAGTGAGAAAACCAATTGTCAGATAATAAGATGATGTAAAATACTACATTGTTTGTTAAAATAATAAAACAAATATGCCTTTAAATTTAAAGTAAACATATTAATTCTATTTTAAAAAAAAAACTGCTAAAGTTTTTAATTCAATGTACTCCATTTCCAACAGAGCAGTTACTTCAGAAAATTGACTTAAATCTAGAGTCCTTATAAAAACAAAAGGAAAAAAAATAAATGAGAAAATTCAAGAGAACAGATGTACTCTACTTAAAGACTTCAAAAGGAGTGAAAGCAGCAAAAATAGAAAAAGCAATTCAAAAATTAGTCAGAGACTTGACTCTTTTGAGTAAAAAATGGTGCCTCATCAAGTACCAGGAAGAATTAATGGAATGAGGACAGGAGGAAAGAGTCATCCTGAAATCATACAACTCTCTCTCAAAAAAGAAAAAAATTAAAGCATGAAACATACATTGATTTCATCAGGTCTGACAAATGAGAGGTTTAAGAAACACATTTAAGGTCACTCAGCCGTCGTCAGAAAGGACCAGAAATAAAAGTGAGGTCTCATGATTACACTGCCTTACACACAAGAAAATTATATAATCATGATAATAAATCGCTTTTATAGAACATTTCTTCACGAAGTGCAGGCTGTCATTATAAAAATTATTTGTTCTCTTATGATGATTATTTTAGAAGAAAGTCATTATTTTCACCACTATTACCAATTGAAAAGAAAGGTCAAGTGAATTGTTGAAAGATTGACAGAGGAACTGAAAATACAAGCAAGAGATTTTAAAACTGAATTTCAATCACTTAATGTACTTAAATGAAAAGTAAAAGTTTAAACAAGAAAAACTTTGGGTTTATTTTCTGAAGTGATTTACCAAAGAACCTGGAAATGGCCAATTAATAATTAAAGTATATCATGAAGGACTTCTGTTTTTTCTTTAACAAAGGAACTAAAACAGTCAAATAAATACATATATATATATATATTTTTTTTTGACTTTTGCAAGAGTGAATAGATGGGCTGTAGTCACACTACTGTAATTCCTAATATATCCAGGTATCTGAGTTATCTTGTTTCCCATTCTAGATTGCAATAAAATTATTAGTAATTCTTACATGGACTGAGCTTCATCGTTGGTATTGTCAGATCTCTCTATTCAAATAAAACACCTTCACACACAGTTCAAATTACCTTCAGCTACCACAAGTGCAATAAAACAAATAACACTTATTTTACATTTTAAGGATTATCTTAGGCTTTATTACAAATACTTATATTTGAATGTTTGCAATGATGAAAATACAAAACTTTAATTAAAAACATAAACAATGTGTTAGACTTACCTATATTTTCAGATGTTTATACAAATAAAAACACAAAAGTTTCAAGCATTATTGCTATGTAATTAATAGCATGGTAGTTGTGTAAGAGACACCACCTATATAAGGAGGAATTTACAAAACAAAACAAAACACAAACTGCTTCAATCATCAAAATCACTTATCTAATTCTATTCTATTTATTTCTAAATGACAAAATTTAAAAATTAAATAAATTAGGAATATTTAATAATCAAAATTTAAAGATTCTTCCACTACAGTAACTAAAGCATGGGTATGATTTCTGACTTAGAAATTAGACAGCTACAAAAAAGATGTGATGGGCTTTCAGATATTCTGATTTATGCAAGGATGGAGAACAGGACACATTAAAATTATTAAAAAAATGTATCATGCTTAAATTCTTATTTTAATATAAAATGCCTACATATGTACACATATGAATGTATAACTGTTAAAATTTTGCATGTAAAGTTGATAAGAAAAATACAAATAGGGATATCCTATATGGAGACAAAATCCATAATCTTAGTTTCATTCTATCAAAAAATGAAAAAAAATTTTTAAAATGTCTATAATTCTTTGAGAAAAATATATCATAACTTTATAATTTCACCACCACAAAAGTTGTTTTCACATATATTTAAAGCAAGGTACTCTTAGAAGCTCTATGAATTCAAAGTTATAGGAATTACATATCTCCCTTGAAAAAATATTTTTAAACAAGAGATGAAATAAAATAAAATTGTAAGAAGTAGGATATTAAATTGTGAAAGCTACAACACTGAGTATTTAAATGTAGGTAGGCAAGTAAGGCTCAATCTCTTGAAAATATTTTAAATTTAGGCACAATAGCACATGCCTGTAATCCCAGCAGCTCAACAGGCTGAGGCAAGTGGATCTTGAATTCAAAGCCAGCCTCCGCAACTTAGGGAGACCGTAAGAAACTCAGGGAGACCCTGCCTCTAAGTAAAATGCAAAATAGAGTTGGAATATGGCTCAGCAGTTAAATGTCCCCTAGGTTCAATTTCCAGTACCAAAAATAAAAAGAAAAATTCAAAGCAAATGATGATAAAAATAATTTTTGAAATGGATGGTGGAAGGAGAACCTCATTGTTATAGAAAATACATGTATGAAGATATGAGAAAAAAAAGAATAGCGTTACCCTAGATTAAGTAGAGAGAAGTGGAGGGAGGGGAGGGGAGGGGTTGGGGAGATAGGAAGGATAGTAGAATAAAACAGACAGTATTATTACTGTGTGTATATATGTGACCGCATGACCAATGTGATTCTGCAACCTGTATACTCAGAAAAAGGAGAAACTATATCCCATCTGATTCAAATGTGTGATATGTCAAGATCACTGTACTGTGATGTTTAACTAAGTAAAACAAATTAAAAAAAAAGAAAAAGAAATTGAATTTTTCAATAGAATTTATTTGTAATTGGAAATTATTATTCTTATCAGTATTGAAACATAGGTACAGTTAAAGAAAACATGTAAAAATTGACAACAAAAGCAATTCTTAGTTTTCTTATCTTTCCATGAGATTTAATAGACGATTTTACTTTCTATAAGTTATTTAAATTCTAAAATAAAAATATAAAATTATTAAGAAAGAGAAAAAAAGGACCTCAAATAGAAATGTTTATTTAAAAACTATATGGGGAAATAAAGAGTTAATATATTCAGAATTTGACAAAACAACTAGGAAAAAAAATCAGTAAGTATAATTAGTATGGGACTAAAATATACTAAGATTTCTTATAAAGAGGAAAATAACTTGTTCATTAGGAAATGAAGAGAACAGGCAATATTGCATAATCTAGGTTCAGAACCAGAATTGTACAGCAATGGAGAAACAATACAGAAACACATCAAACTGAATATTAATGAAGAAACTCCTTTGGCACCAACAGAGGGCCTGGGCACATACATGAAAAGTGATGAGGGCTGGGGCTGTAGCTCAGTGGTAGAGTGCGTGCTTCCCACGAGGCACTGGGTTCAATTCTCAGCACCACATAAATAAATACATAAACTAAAGATATTGTGTTCATATACAATTAAATTTTTTTTTAAAGTGATGAGCCGGAGAGCCGCGGGCGCTTTGCGCCCATCTGCTTCCTCTTTCACTTCGCTCCCGGCAGAGAAGCTGAATGGGTAATCAGCAGTGGATTTCACTTCTTCCCTTTCCTTCTAATACCTCTCCTCCCAAGCATCAAATAAATTTATAAGAGTAAACAGTAACTCAGCAGTCAAACAGAACAAGAAGTATCATGAGCATAGAAAAGCAAGGAAGAAAAGGAGTACAAACAATGAAAGACAGCCTATATATTCAGGAAGACCTGGAGTCATCAGAAAAATGGCCATATAAAGAACTCAAGGAACACCTTAGACAGATGGAAAGGAACCTTAAAGATCACATTGAAAATGAATTACATAAACAGATAAAAGAAGAGTTAAGCATCTTTATCAGGAGATTATAAAAAAAATCAAACAATAATTCTAGAAATGAAGGAAACAATAAACCAAATTAAAAACTCAATCGAGAGTATCACAAACAGAGTGGAGCAAGTAGAAGCCAGAACGTCAGATAGTGAAGACAAAATATATCATCTTGAAAAGAGTCTAGCCAACTCAGATAGACTGGTAAAAAATCACGAGAAAAACATCCAAGAGATTTGGGATAATTTAAAAAAACCAAACTTACGAGTCATCGGGTTAGAGGAAGGCACAGAGATTCATGCCAAGGGAATGAGTAACTTGCTGAAGGAAATAATTACAGAAAACTTTCCAGAAATAAAAAAGGAAACAGATATACAAATTGTAGATGCATACAGGACACCGAGCACACAAAATCACAGTAGGCCAACGCCAAGACACATTGTTATGAAGCTATCCAATATACAGAATAAAGAGAAAATATTAAAAGCTACAAGAGAAAAGAGGCAGATTACATTTAGGGGTAAACCAATAAGGTTGACAACGGATTTTTTATCACAGACGCTGAAAGCGAGAAGATCCTGGAACAACGTATTTCAAACACTGAAAGACAATGGATGCCAACCAAGAATTCTGTATCCAGCAAAATTAAGCTTCAGATACGACAACGAAATAAAAATCTTTCATGATAAACAAAAGCTAAAAGAATTTGTAGCCAGAAAACCAGCATTGCAAAGCGTCTTGAGCAAAACTCTACACGAGGAAGAAATGGAAAATGATAACCAAAACCATCAGCGGGAAGTGCCTCGGTAAAGACAGAGGACGGGGGAGAAGCTAATCATGGAGAAACAAACTAAATTAGGGGAAAAAAAGAGATAAATAATCAAACATGGCAGGAAGTACAAACCATATATCAATAGTAACTCTAAACGTTAATGGCTTAAACTCTCCAATAAAGCGACATAGGCTGGTAACATGGATTAAAAAAACAAATCCAACAATATGCTGCCTCCAGGAGACACATCTGATTGGAAAAGACATACACAGGCTCAAGGTAAAAGGTTGGGAAAAAATATACCAAGCACACGGTCCTCGTAAACAAGCAGGCGTGGCCATTCTCATATTGAATAAAATCGACTTCAAGACTAAGTTAATCAAAAGGGATAAGGAAGGACATTATATACTGTTAAAAGGAACCATTCACCAACAAGACATAACAATTATCAATATTTATGCACCAAATAATGGCGCTGCGACGTTCATAAAACAAACTCTCCTCAAGTTCAAGAATCAAATAGACCACAACACAATAATCATGGGTGACTTCAACACACCTCTCTCACCATTGGACAGATCCTCCAAACAAAAGTTTAATAAAGAAACTATTGACCTCAATATCACAATCAATAACCTAGACTTAACTGACATATATAGAATATATCAACCATCATCAAGTGGATATACTTTTTTCTCAGCAGCACATGGAACCTTCTCAAAAATCGATCATATATTATGCCATAGGGCAACCCTCAGTAAATATAAAGGGGTTGAGATAATACCATGCACTTTATCAGATCATAATGGAATGAAGCTGGAAATCAATGATAAAAGAAGGAAGGAAAAATCCTACATCACATGGACAATGAACAATACGTTACTGAATGATCAATGGGTTACAGAAGACATAAAGGAGGAAATCAAAAAATTCTTAGAGATAAATGAAAATACAGACACAACATATCGGAATCTATGGGACACAATGAAAGCAGTTTTAAGAGGGAAATTCATCGCCTGGAGGTCATTCCTCAAAAAAAGGGAAAACCAACAAATAAATGAGCTCACACTTCATCTCAAAGCCCTAGAAAAGGAAGAGCAAAACAATAGCAAATGTAGCAGAAGGCAAGAACTAATTAAAATCAGAGCAGAAATCAATGAAATTGAAACAAAAGAAACTATTGAAAAAATAAACAAAAAGTTGGTTCTTTGAAAAAATAAATAAGATCGACAGACCCCTAGCCATACTAACGAAGAGAAGAAGAGAGAGAACTCAAATCACTAACATACGGGATGAAAAAGGCAATATTACAACAGACGCTTCAGAAATACAGAAAACAATTAGAAATTATTTTGAAAACCTATATTCCAATAAAATAGAAGAAAGTGAAGACATCGATAAATTCCTTAAGTCATATGATTTGCCCAGACTGAGTCAGGAGGATACTCACAACTTAAACAGACCAATATCAATAGACGAAATAGAAGAAGCAATTAAAAAACTTCCAACCAAGAAAAGCCCAGGACCGGATGGGTATACAGCGGAGTTCTACAAAACCTTTAAAGAAGAATTAATACCAATACTTTTCAAGTTATTTCAGGAAATAGAAAAAAAGGGAGCTCTTCCAAATTCATTCTATGAGGCCAACATCACCCTGATTCCGAAACCAGACAAAGACACCTCAAAGAAAGAAAACTACAGACCAATATCTCTAATGAACCTAGATGCAAAAATCCTCAATAAAATTCTGGCGAATCGGATACAAAGGCACATCAAAAAAATTGTGCACCATGATCAAGTAGGATTCATCCCTGGGATGCAAGGATGGTTCAATATACGGAAATCAATAAATGTTATTCACCACATCAATAGACTTAAAGATAAGAACCATATGATCATCTCGATAGACGCAGAAAAAGCATTTGACAAAGTACAGCATCCCTTTATGTTCAAAACATTAGAAAAACTAGGGATAACAGGAACTTACCTCGACATTGTAAAAGCTATCTATGCTAAGCCTCAGGCTAGCATCATTCTGAATGGAGAAAAATTGAAGGCATTCCCTCTAAAATCTGGAACAAGACAGGGATGCCCCCTATCACCACTTCTATTCAATATAGTTCTCGAAACACTGGCCAGAGCAATTAGACAGACAAAAGAAATTAAAGGCATAAAAATAGGAAAAGAAGAACTTAAATTATCACTATTTGCAGATGACATGATTCTATACCTAGAAGACCCAAAAGGGTCTACAAAAAAACTACTAGACCTAATAAATGAATTCAGCAAAGTGGCAGGATATAAAATCAACACACATAAATCAAAGGCATTTCTGTATATCAGCGACAAAACTTCTGAAACGGAAATGAGGAAAAACACTCCATTCACAATATCATCAAAAAAAATAAAATACTTGGGAATCAACCTAACAAAAGAGGTGAAAGACCTATACAATGAAAACTACAGAACCCTAAAGAAAGAAATAGAAGAGGATCTTAGAAGATGGAAAAATATACCTTGTTCATGGATAGGCAGAACTAACATCATCAAAATGGCGATATTACCAAAAGTTCTCTATAGGTTCAATGCAATGACAATCAAAATCCCAATGGCATTTCTTGTAGAAATAGATAAAGCAATCATGAAATTCATATGGAAAAATAAAAGACCCAGAATAGCAAAAAGAATTCTAAGCAGGAAGTGTGAATCAGGTGGTATAGCGATACCAGATTTCAAACTATATTACAGAGCAATAGTAATAAAAACAGCATGGTACTGGTACCGGAACAGGCGGGTGGACCAATGGTACAGAATAGAGGACACAGAGACTAATCCACAAAGCTACAACTATCTTATATTTGATAAAAGAGCTAAAAACATGCAATGGAGGAAGGATAGCATCTTCAACAAATGGTGTTGGGAAAACTGGAAATCCATATGCAACAAAATGAAACTGAATCCCCTACTCTCGCTATGCACAAAAGTCAACACAAAGTGGATAAAGGAGCTAGATATCAAATCAGAGACTCTCCGTCTGATAGAAGAAAAAGTTGGCTCTGATCTACAGATTGTGGGGACGGGCTCAAAATTCCTTAACAGGACACCCATAGCACAAGAGTTAATAACAAGAATCAAAAAATGGGACTTTCTTAAACTGAAAAGTTTTTTCTCAGCAAGAGAAACAATAAGAGAGGTAAATAGGGAGCCCACATCATGGAAACAAATTTTTACTCCTCACACTTCAGATAGAGCCCTAATATCCAGAGTATACAAAGAACTCAAAAAATTAAACAGTAAGATAACAAAGAACCCAATCAACAAATGGGCCAAAGACATGAACAAACACTTCACAGAGGAGGACATACAATCAATCAACAAGTACATGAAAAAATGCTCACCATCTCTAGGAGTCAAGGAAACGCAAATCAAAACCACCCTAAGATACCACCTCACCCCAGTAAGATTGGCTGCCATGACGAAGTCAAACAACAATGAGTGCTGGCGAGGATGTGGGGAAAAGGGTACTCTTGTACACTGCTGGTGGGACTGCAAATGGGTGCAGCCAATTTGGAAAGCAGTATGGAGATTCCTGGGAAAGCTGGGAATGGAACCACCATTTGACCCAGCTATTGCCCTTCTCGGACTATTTCCTGAAAAGCTTAAAAGAGCACACTACAGGGATACTGCCACATTGATGTTCATAGCAGCACAATTCACAATTGCTAGACTGTGGAATCAACCCAGATGCCCTTCAATAGATGAATGGATAAAAAAATGTGGCATTTATACACCATGGAGTATTACGCAGCACTAAAAAATGACAAAATCACGGAATTTGCAGGGAAATGGATGGCACTAGAGCAGATTATGCTTAGTGAAGCTAGCCAATCCCTAAAAAACAGATACCAAATGTCTTCTTTGATATAATGAGAGCAAGTATGAACAGAACAGGGAGGCTGAGCAGGAAGAAAAGATTAGCATTAAACAGAGACATGAGGCGGGAGGTAAAGGGAGAAAAAAAGGGAAATCACATGGAAATGGAGGGAGACCCTCATTGTTACACAAAATTACATATAAGAGGTTATGAGGGGAATGGGATAACAAACATAGAGGGAAATGAATTACAGTAGATGAGGTAGAGAGAGAAGATGGGAGGGGAGGGGAGGGGGGATAGTAGAGGATAGGAAAGGCAGCAGAATACAACAGTCACTAATATGGCATTATGTAAAAATGTGATGTGTAACCGATATGATTCTGCAATCTGTACTTGGGGTAAAAATGGGAGTTCATAACCCACTTGATTCTAATGTATGAAATATGATTTGTCAAGAGCTTTGTAATGTTGTGAACAACCAATAAAAAAAAAGAAAAAAGAAATAAAGTGATGAGCCCATTTGTGTCAAAACTGGCAAATTGATACCTCTGTCTAGATGAAATCCAAAAAAATAATTAGAGCTACTATGACAATAAATATGTGTAAGGAGGGATAATTGTCAAAGAGCTGAAGGAAGAAAACAATCATTCCAGATTTGAAATGATTTATTTAACTAAATAATCAATCACAAGACAATGGTAACAAGAAATACTTCTAGAAAGAAGAGGACTCAGAAAATTGACCACCCAGAAACTTTCATGAAGAGAACTGTTCAAGGATCAACTTCGTTCAAGGATAAACTTCACTCAAGTCTGCCTCACTGCTATAACAGAGGGAGTCAAGAAGTAAGGGGTAATAAAGATGACTACTTCTGGGGCATTTAATATGCATTTCTAAAAATTGTCTTCAGTGAGTTGGCAACTTTTGCTTATTTTTTAATGTATTTATGGAAGTCTCTACATCAACAATGTTTTTATTCGATTATGGGTATATGCTCTGTTCTAAAATGCTAACATCCTATTTTATAAGCAAATTTTTAAAAATTAATTATGAAAGTTTAAATAGTATCAGATGTCTAAATGAAGATAGCTTGAAATAGATGTTTTAATTTTTAAAAGTAAGGTGTGAAACTTTACAAACAAAGCAATGGCCTCAATAAACATAGACAATGTCATCATTTATAAAGGAGATTCACTTTGTTATTCAACATTAAGTTTAAATATTTAAGTACACTGGAAATTTAAATACAGAGAGAATTTATAGAGCAAAAGGATGTGTATAATAAAAAGAATATACACATACACATAACTAATATCTTGTATTATTTCAATGAAAATGTTTAAATCTTAAATTTGTTCAAGGAAGATTAGGTTATATTTTATTTGTATTTATAAATCCCAAAATGTGATACATACAAATGATTCATGAGTAAAATGAGTATCCATTAAAGTACCACACAAGGGCTGGGGATGTGGCTCAAGCGGTAGCGCGCTCGCCTGGCATGCGTGCGGCCCGGGTTCGATCCTCAGCACCACATACCAACAAAGATGTTGTGTCCACCGAGAACTAAAAAAAAAATAAATATTAAAAAAAATTCTCTCTCTCTCTCACTCTCTCTTTAAAAAAAAAATAAAAAAAAAATAAAGTACCACCCAAGCCAGAAATCTTACATGGCACTTCCGATATATTTATCCTTGCTGTTTATGTTGTTTAAGATCATAACCTATACAACCAGTTTTCACAATTCTTCCTGGTATTTCCTGTCTCTTGTTTTTTTAATTTTCAATCTTTTAATCTTGTGTCATATTTTTAAATGCTTTTTTTTACAGATATCCTATAATTATTTTCCTCCATGTGTAATCTGACAATCTATATATTTCACTAGGGAAACTGAATGTACTTATGCTTACTATAAAAGTCAAACTTGACTTACATTGAACTTATATATACTATTAGAGCTTTTGTCTTTTACTTCTCCAGATATCTCATAAATTATAGCATATATTTTCATTTTGCTGAGTATTTTACAGGTGTTACCCTTATAGCTTTATGTCACTAAACAAAATTGCATTCACTCCAAAATGGTATGCAGGGTGACTATAGAATTAGAAATTCAAAAATAATTTTCCTTTAAAATTTTGTCCTGCTGACTTCTTGAATCCAATTTTGCCAATATATTATCTGATAGGAATCTATTTCTCTGCTAGTAATTACCTTCCCACTTTTATAAATCCTCTTTTTATGTTTGGCCTTATGAAATTTATCACAGTACATCAAGAGGATAGTCCTTGTGCTTTCCTGCTTTTCCTTAGAGGTTTGGGCCATTTGCTCTATGTTTTAATCTGATTTTGAATCACTGCAATTCTTACGGTTTGTGTGGGGGGTGTCCCCCTAAAGCTCACATGTGAAAAAATGGAAGAGAGTTCAGAGGAGAAATGATTGGGCAATGAGAGACTTATCCTAATCAGCTACCTGATGGGATTAACTGAGAGGTAACTGGAGGCAGGTGGTGTGTGGCTGGAGGAAGTGGTTCATTGGGGGCGTAGCTATGGGGTATATATGTGTATCTGACCAAGTGGAGACCTCTCTCTGATTCTGATCATCTTGTGAGCTGCTTTCCTCCATCACAGTCTTCCACTGTGATGTCCTGCCTCAACTCAAGCCCGGCTGAATGGAGGAACCCTCTATGGTCTATGAACCCTCAAATAAAACTTTACTCCCCTAAAATGGGAGAGGGTGTAAAAAGCTGACTAAAACAGTGACCAAAATAACAACTGAGAGGAGGGAACATTGATTTGAGGCACATAGTTTCAGAGCCCTCCATCCACAGAGGCCGATTCCATTACTCTGGGATTAAGGTGAGGCAGCCCGTTATGAGGGAAGGGCATGGTGGAGGGAAGCTCATGGCAGCCAGGAAGATGGACCCTTTTAGGGTATCCTGCAGGAACCCATGGTCTCCAGCCACAACCCACCTGCCTACAGTTACTACCCAGGCAAACCAGTATGGATTAATAAGATTATAACCCTCACAGCCCAATAATTTTATTTCTGAGCATTCCTGCATTACTATAGGAGCTCTGAGAGGACACTTCACATCCAAATTATAACACCCCAACAGTCAAGCTCTGGGAAATATTTCTGTTAGTTAATGAGATATATATATATATATATATATATATATATATATATATATATATATATATATATGTGTGTGTGTGTGTGTGTGTGTGTATTTGAAAGTATATATACACTTTCTTCCAATTTTGTTCAGTTAGCTGAACAATAATTAGAAAAGTTTTGTATTTCTGTATAGTTTAATAATGAGAAAGTTAACTTTGAACTAAAAAAATATAAGAATCATGAACATGTTCTAAAGTAAATATCAAACTTCAAAACTTATAACTATGTTAGAACAAATGGGTACCTACATTTAAATGTGAATTTACACATATCACTAACACCCTTCATAACAGTTAACTGAAAGTGAATCACAGAATTTTATACAACAAAAGTGTAAAAAATCCTGGAATATAGGAGAAAATCTAAATTTGGTGAGATATTTAGCTACACTATCAAAGCAGGATATAGGAATGAAATAATTAATGAACTGGTCTTCTTTAAAATTAATATTTATTGCTCTGTGAAAAGCATGGGAAACAGTATGAGAAGACAGGCCATAGACTGAAAGAATTTATTGCACGAGATTTACCTGATAAAGGAATGTGATTTAAAATACAAAAATAATTATTTAAAAAATTATAAAATAACTTCATTAACAATTGTGCAAAATATTCAGCATGGTGGCACATGCTTATGATCTCAGCAACTCAGGAGCCTATGGTAGGAGAAGAGCAAGTTCAAGGCCAGCCTCAGCAATTTAGTGAGACCCTCTCTCAAACAATTAAAAGGTCTGAGGACTTAGTTCAGTGATAAACCATTCCTGGGTTCAATTCCCAGTACAGAAAAAAAAATGTGGAAAATATTTGAACAAACATCTCATCAAAGAAGCTATACACAAGGAAAAGAAATATAAGAAAAGATGCTCTACATCATAAGCTATTAGTAAATTGCAAATTAAAACAATAATATACACTACAAATCTATTAGACTGACAAGAATCCAAAACATTGACAACACAAAGTGCTTGCATGTATGTGGAAAAAGAAATCTCCTTCACTGCTGGTGGGAATGAAAAATGGTACAGCTAATTTGGAAAACAGTTTGGTAGTTTCTTCCAAAACTAAACATTTTTACCATATGGTCCAACAATTGTCCTCTTTGGAATGTACCCAAATGAATTTAAAATTTATGTCTACACAAAAACCTGCACACTTCTGTTTATAGCAGCTTTATTCATAATTGCCATAATTTGGAAGCAGCAAAGATGTCTTTCAGTAGGTGAATGGGAAAATAAACTGTGGTACATCAAGACTATGGAATACTTTCCAACGGTAAAAGGAAATGTCCTATCTAGCCATGAAAGCATAGAAATAATATTTAAATACATATTATTAAGTAAAAGCTGATCTGAAAAAGAAGCATCATGTATAATTACAATTATATGTCATTCTGGAAAATGAGAAACTATGGAGACAGTAAAAAGATACTTGGTTGCCAGGCAAAATGGGGGAGGGATGAATAGGTGAGAGAAAGAGAACCATTATGACAGTAGAATTATTTTGTATGATATTAAAATGGTAGATACATGTTACTCCAAACACATAAAAGTGTATACCCAGAGTGAAGCTTAATGTAAATTATCATACTGGGTGAAAGTCATATATCCCTGATATTAATAACTGAGCCACTTGTTACAGAATGTATAAAGTAGGGACAGAGGATATATATATATATATATATATATATATATATATATATATATATATATGTATGTATGGCAAATTTCTTTATCTTCTCAATTTGTAGCAAACTTGAAACAGTTCTGAAAAATAAAGCCAAATTAATATATTCACTGAATAAAGACTGGATAAAGTAATGTAATGTAAAAATGAACACTGATTAAAAAATTATTAGAAATTGAAAATCTCACAATGAGAATGAGAGATTTAATAATAACTACAACTAAAACAAATTCCCTTTAAAACTTTAGATGAATTAAAACTAATTAAGTATTTGGAAATATTTCTTATTCAATTTACAACATCTAACAATTTGTGCTCCTGTGGAATAAACATTGTTTCTAAACACAAAAGAACAATGGCAAAAAATTAACCATGTACTAAATCATGTAGGAATTTTCCACAAGCTCCATAATGCAGGAATCACACTCTTTATAAAACTTAATAAATTAAATTTTAATACACAAAATGGCTAATTTGTGGCTAACTGAAATGCATGAACACTCTTTCAAAATATAAGTTTAACATGTCTGTTATGACCTAAGTCCCTAATATGTTTTTTTTACCCTTAGCTTATTCTTTTTTTTTTTAGGCCAGGAAATATGTTTATTATAGCTAATCAACATGATTTAAAGTAATTAGAATTTAGGAAAATCATTAAAAAATATAAAATTTTTACCAAAGTGAGAATATTAATATTTAATATGTTAACATAACTACACACACCATCAACAAATCTGAATAAAAGCTGTTAATGAATTATTTTCACACAGTTGCACTAAAATGTAAACAATAAGCAGTTTAGAATTAAAGCATATTGATACCTAAACAATATTCTTGAAATGCATAAAATTCAACTTTTGCTCTTAATAACAGTTCAATATTAAATGTTACTTTTCTGTTTCTGAATCAGATATTGAATCTTTGAATTATAAAATATTTTACAAGTAGAACATAGAAGTCATGTATTCCCCGTTTTGAATTGACCTTCAGTTGATCTCTAGCTCAAGAATTCGGATTCTGCAGCTTGTATTTGGGGTAAAAAAGGGGAGTTCATAACCCACTTGAATCAAATGTATGGAAGATGATATGTCATGAGCTTTGTCATGTTTTGAACAACCAATAAAAAAATAAAATAAAATTAAAAAAAAACACAAAAACAACAACAAAAAAAACAACTTTCTCTCCAGAGATTACTGGCTTTTAGATGCCTTTCTAAACCCCATAGAGAAGCAGTTTCTTAAGGAAGGGATATGGAAATCAAAAACACTTGAAGGTGGTGGAGAAGAGTAAGGACCTATGTAGATCCTAAGCAGACAGTGCTGTGGGAAACTGAATTCCTGTCCAATCTTGGGTCTTAGAAATGGGCAGTGGTGGGGGTGGGGCATGCTTCTATGAATGTGGAAAATGACTCCATTGAAGCTCTTCTTTCCCCTCCTTTCCTGGCCCAGGGAAATCTGCAAATCTGAGGGGCATGGGGTTTCTAAAAAAGTGTGATGCTAATTGCATCAAAGAGAACATAACTTTAGTTTCCAGATGGAGAGAGGAGTCAATTTGAGACTATAAGTTCTAAAAATTCCTAGCATTTTATAGTAGAGACACCAGTGTACCACTGTACTCAAGAATATTTCAAATCCTATGATCCTTATTTCTTTCCTTTCCCATATATACCAATGTGGATCTGAATCCTGTCTAAACATCAGAATTACCCAAGAGACTGTAAACCCTAAGCCTCATCCTGCATCAATTATATTAAAATCTCCTTCCATGGCCTCATCCATCAGTAGGCTTAAAATTACCTAGAAAATTCTAGTATATGAGCAGGATTGGGATTCATTAATACTATGCAGAGAATGGTACATATGATATTATTTTATCCTAATTGAAGTAGCATAAAATCAGTACTTATGAAGACTATTTATAACTTATTTCATCATATGTGTAATAAATAAGAATGATTTAAGAAATATTTATTTTAAAATTTATGTGGTGGTTACCCTTAGCTTATTCATTTCTACATCACTACTACAGAGGAATTCTGAGGTTTTCAAAGTTATTCCCATGATGTTCTTTATAATTTCTTCAATACATAAAGTTTCAATGTAACTGTGTCCTTATTTTAGCTGTCTTTCATATTCATGAATATTATCTTTTAGTGCATTTTTTCAGTATATATTATGGTTAAACAATATTTAGTTTTGGAACTCTTGATTTTGTTATGTAAGCTTAAGTTTTGTAAAAGTACCTAACTTAAACCATACTCCATGTGTGTTCTCCAAACAGAAACATTTGCAGAATTTACAATTCTGACAAATTATATCTAAAATTAATTTTTTTCAATTCTCACTGTCAGTATTAGGAGACTCTTTTTTTTCTTCATAGCATTCAACAATTTAAATCTTCAGACTAAACATTCTTTCATCTTCATGTGTATAAACTGCAGTAAATTAATTATTATAGTTGTATAAATTTTCAAGAATGTTGACAATCATTTTACATATTTATTCATCATTGGTAATTTGTATCTGTACTACATTAGTTTGGTTATTTGCATATAATTTTCTTAAGAGAGTTTTATTTGTAGAAGATTATAAATATATGAGCATGAGTACATGTTTATATGTTTTAAATAGTACTAATTATTATTATTTAAACAATAAATAATTATTATTATTTTAAAAATAAAACTTTGATATTATATGTGTCAGGTATAAATTTCCAGTGGCAATTACTTTGGTGTTTCCTGATTCTATCCTTGAATTAATTTGAAAATTTTATTATAAAGTAGCATATTCTTTTCATTATGGTTACCCTATTTTGTTTCTTATTTAAGAATTTTTATAATATGAATTAAATAATAGATTGTTATGGTTTCTTGAAAACAATTATTTTCACTGTTAATTTTTTTATCTGATTAGTATCCTTTGTGTATGGTATAGAAGTTTACATTTTTGAAAACAACCAATTAAATTGAATAGTCATTTCTTTTCTCCTTCTCAGATATCGTCTATATGATTCCTGAAGTTCCACATTGGCATAGTATGCCTCTTGGCTCTATAATGACTGCCACCCACCAACTTGTCTCTGTCCTCATTCAGTGTTCTTCAAGAGAACTTTCTCTATCTCCTATTGGCCTTTTACCCTTCCACATACATTCTGGGGGTAAGTCTGTTAAGTTCCATTCAAATCACTGACAATTTAATGTTACATCAGAAATCTTCATACAATTTTGATGAGATTTTGTAATGAAAATTTGGACTTTCTATACACAAAAAGAACTTACATTATTCCCCTTGCTTATGAATTCTTCATATAGGTATGTGTCTTTCTCAAGCAGGTCACAAGTAATTAATCTGAAGAATATTTTCTTTATTTTTGTGTTTAATGTGCTATTTTTTGTATTTAAATGTGCTATCCTTTTATTGTATTGTCTAATTCTTTGTTCCTAAGCATAGAGAAACAATTGTTCATTGAAATTTGAATATTAATCTTTTCATATCTATCACTGTTATCTTAACAACTTTAACCATTTGACTTATTCCTATTTCTTATAACTATTACATATGCTTTTCTTTGTTTCTAAGTACTTCAGGACCTCCCACTTAAAATAATGAAAGGAGATCATCATAGTGGCCATCCTTATCTTGATCCTGATTTTAATGATCATGTTTCCACATTTTAGTATTGATCACTATGATGTTTACTTTAGATTTTTTTGCAGATATGCTTTGTCAGCATAAGGTAGTTCTTTTCTATTTTAAGAAGTGTTTATTAAAAACTATTATCAAGAGTACTATTGAGATTGTATCACATGCCTTCTTTGTAAATTCTCAAATTCTCAATTACTTTTTCTCCTATAAAGCTATTAATGTAATGCATTGTTGATTTATATAAGTACACTACCTTTTATCCTGATATATATATATATATGTGTGTGTGTGTGTGTGTGTGTATATACACACACACACACACACACATATATAACAGAATAAATATATATAATGTGTATTTATATGTATATAAAAATATATATATGTATATATGCATATATACACACATTATATATACACACACATATATATAAAACAGGGTAAAAAAGTATTGTACTTATATAATATAAAATTAACTACTGAGATACCCAATCCAATCTTGAGACCTAATCCAGTCTCCCAAGAAAGAATAAAAGAGATTAATCAATTCATAAGTTGGATCCAATACCTAATTAACTGGTACAGCAGCTGGGTGTCAGAGCAAATCACTCTTATGTCCTTGTGCATCTCCAAGCCCTAGACAGAATAATGTCACAGACCATTTTAACCGGGTGGCTCCTGGCATTATCTGACTTCATTCTGTTTCCCCTCCCCCCTCCCCTCAATACCCTGCAATAAACCACAGCCTTTAAGATTTCATTTCTTCGGTTTTGATTGCTTGAGGTTTGATTGGTCCAGTTCTGACAGGTTTGGTGGCTATGGTGGGTGCAGGGGGTGGCTTTTCTTCTACTTTTTCCTGACAGACCCCAGGAGGGTCGGTCAGTGTTTCAGGAGGTTTACTTGAATCACTGTCCACTTTCTGGGTTTTGCCTCCTATCTGTTTGCTCTGTTGCTGTTCAGAGAAGAACCGCTGCGTGGACTGAAGAACCTCTGCTCTCTGCTTTGCCTGGGGTGCAAACTGTGTAGGAAATGGCTGTGTCATTCTCACGGTGGCAGGGGCTGACTGGAACTGCTTCTGATAGACAATGCTGCTCATTTTGCTGGACTGGCTGTTTGGACTTGTTGAAGTAGCCCGGAAAGGACTAGATGTTGGTGTAGTGCTTCTACCACCGATTGGAGGTGTGCCAGGTTTTATATCAATGCCACTTCCAAAGGCTTTTAGTTCCATTTCAGACATTTTTCCTCCTCCACCCACTTTTTCTTCCAAACCTGACCCATGAGAATTCACCAAGCTAGCCTCCATACTTTTTCTTTTTTTTTTTTTTTTTACATTTTTTTTATTGGTTGTTCACAACATTACAAAGCTCTTGACATATTATATTTCATACATTAGATTGAAGTGGGTTATGAACTCCCAATTTTACCCCAAATGCAGATTGCAGAATCACGTCAGTTACACATCCACAATTTTACATAATGCACTAATAGTAATTGTTGTATTCTGCTACCTTTCCTATCCCCTACTATCCCCCCTCCCCTCCCCTCCCATCTTCTCTCTCTACCCCATCTACTGTAATTCATTTCTCTCTTTGTTTATTTTCCCATTCCCCTCACAACCTCTTATATGTAATTTTGTTTAGCAATGAGTGTCTCCCTTCATTTCCATGCAATTTCCCTTTTCTCTCCCTTTCCCTCCCATCTCAAGTCTCTGTTTAATGTTACTCTTTTCTTCCTACTCTTCCTCCCTGCTCTGTTCATACTTGCTCTCATTATATCAAAGAAGACATTTGGTATCTGTTTTTTAGGGTTTGGCTAGCTTCACTAAGCATAATCTGCTCTAATGCCATCCATTTCCCTGAAAATTCTATGATTTTGTCATTTTTTATTGCTGCATAGTACTCCATTGTGTATAGATGCCACATTTTTTTTATCCATTCATCTATTGAAGGGCATCTGGGTTGGTTCCACAGTCTAGCTATTGTGAATTGTGCTGCTATGAACATCAATGTGGCAGTGTCCCTGTAGCATGCTCTTTTAAGGTCTTCAGGGAATAGTCCGAGAAGGGCAATAGCCGGGTCAAATGGTGGTTCCATTCCCAGCTTTCCCAGGAATCTCCAAACTGCTTTCCAAATTGGCCGCACCAATTTGCAGTCTCACCAGCAATGTACAAGTGTACCCTTTTCTCCACATCCTCGCCAGCACTTGTTGTTGTTTGACTTCATAATGGCTGCCAATCTTACTGGGGTGAGATGGTATCTTAGGGTGGTTTTGATTTGCATTTCTCTGACTGCTAGAGATGGAGAGCATTTTTTCATGTACTTGTTGATTGATTGTATATCCTCCTCTGAGAAGTGTCTGTTCAGGTCCTTGGCCCATTTGTTGATTGGGTTATTTGTTATCTTATTGTCTAATTTTTTGAGTTGTTTGTATACTCTGGATATTAGGGCTCTATCTGAAGTGTGAGGCGTAAAAATTAGTTCCCAGGATGTAGGCTCCCTATTTACCTCTCTTATTGTTTCTTTTGCTGAAAAAAAACTTTTAAGTTTAATTAAGTCCCATTTGTTGATTCTAGTTGTTAACTCTTGTGCTATGGGTGTCCTATTAAGGAATTTGGAGCCCGACCCCACAATCTGTAGATCGGAGCCAACTTTATCTTCTATCAGACGCAGAGTTTCTGATTTGATATCAAGCTCCTTGATCCATTTTGAGTTAACTTTTGTGCATGGCGAGAGAAAGGGATTCAGTTTCATTTTGTTGCTTATGGATTTCCAGTTTTCCCAACACCATTTGTTGAAGATGCTATCCTTCCTCCATTGCATGCTTATAGCCCCTTTATCAAATATAAGATAGTTGTAACTTTGTGGGTTAGTCTCTGTGTCCTCTATTTTTCATTTACTCTTTTGTTCTTCCATGTTCTCTATCTTATAAGGACACTTTCATTCAAAACCCACTCATACAAGTAATTTATTCTAGGAATAATTCCATTGGATATCATGGAAGGCTATATCATTCCATTCCAGAACTCACTTTAATTATAATATGCACTAGTAGATATTTCTACCTATGAAGTAAAATGTTGAGCATCATTCTTGTGTTCTCTTCTTACTTGTACTTGCTTCTTCGCAGCAATAGATATAAAAATGGGCAAACTGTTATATGTTCAGTTTTATTTTTTCATTTTCTAAATAATTCTATAACCATTGGTGACAATAACATATTATGAAACTAGCTGGGTGATGAAGTGTAGGAAGTTACTTTGGATGCTGATTTTGTATTAATAAATATAATTTCACAAAATTATTACAAAAACCAGAGGCGCATCACAGTTTATGTAATTCAGTTACAAAATAGTACAATTTTTTTTCATCTTCCCATATGAAGCCTAAGCTTTAAAAAGGCTGTAAAACATACTAATTTAGAAGTTCTAATGATTTCAAGTATATAAATTCCTTTTACATTCTAACAGATGTGTTTTTTCTGTGTGCTTAACTATTAGCATCTATGCGCTTCAAGTTGTAATAGGAGGAAGGAGTCTAGGGGTTTCAGTCCCATTCTGTTCACCTTCACTCTCCTTCAGGTTGACTTATGAAGGTCAATTAACTCACTTGTCCACCCAGTATTCTCAAATACCCATGAATATATATGTTTCTTGTTATTATTTTCACGTGTACTTATTTTGTCAATATGGTCTCTATTTATTCATCTAAAAGTTACCTAACATGATGGTCATACAACCCCAGGAATTCTTCAGTCATTGCTGTAACATATATCAGCTCCATTTTCCTTGAAGTATTACTAAACTGTAGTTATTATTGGCATTACTGGTTCTTGACAGATATGACACATATATTTTGTAAATATTATGATATATATTTCTCTTTGTATTATACTGATTGTATCCTTGAAATATAATGTCACTTATTTGCAAAGGAAGACCATATTTTGCATTTATCCTATTTTATAACATATATGTATAAAATACACATTTTATACATATAAAATATGTGTAAAAACATTTTTATTAGTACATAAAAAACTCATAAAACTACTATACTACAAAACTCACTCTAGAAGAAAATGTGATAAGCACTTAATTGATTAACTGACTGAATTTTTAAAATTATAACACAGATCAGAGAATTCAACTTACCATGGCAATCACAATCATCTTATAAAAAACAAAAACTAAGTATGAAAAACACATTTAATTAACACCTACTTTTCTTAGTCAAAAATGAAAAGCCTGAAACAATTCCCCTGAGCAATGCTATTTAAAATCAAAGCTAACTGTTAGTTTGCTTTCCCTATTTTGTATTGCTAGAGTTAGGGTTTTTTCCAGGCAACAGTACTAACAGAATATTCAAGGCTATAGCCAGTCTATCCCTCTACCTTTAGACACCCACTAGAGCCAGCCTCAGGCACAGGACCTCCCCTTCCGACCAGCAGACTCCTTGGGAGGCCAGGCCCAACCCAGATCTGCCCACACCAGTCTTCTTGGGATCCAAGCTCACAGTAGTCCTGGGTCCACCAACAGCAGCCACCAGAGCCCGGCCTCAGGCACAGGGCCGCCCCTTCTAACAAGCAGGCTATTGTGGGAGGTCAGGCCCAGTCCAGATCTGCCCACATGGACTTGTGCAGGACCCTGGTCCAGGGCAGGTTCGAGTTCACCTCCCACGCCCACCTGGGAGCATAAGCCTAACCCACTTCCACCTTGGGACATTGCATTCATTGCCATAGCCTTCTCCACGCAATAGCCCCTAACTTTTTGCCAACAGACAGGGCCTAGAAGCAGCTTCATTGCAGAGCAGGCATCCCAAAGAGAGTGTGAGGCCCACCCTTTCATCCCCATCTTGGGGCACCTCAACTATTATCTGAGTTACTCGGCTATTGCTGCCACCACATTTAGTAGCAGTAGCATACATTGAGGGACACCAGCAGGGTCTGGAAGCCCAACATAAAGAAAAGGTACAGACAATCTGCACCAGTACTACAAGAATATAGGGTAGAAACTGTAATATCTCAGATCCACACTGCAAGAAAGGAAGACATATAGACAGCATGACTAAACATGTGAGGAAAGTGCCCCAAACAAACCAGGATACTATAATAACAGAACCCATGGACAGTGAAGTTGATGAAATGTAAGAGAAAAAATTCAGAAGGTTCATGATTAAAATGATCTGTGAATTAAAGAATGACCTAAATGATCAAATACAAGCAAAAATTAATCACTCCAACAAAGAGATAAGAGAGCAAATACAGGTAGCAAAAGATTACTTCAAGAAAGAGATAGAGACTCTGAAAAAAAAATCAGAAATCCTTGAAATTGAAGGATACCATAAACAAAATAAAAAATTATAGAAAGCATAACCAACAGACTAGATCACTTGGAATAAAGAATGCAAGATAATGAAGACAAAGTATAAAATCTGAAAAATAAACTTGATTACACAGTGAAAATAGTAATAAACCATGAACAGAACATCCAAGAATTATGGGACAGCATCAAAAGATCAAATATAAGAGTTATTGGGATAGAGGAAGGCACACAGTTTCAAACCAAAGGAACGCACAATCTCTTCAATGAGATAATGTCAGAAAATTTCCCAAGCATGAAGAATTAGAAAACCAAATACAAGAAGCTTATAGGACACCAAATGTATAAAATTACAACAGATCTACACTAAGACACATTATAATGAAAATGCCTAGCATACAGAATAAGAATACAATTTTGAAAGCTACAAGAGAGAGGAATCACATCACATTTAGAGGGAGATGGATTGGTATCTCAGCAGATTTTCCAACCCAGACCCTAAAGCCAGGAGATCATGGAACAACATATACCAAGCTCTGAAAAAAAAAAAGGATGCCAACCAAGAATCTTATATCCATAAAAACTAAGCTTTAGATTTCATGATGAAATAAAAACCTTACATGATAAACAAAAGGTAAAAGAATTGACAACTAGAAAGCCTACACTACAGAACATCCTCAGCAAAATATTCCAAGAAGAGGAAATAAACAACAATAATGAAAATCAGCAGAGAGAGGGATTACATTAAAGGAAAATCTATTCAGAGGAGAAACCAAGGCACATTAAATACCAAAAATGGCTAAGAATACAAATCATGTCTCAATAATAACCCTAAATATGACCTGAACTCACCAATCAAAAGACATAGACTAACAGATTGGATCAAAAAAAAAAAAAAAAAAGACTCAACATTATGTTGCCTCCGAGAGACTCATCCACAGACTGAAGGTGAAAAGTTGGGAAAAAATAATACCACTCCCATGGACTGCAGAATCAAGCAGGGGTTTCCATCCTCATATCAAATAAAGTAGATTTCAAACTAAAGTCAATCAAAAAGGATAAAGAAGAACACAACATACTGCTCAAGGGAACCATACACCAACAAGACTTAACAATTATAAATATATATGCCCCAAACAATGGAGCAGATACGTTCATCAGAAAAACTGTTCTCAAGTTCCAGAGTCATATAGACCACAACACAATAAGTTTGGGTGATTTTAACACAACTTTTTCAACACTAGATAGATCTTCCAAACAAAAGCTGAACAAAGAAACTATAGAACTCAATAATATAATCAATAATTTAGACTTACCTGACATATATAAAAACATTTCATCCTTCAGTGAGAGAATACACTTTATTCTCAGTTGCACCTGGATCCTTCTCTACAATATGCCATATATTATGCCACAAAGCAACTCTTAGCAAATATAAAAAGTAGAGCAACTACCCTGCATTCTATCAGATCATAATGGAATGAAATTAGAAACCAATTATAAACTAAGAAATGAAAGCTACTACAACATGTGGAGACTAGATAATATGCTACTGAATTTTTAAAAAATGGGTTGCAGAAGACATCAAAGACAAGATTAAAAAATTTTAGAGGTTAATGAGAACACAGACATAACATATTAAAATCTCTGGGACACTATGAAAGCAGTTCTAAGAGAAAAGTTCATTGCATGGAGTTCATTCCTTAAAAGAAGAAAAAGTCAACAAATAAATGACTTAACATTACATCTCAAAGCCCTAGAAAAAGAAGAACAAATCTACACCAAAAGCAGTAGAAGACAGGAAATAATTAAAATCAGAGCTGAAATCAATGAAATTGAAACAAAAAAAAATTGAAAAAATTGACAGAACAAAAATTTGCTTCTTTGAAAAAATACATAAAATTGACAGACCCTTAGCCATGCTAATGAAGAGAAGGAGACAGAAAACTCATATTAATAACATACATGTTGAAAAAGGAAATATCACAGCATCCACTACCTAAAAACAGAAGATAATTAGAAATTATTTTGAAAACCTGTATTCCAATAAAATAGAAAATATAAAAGGCATCAACAAATTTCTAGAGTCATATAATTTGGCCAAATTGAAGCCAGATGATATACACAATTTAAACAGATCAATTTCAAGCAACTAAATAGAATACACCATCAGAAGTCTACCAACCAGGAAAAGCCCAGGAATGGAGGAATACACAGCTGAGTTCTACAAGACCTTTAAAGAAGAACTAATACCAATACTCTTTAATTTATTTCAGGGAATAGAAAAAGAGGGAGCAATTCCAAACTCATTCTATGAGGCCAATATCACCTTGATTCCAAAACCAGGCAAAGACACATCAAAGAAAGAAAAATTCAGACCAATAACACTAATGAACATAGATGCAAAAATTCTCAATAAAATTCTGTTAAATTAAATAGAAAAACATGCCAAAAAGACTGTGCACCACGATCAGGTGGGATTCATACGAGGGATGCAAGGTTAGTTCCACATACTGAAATCAATAAATGTAATTCATCAAATCAATGGACTTAAAGAATCATATGATTATCTCAATAGACACAGAAAAAGCATTTTACAAAATACTGCACCCCGTCATATTCAAAACGCTAGAAAAATGAGGGTAACAGGAACATATCTCAACATTATAAAAGCTATCTATGCTAAGCCCCAGGACAACATTATTCTAAATGGAGAAAAATTGAAGGTATTCTTTCTAAAAACTGGAACAAGACAGGGATTCCCTCTTTTACCACTTCTATTTAACAGTTCTTAAAATACTGGCCAGAGCAATTAGACAGACAAAAGTAATTAAAGGGATACACATAGGAAAAGAGGAGCTAAAATTGACACTATTTACTGATGATATGATTCTATACTCATAAGACCCAAAAAGTCCCACCAGAGAACTTCTAGAACTTGCAAATGAATTTAGCAATGTAGGAGGATATAAGATCAACACTCATAAATCAAAAGCCTTTCTGTATAACAGTGACAAATCCTCAGAATGGGAAAAAAGAAAAATTACCCCATTTATAATAGCCTCAAAAATAATAAAATACTTGGGAATCAACTTAACGAAAGAGGTAAAAAATCTATATAATGAAAATTACAGAACCCTAAAGAAATAAATTTAAAAAGACCTTTGAAGATAGAAAGATCTACCTTGCTCTTGGATAGGCAAAATTAATATTATCAAAATGATCATCCTATCAAAAACTCTAAACAGATTTAATGAAATTCCAATCAAAATCCCAAAGGCATTACTCATAGAAATAGAAAAAGCAGTCATGAAATTCATCTGGAAAAATAAGAGATCCAGAATAACTAAAGCTATCCTTAGCAGGAAGAGTGAAACAGGTAGCATCACTATACCAGACCTTAAACTATACTACAGAGCAATAGTAACAATACAGCATGGTATTGGTACCAAAACAGAAGGTTAGAACAATGGTACAGAATAGAGGACACAAAGACTAACCCACAAAATTACAATTTTCTTATACTAGACAAGGGTGCCAAAACATGCATTAAAAAAAAGATAGCCTCTTTGAACAAATAATGCTGGGAAAACTGGAAATCCATATGCAACAAAATAAAATTAAATCCCTATCTATCACCATGCCAAAAAAAAAAAAAAAACACCTAAATTTAAAATGAATCAAAGACCTAGGAATAAAACCAGAAACTCTGCATCTACTGGAAGAAAAAGTAGACCCTAATCTCCATCATGTGGGATGAGATACCTGAATAAGATGCCTTTGGAGCAAGAATTAAAATCAAGAATCAATAAATGGGATAGAATCAAATTAAAAAGCTTCTTCTCAGTAAAAGAAAGAAACAATGAGGTGAATAGAGAATCTACATCTTGGGAGAAAATCTTTACCCCTCACATATCAGATAGATCACTAATCTCTATGGTATATAAAGAACTAAAAATGTAAGCAACCCAAAAATAATCCAATCAATAAATGGGCCAAGGACCTGAACAGACACTTCTCAGAAGATGATTTAAAATCAATCAACAAATACATGAAAAATGTTCATCATCACTAGCAATTAGAGAAATGCAACACAAAACTACGATTTCATCTCACTCCACTCCGATGGCAGCTATTATGGAGACAACAACAGTAAGTGTTGGCAAGGATGCGGGGAAGAAGGTACACTCATACACTGCTGGTAAGACTGCAAATTGGTGCAGCCAATTTAGAAAGCAGTGTGGAAATTCCTTTGAAAATTGGGAATGGAACCACCATTTGACCCAGCTATTCCCCTCCTCAGTCTATACCAAAGGACTTAAAAACATCATACTACAGGAACCCAGCCACATCAATGTTTATAGCACCAGAATTCACAATAGCTAAATTGTGGGACCAACATAGATGCCCTTCAATATATGAATGGATTAAAAAATGTGGCATATATATATAAGGGAATATTACTCATCAATAAAAGAGAACAAAATCATGGCATTTGCAGGTAAATGGATAGAGTTAGAGAAGACAATGCTAAGTTAGCCAATCCCAAAAAAAAGGAATGCCAAATGCTTCCTCTAATATAAGGAGGCTGACTCATAGTCGGGTAGGGAGGGGGAACATGGGAGGAATAGACAAACTCTAGATAGGGCAGAGGAATGGGTGGGGAAAGGAGGGGGCATGGGGTTGGAAATTATGGTAGAATGTGATGGACATTATTATACAAAGTACATGTATGAAGACACAAATTGGTGTGGATATACTTTGTATACAAATAGAGATATGAAAAAACGTGCTTTATATGTATAATATGAATTGTAATGCATTCTACTATCATATATAAATTAAAAATTAATTAAAAAATAATTAAGTCTATATGGATTTATGAATTTTTATTATTCTCTGATATAGAGACTGTACTTTACAGAACCAAGAAGTTCTAAATAGTCTCATTATAAAATTATTCTAAAGTATGTCCATCAAAACTCCCATGCATGTCATCTTCTTATATATTAATTGTTAAATTTCTCTAAACTTTCCCAAAGTTAAACACATTTATTGCGCCAACAACTCTGGGTAATACTCTGTTTCATTCCATCATATTATCAACTGATCTATGCCACAAAACAAAGTAAAATTTACTTTTTGTCACAAAATAAAATATAAGCACATTGACAAAGAAGAACAGAGTACAATGGTAGAAATCTGAGTATTTTAGAGAGGAGTTAACATAATATGTATACAAGTAGTATCTAAGGCCCATATTGTACATTAAACATGCCACATTACTATTGATGTTTTTATCTTATGTTAGAAATATCAAATTCATATAATAAAATGTAATTTATGTACAAATATGACATGTATAATATATATGCATATGTGCACACACAATAAGACATGAAAACCAAATTAAAACAACAGTAGCATAATTAATAAAATCAAAATAAAATTACAAAACCTTTAGTTGAAACACCGAACAATTCTAAGACAAATAGTTTACTTTCTAAATAAATGATATATAAAAAAGAATCAATACTGTAAAATATTTCATTTCCCGAGTTAACATGCTGATTTAAGTTAATACAAGCAAAATCCTAAAGAAAATGCAAATTTAGAGAGAAAAAGAACATTTGTGGAATCAGTGGTATAATTGAAGTATTTATTGAAGATCATATCATATGTCTAAGTCAGATATGCAAGCATGGTACAGTTCAAAAAATCTACAATGTGACCAAAAAAGGACATCCTTTTTTTACTGTTGTGTGTCTTTTTATGTGCACATATGGGAGGGTGGCAGTGATGAGCAGTTGGAAGACTGAATTGTTGACTATTAATACAAATGATTTATGAAAGGGTAAACTAATCAGTAATATCTAACAGGAATTTCTTTTCAGAGTGTACTTTTCATTGTGTGCAGAATAAGAAAATATTCACAAGATTAAACGGAATAGGAGTATATTTCTGCCTAAGTTATTAATTTGTGGTATTTACCATAATCTGAACAAGTAATTTAAATTCTTTTAGTAAGCTCTTTATCCATAGATAGGTATATATAATTCTGAATTTTTAAAATTAATTCTGTCTTTCTACACATGGAAAAATACCTTGAAATAATCTTATTAAAAAGTATATATATATATATATATATATATATATATATTAAAATTAAGTATATACTAAAGTTTGGTTAATAATATTTATTTGTATTGTGATTATTAAAATGTAATGGTAAAAATAAAACAAATAATAGAATAGGGAACCCTGACAATAGCTAAATATGCATGGTGTTTATCCTGTTCTAGTAATGGATTTTTCCTATAACCCTATTAAATAGGTAGTATCACCCTTAAACCTTTTTAACACAATACAGAAAAGCTGAGTAAACCTTATCACAGCATATAGCTATGAGGATATGCAGCATGAACTCTAATCCAGAACAGTGAGCTTTAGATTTCTAGCATTTTTTAAAGTTCTAGGGTAAAGATATAATTCATATACATTTAAATTCACAATTCTTAACTGTTTAATTCAATTGGTTTTTAATTTAAATTTGTTTTCCTATCTGGTAAATGAGACAAAAGCATACACATTTATGAAATATCATGTGATGTATTGATACATATATACATTGTGAAATTGCCCTAATACTTTTATTAGGGTAAACATATCTATGTCCTCAAATATTTATCATTTCATTATGGTGAAAATGTTCAAAATGCCTTTTTCCAGCTTTTTGAAGTATACAGTATATATGCATGTAACACTCTCCATATCTATAATCACCTATTTTCTGCTGAAGTATACCAGAACTCATTTATCAACTTTTCCTCATTCTTCTCTCTCCTCTACTCTCCCCATCTCTGGTAATCACCATTCTATTCTCAACTTCTATGAAATCAACATTTTTTTAAAATTCCACTTATGAGTGAGCTCTTGCACTACTTGTCTTTTTATGCTTGCTTACTTAGCACAATGATTTCCAGTTTCATTCATATTGACACATATGATAGAATTTCATTTTTAAAAGATGAATAAAATTGTGTATATGGACTATATTTTGTTTATTCATTCAGCAGTTGCTGGTCACTTAGATTGTTTCCATTTCTTGGATATTGTGAATAGTGCTCCAATAAACAAGAAGGTGCAGATGACTCTTCAGTATAGCAACTTATTTTCTTTGGATGTATATCTAGTAGTGCTCAATCATATGGTAGTTCTATTTTTAATATTTTAAGGAACCTCCACAGTCTTCTTCATAATGGCTGTACTAACTTACATGCCTACCAACAGTGTGCAAGTATTCCTTTTTCTCCATATCCTTTCCAGTACCTGTTATCATTGTTTTTGTTTTTAAGATATATCACATTTTTTCAATTTTTGAAATTTGTAGTTGGACATTTATTTATTTATTTTTATGTGGAGCTAAGGATCAATCCCAGTGCCCCCACGTGCTAGACAAGCACTCTACCACTGAGCTACAACCCAGCTCCTCATTAGTGTTTTGATCATAGCCATCCTTACTGGAAAGAGGTAATATATCATTGTGGATTTTATTTGCATGTCCCTATTCATGGGATGTTAGGCTTTTTTCAGATACATGTTAGCCATTTCTGTCATCTTCTAAGAAATATCTATTTGGGTCTGTTGCCCATGTTTTAATCAGCTTATTTACTTATGTTATTGAGTATTTGGAGTTCCTCATGTAAACTATTGTGCTGGAGTACACCAGAACTCATTGATCAACTTTTCCTCATTTTTCTCTGCTCTACTCTCCCCAGAAATAACCTTATCAGAAATATAGTTTGAAAATATGCCCTACCATTCTGTAGGTTGTCTCTTCACTATGTATATTGTTTACTCTGTTATACAGAATTATTTAGTTTGATAATTCTATTTGTCTATTTTTGGTTTTGTTTCCTATATTTTTAGCCTTATCTAAAATTTTTTGCTCATTTAGATTACATGAATAATACTGATTCTTTCAATACATGAACATGGGATGTTGTTTATTTTTTTTCTTCCATTTCTTGTATTAATGCTTTATAGATTTCATTATAAATGTCTTTCATCTCTGGATATTTTATTTTTATAGCTATTTTAAATTGAACTCAGTCCTTAATTTTTCTTCCAGATAAATGGCTACTGGTTCATAACACTGCCACAAATTTTTGTATGTTATTTTGTTTTCTGCAACTTTATTGAAATCACTTATTAAATGTAATAGTTGATTAGTGATGTCCTCAGTGTTTCTAGATATAAGGTCATGTCATGCTCAAACAGTCAAAATTTAGCTTCTTCTTTTCCACTGTGAATATCCTGTATTTCTCTTTTTTGCCTGATTGCTCTAGCTAAGATTCCCAGTACCATGTTGAGTAAAAGTGGTAAAAATACATTTCTATAAGTTCTGACAGTTAGATAGATATTAACATAACTACCACTCAAACTATGTTATAGACCAGCTCTAAAATCTCAGAAAGTGCCTTCATCCTTTTTTCCACAGTCAATCCCTTTTCCCAAGGAAGGAGTCATTATTCTTGCTTAGTTATGCCTCTCCTTTAACTTGTTATAAATGGAAATAACATTTTACTCTATATAATGTTCTTAAGCTTCACCTATCCTGTGATGTATTCAACCATCCAATTTTTTTTTTACTGAAAACTAGTATTCCATTTTTGAACATACCGATTCTTTATTCATTTCTGCATTGTTGGACATGTGGTCATTTCCTTCTTTAGAGGAAGAGGCAATTCTAAGTAGGGAAAGGGAGAAGGAGAAAGGGAGCAGGAGAGCCAATTACAAATAAAGCTTCTCTAAACATTCTCACACAGACTATTTTGTAATACTATCTTTTCTTCTCTCCAAGGTGAACACTGTATAGAATTGCTAAGTCAGAAAGAAGATATTAACTTCCTAAGAACTGGCAAAGGGTTCTACAAATGGCTGTATCATGTTACACTTTTATTACCAATGTATAAATCTTGATTGTTCCATTTCTTCCTCAACTTAGTTTTCAGTCTTTCTAACTTTAGTTATCATTGGAGGTTTGACTGGGGCATTTTAATTGTTGTCAGATATCTAGGTCTTAACTTCTGTATGTCTTTATATATAATGATGAGAAATACTCTTGATTTCTGATGACATAGTATAAACCCCACTAATTCACAAAGTGGGCAGCCAGATTAGAAGAGCTAGTAAAATTTGAGTACACTACTGAGAGAAAATAAAGTTCTCTGAAGAGAAAAAAAAATGGTAGTTATGGAGGAGGTGTGCCTAAAATTCAAATTGAACTTTTCTTCTTCAAATCAAAATGGAAATTTCTTTCATAAATGATTAAATTCCCAAGAGGATAGCTAACTGAATGAAGCCCAGATCATTTTAATTTGACCCCAAAAGTTAGTTTTATTTTCTTTTTTTAGGTGTTTGTCCTCAGGGTTTCTGTCAAAAATTCTGACTATGAGATTGCTAAGAGAAAAGATGGAAGCGACAGGTACCACAGGTGAAGAGAATAACTATATGAGTTAAATCCTCCAAGGCCCAATTATCAGCTGTAAAAATTGAAGAAGTCAGAAATGTTTCCAACTTCAGAGATTCAATTTTAAATTTATTTTGCTTCATATCTCAAATATTAGGAACAATAAATGTTTTATCTACAATTGAATTAAGAATTTTTATTGAAGATAATACACTTTCTATTGTTACTTGTTATCTTTAATTAATTGCAGATGATTATAATTTTAATTCACTTCTGCCCTATATTTTGTTACTAAAAATCAGATTCAAAGCCTTACAAAATTTGTGCTTTTAAATATAGCATAAGAATATACACACCAGAGGTTATTTTCCAAAAGTAAAAAGAAATGGGAAACTCTGTAAATAAAGTTTGAAACAGTTTTGTTCTCATCTTTAAAACTCTCATCATTTTGTAAGAAAAATTAATAAAATCAGTTTCCTAAGAATTATCATTGGAAAATTTTTTTATTAATTCATGAAGATAGAATTTTATCCCTTTTTTAAAAATATGAAGATAATCTCTTGTTATTTTTGTCTTGTAGATAATGGCATTGTTGATTCTGATTTTTTAAAAAGAAAATCAAATAGAGCGGTTTATTTTTCTCAAATATAAATACAGAACAATCTCAAAAGAAATTTGAGATTAATTTACACATATCAAAAGAGAAAATAGTATTTTATGTGTTATCTATCAAAATTTTAGTGAATATAAAATATGGAAAGCAGAAGGCACTGAAATCTAAATGATAAATTGTAAACCAAGAATAATGATTATATTAAAATTTGATATTATGGAGGAGAAACCCTCAGTAGAAATTTAACATTAGTGGCAGGTTCTGTGGCACTTCCTTGTAATCCCAGCAGCTCAGGAGTCAGGAGGATTTACAGTTTAAAGCCAGCCTCACTAATTTAGAGAGGCCCTTGGTCACTTAGCATGACTTATCTAGAAATAAGAAAAGCTGGGGATGTAGCTCAGAGGGTTAAGTGCCCATGGTTCAATCTCCCAATACCAAAGAAAAGAAGAAAGAAAAATGAACATCAGTGAACTTAACCATTCTACTGAATATTTCAAAGTAATTTGCTGTTCATTATACCTCATACTACCTAATTAAAGAAGATTCTACAAATCACCCTACGTTTACGGAGTCGACCATTTATTTAAAAGAAACAACAAATGAAAGCCAAACAAATAAAATCAGTTCAGATGAACAAAATCATAATTTCTGACTTCTCAAAAGTTAACTCAGAGAATTATGACAACTGAGTTTTCCATGTTAAGCAGAAACAAGACAAAATGTAATTTTAAGTCAAATTCCACATGTTGTATACTATAGGAATTATCATTATAGAAAACAACATTTAAAATGTAAATAAAGCAGAATGTAACTAAATATTGTCTCATAAAAATCTAAATGGTTGTTAGTGAAAAGTAAATATGTATCAGTTTTTAAAATAAAATTAATTGGACGAAGTTGGTAGAGTACTTGGCCAGTATGCACAGGCCCTGAGTTCAATCCCCAGCACCACAAAAAAATAAAATAAAATAAAATGAACTTTGTCAATGTGATTAAGATGCAAGATTAAAAAAAAATAAACTGATCAGGTGATTTGCTTATCATTTTTTTTATAGCAAGAATATTAAGAACATAATTTTCTACCTGTTTCAAAGAATTCTTATAAATATAAAAATTATAATTTTCAAAAGATTTGTTGTGTATTTGGTTTGAGCACTGTCTTATGGAAGAACAGAAAACAAATATCAAAGTACTAGGCTAGGGCTACACATATTAACAAGTGTAAAATACTTTTAAAATATGTTTGACAAATCACAATGATATTGGTTGCATTTGAAATAGCCTTTCAGAAACTCACAAGAAGATATTCATGGATACACAAAAAGGAAAAGCAAAACGATAAATAAAGTAACTCACAATAAACCAACCACGCCAAAGTCAAAATCTAGGCAGAACAATAATTTTAATTTTCAAGGAGTCAAATTAACGAAAAAACAAAAGTTTCTAAAGTTTTATTATAACAAGTGAGCTCCATTAAAGACACAACACTTAAGATGCACCTCTCTTCTGCTGACTTAAGGCTTTCAAGATAACACAATCAGGAAACTGGGCATCTGTCACTTTCTTATACCATATGAACTTTTTTAAAGTTGGTGAGACACCTTTCCATATGTAGTCACCTTACAAATGAAAAAAAAAAAAAACCTAGACAAGTGCCATTTTTCTTATAAATAAATTAGGTCGAAATGTGGAAAGAATAACATCATGGAGCCACAGAGGAGATAATGTGGAATAAGGGGGAAAGTAGAACATCTGGAATCTGAGGAATCATCACAGCCTTTAAGTAGTAGGGGATTGATTAACATATTCAAATATATTAGAATAAAGAAGCTTTTTACCAGGAGATTAAATAAAACCTTGTAAGGTAAGAAATAATCTGAGGAAAAAATACATCCCGTAGCTGGATTCTGGGTAAAGATGGTAAATTCACTGATCTAGTTTTTAATTCTTGATCTAATCTGACTCCATTATAAGACCTCATTGGTATAGTAATTATTTCTTATAAAAGGAATCAACTCATCATGTTCAGAAGAGGTAACAAAGATATGATGGAGTTCACATGGATAAGCACTCATTTCCATAACAGAGCTGAGAAAACAAATTTATTCTAGAAGAAGGGAAATCCAAGAAACCACTCAACATTCCAGAGAATTCTCATGGCCTCAAATTTAATGTTGAGGTAGGAGGAGGACTCAAAAGAATATGGACTAATAATCTGTTTGGAAGTAGTTAGATCCATAAGTCTCTTTCCAACTTCACAATCTCAGCAAATAATTCACTCCTCCTTTCCAGACATTTTACAGTTTATTATATGGAGAAGTACTCATGACTACAGGACACCAGAGTTAAGGGCTTCACCCAAGCCTTTAATCTGTTGAAAAGAAATTTAAAATGGCTTATTTGGAAAACATGAAAAACGGCTGACAGTAAAGATACAAAGATGATGACAAACCATCCCTCAATAAATGACCAGCAAAATCATTCAGGAAAGATCAAAATTGATATATTCTTTCATATATGCATTTTTATTCTACTCTCATAGAAATTTTTTTTTATAATTTTTATTGATTTTTTTTTTTATATATTTGTTCCAAGAGCTCAAAGTTATTCTCTCAGGGTTCATTTTTTAAAATGCTATTTTTGGAGCTGGGGATATAGCTCATTTGGTAGAGTGCTTGCCTCTCATGCACAAAACCCTCAGTTCAGTCCCCCACAACACACACACACACACACACACACACACACACAAAATGCTATTTTGTTCTCAATTCCTGGATGCACTACATCTCATGTCTACAAGGCAATCCAATTTTTATTCCATTTTTTGTTTTCTCCATATTTCATAGACTGTCTTCATTTTTTGTTGTTTTTTTCTATTTTTTGTTTGTTTTCTTCTTTCTATTTTATATTAAAAGGTTATGTAAAAATAATGATTTTTATATACATCATCATTTGAGTATTGAAATCACCATTTAACAGTGTTGGTTAACTCTTTCAACAATATTATTGAACATTAGGTAAGTACCAAACCTGAACTTTCCGAAATGGACATGCAACTTCTCACACCTCTAAGGGATTTAGACCATCTAGACTGACTTCTGTAGGATGGGTTTCATTGGTTAAGCTGACTTATAAATCTGACAGTTATATCACTTGTGCATCTCTGGGTCAAATGGAGCTAGGCGGTGAGAAAGTAGTGTATTATAGGGTTCTGAAGTGAACCACCTAGACTCTAAGTGCATTCATCCATTGGTGAGATAACTGGGCTAGTTCTCATGATGATGTTGGAGTTCAACAGCAAAAGCCATTAGCCCATATGACACATCCACAAAAGCAAAGATCACTAAAAAATATGCTTTAAAAAAATTACAAAGTATCACCAGTCCAAGAGATAATGCAAATGAAACAGGAGCTTCAGAACTATTAAAGGAAAAAAAATGGAAAGGAATAAACATTTAAAAATATTAATTAAAGGAAATTTTCCAAGAAGAAATGACCTAAATAAAAAGCTCTCTAAAAATATCCAGCAAAATGATTGATGATGCACTCACTCAAAGCACTTGTGAAATTGTATAAGAGATAAAACTATTTGCATTAGGAACAATGGGAATTTACAATTCATTTAAATTCTTAATTTAATGATAAATGTTTAACCAACAATAAAAATTCTTTACAATTCTAAACTAAATGTTAATCAGACTATAATTCTTTGTCTACCAAAATTAATAATTAAGTGTGAGTTCATGTAAGGGATGGCCTTAGGCCTTAACCTAAGCAACTCCATTTTAAAACTCCATTTCAAAATAAACCTGCAGTCTCACCAGGCAAGCCACAGAGCCCTCTGATGTGTCAATCAGACATCGCCTGATGAAACAAGTCACTTTCCACAACCCTGATAAGAGGCAGAAGGGCATCCGGGCAGAAACCACCAGACCATATGCCCTCTTTAAGATGTAAGATGTCACTAAGAAACCTGGTAACAGCTGATAGGGATCCAAAGGGCCAGAAGAAGCTCCCAAAATTTAGTATAAATAATAGAACAAATGAACAGACATTCAGCCAGCCGCCACTGATGCACACAAGCCTGAGAGCTTGATGAGGACCTGGACTGACATTCCAACTCTTCTCATCATTTGCCTGATCCTCTGCTCATCCTCACCGCTCTCAAACTCTATAGCCACTCTTGACTCTGGTGAGAAAAGGACTTCTCCTTATGACTGTGTCCTCAGCCAGCTGTAAATTCCATCCCAGGAGAAGACTTTAAGGGTTCTTGACCTGCTCACTAACCTCTAAGTGAGTGTGCATCTGCTGGACTTGAGACCTAAGACTTAAAACTTTAAGTCTATCACTTAAGCTTAGTATGCACAGGGAATGTCTATAATAGGTCTGTAATGATTAAATGTGTTTGTAGTGCTTAGAGTTAACTTGGAATTGTTTGCATTAAATTGATCATGTCTATTGCAATGTCCAGCATTGCATTTTCTTGATTCTCATTTTCTTGATTAAGAACCTATAGACAAAAATTGTTTTAAGTGATTTGAGTGAATAAAACATTGAAAAGGGCAGATGCACGTGGACATGCTTTATCTCTCCCTTTAACTGCAGATGTCTCACTTTTGCCCATTGCAACAGTGCAGAATAAAGACATTTTCCTACATGAAATGTTTCAATAAACTTACTTCCCCTTTATATTTTTGCAGGAGGTTTTTGGAAATGTTGATAAAGCGAACCAAGAAAAAAACAGGAAGTTCCAGAAAAGACAGAGGTAAAAAGAATCTCCAGATAGTTGTATGCTATTCATAAAGAAAATAGAGTCACTTCAGATAGGAATTAAAACACATAGTGCATTAAAATCTAAGCAAAAAAAAAAGGCTAAAACCTTTAAATTTTGTATAATCTTGAGCTCCATGAAAAACTAAAACTAATTATGTAAACATAATTATGCTTTTTTACATGGCTTATTTTGGAATATTATCTATAGTCATTATGTAAACCTTTAGTATTGAGTGAAAAAATATATCAACATAGGCATATATAAATAAGAGAAAAATGGAGAGGCAGGAACTGAAGGGAAGGAAGAAGAGAAAACAAACCTGATCTTCCACAACATTTAATCATAATAAAATTAATAAAAAAGAAAAATATAAATGAGACAGTGAACAAATATAAAACACCATGTTTCCTATGAAAACATGGAATTAAACATCTAAATAATCAGGTATAATACTTGAGGACTATGAAATTGGAGGTGGGTTAGAGCTGAGCACTATATGTATATTTGTGTGAGTGGTGCTGGAGATCAAACCCAGGGCCACTCACAGGCTAGGGGAATACTCTGCCACTCAGTGAATTACAACTCCAGCCATTTAGATATATTTTAATGATAAACTCTGTAGAAGTAAATTATTCTGAAATTTGTGAATATACACCTTTGAAAGAAATAAAACAAAAGAGAAAAAGGAAGAGAAAAAGATTTCACACAAAAAGCAGTAATAAAAATTTTAACAGGATGTTCTATCAAAAGAAGAAACAAGGTTTAGAAAGAAACCCAAAGCATTTCAGAGGAGTGAAATTTATGTTATGAATGAATCTCCATAATTAACCCATAAAGCTGTGAGGAGAAAAGAAAAGAAAGAAAAGAAAAGAGAAAAGAAAGCTTTACCCTGCCCCTCTCCTTTTTACATGTAACCAAGAGAAATCCCTGGTCATCAATTTACATACAGTATTTCAGCCCTCTGGCTAAAAGGTTGGGGTTTCCTGGCTTGAACCAGGTTTGAAAGCTGGGTTACTCCGGTTCCCTTCACTATTAGAGATGAACAACTTCAAAAGAGAAAGAATTTACCTTGGATCATGGTTTCAGGAATTGAAGTCCAGGATCCTAACCAAGTGGAACCTCACTGCTCAAGTAGGAAGAGCAGGTCAGCTCACTTCACCACACCCAGGTAGTAGCAGGGAAGAGAGGCACACTTCTGATATCCCCTTTAAAATCACGCCTCCAGTGACCTCACTTCCTTCCACCTGTCTCTGTGTCCAAAAGGTTCCTCCGCCTCCCAGTAGTCCTGCAGGCTAGCAATAAAGCCTTTAATGGATAGGCATTTGGAAGACACAGTTCAAACTACAATAAAACCTTACTGGCCCATGCTGTTTGCATCGGTGATAATCTTTTTTATCTGAGTTTTTCATAATACTTATCTATTTCATAAGTTTAATGAGAAGACTGCAGATGCAGGAACAACTCGTGTTCCTCCTTCAAGGGAAGTGACGCTGCACTCCCACAACTCCCCCTCAAGGAGGGCTTTTACAACTCTAGTTTTTAAGTCAGAAGTGCCAGAGTATTGCTCCAGTAATGAAAATGAGGATAAGTCCCACTTTTTTTTTCTCCATTAAAGGCAAAAACTCAAGGAATCCTTGTCCATCCTCTAGAAGGAAGAAAATTTAAGTAGGAAACCAAACTGTTTCGGGTTTATTTTTACAAAATGTTCACCTTTTGTTTGAGGCTGTTTGCTTGTTAGTTACTTGCTAGATATTAACAATTTGGACAAAATTTTAGAGCAAAATTGAAAACGTGGTTTCTCAAACAAGGAATATGATGTTTCTTCTGGATATTTCCATGAGCCTTGAGTTTTGCTTTTATGTTTCACAGAGTGTCCTTCCTTGTAGGTATGCCTGTCTCTACATTTAGGCTTTTTATATAAGACAATTGGATTAGGGTCCATGCTAAGGACTTCATTTTAATAAAATCACATTTATAAAGACCTTAACTCTAAATAAGTTCATAATCTGAAGAACTGGGGATTAAGACTTTAACAAATGAATTTAGAGGGCCATATTCAAATGATTACACTACCAATAGTTATCTACTAATGGAAAGAAATCTCTCTTCTGTTTGGAAGTTATGTGTTAGAGAAATAATAAGCAAGTGTCTGAGTTTGAGAAATTCTCATTTGATGCAAATATTATTTTTCTTGTGCTTGATGAATTCTGAAAACTTAAATATTATCCACCTGTGGAAAATGGTAGTTTCCTTTGCCCATTACTACCTCTGTATTTGCTATATATTTTACTTTTAAAATGTTTATCTAGCTTATGATATTCTGCTTTATTACCAATTGTGGTTGTGATAGCCTCTTAAATCCTATTGAAAAGACAAGAACATTCTTTCTCTTACTTGCAGCAACAATAATAGAACAAAGACTATTATTTTATCAAAGCAATGTTTTACAGGAATATTTCTTTATTATGCAACTAATTTAGTCAAAGTCCAACTAACAAACTAATCTTTAGACATACCAAAGAAAGAGGTAATGTACAATTATTCTGTTTTTTTTTTTTTTCTCCTAGAATCACTTATCCAGAGGTCTATCTTGGAAGAGCCCTGAAATTTCCTCTTTGACCTCCCCTCTTCCTCCTGTCTTAGGGGATCAGGTGCTTTGTCTTTTAAGACAAATGACTTTCCTACAGGATCTGTTCTGCTACTCCATTTAACTCAACTTCTTATTTAAGATGCTATCCATTAAGATTCCACTTTATTTTTCTTTTCATCATCTTTGAGCCTGGGTATTCAGGGAGCAAAGATACAGAAAGGTATTTTTGGCTTTACATAATTTTAGCAACTATAATCTAAAATTATAGAAGTACATAAGTACATGAGCACCTTTTTTTCTAGGATTGAAAACAACTCAGAGACTTAAGACTGGGACAAAATACACCCTATATAAACTGAAAATTATGCAACTTTATTTAATCATTTTGTTTATTACTTAGTATAGCTTTGCATTTACCAACATAAGTATTTGCACATTTCTTCCTAAGTTTATTCTTAGGCATTTTACATATTTATTAGCAACAGAGCTAAAATTGTTTTATAGAAAAATATTTAATCTTTTATATTATGTCTGATAGCTCCTTAATAAAGGAGCTGTATTAATTATGAGTAATAATAAAATAATTACTAGTATTATAGATATCCTGTCCTAGAAAGACTATTAATAAAACATCTTGTACTTTCCTCATTTTATATCATTCTCAAAAATTAAAGTAGTAATAGCTGTTTTTATTTGTTATGCATTAGAAATTGTGATCAGCTTTTAAGGTATGTACCAATACTATAATGATTTTACAGAAAAGGGAAATGAAGCTCAACAGGATTAACTTACTGAAAGGGCTAATGCTATTTACTATGCATTGGAGCTAGAAATTTTAACAGAGGGTCATTGACTTCAAAGCTCCTTCAATAGTTCTTTTATTACCAATATTTTTCTAAGGTTTTAAGTGTCATTTCATCTCCCAGAAATTACAAAATAGTTTTAGAAATAAACATTGTACTAGATCTCTTTGCCTTAATGTAATGGTGATGCCAAACTCATGAGCATTTAATTTAACTTTTCATTTAATTTCTACTTTTTAGCACCAACATCAGTTTGATAATATAAAGGGAGGATTTAAGGTCAGTTTTCAGAGGCTTGGATTCTTACCTGGAAATCCTACCTATGGCAGTCTTGAATTTTCTGCTCTTGGATAAGACACACAGTGTTTCCCATGGTTGTGAACATTAAGATTCTTGACAAAATACTTGTATGTATTGCACATATGTGAAGGCCAGAGGTTAGATTAGTTTCCAGTTGTGACCAAGAAGAGGTGGTCCAAGATGAATACTTGCCTCTTAGCCCCGCCTCACTTTTATAAGATACTGTTTCTCCCCAGTGTAGATTTCTGAAACACCATATCTCCAAACAATCAAGGCCATTTTGTTTTCTATAAAGGAAGTTTCACCTTCTGCAGCCACCATGAAAAAAGGAGATAGTGTCAGGTTAATAGCCTTTTCAATAGGACTTGGCGGAAGATGGAGTTAGTCCTCGAGAGAAATCTATACATCTTTCCTAAAATGGTCAGGTCGATCTCTTGGTTCTTGCAAAGATTATGGTAATTTACCCCTATGATAAAACCTTCTGCAGTCCAGTATGCAGAACATGGCTAAATTTTAGGGCAGTATTGTATTATGTAGATAATATTTCTCATATTTGATGACTTATTTCAGCAAATGTAAAACAAACTTGCATGCAAAATTCAATAAATGTAAACATATGCAACGTGCATGTATGAATATATCACAGTGAATCACACTTATACAAAATTATAATTCACCAATTAAAAAATAAATAGGAAGGAAAAAAAACAGTAATAAGAGGAATGGTGTCGCGACCCCTTGCCCGCAAGGAAGACGCAACAACAGGAATCTTCTTTCAGCCGTTTATTCAGGCCCCTGATGTTTCTTCTTCTCCCTCTCGGACGCCCCTCCCAGCCTTAATAAAGCATCCCAAGCCCCAATGCGAAGCTGCTACGTGGAGCTTTCTCATAGGGTGTTAAAAAATCACGTGCCAACTCTCCCAAATAAGGAGTTGTTTGTCACAGACCACAGCGGAGCCAGCGCCATCTTGTAATGGTGACCACAGTCCGAAGAAACGGCTCACCACAGTTCCCCCTTTTGTTTTCTAAGAACAACACAGGAGAGAGTAGAGGTCCTATCCCACTGTGCAGAAGTGGCTGCATAGTATGGCTCAGCCCCAAGGAGGCGCCTTCCCCAGATCTGAGGCCATATCAGCCGACGCTTTTCTCCGTGGGACGGGGGGCGTGGATGCGTCTAACCCGCATACAATAGGACATGCTCTCCTTGAGGTCCACTTCAAGGATCACTCAAGTGCAGTGCCTTGCCTCGCATCCGGTATCGTGACGATGGTGGACGAAGGGGGATAGCTAAGGCTGAACTGTGGCTGTATAGAAATACAACGATAAACAAGTTGATAACACCCTAAAAGAAAGGCACGGGTCTTAAGGCGATAGAAAAGCACTAGTGTGGAAACCCATCTGCGTGCAATGGTAGGAAAGCCGGCAGAGTGCAAGGGCTTTCCAACACTAAGAGAATAACAAGGAAAGACATGTCGATCCCAGTGCAATGTCCGTAAGACTTGGGGTGCGACGACCATGTCAAAGATTTACTGTTTAATTTGCGCAAGCCAAACTTGAGGTGAGTTGCCATTTTCTAAAGCTGCAAGAGCTTGTATGATCATAGCTTTATCGTGAGCATTGCGGGCCTTGAGGCGACAGAGAAACCACAAGCAGAGGAACCATACCGAAGCAACACATTGCACCAAAAATGCCTACCCCCACCCACTCTTTAAAAACGGAAAAGGCAGAGGATATCCAATCGGTGAATTGACCCAAAGTTACGGGATCGACATGGGTACTGTTCAAGACAGCTATCTGGGTTAGTTGAGACTGGATCATGTCTTCCGCTGCCATGGACCAATTTCCGGCCAAGTATTCGCCAATGATACGGGAGGCATTCCTGGAATCATTAAATCTGACAGAGGTTATACATAAATGTGCACGTTGGTCAACACAGCCCAAAAGCACCAAATCAGCCAATTCTTCTACCTGAGCTTGGAGTAAATCTATTCTTTGGTTGGCAGCTAAAATCCCTGACAAAATATGTTGATTAATTGTATTCTGGGATTCAAGTATGGTGGAAGTTTGTTGAACAACTTGATTAATGGTGGCAGCAGTCTGCACTTGACTGGCCATGGCCACTCCGGCCGTGACCGCTGCAGCAGCAGATACCGCCACGGCTGTCACTATAGCAGCTGTGATTCCAAAATCCCTGCGGACTCTAAGTAGCTCAACAATGGGGAATTCGTCAGGGTCCGCAGTGACTGGGATTGGGACAAAAGTTGGAATTTTCATAACCACCGCTACAGTCCAAGAACCATCCCAACACTCAGATAAGAGACAGGTAACATTAGAACAATCCAGCACCCCTGACGAGGTGTCATTAGCCAAAAGGAGTAAGAACGGGGATTGGACACAGACCATTGCAGGGGGCAATGCGGCATTATATAACAGAGAGTTGAACGAAACAGATGTGAGTCTTTTACCTCGTTCACTCTCCCTAACAGTGCCAGAAACATTAGCCAGCCAACTTTTGGCTCCCAGCAATTGAGCCAGTGCAGAAATATCAGCTGAAGCCCCCTTTTCATTGGAGATCAGCCATTGAAACCAGGACCAACCCACTCCTGTAGAGGAGTTGACACTGTTGTTAAAGTTATAAACATACCTCTTAAGAGAGGGGGAAAGGGAGAAACCTTTAGCAACTTGACGTTGCTCCCAAGAATGATCCTGACAAGGCGTAAATGTTGGGGGGAAACCAAGATTAGGGGTACAGTAAGGAGAGGCCTTAAAATGGGTGGCATTATAAAGACTATTAGAAGAAGGAGGCACTGGGATTAGTACCTCGGAGATAATAGCCAAGGTAGTTGTGTTTAAAGCAGAGCTATTTGCGGGGGTTCCTGAGCCTGTTTGTTCCCCTGAGACTACTTGGCTCAACACAGCACTGAGAATGCTCCCTGAAACCTGACTGGACCGCAATGGGTCCTCCCAGTTAGTCAAATTCTTGGTCTTAAGACTAATACAATGAGTGTTCCCAAGGCTGAAACAAAAAACTCCTGTGAGATTAACTTGAGATTGATTAAAAATGCTATCCACGTCCCCTCTAGGAGAGGCACAGGGAGCAGACATCTCACATGAGGTAGAGAAAAGAGTGGGGAGGACACTAGAATTACCATGAACCGGCATTGGCATTGGCCAAGCCCGTGCCACTGCCCACCACTGCATTGGTGTCATCTGTGTCATCGGCATCAGCACCAGAGCCAGAGCACTTAGCAGAATGAAGATCCTCATCACGGGATTGCTGTGGTATTTCCTGTTGCTGGTTAGCCGACGTCAAGACTCTTCTTGTCAGGCGTTCAGGGACCCACAACGGTTCCGTGCGATCCTGGGGAAAAACACATACAGATCCTCGTGCCCATGTCAGCACGGGGTCGGGGCCGTTCCATTGGCCCGTAAGAACATCTTTCCACTTAACATAGCCAATCACAGAGGGCTGAGGGGACACATGTCTATCGGCCGCAGAGCGATCATGAATATCCAAATTCAAAAAATTAATGGTAAAGAGAGCTAAGGACAGGCGTTCTTTAGGAGTATGTTCAGCACCTATTCCCCCCTTTTGTTTATGTAAAGTTTCCTTTAAGGTGCGATGAGCACGCTCAACAATGCCTTGCCCTTGAGGATTGTAAGGCAAACCATGAGTAAGTTGCACTCCCATAGTAGAACAAAAAGATGTAAATTGTCTTCCAGTATAAGCAGGTCCATTATCAGTCTTAAGGGACGTAGGTGCACCCCACGCCGCCCAGGCCTCCAGGCAATGAGTAATGACATTACGTGCCTTTTCTCCCGATAAAGCAGAAGCATGAATAATTCCAGAGTACGTATCAACAGAAACATGGACATACTTGAGGCTACCAAAGTCAGGTATGTGTGTCACATCCATTTGCCAGACAACCAATGGCTTCAATCCCCGTGGGTTCACTCCATAAGTAGGGGGATGAAGAAATGTGACACAATGGGGACAGTGTAATACTATCTGCCGAGCATCTGCTCTTGAAATAGAAAAACGCCTGCGCAGTGTTAAAGCATTAACATGAAAATTTTGGTGAAACAATTTAGCCTCCTCTAAGGAGGAAGCCAAACAGATCAACTGACCTCTAGTGGCTGAGTCCGCACAGGCATTACCCTGCGATAACGGACCAGGAAGAGAGGTGTGAGCCCGGATGTGCACTGGATAAAAAGGAGCAGTGCGGCCACGGATAAGCTGTTGAAGCTGATTAAAGTAAGCAGATACATTACGGGCATCACTAATAGCTCCCACAGCCTCCAGGATTTGTAGTGCTTGCACCACATAGATGGAGTCCGAAATGAGATTAAAAGGAAAAGAACACTGTTTAAAAACCTCAATAACAATTTGTAGTTCTACCCATTGTGGATTTCCAGGAGCAAATTGATGCTGGACGGGGGGAGAATCATTAATTACATAAGCTCCCATTCCAGACTTGGAACCATCAGTAAAAATGTTAACAGCCCCCGGAATGGGACTGGATGAAGTTACTTTAGGGAAAATGATAGGATGTTCTTTAACAAAATGGAGTAACGGATGAGAAGGGTAATGATTATCAATATCCCCTTGAAACGAGCAACATAGAATAGCCCAGTTATCTAGAGTAGCACACAAGACACTAAGTTGAGCTTTAGTGTAGGGTATAATAAGAGAAGAAGGTGATTGTCCGAAAAATTGAATGCTTTGTTGAATCCCTTTAAGTGCTAATGCTGCAACAGCATCAGGATAATATTCTAAGGATTTTCCTGGGGATACATGTGGGTGAATCCATAGCAAAGGTCCATCTTGCCACAGTACTCCAGTAGGCTGCCGCATAGTGGCAAGCACACATAACTGGAAAGGTTTATCACTCTGGAGCCTGCATAAAGTAGCATGTTGTATAGCTTCTTCTACTGTCATAAGGGCCGCTCTAGCCTCTTTGGTGAGGCTACGAGGGGAAGTAAGATCTGGATCACCCCTAAGAGTAGCATACAAAGGCTGTAGCATAACATTAGAAATATGTAAATATCCTCGTATCCAATTAATATCTCCCAGCAGTTTTTGAAAATCATTTAGAGTTTGGAGATCCTGAGCTCGTATGGTGATTTTCTGTGGTCGTAATTTGTCACACCCAATTGTTGCTCCCAAATACTTAATAGAATCCCCTGTTTGAATCTTTTCAGGTGCGATATGCAGTCCATATTGAGCTAACAACTTCACTAGGTCTTTATAGGCCTCATGAACTGTCTGCTCTGATTTAGCAGCCAATAATACATCATCCATATAATGAATGATCTTGATGGAGGAATACTTTTGTCTGAGAGGTGCGAGTGTCTTCCCCACATACATCTGACACATCGTGGGACTATTAGCCATTCCCTGCGGCAACACTACCCACTCAAACCTTTGATCTGGTTCCTCGTGGTTACACGAGGGAAGGGTGAAGGCAAAACGCTGCGAGTCTTTAGGATGCAAAGGAATAGAAAAGAAACAGTCTTTAATGTCAATAACAATAATGTGCCAACCCTGAGGAACCGAGGAGAGCAGAGGCAGCCCTCTTTGAATGGGCCCCATAAGTTGCATTTGAGCATTAACTGCTCGTAGATCATGCAGTAGGCGCCACTTCCCTGATTTTTTCTTAATGACAAATATGGGAGTATTCCATGGAGAAGTAGAAGGCTGGATGTGACCCAAGTCAAGTTGTTCTTTAACTAGAGCATGAGCTGCTGCCAATTTAACCGAGGGAAGAGGCCACTGAGGCACCCAAACAGGCTCCTCGGTGAGCCATGTTATGGGTATTTGAGCCCCAGCGGCCCCTAGGAAAAACCCAGACCAAATCTGTCAAGCTTTTGATGACCTTGTACAGGATGCTTACGTCCCTGTAAATGTTTTCCTAGTCCTAGACCTGGCCTATACCCCATATTTTGCATAATCTGTTGAGACACTGGGGAATAGTCATTACTAAGAGTGAACCCCATGTCTTTCATCAGATCACGGCCCCATAGAGAGATAGGTAAATCAAGTACATAAGGCTGAAAGGTACCATTATGTCCTTCTGGATCCTTCCAGACTAGATGTCTACAGCTGATCTGAGGGGCCTGGGCATATCCAAGTCCTCTCAAGGATTGATCAGAAGTCTGCACTGGCCATCCCTTAGACCAGTCCCTAAGTGCTATAATACTACGGTCTGCTCCGGTATCCAGTAATCCCACAATAGATTTACCTTCTATGCTTAATTCCAAAGTGGGGCGATTGCTCATATCTAGTGACAAATAGGCACAATTCCCTCCGGTGGTACCAATCTCATTCCCTGTCCGTGACCTTGAATCAGCAGGGAAGTGATTATGTAAGCTAGGCAAAATTAGCAATTGAGCAATCCGATCCCCTGGGGAGATGGACACAATGCCTCTTGGAGCTTCCACCATAACCTTTATTATCCCTACAGTATCAGGACTTATGACTCCGGGGAAAACATGAAGACCTTGTAAAATAGAGGATGCACGTCCAATTAGCAAACCTACAGTGCCAGGTGGTAGAGGCCCTGTAAACTCAGTTTCCACCAATTGGACTCCCATCTTAGGTGTTAATACGAGTCTGGAGGTGGAACAGAGGTCCAATCCCGCGGCACCTGTAGTGGCTCTCCGCGTTTCATGGGATGGCGTAGAGATGGCCATGTCTCGGGTTCGGGTGTGACATTCTCCACTGCCCCATATATTTGTGGGCCCTGGGGTCGAGGGCCCCGTCGGCCGTTTTTTGGCCCAGCTGAAATAGGCTGTCCATGGATGTCCCTCACTGATCTACACTCTCTTGCCCAATGCTTCCCCTTTTTGCATCTTGGACACAACCCCGGTAGACGAAGGCCATTGGAAAGGCCACCGTGAGAAGGTCCAGTAAAATTGTCTTTTTTGGAATTGTCTTTTTTGGGACATTCACGCCTAACATGACCGGGTTGACCACAATGGAAGCATGTTCCGGCGACAGGACCGCCCCCTTTTGCAATCCGAAGGACAGCAGCTGCAAGACCTGCATTAGTTAAAGGTCCTCCAATCTCTCTACACACCTTCATCCATGCTTCTATGCCTTTGTTCTTATAAGGAGCGATTGCTGCTTTACATTCCTTGGTGCATTGCTCAAAGACCAGTTGCTTGACAAGGGGCATGGCTCTATCAGGATCCCCAAAAATCTTTCCAGCGGCGTCCACCATCCTTGCTACAAAGTCTGAAAAGGGTTCTGTAGGGCCTTGTATAATCTTAGTCAAATTACCAGATACCTCTCCTCTATTTGGAAGTGACTTCCATGCCCGAATGCAAATGTTATTAATTTGATCATATACCTCAAGAGGGAATCCCGTCTGTTGATTAGCAAATCTACCTTGCCCCAAAAGCATGTCCTTATCCCAATGAGGGTGTCCCGCCGCATGGTTTTGGGCGGCCTGCTCTATTGCGCCCTCTAGCACAAATGCTCTCCAGTCCAAATATTTACCTGGGGAAACACAAGCCCGAACAAGGCTAGCCCAATCAGAGGGAGTCATACAGTATCTAGACAGACTCTCCACCTGAGTTAGTGTGAAGGCGGCATCCACCCCATAAGTGCGCACAGACTCCGCCAGAGTCTTCACAATTTTGAAATCTAAAGGCTCATGGAATCTTCCCCTATTATCATCCTGAAAAACTGGATAAGCAAGACCCATCTCAGCGTTAACAGCCCTCCATGTTTGAGCATGGAAAGCTCTCCCCGAAACACCCCCGCCATACGGCGGTGGATCCGGAGGATCACATTTCTTGAGCTCCTGTTTATTTTTGTTCCCTTCTCCTATAGCTAAACTCCCTAGCTGGCGAGACAGCCTCCCAAGCTCCTCCTCCTCATCCTCCTCTTCCTCTGACCCACTTTCACATGGGGGTGTGCGCAGCGCACTGAGATCTGGATACAATCGTCTCTTCCCCTGTTTCACGCTCCGCACACTTCCATCCTCCCGAGATACCTCACTTCCTGCCGTCTCCGATTTCTCCTCATGTAATTGTTCTAGAACTTCCTGTCCTTTAGTAAGTGCTTCCTGACATCTGCCATCTGTGAGGCAACTACGGACCATTTTCCAAAGGGGTATCACCCCGCCCTCTAATATGCCCTGCTCAGAAGCAAAGTCAAGATCTTTGCCTAATTTATCCCAACTAGGTATAGTAAGACTGCCCGAAAATGCAAACCACGGTGCAGCAATATCCAACTTCCGTAAAAATCTTTGTAAAGTACTATGTTTCACTTCCAGGCCCTTGGAACGTAACAGGCCGTCTAGGGCCAGAAGAAGCGGACTTGAAGATGCGGCACCCATGACACAGCAACAAAAGAAACACAGAAAACAAAAGTGAAAGTACACAGTGCAGCTGCAATAAAATATAAAGCTCTCTCTTTCTTTGTAGAGGAGCTGACCCCGCTTTGATCGCGGATCCCACTTACTGGGACTATCCCTGCTTTGGTCGCGGATCCCACTTACCTGGGACTAACCGGTGCACCACCCCTGACGGCTGAAAGTTCTGGTTCCCGGGTTTCGGCACCACTTGTCGCGACCCCTTGCCCGCAAGGAAGACGCAACAACAGGAATCTTCTTTCAGCCGTTTATTCAGGCCCCTGATGTTTCTTCTTCTCCCTCTCGGACGCCCCTCCCAGCCTTAATAAAGCATCCCAAGCCCCAATGCGAAGCTGCTACGTGGAGCTTTCTCATAGGGTGTTAAAAAATCACGTGCCAACTCTCCCAAATAAGGAGTTGTTTGTCACAGACCACAGCGGAGCCAGCGCCATCTTGTAATGGTGACCACAGTCCGAAGAAACGGCTCACCACAGAATGGGATCATGGAGAGGAAGAAGGGGAAGAAAAAGAGAAGTAATGGAATGAAACAGCAACTTATGTTATATGCATTTATAAGTGTCACAATGAACCCTATTATTATGTTTAACTATAATACATAATAAAAACATAAAAATAATTTATAAGAATCAATAATTTTCAGGAATAAAAGGTGGATGCTAGCTTTGTCTAAGTTCTTAATTTTTAATATATTTGATGGGAATTCTTTTGTAAAATTAACCATTAAAATAAAAAATATACTGGAACATACATTCAAGTTTATTGCAAAATCCCATAAAGGGGGATTTTAAGTAAAAGAAAATTTCATATTTTGGTGATGTTAGGATATGTTATGATGTTCTTTTGTGCTAGATATATTATTTGTTATTAATATTTATTATTCTATTCTCACTCTAATCTCAAAAGGATTAATCTGTCTTCTGAATTTAGTATGGATATTACAGATGGAATCCTTAATACAATGAAAAGTTGTTTGTGACCCTCAGGAACATCAAATATTTTTCCCTAGTTTTCTAGTCACCTCTAAAATAGAACTAAGGAATTACCATCCTTTTCCATAAATTCTATAATTCTACATCTTAATAAGTTTTTCCTTCTTTAGGAATGCTGATATACTGAATATCATTTCAACCCTTAATTCACCAAGGAACCACCAATTCAACATATTGTACAGACGATTTAAGAAAGAGGCATTGGAGTAAAGTGACAACATATATGCCAATAACAATTCAAAATTAAATGTTGGACATTTGTGCTGTAAGAAAATCTACTAATTGTCTCAATAATTAGGCTAAACCTTTTATCATGTTGTTATTCTTTGCCTTAACCAATTTTTTTATTTCTTGTTTTTTTTCTCCTATTTCTTCTAATTTTCTTATTGATAAGTTATTAAGAACAATGATTGAGCACTTCTACCTGTAATGGTCTAGATAAAAATATTTCATGATGATTTTATATGCTGAAATAAAGGCAGATTAGTCCCCAAAAGGAAAGTGTTTTCTGTTGCTTCTAGAACTAAATTCTATTATTTCTGATAGTTATATTTGCTGAAATTTTTAAATCAAATTTCAAAATAAAAAGATATAGATCAACAAGTCACTCTAGGAGAAAGAAAACTGAAACATTTTAAGATAAAGATACAGAAATATATCTTCCAAGAAAATAAACATGAGAGAAGCAATGACCGACAACTTAAACTTTTGTAAGGCCTAAGAGAAAAATATGAAATTGGGAAAAATTTTGCATATATTCATTATGAGCCCTGAATCATTTAAGAATTATATAAATTAAAAAGTTGTTTATAAATATAGAGATATCCTGTAACAATATTAGCCTATTATGAAACAATATAAGGGACAGAATTGAACAATAAAGTAGAAAAGTAAATTATTGAAGAAAGGCGAAGAAAAATAGAAACTTCACTGAAATACCATTATAGGGTTATGAAATGTTTAACATAGCATAAAGGCTTCAAAAACTCATTCACCTTTAATCATTCCTTTCTCTTAATAAAAAAATAACCTGTAGAAATCTAGGATTTTTTTCACTTTATCTGTGCTTAATAGCTATGCATTTCTAATGTGTATTCGTAATAACTTAAGACATTATAGAATACATTGTACAAATGTAAAAGATGTATAATGGAGCTGTAGAATGATTCTATGTGTTAACCAGGTAAGGTAGGCAAAGGATAGAACTAAGAGAGAAAGGGAAAAACTCATAAGTAAACTATACATTGTGCATTGTATTTGAAGTTTTCAGAATTTCAAAACAAATTTTGTTTAGGAAAAAAAGGCATCTTGTGCAAACTAATCTTTAACGTGTGACTTGTTTTTTGTTAACTTTTTTCTTCAACCTTCAAACAGAGAACTGTGTCTTTCCTACTTTTGGATGATACTCCAAACATTATAAAAAAAAAGAATACAGGAATTCTCTCTATGTAGTCTATGTGGATTGGCTGGCTATATTCTAGTCGGTAGATAGTCTCAAGAAGTTCCATAAAAACTGACATGTGATTTCAAAGTTTTTCTTCCCACTCCTCTGCTCTTGGGAACTGCTCTACTTAAAGTCCTATTTTTATGAAATCAAGTTGACAGCACCAATCTGCCAAACAATGGATCACAAATATTTACCTGTCAGAGCCTTTAGAGAAAGATCAAAATAAATCTTTCCTGTTATGATCAAATGTGCTTAGTTTTTCACAATATTAGATGGCAATGCTATGTCATGGGTGGTTACTGAAATGTGTACATTAATTAGTACATGAATATTTTGTAACATATATTATAAAAGTATTACCAGCAAGATTACATTTTAAATATCTGACTACCTGTATATCTACCCTGTCCTTCTGCTGTGTTTGTCCTAATGTATGAGAAATGATTAAATTACTAAGGAAATTTCAGTATAAGGCATCTATGATGAGTTGTAAAGTTAAAAGGAAACTCCAATAATATACAAAAATAAAAGAAAACAAAATATTTTTCAAATCTTTATACCACACTTTTTTTTTTAGAAAGAACTTAAGTTGAAAGTATTTTTAAAATTTTAGGTAAAATGTACTTTCCTGAAAACTTTGGTGTTTTTTTTCCTCATATTTCTCCCATGTTACTTATTAATCCTCTTTGATGTTATTTGCTAAAATTTAAACATCCCTGTTTTACAAAAGGGAAATATGAGAGAAAATTAGTACAGATGTTTTTACAATATAAGTCTAAGTAAATATCCACTAGAGTATTTTCACTAATAAAATCCAAAATTTTAAATATAGTGATTGTCATTGCATGTATATCCATGTATTATAGCAGCACAATTCATAATAGCCAAATTATGATACCAGTCTAGGTGTTAATTAGCAGATTAATAGATAAAGAAAATGTGGTATATATACACAATGGGGATATATACATAATGTGGTATATATACACTATATATATTATATATATAAAATATATACATACTATATATTATATGTATATATACATATATATGCATTTATAAAATATATTTACATATATAGATATAGATATATATGTATATCAATCACAAAGAAGAATAAAATTGTTATTTTCAGGATAATGAAGGGAACCTGAGAGCATCATGTTAGCAAAATAAGCAAAACTCAAAAAGTCAAGGGTTGTATGTTTTCTCTTATATGTGGAAGCAAGAGAGGAAAAACATGAAGAAAAACAGAAGGGATCTCAAGAATATAGAAGGAAGATCAGCCATGTAGATGAAAGTGACCAGGGGGAGGGAACAGGGAACAGAAAGGGGAATGTGTAACCAAGTGTTATTGTCACAGTGTTGCACCTACAAATATGTAATAATGAATTCCACTGTTATGTATATAATTATAATGCACCAATACCAATATGGAAAAAAAGAAAAATGTAGTGATTTCTTGATGAATCCATCATACAATTAATTTCTCCCATTTATTGATGCTATTGAGCTTTCCTTCACTTTTTTACTGCAGTGTATCAGTTCTCATAAAATGATTAGAGGAAGCAGGTTTATTTTAATTATGTTTTAAAGAGCAGAGTTTAACAAATAGCTTGCTTTTTTATAGTCACATTTTCATCTGTTCTTATGGTATTCCATTTAATGATTTCTATTCATTCTTAATTCATTTTGCCTATCTTTCAAATTCAACCAGGTATTCACCTACCTGTTGAATAACACATAATTAGTGAAATAAATTTAAAATTCAAGTTAAGTTATTTTTTATACTAGTCTAGTACATTTTCCTATGGAAAAGACTTGCTTACCTTGAAAAATCTTACCAGTTAGTTTTTCTCAGCTGTTTATATAATCAATATAATAAGAAATATTCAGAATATCATCAGTAGACTATATTTCCATAAAGTTTGCTATATTTATTACCTAACATAAAGATTATTGTGATCCTGATAGAAATAACATAATACCATTAAAGAATTAAAAAATCTAATTTTTTATTGTATTAATGAGATAAGCATCATAAGAACAAATGGTTATCTAGCATTTTAGAATCTTTTGTATTTTGGACTAACAAATTATGTTCACTGATCACCACCTGAAATATCATTATTGAGCAGGTTCTCTGAATTTAGCTGCATTGTCTAAAAATAAAACACAAATTATTTTCAGTTCAAAACAGCTGGTGGAATAATTTAGAGGACATTCTTTAAGAATGACACCTGGATATACTTATAGTAAATAAGGATATAGTAAATAAGATGCCTTACTATGGTGCCTCTTAAGGCTTTTCTTCTTTCTCTAGGAAAAAAAACTAACATATTCAAGTCAATTATATTTTGTATTGAACTTCCAAAATAAATGCTTTTATGTTTGAAGCTATAAAATTGCTTAATCAATTAAGCAATATTATTCCTGAACAAGATAGCCCTTGATACAGGTACACTCTCAGTACACACTGTTTTACATAAAGTCTCATCATCTTGGGAGTTGGATATGGAGTTATCTCAATGTGAGTCATACTTTTCAGGTTAAGTCTATGAATCTTTTGCCTAGAATTAGACATTAATACTTTTTTTTACATTTTTTCTTTATCTTTCATAGTTTGAAATGTGGCATTTTCTTTCTTTAGTCAGCTTTTTCACTGCTGTATCTAAAAGACCTGTCAAGAACAATTTTAGAGGAAGAAAAGTTTATTTGGAGGCTCATGGTTTCAGAAGTCTCAGTCCATAGAGAACTGGCAACATTTCTCATTCCTCATGAGGCAGAACATCAAGGTGGAAGAATGCATTGGAGGGAAGCAGACACAGACTGGACTCCAGATACAAAATATATACTTCAAAGGAACGACCCCAAAGCCCACCTCTTCCAGCCATACCCTACCTGCCTTCAGGTACCACCTGGTTAATACTCATTAAGGGATTAATTTGCTGATTGGACTAAGGCTGTCAAAACCTTATCATTTCACCTCTAAATGTTGGTTAATTGTCTCACACATGTGCTTTGGGAGGATACCTGATATACTTTTGATTTATATGTATATAAGTTATAAAGTTTATATCAAAGTTTCTTTTCTTCTTTCTTTTCTTCTTTTTCTGAAAGATGTCCAGTTGCTCCAATAATATTTAATAAAAAGGCTATTCTTTCTCCAAAGAATTTCTGTTTCACTCTCCTGTTGTGTAGGCATATTTGTATGTTTCTAAATCTGAGATCTCTATTATCTTCCATTAATTTATGGATCTATCTATGAATACAAACTAAATTACTTGATTATGGAAGCTATATGCTAAACCTTAATATAAAGTTGAATGTTTCTTTTTATTGTATTTTTTTAAAAATATATTTCCAATAATCTAAAATCTATGTCTTTTCACACAAATTTTAGAATAAAAATTAGAATAAGCTTGGCTTATGTAAAAACAATAAGAATTTTGATAAATTTTATAATTAGTTGTCACTTGGAAAAAATTGGCATCTTTACTATATTGAACATTCCAATCCAGAACAATGGTATATTTCCCTAGCTACTTAGATATGCTTTTATTTACTTTATAAGAATTTGTAAATTCTTGGGATACAGTTGTTATCCATGCTACAAATTTATATTTGAGTTTTATATTTCCTTTGAGTTTATTACAAATTGTATTGTTTAAAATTTGGTTTTCATATACCCATTGTTATAACTTAAAATTTTAATTAATCTTTCACTGTTGATATATACTCTGCCACAGTCCAGCTGCAGCAAAATAACCAGGGGATGACGAACAACTTGTGTACATTGATACAGCAGGAGTGGGGGCCGTTTATTGTAGGACAACAGAGGTACTTATATATTCCACACAGCTTATCTTAATTAACATAAACTCGATACAGCAGTCAACCAATAAGGAATCTCCACATTTAATGGTTCACTGGCGTTACTTCACAAACCACTCCCTCTGGCATTTTGCCAGGTGCCATCTTGACTTATTTACAGACCCTAACATTTCTCTGGCAAAATGCCAGGTGCCATCCTGACTTGTTTACAGACTCTAACAGTACTCTATAAACTTGTTCCATAAATTAGATAAGGGAGTTGTTTTTGTTTTTTTTTTCTGGATTCCTTGATATTACTTTTGCTTGTAATAGGCAAAAAGGACCATTTTATTTCTCATATTATTTATATTACTTATGTATCTGTTTTATGAGTACAACGGACCCATTGATGCATTTTATTTATTTTATTTGTCTTAAACATGCATATAACTATGCATATAACTATGCATATAACTTAGAGCATTACATCGAAAAAGTTTTGTGACATTAGATATTTTTGCTTAATTTAGCAGTAAAATGTTCCAGTTTTTCACTATGAAAATATGATCTTTACTTGAGATTTTTAAAATGTTTTTTGCCAAATTAAGATAGTCCCCTATTTTTCTAGCTAGCTAAAAATGTTTCTACTTTTTTTAACATGAATGGATATTGGATATTATATAACATTTTCTCTGCATCAATCAATATAATCCTATTATTGTTTTCAGCCAGTGGATAAAGTAGTTCATATTGATTGGTTTTTCAGAGTCCTTTGAAAGTCCTACCTCCCTGAAATAAACCACATTTGGTCATCATGTACACATATTTTATAAAAATCTTTATCCAATTTTCTGAAATATTAATATACATCAAGATTCAAGGTCTGTCATTTTCTTTGGACTATCATTAGTCAGTTTGTGATTTTGGTATCAAAGTAATATGGATCTTATAAAATGAGCTGGACAGTATTCTCTATTTTTTTACATTTTGAAAGACTATGAAAGCATGGAAAGCGTGTAAATTAAAACATTCTATATTCTACCATATATGTGGTAGAATGTTCCAGTGAAAATTTAGGTCTGGGAATTAATTTTATTAGCCTGTAAATTAAGAATTTAATTTATTTAATAGTTACAAGATTGTTTAGGTTGTATACTTCATCTTGATTGAGTTTAGTTGTTGCATATAAGATTTGTTTTGTTTTTGTTTTTGTTTATTAGCAGATTGGTCCATTTTATCTGTTTTCAAAACTGTGTCAAGTGTTTATAGTATACTTTAATACTTCTTTAACCACTGCTAGACTATAATGATTTTGCTGCATCCCACACAGCAAGGGTTCAGGAAACCTCATGGGAGTGTGAACCGGCTGACAGAAATTATAGAAATAAAATAAAGACTCATTATTAATTGAAAGCAGGGGTATGGTGGGTTACCAGCTCTGATGGAGACTGACTCTAACAACAAAATGGAGTCCAAGCAGTCATTTATATGAGTAGATACACTAAAGGGATTCAGAGTGAAAAATTTCTTCAGGAAAACAGGATGAAGATGGGAAAAACAAGTTGTTGGGGTTTAGCAGGTTATGCTTACCTCCTCTCCCTGGGGGTGGCTGCATTTTGAAATCAAGGCTTTTTGAACAAATGAGCCCCATGGCAAATAGGGAATTACCCCCATCAATGGGAATAAACTTGCAAATGGGGGTTACCTAGCTACCTTGCACAGTGGGGTTCCCAAGAGCAGCATTTCACTGTCCAGGGGTTACACAATTCAAAGCTATGATTTATCAACTGCCTACAACACCGTGATTTTTCTGTTAGTCATTTTTGTTTTCTCCATTTCTATTTCTGTAAGTCTTGCTAAAGGCTTATATTTTTAATTTTTTTTTTCAAATAACCAGCCATGTTAGCCTATTTTTCTGAAGGTATAGCAAATTACCAGACACTAGGTAAACTTTATAAAATATAGAAGTTATTTGAATCATGCTTCTGGATTCTTGCAAGACCAATATTGGGAATCCACATCTGGTAATGAAGTTCTTGTCCCAGCATAAGATGAAAAAGTTCAAGTTACCACACAAAAGACAGAGAGAAAAACATGCTGCATTTATTATTTTTGGAAGAACCTACACTTGCAATAGTGGTATTTATGCATTCATGAAGGCCAGCCTCATATCTGTTATTTTATTCCTTATGTTGATTTGAGTTTCAGTTGCATGTACTTTTGTGGTTTCTTATGGGATGAAATTAGATTATTTTTATTAATGGCTTTCATTTTTCCTAATTTAAACACTTCATTCTATAAATACTTTCATACATAATGGCAAGAAACTGGAAGTTTTCCATAAAAGATCACTTGTTAACATGTGATCTTACACAAATTGTATGCTCCCAAAATGTAACAATGCAATAGTCAGAAAGCAGATATTTATTTCCAAAAGGTATAAATTCAAGGGAAGAAAAAGTTGAAGGTTTCAAAGTAAGTCCCAAAACCTAACGAGGTAAAATTCATTAGAACTTGAGAAACATCCAGTAGATGAATGGATGAATAAAGGTGTGGTTATTCCAAACATTGCAATATTATTCAGTTGTGAAAATAAATGAACTATGAAAGACACACAAAAAACTTAAAGCATATTGTTACATGAAAAAACTCCAGTCTGAAACATATACCTACCATTTGAGTTTGATTAAATGACAGTCTGAAAAAAAGCAAAAGTACAGAGACAGTAAAAAAATCAGAGATTAATAGTAGCTTAGAGGATGAAGAAGGGCATGAATATGTGAAACCCAAGAGATATCTAGGGCAGTGAAATTATTCTGCATGATAATGGTGGATACATGGAATTGTACTTTTTTCACAAGTAGAGAATCATAAACAGAGTTAACACTGGTGTAAGCTATAGACTTAGATAATAAGAATCTATCAATATAGGTTTATCAATGGAAACTAATATGCAACACTAGTGAAAATTATTCATAAAACAAGAAACTGTATGTGGGATATAGAACAAGTGTGTCAGAAATGTCTTGTGCTTAGCTTTAACTCTACAGCTTCTCTTAAGGTAAAATCTTCTAATTAAATTGTTTTATGATTCACTCCAATAAAATTAAAATAACCTATACAAACAAAACAGAAGCAAAATGTAGAAACAATAGTTTCAAAATACTGAGAAGAACCAGTGCAGGGAGCCACCAGAAGGACTACCATCTTTGAAAAGTGGAAATACACACAAAGTGAACCCTCTGTTATGATTGCAGATTTCTCAGTGAGGACTCATTCCAGTTTGATGTAGAACAAGAGGAAATGAGTTCAAGCAGAAAATTGGAATCTTTCTTGGCAGGGAAATCATAGTTTTTGTTCCAAGGCTGCTACGATCATTGGAAATTGAGGGGCAAAATTGAAGAGGATATACAGCTGAAAACAAGGGAGCCTCTAAATCCACATGCAAATGTCCTGCATTTGGGTTAGCTGATACTTAATATGTGCATGCATTGTACAACCCTCCAAGTACCTAAGGAGACAGCAATTGCTGAAAAACTGAACATGGCTTTCTGCTCTTTTTATGACACAAGATTTGTATTTTTGTTACACCAAGTTAACAGGGTTTTGAAAAATATCTTAGTCCTCCTATTGAGATCTGAGAAGGCCTGCTTCCTAAATGTGACTCATTGCTTAACAGTAAAACCTGAGTTTTAAGAGTAAAGAACACAATGAAAAGAACCATGTGTAACAAAGTCTAAAATCAATTCTTGGCAGGATCAAGAGAGGGCAACTGGTAAATGTTCTGCTAAAAGAAAATTTAATTCCCTTTATAAGAAGATAGTGCTATCCAAAGTTTCTGAAATAATTTAATTCTTAATTCTTGGTACCTAAGTATATTAGTAAGCCATGGGAAATTTTCTGAAAAAAAAAAAATAGTACAGGCAAACAAAAAACAATTAGAGGAATGATGTCAGCAAGAAAATGTAACAGGAGGTCATATGCACATGTGAACGCACAATAATAACTCTGAACCCATCCACACAAGAAAGTCTCTGTGTGGGAGCCACAGAATTCGTGTAGAAGAAAAGTGAAACCCTAGTGAAGACTAACACATAGAAGGTTCATTTTGAGAGTGCATACTGCACTCTCATGGAAGATCTACTGATGGTGTTCCTAGTCCAATTGGAAATAGTCCTGGAAATAGCCCAATTCCACAAAGGAACTTGAGTTTTAACATTGAATGTGCAACCAAAACTACTTGCTAAGCTATTCAGGAGAAATCTTGCATACAAGTGCCTTGACAGATAGGTTTATCATGCTTGTCTGTATACCTCAAGTTGTTCTGTGTCCAGGCTCCATGGTATGGTTTGAATATGAGGTATCCCCCAAAATCTCATGTGTGAGACAAGGCAAGAATATACAGAAGCTAAATGATCAGATAATGAGAGCTACAGTTTGATGATTAATTAGTCCACTGAATAAATTAATTGTAGAAAAGCAGGGTATGACTGAAAGATGTCTCTTGGGGTAAGCCTTGGCATTTATATTTTGTCCCTGAAACCAACCTTCATCTCTCTCTCTCTCCCTCTGTGTGTGTGTGTGTGGGGGGGGGGTGTTTGTGTGTGTCTTGAATTTGCCATGAGCTGAGTAGCCTTCCTCTGCTGGGCCCTTTTGTCATGATGCTGTGCCTTATATTGGGGCCAGAGCAATAGAATCAGTCATCTACAGACTGAGACCTCTAAAACTGGGAGTCCCAAATGAACTTTTCTTCCTCTAAGTTGTTCTAGTTGGGTCTTTTGACCACAGAAACAAAATGCTAACAAAAAAAACTCTACTTCCCCTCACTTATTATTGTAGGTTAGTACTTCTTGCACAAGAACTCAAGGGAAAACTTGTTCATATCTTCCAGTCTGGAAGTTATTCACCATCTGATTTTCCAAGAGGGGATCAACAGCCTTCATATCACATTAGATTCTTAGAAGTCCTAGTCCCAGCTCTTGCCCTTCTTGCTGTATTCAAATAATTATCCTGACTATATCAGGAATTTCTCCACAATATATTTCCATTCAGCAACTACTGGGGAGCCACTGGCCTCCATCCCACAGCAAATTGTGAAGGGGTCCTAACCTTGGTTCCAACCACTTTCATTATACTTGGGGGAACTTTTACCTATGTAGGGAACTGTTGGGGCATGTTTACCACCCTTTATCTCACAACAGACCCTGTGGGACGAGGATGTGGGAGAAAAAGTTACATTCATACATTGCTGGTAAGACTGCAAATTGGTGCAACCACTTTGGAAAACTCTATGAAGATACCTCAGAAAATTTGGAATGGAACCACAATTTGACAAGCTGTGCCCTCCTTGGTCTATACCCAAAGGACTTAAAATCAGCATGTTAGAGTTTCAGTTCCAGACACATTTACCTGGCACAGTCATAACTGTATAGAGAAATATGGAAAGTCCTGCCTGTCTATATCAGTGGAATAGGCTTCCAGATTTGAGTCCTTAGTCAACTTTTCCCATGCAGTTTGGATTCACTTCTTGGATATGCCCCAGGTCCATCCAGCTCAGGACACCACACCAAACTCAGAAACTTTGGGAGACTTGTGGCAAAGCCAGGTTTGGGGCCTCTTCTTGTACTAGAATAGCTATAGCAAGCAGTTACAGGCTTAAGAAACACAAATTAGTATACAGAGATCTTTTTGATGGATCCACTAACAAAATGGATCTCATAAAGATAAATTGTCACAAAATAAGATATAAGGTATTAAACTTAAAGGAATGAAGATGTGATATAACAGAAAAAAATTTAAGATAGCTATTTTTAAAAAGTTTTCGAAGTTAAAAAACAAAACACAGAGAAGCAGCTTAGAAATTTATTTGAGTAATTCAATTCAGAAATTGAAATGACCAAAAAAGATAGATCTGGAGCTGAAAGTAAAAAGAATGAAATGAAAATTGCTATGGAAAGCATAACCAGCTGAATTAAAGAGGCAGAAGAATCTATGAACTCAAAGAATATTGGTGAAATACTGATAGTCAGAAGAAAAAAAAGAAAGGAAAAGGTGAAAAATTATGCAAACTTGTGGTATTTATGTGATAATCATAAAACAACAAGCGCATGTTTTATTGGAGGTCAGAGAGATAAAGAAAGATAAAGGGGTAGAAAGCATATATAAAGAAATAATACTCAGCAAAAAAAAAAAGCAATCAACAATGTAAAGAGAGAGCCTAGAGAGTGGGAAAAGATCTTCACCAAATGCATATCAGATAGAGCACTAATCTCCAGAATATATAAAGAACTGAAAAAACTTAATACCAAAACAAACAAATAACACAATCAATAAATGGGCTAAGGAGCTGAACAGACACTTCTCAGAAGAAGACATACAAGAGAACAAAAAATATATGAAAAAAATGTTCTGCTTCTCTAGTAATTAGAGAAATGCAAATCAAAACTACTCTAAGATTTCATCTACTCCAGCCAGAATGGCAGTTATCAATAATACAAGCAATAATAAGGGTTGATGAGGATGTGAGGAAAAAAGTTACACTCATACATTGCTGATAAGACTACAAATTGGTGCAACCACTTTGCAAAGCTGTATGAAGATACCCCAGAAAACTTAGAATAGAACCACAATTTGACCCAGCTGTCCCACTCCTTGGTCTATACCCAAAGGACTTAAAATCAGCATTTTATAGTAATGCAGCCACATCAATATTTATAGCAGCTGAATTTACAATACCTAAATTGTGAAAACAACCTAGATGCACATAAATAGATGAATGAATGAAGAAACTATGGCATATACACACATGGAATATTACTCAGCAGTAAAATAGAACAAAATTATGACATTTTCAGATAAATTGATGGACTTGGAGAATATCATGCTAAGTGAAGTAAGCCTCCCAAAACACCAAAGGCCAAATGTTTTCTCTGATTTAGTGGATGCTGATCCATAATGGGGTAGGGGTGTGGGAATAATGGAGGAACTTCGTATTGGGCAAAGAGGAGGATTGGGAGGAGAGGGGGCATGGAGCAGGAAAGATGGTGGAATGAGATGGACATCATTACCCTGCGTACATATATGATCGCACAACTGGTGTGACTCTACAGTATGTATAATTAAAATGTTTTACTAAGTAGAACAAATAAGAAGAAAGAAAGAAGGATGGAAGGAAGGAAGGAAGGAAGGAAGGAAGGAAGGAAGGAAGGAAAGAAAGGGGAGGGAAGGGGAGGGGAGGAAGGAAGGAAGGAAGGAAGGAAGAAGGGAAGGAAGGAAGGAAGGAAGGAAGGAAGGAAGGAAGGAAGGAAGGAAACTTTCTAGGCATGAAGATATAAATATCCCAGTGCAGAAGAGTAGGAGGCTAAACATCAGACACAATCTGAATGAAAATGCACCCATATAGAATCAAATTGTTTAAGATTAAAGATAAAGAAGAGAAGATTATGAAAGAAACAAAGGAAAGGGCTGAGGTTGTGGCTCAGTGGTAGAGCACTTGCCTCACATGCAACCCAGGTACCCTTCAAATAATGAACGGATAAAGAAAATGTGGTATATATACACAATACTGATAAAGAAGATTGAAATTGTGGCATTTGCCGATAAATGTATAGAACTGGAGACTATCATGCTAAGTGAAATAAACAAGTCCCAAAAAACCAAAGATCAAATATTCTCTCTAATATGCAGATGCTAACACACAATAAGTGGGGAAAGGGAAGACTAGGAATAGAAGTGTATTGGATCAGACAAAGGGAAATTAAGGGAAGGGAAGGAGGATGGGAATGAAAGACAGTAGAATGAATTAGACATAATTTTCCTACGTTCATATATGAATACATGACCAGTGTAACTCTACATCATGTTCAACCACAAAAATGGGATCCTAATTAGAATAAGTTATAGACCTACATACATATCATCTATGTATAATATGTCAAAATATATTTTACTATCATATGCATCTAAAAGAACAGTGCAAAAATAAATAAAAATAAAAGAAATATAGAGTACAATAATAATAGGGAATATCAACAATCCACTTATAGAATGAAGTCAGAAATTTACCAAAGAAACATCAAAATTAAAATGAATTCTAAATAAAATCTCTCTAATAGATATTTACAGAGCAGTCTACCCAACAAATGCAGAATACACATTCTTGCTGGGCTTTGTGTCACACAACTGTAATCCCAGAGACTCAGGTGACTGAGTCAGGAGGATCACAAGTTCAAAGTATGCCTTAGCAACTTAGTGAGGGCCTAAGTAACTTAACATGACCACGTCTAAAAGAAAAAAAAGAAAAAAGAAAAAGGCCTGGTAATGAAGCTCTGTGATGGAGTGCCCCTGAATTCAATCCCCAGGGGGTCGGGGGTGGGGGACAAGCAAAAGAGAATACATATTCTTCTCAATAGGGCACACAAGACTATACAGAATAGAGAATACCTTAGTTCTCTAAAATATCTTTAAGGAATTTAATGAGATCAAAAATCATTTCAAGTGTCTTTTTGACCACAATGGCATAAAACTAGAAATCAATAACAAGGAACTCAGAAAACTTTAAAATTATTTAAAAATTGAACAACATGCTCCTGAAAAACTAATAGGTAAATAAATAAGTAAAAGAAATATTAAAAATCATAAAGACAAATAAAATGATAAAGCAAAGCATTAGGAATAAATGCCTAAATCAAAAAAGGATGAAAGTCACTAATGGACAAACTTATATTGTGCTTCAAGGAATTAGATAAAGAAGAAGAAATATTACCCAATAATAGTAAAAAATAATAATAAAGATAAGAGGATAACTAAATGACACATAAAATTAAAAAATAATAAAGGTTTTTTTAAAAAAAAAAAAAGATAAAATTAGTGCCGGGCATGGTGGCCGCACAACTGTAATCCCAGAGGCTTTGTAGGCTGAGGCAGAAGAATAACGAGTTTAAAGTCAGAAAAGTGAGGGGCTAAGCAATTCAGTGAGAATTTCTGTCTCTAAAAAAAATACAAAATAGGGCTATAGATGTGGCTCAGTGATGGAGTGCACCTGAGTTCAATCCCTGGTACCAAAAAAAAAAAAAAAAAAAAAAAAAAACAGAGAGAGAGAGAGAGAGAGAGAAAGAGAGAGAAAGAAAGAACAGAAAAGATAAAATTACAATATTGACTAAACTTTACATAATCTAAAATAAATTAAATAAGAAACAAAAATTACAACTGACACAACAAAAGTGCAGAGGATCTTATAGGTTATCACGAACAATTACTTAACAACAAATTTTATGTCTGGATATATTCCTGGATATATACAACTTACCAAGACTGAGCTAAGAAGAAACAGAACATCTTCACAGATCAATAACAAATAAAGTGATTGAATATGTAATTTTTTAAAAAATCACGTATAACAGAAAAGTCAGGGACCTGAAGATTTATTGCTGCATTCCACAATTACATTTAAAGAACTTGTGCAAATTGCTCTCAAAATATTTCAACACCTTGAAGAGGAAATTCTTCCAAACTCATTCTAAAAGGATAGCCTTACCTTATTACCAATACCAGACATGTACATACAAAAAAAATTGACAACCACAATGACAACAAAACAATGACTCAACCTATGATGAACATATATACAAAAATCTTCAACAAAATAATAGCACACTAAATTCAATGACATATTAAAATTATCATTAACCATGACCATGTGTTTAAGACAAGTAAATAAATAAAAGTAATAAATCACATTAATAGAGAAAAGGACAAAATCATATAATATTTTAGTAGATACAGAAGAATTTGATAAAAATATAATGTCCCCTTATAATAAAAATGCTCAACAAATTAATTATAACAAAGTACCTGAAAAACAATAAAAATCATATATGACAAGTCAATCTGAAGCAAACATGAGGAAAATCTGAAATCTTTCCTTTCAACATCTAAGAAAAGACAAGGGTGTTTTTACAGCTTTTATTAAGCAAAGCATCTGGCAGTCTAAGACAGAACAATTAATCAAGAGAAAGAAAGAAATGGTCTGAAAACTTGAAAGGAACTTAAAATGTACCTGTTTCAGCTAGGGCCAGTGTCGCAGGCCTGTAATCCCAGTGGCTCCGGGAGCTGGGGCAGGAGGATGAGAAGTTCGAAGCCAGCCTCAGCAAGAGTGAGGTGCTAAGCAACTCTGTGAGACCCTGTCTCTAAATAAAATATGAAAATAATAAGGCTAGGGATGTGGCTCAGTGGTCGAGTGCCTCTGAATTCAATCCCCAGTATCCCACTCCCCATATGTACATGTTTCCTGTTTGCATATTGTATAGTCTTATATGTAAAAAGTTCTAAAGACTACCAAAAATTAAATCTAATAAACAAATTGAACTAAGTACTGGCATACACAACCAATATCCAACCACCAGTAGCAAAACTATAAAACTTTTAGAAATACAGTTATAGTAAACTATCTGAAATAGAAACCAAGAATATAGTCTCATTTATAATAGCTAAAATTTCAAGCATGTAGAAATGAATTTAATGAAGGAAGTAAAAAATTTATATAGCAAAAGCCATAAAATTGATGAAAAACAGAAGAAAATAGCTATCAATGGAAAGATGTCCCAAGTGCATAGAATGGAAGAACTAATATTTTTTAAAAGTTCACATCATGCAAAACAATCTACAGATTCAACACAATCCCTATCAAAACAACAGTAATATTTTTTACAGAAATAAAAAATTCCTACAATTTATAGTGAATGGTAAGTTATCCCAAATAGCCAAAACAATCTTGAGAAAAAAGAACAAAGTTGAAAACATTAGACTTCCTTCAAAGTATGCATACAGTTGTAGTAACCAAAACAGCATGATCGTGGAAAAAAGTAAAAGTAAAAAAAAAAAAAAATGGAACAGAATATAAATTCCAGAAATAAATATACACACTTAGAATTAACTGATTTTTGACAAAGGTGCTAAAAATGATAAATGTCAAGATGATTGAAATACTAATTTTCCTGTCTTGATCAGGACATGCAATGGGGAATGAACAGTCTCTTCAATAAACAGTGTTAGGGCTACTGAATATCCACATGCAAATAAATAAAATTCTTATATCTTATCATACATAAAATCAACTCAAAATAGGTTAAAGACTTAAATGTAAGAGCACAAATTATTGTACATCTGAAAGTATAGATAGTGGAAAAGCTTCATGACTTTGTTTTGGGCAAGGAATTTTAGGTAAGAGCTCAAAAATACAGTAATGAGGTCGGGTGTGATGGCTCACACCTATAATCCTAATGGCTGGAAGCTGAGGAAAGAAGATTATGAATTCAAGCCAGCCTCAGCAAAAGCAAGGTGCTAAGCAACTCAGTGAGACCCTGTCTCTAAATAAAATACAAAATAGGACTAGAGATGTGGCTCAGTGACCAAGTGCCCTTGAGTTCAATCCCCAGTACAAAAAAAAAAGGAGGCAAAGATGGGAGGATTGCAAGTTCAAGGCTAGCATCAGTGACTAAGCAACTCAGTGAGACTCAGGCCCTAAGCGACTCAGTGAGACCCTGTCTCTAAACAAAATATAAAATGGTGCTGGGGATGTGGCTCATTCACTGTTCATCCCCGGTACTGAAGAAAAAAAAATCAAAACTACAATGAGATATCACTTGTTACCATGGTTATTATCAAAAAGAGGAAAGAGAAAAAGTTTTGTGATTATTGTAAGTTACATATTATTATAAGTTACATATTGTAAGTTACATATTTTGTGATTATTGTAAGTTACACATTGTAAGTTATTATAAATGTATTATGTTATATATTTTGAAATAGCTAGGAGAGAGGATTTGGAATGTTCTCACCACAAAAAATGATACATGTCAAGATGATTAAAATGCTAATTGTCCTGACTTGTTCATTACATAATGTATATACATATTAAAGCATCATATTGTTCCACATAATATGTACAATATATGTGTTTAACAGAAATATAAATAAACCAAAAAGAATAATGAACAGAAAAAGAAAGCAAAAACTAGAAAAAAATATGATTTGAAAAAAAATCAGATGAAAACTTTAAGCACAGCATAAATAATTTTTTAAAAGTACAAAAAAGATTGGAGACCTCTGCAAAATCCTGAAATTCAATTAAAAGAACTAAAAAGTCATCTCAAACTAAACAAACTGAAGACTTCAATGAAATGACTAAATTTGTTAATTTAACACATGGATTTAATTTCATAATAGATAAAGCCGAACACAGGATAAATTAATTAGTCATGAAGATTGGAATGCTTGCCTTTTAATTTTTGGATAAAAAGAAGATTTTCCCTCATTACTTTAATTCCATGTTTTCATGAAATCCTGCTTATGGAAGCAAGGCCAAAAACAGAAAATAAAAGATAATTATTGAAAAGAAAAAAATAAAACTGCCTCTATTTTCAGATTATATGATACTTTATTTAGAAAATACTAAGTTATCAACAAAATATCTATTAGAACTAATAATTATATTGAGCAAGACCATACTCTAAAAAAAATGCACAAAAATGAATTGCAATACTATGTACCAGCCACAAGTAATGCCAGTTCAATATCTTATGGAAGGCATCAAAATATAGAACACTAAAGGAAAAATTAAACAAAGATGTAAAATACATAGGATTATACACTGGAGAGTTAAAAAAATAGAAATTGTCTAAATAACTGGACAGATATGCCATATCCATGGGATTGACACTTCAGTATTGTTAAGATACAAATCTCTTCAACAATTTAGATGCAACAAAATCTAAATCTTACTGCTCATCTGGCATATATCTTCTATGTATAAGATATAATGTATCAAGGTAATTCTGAAAACATAAGTACAAATTCAAAAAGGATTCACACTATCTGACTGAAGGTAAAAAGAGAATGTTCTAGAAAGTGTTTTCATTAAAATATATTTTTAAAAATTTTTTTTGAGGGAGAGAGAGAGAGAGAGAGAGGAGAGAAAGAATTTTTTTAAATATTTATTTATTTTTTTTAGTTATCGGCAGACACAACATCTTTGTTTTTATGTGGTGCTGAGGATCGAACCCGGGCCGCACGCATGCCAGGCGAGCGCGCTACCGCTTGAGCCATTCCCCAGCCCTTAAAATATATTTTAAAATGCCAAAAAAGAAAAAAGAAATGGAAAATATGGAAATTAAAATTTTTATGTTACATGAAAAAATCATTTTGACAGATGAATCATTAGACTGAGCACAAGTTGAGGGAGGACACAATGAACTTGGTGAGAGGTAAATTGGGTGACATTCATCTTCTCAATAGCCACATAAAAAAATAAATAAAAAGAAGAAATGATCTAAAAAATTATCAGTTTTGTAGATAGTGGATAATCGCTAGATGTTCAGTGTTATCAATGGAACAGACGAGACAACCCAAAAATAAAAGGACAACAAAACGTTCAAAACAATTCACTGGACAACAAAAACCTGTTTATAAAAAAGAAACTGTATAGCCATATGGAAGACTGACCATACAGTAACTATATAGCATGTTGATAAACAAAGTTGGGAGAAAAAAAAAGAAGATAGAGGAACTAGAGAGCCAGGTGGTAGCATAATATATATACCTTAACTCCCTATTATATACCATTCACAACACTTTATTTACAGATTGAGCTAATCTTAAAATCTAAACAAAAGAAATTTTGAAGAAAACAAGTACTATATCTTTATGACTTGGGTTGGTTAAAGTTGACCTAGATAATTTATATCAATGTTCTGCAAACCCTTCCAAAAGATAGGAGATGAAGTATACAACTTAACTCGTCTTATGAGGCCAACATTAATGTAATATGCAATCCAGATAAAGACATTATAATAAAAGAAAACTATAGATCAATACATTTTATAAATACAGATGCAAAACTCCTTTATAAAGTAACGAATAAAACAATATAGAAAAAGAATTATATATCATGACCAAATGAGATTTATTCTAGGTATTTGAAGTTGGTTAAATGTCTTAAAATTGATTAATATAATCCTTTGAGGTATTGGTAAATGGATAGATATATGATTAAATACATACAGGGTGTATATAGGGTAAAGAGTAAAAATAAATAAACCATTGGTAAACTCAGAATAAAGAGGAACTTCTTTAACATAAGAACACCTGCAATAATTGTAGTCAACACCGCACTCAATGGTGAGACTAGAAGCTTTCCCACTAAGCTCATCAACAAGGCAAGCATGTCCTGCCACACTCTTTCTCAATGTGAACTGAAAGTTCCAACTATCAATAACATAAGAAAAGGAAACGAAAGGCTTATTGACTACAAAGGATGAAATAAACTGTCTTTACAGGTGGCATGACATTCTATGTATTAATCCTGAAAGAATGAACAAAAATCTCCTGGAATCAATGAGAGATTATAACAAATTTTCAGGTTACCAGAATAATATGCAAAAGTCAATAATTGCTTTCCTATATACCAATAATGAACAAATTAAATTTGAAATTATAAATATAATACCATTTACATTACCACCTGAAAAAACGAAATACTTAAATATGTGAATATAACCAAAGATGCACCAGACCTCTGTAAAGAAAATCACAAATCTCTGATGAAAGAAGTCAAAGAACTAGGTAAGTGGAGAGATATTCCATGTTTGCAGATAAAACTCAATCTTATCAGTTCTTCCCAAGTTGATTAATAGATTCAATGAAAATCTGAACAAGTTATTTTGTGAGTATTACCAAGTTGATTCTTAAGTTTATATGAAAAGGAAAAGAACCACAATAGTTTTTAAAAAAGAAAGAAATATTAAACATATGGACACCATTGGAAAATTGACCTTACCTCCTGTCTTCAAGACAATATGAAACTAAGTAAACAAGACAGTGTAACGCTGACCGCCCCCCAGGAAAAAAAGATGTACAGATCAGTGAAAAAGATAGAGAATTCAGAAATAGGTAAAAATATAGTTTACCAATCTCTCTCTCTCTCTCTCTCTCTCTCTCTCTCTCTCTCTCTCTCTCACTGAGGATTAAACCCAGGGGCACTTAAACACTGAACACATCCCTTACCTGTTTTATTTTATTTTTTATTCTGAGACAGAATTTTGCTATGTTGCTCATAGCCTTGCTAAATTGCTCATAGCTAAATTGCTGAGGCTGACTTTGACCTTGTGATCCTCTTGCCTCAGTCTCCTGAGCCACTGAGATTATTGGTGTGTATCACTATGCCTGGCTAGTCGACAAAGAACAAAATCAATACAATGGAGAAAATATTTTTTTATAAATATTGCTGGAATACCTGAATATCTCTATGCCCAAAACAAAAATGAGCCCTTATCTAGGCCTACATTCTTCACAAAAATTTATGTCAAACTTAATAATATACCTAATTGTAAAATGTAATACTATTAAATCCCAGATGATAACATTGAAGAAAATATACATGACGTTGGTATGGGGATACCTTTTTAGGTGTAACACCAAAAGCATGGTTCTTTAAAAAATGAAAGAAATTGATAAGCTAGACTCTATTCAGATTAAAATTTCTTGTCTGCAAAAACACTGTCAAGGAACTGAGAGGAAAAGTAACAGATAATAAGAAAATATTGGCAAAAGACATATATGCTAAAAGACTGCTATTTTAAATATGTATGAAAATAATCACAAAACAACAATAAGACAACCAATAACTTCGTTTAAATATTTTTGAAGGGCCCAAATAGATAAATTGCCAAAAAAGATATGCAGCTGGTATATCCCATGAAGATATGCTTCATATCACATGTCATTTGGAAGATTCAGATTGAAACAATGAAATACACTGTGATAACAGTCAAACAGCTTCTCGTGTATTTGTAATTTCTTCCAATCCTTGTTAGGTTTCCAGATAGTTCAATGTTTCCCTAATTTCTTTGTTATTCTTGGATTTAGTTTTAACAATGAGATAACAGCCAAAATTCAGAATACTGAGAACAGCAAATACTGGAAAAGATGTAGCAATAGGAACTTTCATTCATTAATCACCTTTGGCTGCCATGACAAAATAACATGATTGGGTGGCCTAAATAACAGAAACTTATTAACTCAAATTTTGGACACTGGAAGTCTGAAATCAGAGTGCCTAAGTCGTCAGGTTCCAAGGAAACAGTGCCACCCCAACCCTGAGCCCATATATCTAAACCATCTGCTGATGCTGTAACTTTTAGACACCAGAGTAGGCGGCTTTCTTCTTCGGGACTTTTTTTGGCAGAGATAGATCAAGGGAACATCAATTAGAGCTTATATTCAGAGTCTAATAGATGGTTGCCTTCTTGAGTCCTCCAATGGTAGTAGGAGTGGAAAGAGAGAAGGAGGAGGAGGGGGAAGGAGGGGCGAGGAGTTGGAGGAGTAGTAGAAGGGGGGAGGAGGGGGAAAGTTTTTTTGTGTCTTTGCTTTTGATAGCGATCCCATTTGGACCCCTATTCTCATGAACTCACCCAACTTAATTTGTTTCCATAGCTCCCATCTCCAGGTGGAGGCATTAAGATTTCAACATGCAAATTTAAGGGAGAGGGCATAATTTAGTCTATAACTGTCTCTTAGAAGACATTAGGCATTAAAACATAGATAGTGATAGGAAGAAAGAAAAAGAAAGAAAGAAAGAAAGAAAGAAGGAAGGAAGGAAGGAAGGAAGGAAGGAAGGAAGGAAGGAAGGAAGGAAGGAGAAAGAAAGAGAAATAAATAAATACTGTTAGTGTTAAATTCATCAGTTGTGCTCCTTCATATATAGCTAAATGAGTTGAAAACTTGTGTCCACTAAAAGCTGCTTTATGCATCATTACCACAACTTTGAAGCAGCCAAGGGATCTTTCAGTAGATGAAGAGATAAACTTTTGCACATCCAATTAACAAGGTTTTGTTTTTGTTTTTTTTTTCCAGTAGAATTGATTTATTAAGCCAGGAAAAGACATGGAACAACAAATGATTATTTCTGTGTGAAAGAAGTCAACCTGAAAACTATTCATACTGCATTTTTCAGTTATATAACATTCTTAAATACTTAAATACTATTAAATCCCAGAAAATAATATTGAATCACAGCATTTTCTTCTTCTATAGTTTATTATGTTTCCTGGTACTTCATCTCTCAAATCCAAAGTCAGACACCTCCTTTTGCATCAAGGATTTCCTGAAATTCTCATTTTAGGTTTTCAGAGAGTTCAGTGTTATCCTCAATTCTTCCTTATTCCTGGACTTAGTTTCAAGTAATGAGGAGAAGAAAAGCCCAAGTTCAACTGGTTAGTTCTTAAAGAAATAGAAGTTTCTATGTCTGTTCAATTGTTGTGAATACTTCTCTGATGTATTGACACTATCCACCACCAGAGTCCTCTTTCTTGTTTAAAAGTTTTGCCTGGAACTCAATTTTTTAAACTGTTCTTATTTATTTTATTATTTGAAATATTTAATAACAATTAACCTCCAAGCACTAGACAAATAGAATCCATTTGAATTTAGAGATATTTTAAGAAGGTATTTAAAACTATGTGTTCAATATGAAGCAATTCTGGGTTATAGAAACATATGGAATCAAAAAATATCATTTGTCAACCCAATCGACAAATTGGCAAAGGAACTGAGCAGGCACTTAAAGGAAGAAATACTAATGGCCAGTGAATGGATGAATAAAATGCTCAACATCTCTAGCAATGGGAAAAATGCAAAATAAAACTACACTGAGATTTTATCTCACTCCAGTCAGAATGGCAATTAATATAAGTAAAGATAAATGTTGGCAAGGATGTGGGGAAAAGGGTCTCTGGTGGGACTTTGAGGTGATATAACCACTAAGAAAAGCAGTATGGAGATTCCTTAGAAAACTTGGAATAAAACCACCATTTGATCCAGTCATACCACTGCTTGGTTTACACCCAAAGGACATAAAATCAACATATTAAGATGACACAGCCCCATCCATGTTTATAGCAGCTCAATTCACAATAGCCAAGCTCTGGAACCAAACTAGGTGCCCTTCAACTGATAAATGGATAAAGAAACATGTGGTATATATATGCACAATGGAATATTATTCACCCATAGAGAATAATGAAATTATTACGGTTTGAATGTGAGGTATCCCCCAAAAGCTCATGTGTGCAAGAAAGATTGGAGAAGAAAAATTTGGTTGTAGCCTTAACCTAATCAATGAATTAATCCCTGATGGGATTAACTGGGTGGGGCTTGGAAGCAGGCAGGGTATGGCTGAAGGAAGTGGTTCTATGGGGGCATGATTATGGAGTATATATTTGTATCTAGCAAGTGGAGACCCCTCTCTCTGTTTCTTGATTGTCATGTGAGCTCTTTCCCTTCACCACTCTCTTCCATCAGGATATTTTGCCTCACTTGGAGCCCTGAGGAATGGAACCTGCTGTCTATGGATTGAGACCTCTGAACCCATGAGCCCAAGATAAACTCTTCTTCCTGTACAGTTGTTCTGGTTGGGCCTTTTAGTCATATCAGTGAAAAAGCTAACTAAAACAGAAATTATGGCATTTGGCAGTAAATGTATAGAACTGGAGACTATCATGCTCAATGAAATAAGTTTGTCCCCAAAAAACAGAGGCTGAATGTTTTCTCTGATATGTGGATGCTAACACAAAACAAGATAGGGTGAGGAGGGGAAGAATACAAGTCCATTTGATTGGACAAAGGGAAAAGAAGAGAAGGGAGGGGGAGGGGAATAGGAAAGTCAGTAGAATGAATTGGACATAACTCTTCTATTCTTATATATGAATACACAACCAATGAAACTCCATATCATGTACAACCACAAGAACGAGATCCTAATTAGAATAACTCATAGTCCATGTATGTATAATATATCAAAATACATTCTACTGTCTTGTATATCTAAAAAGAAAAATAAAAGCATCATTTGTTAACATTATACCACATGCAAAATACACTATCCATTCTGTAATAGAACATATTTTTGAGTAAATGTGTTAAATATTGATAAATATACTGTGGTCTTGTATAAAAATTTATTGATCCTGTGACTATGTTCAGAATTATAATCAATTGTTGTTGATTATAAGATATCTATTTGATAACCAAATATTTCCCCTATATTTTCCAAATACTTTGTTTTACTATTTACATATATAAGGTTACATCTATTTTACTGAAAATGTTGAAAATTAAAAAGGTTGTTAAAGCAGAGCATATACAACTCTATGTGCAAGGGTTAAAAAATTTATCAGCATTTATTATTACATTCATTTTTTAAACAGCAAGATTTACTTAATGCACCATAGATACATAAAGTTTCATAATAGACATTTTAGAATCATATACTATATCTCTTTGTATCCTATGCATTATCTTTATTGAATACAAGACAAACCATCTGAACAAGAAGATTGAATAAATCCTTTTTAAATACTGCCTAAATTTTCCACAATACATGAAGCTTTCTAGAATTTGTTTTAATATTTAAAATTGCATTTATAACAAAGATTCCACTGCCTTTTTTGTGAAAAACTGGTGTCTAAGAGATCTAAGTGGGATAAATGCAGGTATAGAAAATGTTAGAGTGTGACAAGTGTAGTTCAATGGTCTTTTTAAACACAGTATTGTTATTTTATTTTTATCATTCAAAATCAAAGTTCACCTATCTTTTCAAAAATGGGTTAATTAGGTAGAACAAATCAAAATACTAAAAGAATCCATCCAGCTGAGATGTGTTAACATCTTTTAAAAAGGTAGCTTAGAAACATTTTTGTCCTTTTAAATAAAAATCAAACAAATATTAGCAAAAGATATAATAACCAAGGAAGGTCAAATATGATCCCTGCCAACTCTACTAAAATCCTTCACGCAAATGGTGCATTGATTTCACAGAGGAATGAGTGTCAAGTGGGTAAACATGATACTCACAATTTATGGTACTGATGTCAGAGTTCCATGCCAAAGATAAGGTTTGCAAAAACAATTTTTAGAAGTTGCATATTTAATTCTCTCTAAATATTTATGTATTTTTCTCTGGTGTTTTCTCGGGGCCAAATATTCTCCATTCTGGTGCCCTTCCAACATTCACAGATCTCTGCACTGTTAAAGGCCATTGCATGTGACTGGAAGCAAGGGACTAGATCACTGGCCAAACAGATGGTGAGAAATAGTTAATTGACCCACTTGAGAAGATGGTAAGTTACTCAGACTATGGCTCATCAAGGGAAATGAATAATAAATCACATCTGCTTTAATGAATTAAAAAAATGAAATGGTTCCTTAATTGCTCATTTGAAATAATATAATAAGGTATTTATTTAAGGTACTAGACAGCTTGCATATACTAATCCTTCAGTTCTAATGATGTGTGGTGGAATTGCAACCCTAGCATTCTCATTTTAAGGATGTGGAATCTGAGCAACTGAATAATTAAGAAATTCACTCAGGATCACTCAACATTTGAAGGTAGCCAAGAAACAAAATGAAACAGATTTTCTCCAGAGTTTTTAAATAAGTATACTGAATCTTTGCTTGGGATGCTATGATGTTTCAGAATATGGCTTCACTTATAAAAGGGAAATCTGGTCACTGAACACAATTTAGAAAATTTAAAATTATGAAAAGCAAAATCAGTCACTGTAACCTTCCCACCCAAAGGAAAGCATTTTGAATTGTTGCTGGATTTAACAGAGTTTTAATCATTTGTACACATTCTATGTATTATTGTTTTCTTTCTTTTAAAAAATCATAGTTTTCTCTTGACATATTATAAGCATAAGACATTTTGTTATAACACCGATACGCAAAAAAGTCATGGTTATAACTCCTATTTTTGCACAAAAATAAGCAGAACAACATAAATGTCAATGACTTTCAGGGTTTATCAAAGAATAGAAGTAGCAGGAAAAACTAGTACCCTGAAATATCGAGACAGTAGCATAAACAGAGAATCACTTCTGGCCTAGGTAAGCTTCTGGCTCTGGTTCATTTAAAGCTTAGTTATGACAATGTTTGGGGGTGGAGTGTAGACTAACATAAGAGGAAGAAGGGTTTCCCAGGGTGCCCAACATTTTTGTGGGGTTTGCCATTAGGAATCACAGTATGTTCTTACGTTGAAGAGCAAAGTAAGTGAATATTAATGAAGTAACTCTGTATTAGTTTAATTAAAGGAAAGTGTAAAAAAGAATTTGAAATATGCCCTGAGTATTATCCATATGCAAGCCTACCCTCAAGGGGAAATATCTTTACCATGTTATTATTATACTGGGGAGAAGGGCAGTCTTTCTAACTCACCTAAGGAAAAAAGAAACTGAAGAGACATATATTAGAAGCTCCCAGTTCAGGCACACACAATTCCTAAAAGAAAAATTTACTCACAAGATTATACAAAGTTTTCCCTGTCCAAGACAACACTACCACATCAACTGGTTTCCAGTAGAGTAAATGTGGATCATAGGTTGAAGAGCTACAAGACTCATACTCTATTTAAGAAGGACTTCATTGGGAATACAACAAAAGGAGATGCAAAACTAAAAACACTAGAGGAATTTGAATCTGTTGGCATCTACAACTAGAACAAAGATTAATTACTAACTCACAGCCAGATCAACCCAAATCTCACAGTGAAGGTCTGAATGTGTCAGTTCCTACATTATCAGATATAATGTGTCTAACTTCCAACGAAAAAATTACATGTTATTGAAATGGAAACTGAAAGAAGAAATCAAGAGGAGATGCTAGAAATACAAAACACTAACATAAATTGCAAATATCTTTGATGAACTTGTGAATGGACTGGAAGTGGCTGAAGAAATAATCAGTGAGCTTGAGGATACGCCAACAGAAACTTGTCAAACTGAAATACAAAAAGGAAATAGAATAAAGGAAAAACATGGACAGATATTTAAGAGCTATGGGACAATTTCCAAAGGTATAATATATGTATAATTGAAAAAAAAAACAAGGAAGCAAGAGAATGGAGCAGAAACAATATTAGAAGTGATACAGTTTGAAAGTTTTATCATATTAATTATAGATACCAAACCACAGATCCAGCAAACTAAAAGAACACAAAATAGGATAGAATTTATAATTAGGCATATCGTATTCTAAATGTGAGAAGTCAAAGACAAATAAAATAAATCTTGAAAGCTGCAAGAGTGGGATATTGAATTTTGCCCACTGGCTGTAATTTAAATGATGTTAAAATTTCTTGCATGTGCAATATTAGTGAATTTCTGAGGTTTTTAGAACTGAATTAACTGAAATTTTTCTGATTTATATTTTTGAAAAAGACTCTCCATGCTGTGCAATTTATACTTTAATCAGCTCTGTATGAAATTATCCACTTCAAATATCAAATTAGTCTTTTTCTAATCTTGATGAATTTAAAAGCTATAACATAATACTACATTGACCACTCTTTTGGTTTTTGTTTTATGGTTTACTAAACTATTATTTAACATACTTTGATAATTAATACCTGCTAATCATTTCTGAGCTTTTACCACTAAAAGCTCATTAAGTTCTCATATAGTTATAAAGTAGCTACTATTGATATGTTCATTAATGGATAAAAAATAGTCACACCGAGTGATCAGATCTCTTATTTCTTGCTACTCACAGGAACAAATAATGTTGATATTTGAACTTGATAATTTTCCTACAGAATTAGTACTATTAACATCAATGTTTAGCTACTTTTCTGAGATTAAATTAATTGTTTTGTGCAGTTATTGCTTATTAAAACACCTGATTGTGAGATGAATGAATGAAAATGGCATGAATAAATGAATGAATGAACCAACTGAACCAACTAAACAAGAGCATTGTTATTCTATGTCTTTTTATTTGAAGCTATTTATGGCATTTTATGGTGAATAAACTTTTGATTTTTACATACAGAAATTTATGTATAATTTTCTTTTCTAATTGGGATATTAAACTTTGGAAATGGGACTCATCTCTACAATTACATAGCTGAAGCTAGGTAATTTTGAACAAGTAACTACTCTTAATCTCCAAGTTTCTTCTTAGTGTTTCTTCACTGTATCTTAGAAATGTATTCTGACTGTTACTAAATGTCTTCTTGAGTTGCATTATGGTTATCCAGAGAAAGAGAATGAATAAGATATTTATATTACCATCTATGAGATTTTGGTATTGACTCTTGCAATTAGGAAGGCCAATATATCCAGGATGTGTTGTCTGCAAGCTGGAGAAACCAAAGTGCAGGTGGTGTGATTTAATTCTAGGCTGAAGACAGAAGAACAGGACAGGCACTGGTGTAAATCCTGGGGTAGGAAACCCAGAGAAATAGGATCTCTGAGGTGTGAGAGCAGGAGATGGCTAAGGAGCAGAGAAAATGAACCTTTCTTCCATTTAATCTTTTTAGGGCCTCAATGGATTGGATCATGCCTTCCCATATTGGTGAGGGTGGATCTTCTTCCTTATTCTCCTCATTCAAATGCTAATCTCTTTCAGAAAGACGCTCCCAGAAATCATAGTTTTCCGTCTATCCAGGTAGCATTTAACCCAGTCACACAGATAGATACCATCTGAGAATTTTTTTTTGTTTTGTTTTTACTCTGAACTGGTCAAACTCATAGAAAGCTACAATTCCTAGCCTTTACCATTGCTAAGGATTTGATTGTATGCATCTGTCCCTACCTGTGCTAATGTACTTTTTAACTCTGAATGTCTTGAAATATCATTTATATACTCATTCTACCCATATTTCTGGAGAGATTTCTATGTGCCAAAGGAGTCAGCTCTTTACAGGGACAGATGTTTAGATTTTGTGGACCATGTGCATTTTCTCTTCTGTAGACTCACTTCCTCTTCCTGTCCTTCTCTCTTCTTTCTCCTCCTAACTCTATTTTTTTCCTTCAAAACACTTTGAAGTAGTAAAAACTATTCTTAGCACAGAGGCTGTAAATTGGCCTATTTGTTGACTTCTGTTTGTATCAGTGACCATGGTAAGTGATAAGTGATGCTGACAAAGCCTACACATTTACAGAGCTCAACCACAGTTCACTTGACTGAAAGGAAGTCCGGAGGAATAGAGGCTGCTGTGATACTCTAAGTTGGGAGACTCAGGGAAGAGCATTCATTGTCATTGGGCTGAGACCCAAAAAGCACCTGTGAGTTACTGTCCTGTCCTACTAGTCTTAAATTTGCAGTCTCTTTGAAAACTTAAATCCCATGAAGACAGAGCCTATATGAACTTTCATCACCATTGTCTTTTTGGATCCAGCTCTGTGCCATCAGGGGCTGTATAAGTATTTGCTGGATACATGAAGGTCAGAGTCTGCCTAAAACTAGGGTGGAAGAGATCTTTCTGAGTCCTTTCATATTTCTCACGTGAAGACAAGGTGGAAAGTGGTTTGCTTGCTTTTTGTGGTTGGTAGGGAAAGATTTTTGAGCCTGTGAGGGAAGTTTGATCACTGCTATTTTGTTGGTGTGGGCTTTATTTCATAAGTGAAGGAGAGATGCAGCTAAAGGTGAAGAATGGGTAGTAATCTACCAAAGTACCCCTTTCAATTAATTGGAATTCTTCCATTTTCTGGCAAAAGGTTGTCATTCTCATTTTTAATGGATTATTCTAAAATTATGTCCATTCATTCGTCTTTGTAAGTATTTTAGGGGAAGGTATGAAATCTACCATCTGAGTCTGCTTTTAAATCAGAAATGGAATCACAGATTTTAGAGGAAAAGCAAATTCTCTTTTCTCAGAATAAATCTACATATTTAAAATTTTAGTGGATGATAAAGAGGAAAAGTGTTGCTACTAACAAGATGTGTATGAGTTTGGAAAATTTGAAAAGCAGGGAATTCTAATTATGTCTTTTTTTTTTCTTCTAAGGTTCCCATGCCTTAGTTTCTTTGGCCAATCACGTTTCTCCTCTTGGCGGGTTTGCTTTTTATAGAATTTTCTTATTTTTAGGTACAATTTAAATCTTAGAGGTCTTCACAGTCATCAATACACATATTCAATGATTGATGCTTTACCTCAACAATAGATCTCAGTTTCCACCGCCAGGACTTTGTTCCACACTCTCATCCCTGCTCACAGGGAGTGTTGCAATGACTCTGTTCAAACTACATTCACCATTATCCACCATAATTTTCCCTCAGTGTTGTATACTGGATTCAGATCAGATTATGCTCTGAACTTGCTTGTCTCCAGTAACGTTCCTTACCTGAGAAAACTTTCTTTAGCATGAGCTATCTAAAAGTAGCTGTTTGAGCTAACTATTGTCTATGGGGCCAGGTAAGTAATAAAACCAGAAGGCTCTTAGCCTTTCATGTCAACTAGCCTGGCCTTATTGCTAATCCAGAAACTTACTGCTCTACCTTACTTCCCAGCACTCACAAATTCTGAAAGCTAGACTTTCATAATCTTTCCAAAATACTGAAGGAAATTCCCACTTTCAATCCAGATAAAATGTCCTCTTCTCCAGAGGGAGGTCACTGTGCTCTGTCATCGGTTACATTTCCCCCTTGACCTCTCCTGGGGACCTGCTACTCTCTTTCATACCACTTGTTTGAAATTTAGAAAGAAAGAGCTAGAAGTAGTGCTAGATATGGCAGAAAGAAAGTAAAAATATGGTGGAATTGTGTTAATAATTAAAATCAGCCCTAAAATATTAAAAACAATTACTTTAGAAATTGGAATCTAGACTTAGGTCTGAGTTTGTAACTAATATTGTTATCTGTGTATGGATGTATTTTTACACTTTTAGAAATAATTTATGCATAGCTTTTCTAGTGCTTATATATTGTTTTTGAATTAACAAATAGTAATTGTTTTGCCTGTCTCATCCATAAGAAGGTATAATTAAAGAGTTCAGGGACTATTGCTTCTACTAGAAATACACAGGAAAATTTACAAAGTACTGAATCAAGTTATCACTCTTTATATGTGATGGTAAATATAATAATAAATAAAGAAATTAGAGAAGTCATTTAATAAATGAGTAAAATTAATAACTGTCATATCTTCACTGTGGCTAAATTAAATTGTATTTTCCCCCTTTTAGTTATAAATACCCTTGTTTATCCAGAAAAAAAAAATCATGAATTCTGGTAAATCAACCCATGGGATTTTTAAAATCTGTTTCTCCTCAGATAACTCCTAAGGTAGGCATCTTCTAAAGACACAGCTCTCAGAAGTGGGAACCAGAATGATGGTAAGACAAAAGAGACAACATTATGTGTGTACAAATAAACTTCATAATTCAGAGCACACTCTATAGACATTATGTTACAAACTGTGACACTATTCTGTCACCATTTGTAACAAAACTCAGATTGTGGGGCTTCAAAGAGCAGAAACAATTCTGAGGATTTAAAAAAATTTTTTTTCCAGTACTGGGTATTGAATCCAGGGATTCTCTGCAAGGTAGGCAGGAGAGCTACCACTGGGCTGCATGCACTTCACTCAAAGGAATTCAAATTTTAAGCAGCATTTATCAGGCTGAAAACAACCTCTGAGTAGATACTTATATACCTTCCTAAGAATAATAGGGAGAGGTGTGAAATCCACCATCCAAATCTGATAGGAAAATCAGAAACTTAAAAAAAAAAACAGATGAAATTTACATGTCTCAAATCTTTGGTGAATGATAAAGTGGAAAAGTGTTACCACATGGTGTGTGTACATTTAATTTTATTGAAGGAAGAGTGTCAGAATGCTTTACCCATCCAGCTTAAAAAACAAACAAACAAACAAACAAACAAAAAAACTGGGAAAACAGTGGCACCAGGAACTTCAATAATATATCTGAAGCACAAATGGAGCAACATCTGGATTATTTGCAATCTATCAGCTTTGAATCCAAATAGCTTCTCGGTTGCTAAGTAGTAACCACTGTGCATCTCCTTATAGCTTTGTGGATTGCACTGAGAAATAAGTGCCAACTTTTTTAAAAGAAAATACTTAAAGTTATCATGGGAGATTAATTAATTTCTTTATAATCCAGATAAATGTTTGCTGTGGTCACTGACATTTTTACTGTAGAATGTAAGTATAGATATAATACAATAAACTGAACAGTGCAAAATTGCAGATTTTTTTGAAAGGGAATTCTTTGAAGTTGGGGTGTTAATGATAAACAGTATGATAGTCTCATCTTTTCCACCTGAGGAAATCAAATAGTTAGATAGAGTAAGATAATTTGCAGTAAAGGAACTCAAATGTTAATCTTTATAATTGCACTAGTAGAGAGTATAATCCAAGTACTATATAAAATAAGTTTCAGAAACAAATTTATTATTATTGTAAAATGCATTGTATAAATGACTATGCTAGGACAATGCTTTGAACAGTTCATTTAATTGCGTTGTCCTTTAGTATTTTTATCTGGCTTCAGTTTTCTCATCTATTTGACAAAATTCTCTACTAATGGAATAGGTGTTAAAATTCTCTATGTATTTATGGAAAAACTTGTAAAGGTATATGAAAAGAAAATTTAAATAAAAAGCATATTTTCATGTCATATCTACATTTAGACCTATGGTATTTAAATCTAAGAGAATCAGAACTTTCTCAACATCTGATAAAATATAGGAACACTTTCCACAGGTAAAATGCCAATGTTAAAGCAAATAAACCATACACATATATTTTTTGCTATATTGCTTTAAGTTCCCCTGATCCTCCTTTCCACCTCTCATCATTCTATCCCTCATTCTTCCATCTGGGCCAAGAACACTGGTGACCCCTGTCTTAGAGTAAGACACCAGGTATCAAGTGTCATAGGGCACACACATTTTGTTATGAAGAGAAAATATAATAAAGCCAAAAGAAAATTAGGAGCAGGATTAAATTAAGTGAAGCAAAAGCTCTAATATCCTGAAAACAACATCTGTACTCTCTAATTGAATATGATTTTGGTGATATCCAGGGGTTGGGAAGTGAAGAAAATGGAGAGATACTGCTCCAAGGGTGCAAAGTTAAATACAAAAATATAATTTTAATCTCTAATTAAATTTTAATTTAACAATTAAAATTATAAATGAAGACATATGCAATTTTTTTTTCTGATTGACATTGAAAAATTTACCCCAGTAAGGTTTTCTATTTTATTAAGTATATGGTTAAAAAATGGCTTTTTTTTGTATCTATTTATATTAATAGAAACAGTATACCATGAATACCTTTGATGGTCAGAACCAGCTCATTGTTTTTTCTTAACTATTATCTTGAAAAGAATCTATCACTTTCAAAAAGGGAAGTCAGTAGATATTTGTAGAGGGAAGGACAAAAGCAGGAAAGAAAAATTGAAAAGAAGAAATCTGAAGAATAGAGGAAGACAGGAAGTAAAAATGGAATGAAGGAAGGAGGAAGAAAATAAGTGAAAGCAGAGGGTTAGCCAAGTACCAACTTTTTAATTTAATGTTCCCCCCAAATTCCTGTCCCTTTTGCTTGTTTTGAATTCTTCCTACTGAAATGACAACCTTCTTACTAACATGAATATCTTAAAGGTTTTCATTTAAAAAAAAAAGCAAGAATTCATACAAAAATGAATTTCCTCAAATATCCTCAGGCTTCCTGTTAGACTTACCATTGTACTATCAAGTGGGGATGATATTTGACAATGGATTAACCAACTAAAAATGTCCAAGGTTGGGATTCACTCTCTCCCCCTTCTGTCAGCTAATTTCATAATTTCCCCATATTCTAGCTTTTCCCTATAGTATTCTAAAATCATCTTTTTACTTCTCAGTCCATTAGCTTTACTTCCTTTCCTTCACAATTGATCCATTTTTTATCATTTAAATAGACCTTCTTCCTGGCATTACCTATGATTAAGCCTTAGTTGGTAAGGCTTAACAGAAAACCTGCTCAATCAAAGGATTTTACCTCAAGTGAGGAGATGAGATGTCTCCGTAGGGTAACTAAGGTATTTTTTTCTCAGAAATATTTTCCCAATAGTCCAGGAAAAAAATCACAGTTTCAGTAGCAGCCTATCCTTTCTCTAGTCTGGAAACCTTACTTCATCTTCATTTGTCTGGGTCTACAGTGACAGGAAGCAGAAACATTTGGGAAAGCTCTGAAGAATCTTGCCAGACTTTAAAGACCTGGAGTTGATTAAGAGCTCTCACTGCAATTTCTGGACTTGGGCTCTTGTTGACAGATTATCTGGCATGCCAGCTGCCAGTTGAAAATGGCGATTACTTGCATCGTGCGTGGGCTTGTCTAATGGAAAAACCAGGGAATAAATGCCAGAAAAACCCAGGTTTGAACTCCAGAACTACTTCTTACAGATTTGGTTAATTTTCTAACTTTTCTAAACCCTTGAAAGTTTTCTTATGGGGATAACAACAAGGAATAACGTAATGAGGAAGAGTTCAGGAGATTGACTACGTCAAGCACAGTGAGTTATATTCTAAGAGCTCAAAACATGTACATTTCAATCTGTCTTTTTGCAACTCGCTTTTATTAGAAACGTGCTACTTAGGAAGAAAGGAAATGTTTTAATTGTTAAACTTGGATAAATGTCTGATAACAAGCATGTATGATTAGTAGCTGATAACTGAGTCAAAATATGAGGCTGTACTGTTTCTCATTTTCACAGTTTTAAAATATTTTTTGATGTTTCCTTGAATGCCAGTTGATGACCTGGCTTTGAATACCTATCTAGTATTTTATTTTAGCAGCCATGAATAATTTCTTCAATGGAGTATTTTTTGTTTTACATACTTTAACTGATAATATTATGGTTTGGATGTGAGATGTTGTCCCAAAGCTCACATGTGAGACAGTGAAGAAGATTCAGAGGAGAAAACTGAGTTGTGAGAATCTTAATCCAATCAGTGAATTAATCCCCTGATATGGATTAACTGAGCTGTAATTGAAGTGGTAGGGTGTGACTGGAGGAGGTGGGCATTGGGGTGTGGCTTTGGGGTATATATTTGTATCTGGCCAGTGGACTCTCTCTCTCTCTGCCTTCTGATCACTGTGTGAGCTGCTTCCCTCTGCACATTCTTCCACCATGATGTTCTGATTCACCTCCAGCCCCAAGAAATGGAGCGGGCCTTCTACAGACTAAGACCTCTGAAACCATGAGCCCTCAAATAAAATTTCCTCCTCTACAATTGTTCTGGTTGGGTCATTTAGTCGCAGCAGCAAGAAAAGCTGACTAAAACAGATAATTTAAAAAATAAGGGGCAAGAATCATTAGTGTCTGTCAAAATTTATTTCTACCATGACACTACATTTTTAGAGTAGAAAGTTTGAGAACAATTATGCACATCTTAAAGTTCTTATTATTAAGTTGTAATAAAATCTTTATTCAGAAATGTGCTAATTTATAATATCATCAACATTTTAATATAATTCCTTTGCCAAAGAACCATGAACTATGTATAGTCCATGTAATTAATCATTATTGTTGTTTTGTATTGGCTTAAAAGAATGGTTTGTCATTATAAATATGTCCACATTTAAAGGTTTTCTCTTTATCTTGACATATAGTATTGGTTTAAAAATATAACCATATTTTACCCATATTTTATTTCATTTCAACATTTGCAGTAGTATTTATTAGAATATTACTTTACTTGAGCTTAACAAAGTATTAATAATATTTTCTCTTAGGTTTTTTCCTTTATCATTAGAATATTTAATTCATTAGAGTTCTTTTTGTGATTCAACTGTAATGCAGATCTTATTTTCTTCTTTGGGGAGAGGGATGGAAAGTGGCAATATTTTTCAACATTTTGTGTTGAATTATCCAATTATCCCCAAATTATAAACACTAACACAATCATATTCCAAACCAAAATGCCTTTATATAGGCACTTTTTATGATTAATTGATTTTTGCTCATTCATTTTTATTATAATTTTATGGAGTTTTAAAATATCTGAAAGAATATTTTATATATGTATATATGAATATATATATGTGTATATATATGTGTGTGTGTATATATACAAATATATATATATATATATATATATATATATATGTAAATAATATATAATATACTTCATTTACTATGTATTGTGGTAACTTATCCTAAAAACCCCCACCAGGATTATTACTAGTTTTTATACTTGTAAGTCTATATTTCTCCAAAATTTAAATCATATAGAGAAGTAGATAATTAAGTCTTAGCAAAATGATTCAATGAACTGTAGCAATTATAAAGTATGTAGGTATATACAAAGAAAAAACAGAGCAGGACAGTTGTTAAACTGCTAAAAAGGAAAAAAAAACATTTTATTTGGGACTACTATGAATAGGAGAAAAGTCACCTCAAACTTTAACTCTGTATACAGATAAAACATAAGCAACTGGGAATTTATAGGCAAAGAATATGGTGGGGATCAGTTGATGGAAAATTGCTAAGGGAAAATATTAAGGGTAAGGGGAAATTCTGGAATAACTCATGCTTTAAACAAACATGAGGGGCATGGTCAAGAATAAACTAAATTAGATACCAAAGATGACTGGATATGGAAACTAGGGTGTTTGCTAAACTAACTTAGTCTGGGAAAAGTTTAGCAGCTGAAATGTAGCTTGTGGAGCAAAGAATCTTTCTTAGTGCCTATTGATACATTTGTTCATATTAATGCTGTAGACATTCATGGTGCCTTTTTTTATTAGAAGTGTTACTATCTTTAAATTATCATATTTGTGATATTTTATTTCCTTACACTAACTTTTTTCCTTATAGCATTAGTATTGCAACTCCTTCTAAATTTATATGCATTTTGCTTTCAATCTTTCTGATTCATTTAGCTTTACAATATGTATCTGCATATTATAACCTTTGATTTTTCTACTGAATGTGGGAGACTGTCGATTTACAATGTTGTATAAAACTTTGACATTTATTAGTACAACTATAATGTTTGACTTTACCTATTTTATCTTATTTATACCTTGTAATGATGCCTTTCTTGGTTTTATTTCTTATTTTATCATTTTTGTTGTGGATAACATTTATAATTTTTTTTTGAGGATTTAAAATTTAAACATTCTTTTAAATTTTCTGTTTCTGGAAGCTGTCAGTAGTTAATGGTATATGTATATAAATTTTCAACTTAGAAACAACCAATTGATAGAACTCCCCAAATTAAATTGGTATCCATTTTTTTTTTCTACTGATTTAGTCCTAGTATCTAGGTAGGGTCTGCTATGCTTTAGATCTGCAATATGCCCCAAATGCTCATGATCTCCAAAGCAGCAGTGTTCATGGTGTGGAGTAACTGAATCACAAGGACCATAACCTCAACAGAAGATTGATCCATTGAATTTATAGTCAATAGGCTCTAGTGAGAGGATGGAATACTTAGGAGGTGGGGCCTAATTGGAGGAATTTGATAACTGAGGGTATGACTTTGAAAGATATATTTTGTCCCCTGATACTCAGTTCCTCCTCCTCTCTCTCTCTCTCTCTCTCTCTCTCTCTCTCTCTCTCTCTCTCTCCCCCCCCCTTCTTGTTCCCAGCTGCAAAGAAGCAAGTAGCTTTGCTCTGTCATTTTCTCTCTGCCACGATTTTCTGCTTCACCACAGTCCACGAAAAATGGAGACACGTGTCCATAGTAAGAAACCTCTGAAACTGGGAGCCAAAAATAGATCTTTCATTAAGTTGTTTTTCTCAAATATTTTGTCACAGGGATGAGCAGGCAACTAATGAAGGATCTTACATGCTTATTAGGTATCAGAATGCATTTTTTCTTCTTTCTTAATTCTGCAACTTGGCCTCCCTTTCTTCCTTACTTTGTTTTTTTCTTTCTTTCTTTTTTTTTTTTTTTGAACAAAAAACCCCTAGTTTTGCTAATGAGAAAGCTGTGGTCTTCGAGATTACATAACTTTCTCACATCAAGCAAATTTGAAGGAAAAAAAAAAAGTACCAGGATCTCGATTGTCGTTTGACATCAGAGTGTCTAGTCTTTATCACAGTGTTTGTGAATTTCCATACACACACTTACCTCTTGCTAGTAAAGTGCCAATAATAGGTGAGCATTTCAAAAGCAGATTTCCTTTCAGGCACAGGCAAGTTTCAGAGACAGAAAATATTGAACTTGAAATGTCCATCACTACTCATCATGTTAGACTTTTGCAAGATTTCCACAGTCAACTATTGATTATCGTTCACAAGGTGAAGTTTTACAATGACTTTCCATTCTGATAAAAGAGAATGAGTTTCTCCACTATAGGGACTAATTAAAGGTCCTGATTTAACTGCCTTTTTTTTTTTAATGGCATCTTTATTTCAGGTTCAAATGGTGTAGATCATCAGTTTCTTTCTCTGATTCAATAATTTCTAATAAGATATTCTGGAGCTTTTTCTTACAAGAAAAATTTCTCTACTGTATATATCTAACATATCTCTTTCCTCTATCACAATATAGTTTTTAGTTTGAAAAAAATAAGACAAATAGCTGTATCGAATGATCATATTCTTTAATCAATTGGTCCAAGATCTAGATAAAGACTATTTTTGGCTTCATCTCCCAGTGATATAAATGGAAACTTTTCAAGAGGCATTAAGTGTTGTTTACAGTGATTTATAAGTGGAAAATTCTCTAGAAATTGTTTTTAGAAAAAAAAACCTAACCTAGAAATCATTACAATAAAGAAAAAAACAAAGCACAGATTCTTTATTTAAAAATTCAAACCTCATCTGACAGTATTGCCAAACCACAATAACACAACAAATATAAATCCTTCCTTCCTTCCTTCCTTCCTTCCTTCCTTCCTTCCTTCCTTCCTTCCTTTCTCTCTCTCTCTCTCTCTCTCTCTCTCTCTCTCTCTCTCTTCCTTCCATTATCATTATTTGGCACATATCTGGAAAATATCTCATTAAAATTTGTTTTGTGTCAGGCACTTAGGTAGCCATTTTCAATTAATATGAATAGCTATGCAAAATGAAAATTACTCATTCTTCTCTGATCACAGATGTTTTGCCAGAATCATACAGAAACATATTTTATGTGATAAGTATCTCTTGCAACTAACTTTATCTCTTGAAACTAACCTTAGACTGAATTGTGAAGATGTACTTTATTCTTTATCTGTGATTTTTCACATTGTATGCAGTAAGTGTGTGTTTTAGTGTTAGATTTTTCTCAGGAGCAGATCCTAGTCCATAAATACAAGCGAGTTAGTAAAAATAATTCCCAGAGACACTGGTAATGATGGAGTGGAGGAAGCAACCAAGTAAAAAGAAGCCAATGGAGAGAGTGTGATTACAGGCAATGTCCCAAGCTCTTCCTGGTCTCTTAGGGACTTCTCAAGTATAAATGAGACTCAAGACCAAAAGGCTTTCCTTTTGTTCTTCCCACAGGTTCAGTCATTGGCCATGGGCCATAAATTCCCAGAAGTATCTGGCTTTCCTTGAAAAAGGATAGTAGCTCTAGTGGCAAAGGCAAACCCTGACTTGCCAATGTGGGCTGGTAAAAGGGAACCTCAAGGAATATAATATCATGGCTAAGTGGATGCACAGTTTTAGAAAGAGCATTTCACAGTGTTTCCACTGTGTGGTTAAAATTGTTGATTTTTAATTTTTTTTTCCATCGTGCAGTAGCTGTTCAGTGTTTTTAATATTTTATTGGTTCTTTCCATCCCTATATAATAAGAAGGAACATCAGCAAAGTGAGATGAGAATGTCAAGATTTTTTCAGGGACAACTCTGATAAAAGTATCTTCCTATTTGAAAAATATATCTCTTTTACTTAACATTCCCTTATCTCATTTAACTTCATAAATGGTCCTTCCATTGCTCATTGCTTATTTGTTTCAAACCTAGGAGTAACCTCTGACCTTAAAACTAGTCCACAAGGAAGACTCATATCTGATATTAAATAAGTCTGTTGCTTACAAATAAAAAAACTCATCATTTTTTATACATAATAACTCTAATGGGTTAGAAAAGTTACTAGAATATGTATATTTTCCATTGGTGGTGGTGATGGGGTAACCAGGGATTAAACTCACGTGTTTGTGTTTTTTGAGAGACAGGGTCTCACTGAATTGCTTAGTGCCTCGATTTTCGCTGAGACTGGCTTTGAAGTAGCGGTCCTCCTGGCTATTTTTCATTTTTTAACTTTTCCTTATGAACTGGCTGCTTTATATCTGGTATATGCTTTGTAAGTTTAATTTAAAATAAAAGACTAATGTCTAAAACAATATAAGTTGTAACTGTATTTTTTTCCATAAAACAATGAAAAAAATGGGAAAATATTTGAATTTGTGATCCTTGACATTTAGCGATTCTATCATTGACCCACTTGTGTACACAAAAATGTAAGGTAATGGGCAGGAAATCCCATTTGGGGAAATTTCTTCAATGAAACTCGGCAACTAGCAATCAAATTAATCTCTTTATTAGACTCCAGGAAGGAGGCACCAAGATGATCTATAATTAAATTCCTGGAATCCAATTTACACTAGCCTCCCCTAGAATAAACATCATTAAACTACATATTGCTCATCAAGGCAATGCATAACAGCCTTTTAGATGGCTAGAAAGACATAAGGAAAGGCACAAATTGCAGATCACATTTGTATTCCTCAATCTGGTGAACAAGCAGAATACAGGACAAAAGGAAGTTATAAAATTGCTGTCTCTTGGGGAGCTTGATGTTTAATAGTTTGTTTAATGTTTTATTTATTTGGCTGATCTGGGCATATTAAATTCCCACCTCTTCATAGCCTTTTTCTCTACCTCTTTCCAAAATATAAATATACAAACACATACCTGAGTGGTTTAGCTATAAGATTTGTTTTAAGGTAATTTCTTTCCATATTTAAAAATAAAATTGATACATAACTTGAATTTCCAGTATATTACACTGGTATAGCACTGCTCATATTACTAAACTGTTGTTCTTCAGTAAATTGTGTGAAGGGCAAATCGTGAAGACATTTTTCCCCATTTAGAGGAAAAATACACACACACACACACAACCACACACACACACATATACACACATATATTTATACAAACATATATTCATGATTTATTTAAGAACACCCAGATAAAAGAAAAATCTATAATTGGTCATTTTAAAGGCCATAATCAATTGTCTTATCTCACAGGAGCAAATACACTTTTTTATTGCATTTCAATGGGGAGGTTATTTCTGAAGGTAGGCAGTAATTAGAACTGCAGTGAACCATTTGATATTTGGAAGGTTGGACAGATTATCCTCCTGGGATACTTCTGTGTGAGAGTTTGTGGGGGTTACAAGCCAAGTATAATAATTTTGAGCTCACTTGGATTATATAACCTTAAAACTTTGGCAAATAATGCTATTAATAGACCTTCATTTAACTGCCATAATTTTAGGAAATAAACAAGCAATGAAAAGCACAAACACATAACATTCTTTTCTAAAAGGCATCTTTAATATTTCACAGTACTATTGTTTTAATTACATTTTAAAGAATGGCTTTCGCATAAATTCAATGGAATATGATGATGTTTCAAAATTATAATTATTAATGAATTCAGAATCACTTTAATTTTACAAAAATCATTTAAAATAATCCAGAAAAGTTGAAAACATCAGGAATAACACAAAAAATACAAAAGTGACCTAGAGCAAAAGTTAGCTATATATATACACACACACACACACACACACACACACACACACACACATATATTTTTTTTCTTTTTTTTTCTTTACCTCTTTCCATAAAGGACCAGATAATGAACATTTTAGGATTTCTGAGCATGTCTCTCTCTGAACTACTCAACTCTGCTTATAAGAAAAGCAGCCAGAGACAATATATAAATGAATCAGCATAATCATGTCTCAATAAAACTTATTGTCATCGAAATGTTGATTTCCTATAACATTCACATGTCCCAAAATGCCATTCTTTTGTGGTTTTTCAACCATTTAGAAATTTAAAAGCCATTCTTCGCTGATAGCTGATAGGATAACAGGCAATGAGCTGGATTTGGTCTGTGGTTCTTACTGTGCTGACCTTTGATCTACAAGTTCTAGATTATATCCTACAAATTCTCACAGCTACATTGAAACATTTGCCTTTTTCTTTTTTATCTATATAGCAATGCATGTACTATGGTTTATATGCATGTATGCTCTCTTCCTTTGTAAAAGATCATTATGATATTAATAGTATACCATTAACATACTCTCAGGTTAATGTTTGTTTTGTACCTGGGATTAAACCCATGGTCATTTAATCACTAAGTCACATCCCCAGCCACATTTATATTTTAATTTGAGACAGTTCTAAATTGGTTATGGCCTCACTAAGTTGCTGAGGCTGGCTTTGAACTCTGAACCTTCTACTTTGGACTTCTGAGCTGCTAGGATTATGGGTGTATGCCTCTGTGCCCAGCAGGTTAAGGAGTTTTATACATTGTCATTTTTGTTATCTTATCTTACAGTTATCAGCTTCATTATCATGAATAAAAATTCCCCATGTTATAAAGAAGAAAATGGGGATTAAGGAAAACATCATCCATCATCCGACCTTTTCTTTTGAAGGTAGAAAGATTGAATAAAAAATAAATTTTTAAATACAATAACATGGGCAGAACTTGCTGATTCTCTAACATCACTTTGGGAACAACTGTGCTAGGTAAAGAGGGAATAAATGGATATAGGAAAAATAAATAATAAGTACAATTTTATCCAAGCTACAGAGAAGACTTATGAAACATGCTTTTTTCTCAGGAATAAATGAATAAATAAGGCTTATGACTGTGACAACACTGATGATCATTGATCATTGATTATTGTCTAGGTTCCAAGTTCATTTCATCTGGTATGTTGAATAAAAAATGTCAAAATAAATTTCTTTGGGATTAATATTTCTTAATCTATGATAAATATCAACATTTCCTTAGCAAATATTTTTCAGTTCATGAATTCATGATTTTTCTTATATTACAAGTTTTCAATTCTGAGTTCAGACCCATGTCACATTGATTGAACATGATTGGTTGTGGTCAAACTCATGAGATTTCACATTACAGACAATCTACTCAACAACTTTCACTAGTAGTATCTAGCATATCATATACTATTATCATACACTATTAATACAGTATTAGTACAATTAATTAGCTTGTCATGCAGCCACCTGATTTCCCATTCCTGTTTCTTATACTCCTTCAAAGATACCTTAATGTCCCTCCAAGTGCTTTCAACTTACTTGCTCATATAAACTAAATTAAATCAAGCTTGATTCAGTAGCTGCTAAATGCATTTTTGTGGTTTCTTACTTCTTTCCTCTCTCAATGTATTATGGCAGAGATTAAAAAAGCCCCATGCTTTTACTTACTAAAGTGCTTGCAGAAAAGTTCATTTCTTTCTTTTTCAGTTCATTATGTAAAATATTTAATGCAGCCAGAAATTACAGCCCAAAGCTCAATTATGGCATGTGTGGGCATATGCACATAGAAAAAAATCTATAATGTCTACTTTCCTAAGATAATGGTTTATTTTTAAATTTGTATATATTTTCTAATTTTATTCATATTTTTTCTGAGATCCTAGTTTCAGAATTATGTTTTGCAGAGAAAGTGTTTACTATTTTCTTAAAACGTGCATACTAGTTATTTTTCATGAAAAGGTTAAAACATGAACCTAAATATGTCTTAAATGTTTCCTTTGTAAGGGTCTGGCGAAGCGTTGGAGGAAGAGACCACACAAGAGACTGGCTTCATGCAATTGGCATAAGGGGATTTATTGATTCAGCATGCTGAGGTTCCAGGCTCACTCAGGAAGATAGAGCAGCCCAGAGCCCAGAGCAATGGTCAAACAGAGCTTAAGTACACGTTTAGGGGAAGGGGGGGGGGGCTTTGCATACATCAGAACAAATCACCATGAGGCGCAGGAAAATTGAACAACAACTCTGAGATATGATTAGTACATTCATTGGCGGGAACAGGCTGGGCAGGGGTGATTGGTCACTCCTAAGCAAGGTACACATTCAAACTGATTGGGCCCTGTGACAAACTACACAGGGCCTTAGGCTAAATGGCCAGTAGAGTTGTCTTAACTATCTCAGGAATTTCAGGTTCTGGGTGTAGCAGAGGAACATAACAATACCTAGTCTTTTACATTTTAATTCAGGCTTTGCAGCTTAGAAACTTTAGAATGCCTGGTCTTTTACATTTTAACTCAGGCTTTGAGGCTTAGAAACAGCTTAGAAATTTTACCTTTACACCTTGAATTTATATTAGATTTTTCATAAATTCTACCTTGTATCAATTGTGCAGGAAAGGCATCACGAAAGAATGGGGATAAATTAGCAGCTTTTAAAATGTGTCTACAAATTGGCATTCATGTTAGCAATACATGAAAGTGACATTATTAAAAAATGCTGATTTGTGATTGTTTTGACATTTTACCACTAAATTGTCAAAACAGTATCATGAGCACATTCAGCTCCATATTTTCAGAAGCATTAACTGACAGCCATTAAGTGCCTTTTGTGGTAACAGACAGTAAATCAATGGTATGATCAATATCACAATCCACAGGCTGAATTGGCTACAAAATAAGTGGATTTTGTCTTAATATTAAGGTTCATGCAAAAGCAATCAGTAAGGTCATTTATACAATCACTTGCACTCACTAATGCCATCAATTATTTCAGTTTAGTTTTGGTTTATTTTTTCCTCTGAAAATTAGATTCTCAGCCAATATTTTATTCCTGAAATCCTAACTTCAGATATTGAACTAATATTCTCTGAGTTTAGGAAGGGTTATGTGAATTTAAGTACTATAACTTTAGCCACAGAGCAAAAGAAAGATCCTGTTACATAGTTTTTGCCCAGTGAATTTTAATTCCATTTAAATATACTAATCGGAACATGCCAGAAAGATTTGTTGTTCATTGCTGGTTTAAAGACAGCTGACATTATATTAAACTGAAGAAATGGTTGTCTTAAATATTTTTTAAAAGACTATGTTAAATACATCTAAAGTAAATAATTTACTATTCCCTTTACATATAATTTAAAAGATCTCCAGTAAATTAATATTTGGGTAATTGGGAAATGAAGAGTAAATAAAACTTTATGCCAACCTAATTCACAATATGAAAATCAAGAGGTATAATCCTCTGATTCTGAATATAAAATAAAAATACATGAAAAAAAAACCTGAGGAAAAGAATCAGGTGGAGGTATGGAATTAATGCAATTAAAATATTTCCAGAACTTGTTTCTCTCAGGTGCTGTAGAGAGGGGGAAGTATCTGGCTATTCCACATGTAGCTCTAGGAAGAAATAGCAGACGCAAGGGTAATTCTTGTCTCTAGAAGTAACCTGTATGTTTCCCTCTAGGGTTAAGTTAAGTCTCAGAGAGAATTCTAGTGCAAACTCAGAGCAGTAAGAACAGGATCATTTAAATTCCCTGCCACAACTGCATGAGAACTGAAAGATTGGCATAATTTAATAAGGGCTGATTCCAAAATTGACACCCCTTCAGAAATTGATCAGCTCCAGATTCAAGAGGCTATCTAATCAATAATAATGGATTGATTTTTCTGCCATTTTTGGGTGGAAAACCTTTAACTCCTTACTATAAATAACTTATATTTATTGTGATTAAAGTTTCTACAATTCTTCTCATATATATGTATATATTAATGTATCGATAATGCTACATAAAGTGTATGAAACAGAAATATCCAAATGTCATCAAGCATTTTTAAAGGTAATTTTCCATGACATAATCATTGAATAGCATTTTATCAATATTAATTAAATATATTAGATTTTATCTTAAACAATGTAAAAATGTACCCAGTTTTGGTGTCAAGGAAATATATGTAGGTCTGTGGTAAGGTTGCGTTTCGAGGATGTTCATCATAGTTTTCATTATAATATAAAAACTTAAGAATACTGCAATTATTTAGATACTTATTTGTTTAGATAAATTATAATATAGTGAAACACACTAGAAATAGTAAATTATTTACTAGCCAAATTTATTTGCATGGACTTATTTTATGCTGTGTTTGTAAATAAAGTAGGATAAAAAACTGTGTGTATATATGAACTCATTATCTTTAAAAATAAAGGCATAATGTAAAGTACTAAAAGTAATGGAAACAATTTTTTAAAATTATGGATTTAGATATAGGGCATGAAATGCATACTGATGGCATATCTGCATTGCAAAATTTACCATTATTTATTTAAATATTCAATATATTTTAAAAGATGTGCACATCTCATAAAAGTATTAGTTGTCTTTTTGACAAGTCCAAAATTCACTGTTTTTCTTCATCATTCTTTCCTGGTTTTGATATGCATTTCTCTAATTGCTAGAGATAATGAATATTTTTTCATATGTTTATTGATTGATTGTATTTTGTCTTCTGTGAAGTGTCTGTTATGTTTCTAAGCCCATTTATTGATTGGGTTATTTGTTGTTGGTGGTGGTTTTTTTTGTTTTGTTTTTTTTTTTGGTGTTAAGTTTTTTGAGTTCTTTGTATATCCTGGAGATTAGTCCTCTATCTGAAGTGTATGTGGTAAAGATTTTCTCTCATTCTGTAGTCCATCTCTTCATGTTATTGATTCTTTCCTTTGCTGAGAAGAAGCTTTTTTTTTTTTTTTTACTTTCAATCCATCTCATTTATTGAGTCTTTGATTTTACTTCTTGTGCTTTTGGAGTCTTTTTAAGAAAGTCATTAGGACCTTAAGGAAGTCAGGTCCTAAGCCAACATAATGAAGATTTGGGCTTACTTTTGCTTTAGGCACAGGGTTTCTATTTTAGTGCCTAAATCTTTGATCCCCTTTGAGTTTATTTTTGTGCAGGGTGAGAGATATAGGTTTAATTTTATTTTGCTACATATGGATTTCCAGTTTTCTCAGCACCATTTGTTGAAGAGACTATCTTTTCTCCAATGTATGTTTTTGGCACCTTTGTCTAGCATGAGATAACTGTATTTATGTAGGTTTGTTTCTGTGTATTCTACTCTGTACATAAGTTTACAAGTCTATTTTGGTGCCAATACCATGCTGTATTTGTTAGTATGGCTCTGTAGTATAGTTTAAGGTCTAATATTGTGATGCCTTCTTCTTTGCTCTTCTTGCTAAGGATTGATTTGGCTTATTTTTTCAAATGAATTTCATGATTTCTTTACCTAGTTCTATGAAGAATGTCACTGGGATTTTAATAGGAATTGCATTAAGTCTGTATAACATTTTTGGTAGTATGGCCATTTTGACAATATTAATTCTGTCTATCCAAGAACATGGGAGATCTTTCATTTTCTAAGGTCTTCTTCAATTTCTTTCTTTAGTATTCTGCAGTTTTCATTGTACAGGCCTTTTACCTCCTTTGTTAGGTTGATTCCCAAGTATTTTTTTTTTTTTTGAGGCTATTGTGAATGGGGTTGTTTTCCTAGTTTCATTTGCAGTGGCTTCATCACTGATGTACAGAAATGCATTTGATGGAACCAAAAATTTTTAAAAAATATATTATTTTTTTTCAATAATTCTCCTTACATAATAAATTAACACAAATTAAATTGTCAACAAGTATCAAAGGGAAAGCAAAGCTTTCTGATAAGTACCTAGTGAAATGTCACTTTGGGATATTTGATATTTTGATAGGATCACTGATAATTGTTGTGAAAAGCTCAGTATTGTAAACCAGGTGCAAATAATGTGGCATAAAATGTTCATTATGCAAATTAGATGGTTTAAATCTTCACATGCAGCTAATGTGTTTATGCTGAAGTTGAAGGCATTTGTTTTCTTCCTGCCTAACAGAATCCAATTGCACATCTTTCTAATTGTCAACACGTTGAGAAAACGTTTCATATTGCTACATAAACAAACCCACCAAAGAAACACTAGATAAATATGATCATTTAATCCAGATATTCAAGGCAGAAGAAAAAGGGTTGGAGATAAAAGAATTTACAGATAAGTGTAGATTAGGGACCAATGTAATAATCATAATGTCTAACATTGTCAATGAGGCAACTGAAACCTAAAGTAATCAAATTTTTCACCTAAAACTTTGCAATTAGCAGAATAACAGGAGTATAATTATTGTAAGTTTACCTACACTTTAGGTTATATGGGAAAAGAAAATCTACTTTTCTTTTATTTCTTTGCTGTTGATTTTATTTTCCTTGTTTTCTATTTGCAATAAGTGGGAGACTGGGGGCATCATACTGGCCTGTTTCAGTAGTCAATGATCATATTAACAGTGCTGTGTTTTGGTAACCTATTCTCATTTTCTTTGAATTTTCAGAACTGCATGCTCTTTTCTGATATGTCACGGGGCATATAAAGAAGTACAGTTAACATGACCTCATGTAGTGGAAGAGATGAAGTCTACAGATACACATTGTATCTTCTGAAGATTCTTTTGAGACCTGAGGTGAATTGGCAACCTTCTTTTTTTCTGGGATGATTAGTGAGGGCAAATGGATTTTATCTGGCTTTTGTGAGTTGACGATATGTTAGCACTCTCTGGTGAACTCCATGAGCTGAGCTATTTGCCCATGGTGACAAATTATTCTATCAAAAATATTCTGCCTTGACATCCTTATAATTTCCTGCTGAACTTTGAAAACATGTTAGAACCCTTTTGTACAATGCACTGACCTTGAGGAACTAAGTCTGGTGAGAAGAGAAAAAGAAAAATAGTCATAGTACACCACATAGCTGAAGTGTAAGTAAAACTCATAATATTGTAAGACCTCAGGCTCATCCAAGTATTTACCATGTCTCTTACATCAGAAAATGTTTTCTTTTTTGCTTTTTGTCCACAATGAAGAATATTGTCACTCATGGGCCTACTTGGATGTCTCCAAAACTTTGTTTTCATTACAATTCTAGGGATAACACTTTCCATTTAGGCTACATAATTCAGTAAGCCTGCCTCCTGATCCTGGAAAGTTGAATGCTCAGAGTTTGGAATAGTTAGGTGTTTTCTTCCTTTGTTGGGTTTGGGGAGACTGGGTTTCTGATTTCTTTGCCAATACTATTCTAGTGATATTTTAACCTGTTGTCTCTTGTTAGTCTGTATTTCAGGAACTCTACCTGCAATTCTTTTCTTGAAACAGCTCTCAAATGTGTCTTATTACTCTGCCTTCTTAGCACAAAACTCCTTCCTCTCAACTAAATAGTAACTATTCTAAGAATAACAATATGTCAGTTCAATTTATGAAAATAGTGAATGAAAGTCTTTCTCAAAGGGCTATTAGAGCACTATATTCATGAAGAAAAATGCAGAAGGCAATTCCTACCAAAGATTGGAATCAAAGCCTAATTAAAACTTCCTGCTTCTGTCTGGGGAGGGGAACTTCACAGTACCTTCTCAGAAGAATTTCTGAATTGCTGTTAAATACTGACTGCTCGGTGTTTCTCAATTTTCTGTTTTCAAAATGGGATAATTTATTTGAGTTGTTCTGTCTCTGCTAAATCATCATGTAATGGGGATGACTACAGAAGTAAAGTATAGATAATTTTTCATTTTCAGTTTACACGTTACTAGAGAGGAAATATGTGGTTTATCTGGTCTATAGATTGCCACTAAGAAAGAAAAAATAATGGAGAAAATTGAGCATTATCCAGAAATTCTGTCCTTAACTTGAATGCAGGGACTGGATGGGATTAGAATGTGTCTTTTAGACATAAGTGAGATCATTTTAAGTTCTAGAGAAACTCACATATAGAAAAAAAATCTTTTCTTTTTTTTTTTTTTTTGTATACAAGGAAACGTTCATGAGTGCAGAGATTCAGCATGAACACTTTTGGGTAAACTTTATTCAAACTACTCCACTGTGATAATCTTTATTATGGAAGATTTGTGGGTTATTTGCTGTAAACACTCTAAGGTTTATTAATTTGGCTAATATGTAGAAAAGGTTTGTATATCACAAACTCTGAGATTGAAGTATCAGAGGCACTACCAATACAATATATCCAATAGGAATTTTAATATGTGGACTTAGAGTTTAAAATCACAACATAAAGCAGTATTACACATAGTAATATGCCTCATTTAATCTGCATTTTCTCTGTTAACACATGTCAAAGTTCTTGGTAGAATGGTGATTTGGAGGTACTTTCTCTCTAGGCACAAATAAACAACTGTCAAACAAAAAATAGCCTTTGCACTCAATTATTACTAACGTAAATGCATTCAATCACTCAACTATATTTTTTTCTTTGCAGAAAAAGATTGACACATAAAGATATTGCTCAAAAAGCAAATATGCTAAAAGTAGAAGTTCCAGTAAAAAAGAATCTGAAAAAAATGAGTTGCAAAAGACAACCTAACACTGATTCTGAGAAACTATGCTTAGTCATGTGGAGGATAATAGAAAGAATATAACCCTCTAGATGACAAGGGAAAAAGGAGCTTTAATAACCACTCTGAAATCAATAATATCCAATGCTCTAGTGAATTCTATTGTGATAAATTATAAGAAGTACCTACTGGAATCCACAGCACATGCACCTTTTGTGGTAAGAACAGTTTCCATGCAGTGATAATCCATACTAATTATTATAGGACAGTAGAGAAGTTAAAATTGGAAGAAAAAATATTTATGATTATTTTGAGTAGCTTATTTATGACTTTTTCTATTTCTATGAAGAAAGTCACTGGAATTTTAATTGGAAACACATTAAATTTGTTTAGTGCTTTTAGTAGTATGGCCACTTTGACACTATTAATTCTGACTATCCAAAAACATAGGGGATCCTTCCACCTGTTAAGGTTGTCTTCAATTTCTTTCTTTAGATTTCTGTAATTTTCAATGTAGATGTGCTTCACCAATTTTTTGATTGATTCTCTACTATTTTATTTGTTACTTAACTATCTATTTATTTATTTACATTGGGAGGCTACTGTGAATGGGACAGTTTTCCTAATTTCTCTTTCCGCCAAGTCATCATTGGTATATAGTAATGCAAGTGATTTCTGGGTGTTTGATCCTAAGCACCATATAAAAATAAATAAATAAAAATATTGTGTCCATGTATAACTAAAAAAAATTTAAAAATCAGTACCTAAAGAATATGATTTATTATTTGCAGAAATCATGAATCCAAACACATTTTCTGCAACTAGATGGCTGATATATATTCAATCTAATCAAAGATGACTGATAAGTAATTTTAAAGTTAGGATAAAATTAAAAGAAGTTTAATATGACTTTATGAACAATAGAATCAGTTAAGTCAAAGTTGATTTTTTATAGCATTTATCAGCGTTGTCTTGAGCTCTCTGGAAATATTGTGCTCTGAAAAAGGTGTTTTGAATTAGATAGCAAATATATCTTTATAGCAGTGATGGGAATTATGGGCCCTAGAACTTATTCTCATTGAGAGTCTTCAGATTACTTTCTTTACTCTGACTCTGCACAGGAATAAAGAAATTCTACTTTATACATCAATTATTTTGAAAATTTGGGGAAAATAAGCATGAAAAAAATTCATATATTTGAAAATAAGGATCATATATTTTTCATACAGAACTAGAAAATAGGAGTGTGAAGCTTCCCAATGCAAAGACATGATAAATATTTAAGGAGATGGAAATACTAATTTCTCTGATTTAATCATTCTATTGTATATATTTATAAAATTGTCACACTGTATCCCATGAAGTATTATATGACAACAAAAAAGAGTGTGGGTGTGTATGTGAGATGGGGATGGATGGAGGGACCTAAGGATAAGAGTCTAACCTTCAAATTTCTATTTTTTTTAATCTCTCTTAGCAAGCAGCCTTATTCATTCTTTAAAATTTCTAACCAGTCGTCTTCAAAATTTGAGCAAAACCAAATTTCAAGGTATGATGAACAAAATAAACACATAGGAATGCGGTATGCCTGTTACTATTGTAGTATTTGGCGGCATGAACAAGGTCAGATTGCTAACTCATTAAGAAAACATCACATATTAATACTAAGCTGAGTGACAAATCTCAGAGTAGAGATTACCTATTGGCACGTTCAAATTGTAATGAATGTGATGAGCCTGGCTTTCTCTCTTCTTCCTTATTTTCTGTACCAGTATGGTGCTGTTGTCTAGGACCTGAGCGTTCCACGCATGCTTTCAAAACTCTCCTTTCTGTCTTGCACATATGCTATGCAAGCATAATGGGTCCCAAGACATGTCCCCTGTGTGCAGGCCCAGCTGTCTCTTTTGTTTTCCTTCCTCCAATCTGATAGGGAGCTGGGAGTATAACCAGCAGCAAGACCAGTGTGCAGAGCCAGACCATCGCAGAGCATATGAGATCGAGAAGGCATATAAGACTAGTGCTAAGTCCTGAGCTCTTTTGTAGACTTTACCTCATTGAATGTATTCCCCTACAATTGTTAAGTGTCTTGTTTTGGAAGTTATTTTATCCAAATTACTTTATGATTTGGTTAACCTTCCTCAAGCTAAGGGTTTGCCCAAACCCTCTGCATAGATTTTTTTTTTTTATTTTAAACATTTTTTTCTTTTCGTTTTTTTCCCTTCATGGCTGAATGAATCATCATCAGATTCTTTGATTGAAGTTCCCTGAGTTCAAATTATCATGGTTTAGGGGAGCTGTCATATTTAAAATTTTAAAGGATTGATGAGGCATCAACCCAAGACAATAGATGCTCCCCACAGCTGGATTAGACTCCTAGACCAGCCAACTGTGCCAGTAATTAATTATTTAATTGATGAAAAAGAGATTTTTTTTTTTTCTAAGATCAACTGGGTATGTGAGTGATGGCAGCTTTCAGGTCAATTTGTTGAAGTAGAATTTTATCCACTAGTCATCCACTGTTAGTAAAACCATAGAGTGTATTCTAGGTCAATAATAATCCTGATTTAGGGTAGGTTTTTATTGGTATTAAGAGTCAATATCTATGAATCTATTTTTTTAATATTTTTTAATTGTCAATGAAACTTTATTTAATTAATTAATTTATTATTATGTGGTGCTGAGAATCAAACCCAGTGCCTCACACTTCGAGGTGGGCACTCTACCACTAAGACACAACCCCAGCCCAATGAAGCTTATTTTAAAAATATCAATAACCCATATCTAACAACATTCAAAAATGGGAGTTCATAACCCACTTGAATCAATCTGTGAAATATGGTATATTAAGAACTATGTAATGTTTTGAACAACCAGCTCAGTGTTTAATCTTTACCAATAAAATAATTTAAAAAAAAAAAAGAATGCTAGTGGACTGGATATGGACTAGGAATTTGACAAATATTTGTTCTATGTGTGAATAAATAAATGGATAACCGAATTAAAAAAAAAACACTGAGCTGAAAAATAATAGAAAATAATATTGTGATTCAAGATCTATTTATTTGATTGATTGGTTGGGTTAAGGAAATTAGTAGTGAACGCACTTAAGTTAACAGCTACACAGTAGTCAGTTGTTACCAATTTTTCTATGTGTCACTTTGTTCTTTGTACAATTTAATTACTTGAACAGCACCGTTTTTGTTGCCTTTGAAGCAAAGAGCATCTTGTACATTTTCATTTAAATATGCATTCTGTACTAAAAAAATTCTTAAGGAAACTGTGGTTATGTTTTTAATCACTCTCCATTTCTGCACATAGAAAAGTCTATTGTAACATGTTAGAGCTGCAAACTCTCATATCACTCCACTCCTCCTTCTGTATGTGGACATGTAAGGGATCCCCTGCACATTGGCAATATCCAGGAGTCTAAAGCACTTTAAATATATTTAAATCTCAGTGTCTGATACCCTGCTACAATATAACAATAAGATGTGGGTCCATAGATTTTGTACCTATAATATTACACACATCTACCCTCCTCTTTGTCTTGCAAACACACTGATACATACACAGATAAGCCCACACACAAGAAGTCAAAATTTGAGAATAGTTTTGATTTTAGTGTAGTGCCGTCTGAAATTCTGGAACACAGTGGAATCCCTGTATTAGTATAATTCTAACCAAAATGAATGAGATCAATTGACTAATTATCTCATTCTATTCTTTGTTTACTATCTGGAGGGCTCTAATACTGAGAAAGTAAAATATGATGAATAAAAGAAAGAAAAGCTCTCTACAGCTGGCATTTATATTTAAAATGTACCTTTCATTGTGCACTATCTAATTACTTTGAGGTCCCTAGATTTGTGATTTTCATTATTTTCTGTTTGGTTAAATTCTTTATAAATACATGTTCTCTTCTGCTCCACATGATGAATCAAACCACCTCATGTTTTCTTTATGCAAAGCTGCTTCCACAGTGGATGCACTTCCTTCCACACCACAGAGAATTGAAAATGTAAGGTCATGCTAATAGCAACTGGTACTTCATTTGAAAATTAAATGCTTCTTAATTTCTGTAGCCCTTCCAAATGAAATCATGGCTGCCAAACTCTTGAAGTTTATTCGTACATGTTCCTGGTCTAATTCTCTACAGGAAAGGAACCAGAAAATGAACTTTTTCACAGCAGTAAATGGAGTAGGAAGAGGCCTAAATTTGGTCATAATACATTCAGAATGCTTTATAATTGGTTCTTCTTGGGTGTTCTTGATGGCAACTGGTCCCAGGCTTTCCCTGTTCTGGTTGCTTTGTTCCAAAAGTAAAAATAAGTACCAAAATGATTGTCCTTAATTATTTATTTTACTTTCTGTTAAAGATTTTAGTTAATAAAATCTCCAAGACGATATAGGCTTATAATTTAACCAGTTGACTTTCTGGAGCAATTTAGGGAAATGAAGACAAAAGCTAGAAAGATGACTTAAATGGTCCTAAATATGCTGGAATACTGAAATTTCTTACACAGCAAAGGCTAGTTACAATAATCATGACCTTGTCACACCCACTGGATCAAGGCCTATTGAATGAACCAATGACTGCTCTGTTAAACTCAGCAATTTTATCTGAGGTTTTATTCTTGATCTCTGATTCCTTGGCTACTATCATGAATTGTTTACTCCAATTCTGTCCCCCAGTTCAGAACAGTAAATATTAACAAGGAAAGTCATACTTACTTGTGGCTACATACACCTATTTCATGGGTTAAGAACACAATTCTTTTAAATTTTTCTTCATTTCAACTTTTGCCATCAATATCTAAGGATATGCTTTTTCAGAAACCTGTACACGCTATTTGATAATTTTTTTTACTGCAGTTAACTCCACCTCAGCTCTGTCATGCCTCTACTGGCTCTAATTTTATTTGTGATTTCTCAACTATATTTCACATTCATTTGAGTCTGGCTTAACCCTTGTGATCTCTGGGTAGCACTGAATGTCTTCTAGGTCTGGAATGGGGCTCTAGAACCTGCATAATCATACAACCTCCAAGCAATTCTTATCCAAATAATATCCCTAGTCACATTTTGAGAAATATTGATTTACATCTTCTTATAGTTTCTCTAGTGTTTTAAACATAAACGGGTGTTGGATTTTGTCAAAAGCTTTGTATTCTATTGAGATAATCATGTGATTCTTGCTCTTATGTCTATGTATGTGGTGAATTACGTTCATTGATTTGCATATGTTGAGCCAACCATACATCCCTGGAATGAAACCACTTGATTGTGGTGTACTATCATTTTTTAAAATGTGTTTCTGTGTACTATTTGCCAATATTTTATTAGGAATTTTTGCATCTATGTTAATCAAGGTTATTCACCTTAAATTTTCTTTCCCTGCTGTGTCTTTGTCTGGCTTTGGCATCAGGTAATATCGGCTTTGTAGAATACATTTGGCCATTTTTCATTCTTTTCCAGAAAAAATTGAGGAGGACTGTTATTACTTCTTTAAGGGTCTATTAGAACGGGGCTGAGAATCCATCTATCCTGGGCTTTTCTTTGTTAAGAAATAGCTACTTCAATTTTACTACTTATAATGGTCTGTTTAGATTTCTGGACCCTCCTGGCTCAGTTTGGATAGGTCATATTGAAGTGCTATGGTCTGTTTTGGGTGTTTTTTCCCCTTATATTTTAATATTGCTTGTATTTCTACCTATCAATTGAGATGATTATATCTTCTTCTTTTAAGCAAGAGACTACTTCATGAGCTTATTTCTCTTAAGACCCCTGAGTTGGGAGAATATGTGGATATTGATATTTTAACTTAATGTGTGGCCTCTGCTAATCCCAGTAATAGCATCACTTTGAGAGTGGACATTGAACCCTATTTGCTATGAACACTTTAGAGCCAAGTCACATGCATTCAACTTCATAAAAGGTGAAAGATTTGTTGATATTGTTCTGCACAGTTCCTTTAATCTAGGTACAAACTTGTGGTAAAAGTTATTCCTATGGTTTCTTCACTGCATCCTTTCTCTGTGTATGCAGAGGTGATGGGGATTGGAAATGACTGCCTAGCTCTGGTCTGCCATTTTCTCTCCCTCATAATGTTCTATCTCATTTTTTTCTCACTTCTATTCATGAATTCCAGACTTTACAGAATTATGCTACCCTTTTTGTATTTCTCAGAATATCAATCAAACTAACATTTCATTCCATCTGAATCTTTGAATTTACAATTATATATTCTCTCACCGCTATGCTATTTTCCCTTCATGTCTTACTGTAGCTATAGAGATACAGAAAAAGAAAACAGAAAAAAAAAAAAGAAATTTGAATCACTCTTATAATCCTAAATATGCATTACTAAGTGCAACCAGAAGAAGAATTCATTTAAGTAGATGAAACTAAATGGTAACACAATGGAATTCCTGGTTTGTAAATGAGATCTTGTCCACAGTACAATTTGTCATCTGTTTAACTGTATGTCCTCATTTACCTATTTCTAAAATGCTTTTCAAAAATAAACAGCTAATAGTGGAAATTCCAATTTTGCTTTCAATGGAAATCTTTGCTGCTTCCTTCTTTTGTAAGAAAACTTGGATGTTTTGCATTTTTTTCTGCAAATTCTTGTCCTTTTTACAAACTTAAGAATGCCAGCACAAATATAGACTTCATTTATCTAGTTTCTTTTATTGAAATCATTAGTCCTTGACCTAAACTAAGGGACTATTGCACTATCTGACCATATGCTTTAAGAACTTCCTCCTTACAAGAAAGAAAATTAGAAAATAACTTATCAATCAGTATCTGCAGTAGGAGAATGAATATTGGCCCCAAATTTAGGCATGTACTGGTGGGTAAACTAAATAGATTAGTATGAAGATTTTCTTATTAATGATGACTATATATTATATTAATGATTACATATGCATTGGGGTTTTTAACACATTTAAAGTACATACAACATCCATATTTATGACTGTATAAAATTTAATAATAAAAAAGAAATGTGCTTTTCTTCATGGAATTTAAAGATCAAAACTGAGATTAAAATAATGGTCACTATATGTGCTAAATAAAATAAGTGAGATAAAATTAAATAATACAAAAATGGACACAAAATATTTAATTTTACTTATTCTTTCACAGAAGTGATAAATAATGGAGGAGAAACATAGGGACTAATAATAAATTCATCATTGAATGATTTTTCTTTGTTATTTTGCATATTTATAAATTTCTATTTGCCACTATGAAACTAATTCAGATTCTTCTGGATATCACATGAATGTTTTAAATTAGACAAGGAAATATTCATAAATTCAGGAGGGAATCATGCCACTTCTGACATTCTTTATGTGATACCCATATAGAAATAGACAAATCAGTGTTTTGAGAATATACGTAGTAAGAGAAGCATATATAGTAAGTGAAGCCCAAGGGTGGTACCTGTTAGATCCTCTAAAAATTACATAGAATAATTCTGTTGAAATGTACGTCATACTCATAAAGAGTTAATTTGAATGAAATATGATGAATAAAAGGAATAATGAAGCTTAAATGAAGTTAGATGCAGGAATGTTTACCAGAATCACAGGAGAAAAAGCAGTAAATATTTTTTTTAAAAAAATGAGAAAGTATATATAATTTAAAAACCTGCATGGTTAATCATAGTAAAAATGTTCAAAAATAAATCAGTGAAATATGGGTGAAAATTGCCATGCTCAGATGCAATATATGAATATGTAAATAGTTAAAATTTTGCACAGAACATTTACTGAATGTATATATACTAAAAAAATAAAATGTATGCATTATGTAAGCATATGTGTGTGTATACACTTGATATAGCAATTTCTTATTTATATTTTATTGTACAGGAACAACAAAATCTGTGCTCCTATTTTTACCCATAAGAATTTTGACTCACATGCACATTTTAATTAGCAACACAACCAAAAAACTCTCCTGAGCTCAACAACAAAAAAGAGTTAATGGTTATATATATATATATAGATAGATAGATAGATAGATAGATAGATGATATAGATATAGATACACACAGAGAATAAATATATATTTGAAATACATTATTATTGGAAAAAATCTAAAAATCTAAAATTATATACAATATTAGCTCAATTATTTAAATAGAAATAAAAGAAAAATATATAGTATAATACTTACAATTGCCACCTCTTAATTGGTGTGATTACATATGAGTTTTAGGTGTTTCCTTTTTTTTCCTCATTAAGCTTGTTTATGTTTTCCACAATAAATACACATTGTTTGGAAATAAGAAAATAATTAGCATTTATAATAGATTACAGTTTGTTTCTATCCATGTTTCAGTTGTTATTTCATGTTGTAGCTATCAAACAAAGTCCTTTGAGATGCCAATGTAATACAGCAGAATGATTTTGCAACTGATCGTCACAGTGTTAAAGTCTCTCTGGATTTTCTGTTTTATTGCTTTAATAGTTTAATGTCAACTGTTTTTCAAAAGAAAAATCTATCATGGGTATTTCAATCATGATACAATAAGGAAAAAGCATATTTTTTTGTAAAGCATAGAAAACATACTTGGCTCTGTATGAAATCATAAACTTTTTATCTTTTATTTTTCTTCTCTGTGTGGAGAAGTGACAGAATTTGCAATGAGAAAACTCAAGTAATAAATTAAATTGTTTTATAACAATGTAAATTATGAAACATATTACTTAAAGTAGAATAATATAGTAAGAACTATCAAAACAAGAAAAAAATTTATTTAAATCCAACCTTTCTACTTGGTATTTGTTGTAACCTCAAAGTGATTATATAACACATTGATGTCCCAGAATAGCCTCTGTAAAATACAGATCATTTGCCTTCTTCATAGAGTGAGAGTAAAATTTAAATGAGTAATACTTAAGGACTGATACATTATAAAATGCAATTGTTATTAGCTATCATTAGGTCATTAGAATATTTTATTGTTCAACCAAAAAAACAAATCATTTAAGATAATAATATATGCTATAAAGAAAATAAACAAAGCAATAAAATAGACCATGCTTTGACTGTGTGAAACAAAATTCCCCAGATTGAAGAGCTGAAATGTCTGAAAAATTGACCTTGGAGATGAATCTTAATTCTGTATTGATCTGTAAAAACCCAATACTCTTTTTTCATGTTTTTTTTTTTTTTTTTTTTTTTTTTTAGATTAGGCTCAGGAGTATGGTATCATCGTCAAATACATTTTCTAAGATCGTTTAGGTTGTGAGCAGCTCCTTAGGTATTGTTGTCCTTTGGATCTGAACTTTCCCCCCAAAACAACCCATGTGTTAAAAGCTAGGTCTTCAATATTACAAGGTTCAGAGGTAGGACTTCTAGGCAATGATTGCCTCATAAGGGCTCTGACCTCATCAGTGGATAAATCCATATGGATTGATAGTTGAATGGACTACTGAGAAGTAGGGCCTAGTTGGAGGGAGGAGGTCATTGGAGACATATCTGGGAGGATTTGTCTTGTCTCTGGCTCCCTTCTCTTTCTATGCTTCCTGACTTCCATGAGCTGAAGAGCTTTCCTCGGTCATTCCCTTCTGCCAAGACATTCTCCCTCACTTCTAGTCCAGAGCAATGGAGGTGCAGCTCATGGACTGAACCCTCTAAAATCATAAGCTAAAATAAATCTTTCCTCTTCTAAGCTGTTCTTGCCAGGCACTTTCATCATGACATGAAATGCTAACTAAACCAGGTGTGACACTGAGGTCTCGTTTCCCTCCTGGGCATCTGCTAAGGGTCTCCATAAGCTCTTGTAGAGCTCACTCAGGTTCTAGCTCCTAGTGATGTGGTCCTTTGACAATATGGAAACTTATTTCTTGAAAATCAGCCTGGGAATCTCTTTTCAATCTGTTAAAATGGAAATTTATATAATGTATCATCATCACTGAAAAGACAATCACATCATATTCACAGGTCCTGTCTATATTCCAAGAGGAAATTTTACAAGGCTTGTCCACCAGGGGACAGGAATCTTAGGAACATTTTAAAACTGCTTAAGGTAAGGAATTTCTGTAAGGAGACACCAGGCAAATTAATAGAAATCAGTTTGGAAAAGCAATTTGGTAGATAAATTTAGAAAGATCCAAGTTAGAGTGATAGTCTACCTGCAAGAGTGAACACCATTTGTGCACATGCAGTGACCTAATTTCATTCCTGTGGATGGATGTTTCTTCATTCCTTGAATCTGCAAGATGCAGAGTTACTGCTTTAGATTTTATGGTGTGACATTCTTACAGTTTGTGGCAAGTATTTTAGTGTTCTTAGAATACAACAATTCACTGGGTTTTCCATTTAAGAATACTGACCATTATATTGGGAATCCACTATAAATTTATTAAAAATATAATAAATAATACGAAAGTTCACAGAGATAACAAGACAGATATATAAATATAGATATAAACCCTATGAAGATCTAATTGTGGTGCACACTGAATGTAGGAACAGGCTCAAATTACTAAATCATACTTGAAATTTAAAGATGATTTTTAAAAGTATGATAAAAATGTGGGGAACACAGGGAGTATGATAATTCATAAAAAATGATGAAAACTGGGCTATTCCCACTTGTTTGCCACAGGCATTGAGAATTATCTAGGACCTGCAACTTATCCTAGACAAGATCAAAGAACACAGAATGTGGAAGGTTAGCGTTATAGATTAATTCAACAAGTAGAATTTAGGTTAAGGATCAGGATCAGCTTTGAAAGAGAGTTGAGGAAGCTGACTTGGAATCACTCTAGTTCATCAGTTTAAATATTTTCATATTTAGAATAGTTGTGGGCATACCAAATGACAAACACATCCACCTCGTGAAAGCTAATATTAATAAAAGCCAACACATAACTAATGTTTTCTGTGTATGAAAGTATTCATAAAATTATTTTAGTTAATAGAATGTTAGCTGAAGTTTAGAAGAATGATATAGATACCACTTATATCTGGACAAAATCAAATAGAAAATATTTTCCTACTGCTTCATTGGTATTACATTTGACATGAACCAAGAAGCAAAATCCTTTGATAACAGTGGCCTCTTACTAAGCTCTCTTCTCCTACCCTCTTAACTGTGACTAAGTATAGAGAAAATGCATGTACTGTTGGACAGAAGTTTAAGATATGTAAGGTGCTCTATTAATGTTTGGACCAACACTGAAGACAATTGATAGATCTCTATTATGCACTAATACAGAAGAAAATATTTTCTAGGTTTGGTATTTCCTAAAATTTAAAATTTCTCTTTATTGTCTATTAGGTAATTGTAGAATTTCCTTCTCAAAGGTAAGTTGTGGCCCAAGTTGACAAGCACAGATATTGGCCTAATTTTACAGTTTTCAGAATCTTTTCCAATGTGAGGCTGCTGTACTGAACTGATATTTCCCCTAACTCCAAGACTTGGTTCTAGACTCTACTAGTGTAAACATAAAAATTAAAGCTTCTAGCATAGACTGCAATTCAGATTCTTGCTGAAGTCGCCGCTGTTTAAGAGTACTTATGCTGAAATGCTATGTTAGAACAATGTGCCATATTAAACTCCCTCCTTTTTACACTCTCCTTTCTATATTTTTGATCTCTGGAAGTTACTATATCTGAATAGCTTATAATGTCTAATAGTAGGGGATGGATTCCATCCCTCAAAAGACACACAGTGTAGTAGTATATGAGAGCTGTCCTGTTACTAAACTGAGGTCCGTGAAGTGGAGGGAATGATTTTCTTTCTAGAAAAGATCAATTTTATGACAAGAAACATAAGTTGGCCAAGAAGTTGTATCTAATTTCATACAATGTAGCTCCATAAGTCTTATTATCTACTTCTCCACTCACCACCACCACCACACACAGCAGCTTGACTCTAAGTGTGAACTTTTTAGAGTTATGTTTTCATTATATTGCCTTTACCAATGTTTTAGAAGATGTTTTAAAATAGCTACATATGGGTGAGTTGATCATGCTATGAGTGAAGCTGGATCTTTAGGGGGTAATAATATACTTGACTGAAAGTATTAATTTGTCCAATCTACAAAGAGACAAATACATTGCCCACTATAAATATCACACTCAGGTCAATTCTTTCCCTTAGGAGGGCTGAAGCATTTGATTGTGCTAGTGAGAGAACTCAGCATTTCTCTGGGGAGTTGATAATTCAGATGCTCCCAAGGGCTTACCACAGGTGGAGTCAAAGAAAGAAAGAAAATGAATTCTATCCTCCATGTGTTTTAAAAATGCAAAGAGTTTGCCAAAATTCTTGTTATGAAAGTTATCCAGGCTGTCAATTTTGTGACTTTAATATATTCAATATTCAGGAAAATGTTTCTCAGGGTCTGGTACCTGCAAATACTGATTTCTTGAATTTATGTTTTGATGCTGTGTTCCAGAAATCATAATTACAACAATTTCAAGCAAATAGTTGTACTGACTGGTATGTTCACTACCCTTTAAATTTGCAAAGAAAGTATTTCTGAGAAGGTAAATATTAGTGTCCAATTCTACTGACAGTTTGAATCTAATGATGAATTTGATGTGGCTTATGAAAATGTCCCGGCATTTTCGATGTTCTTCCATAGCCTATGAATAACTTGCTATCATAAAGTTCTCTACCTTAATTGCTAAGCCTATGGCATGATATGTAAAAAATAAAAATTAGAGAAATGCTGGAATTTTAAAATTATTATTCATAGACACTAAAAATAGCGTCATATCCTCCTATGTAGTACTTTCATACTGGCCAAACTTCACTTATTCTGTTCTTTTTATTTATAGCTCTTAACTATATAAAGTTTTCTTCATACTAATTCTCATACTACAAATTGCTCAGAGTTTATTGCTCACAAATGGAATCTTTTTGCTTTGCTTTTCATTTTAAGTAACTGTGTATACATTGATTTGTTTTTATACTTGCACTTCAGGTTCAAATAATAGACTCTAATTTAGATTTTGTACACATCACTGATATCTTGGGTTAGTCACATAAAGGTCTATGATTAAGTACTTATTTTATGAAGACAATTAAAATTTTTAATGTAGATCATAATCAAATCTCTGTATTCAGAAGGTTAGCAAAAAACCTTACTTAACAAATCTGGAGTCAAATATTTATTTTAAAGAATATATCGATTACTAGATTACATGATACAGATACAGCTATACTGTTTGAATGGGCACATTTGTGTACTTTTCTTTTTAGATCACATCTGGTATCTATCCATAATTCAAATGCATTTTGAGTAGATTTTCACATGCATATTTGTAATTTTATTTTACTATATATTTCATTAATACAATAATATCACAGTTCTGTAAGTACAACCTTAGACAGTTAACATTTCTCAGCTTGGTATCAGAGCAATCCAGTAGATGATCAAGATGGTCATGAGATTAAAAGTCTAACTTACATTTCCTAATTTTGCAACATGAAAACATACAACAACATTGAGAAGTCATAAAAATAAAAATTAAATGTATCAGGTTGAACAATCTTGAGTTTGAGTTCTAAATAGCATTTGTGTGACTTCAAGTATGCTGAATTTTTTTTTTAACACTCAGGTCTACATTATTTATAAAACAAAGGCATATCTACCAAATGGAGTATTGTAATGAACAAATCATATATTAAAGTTTTATTCACCAGTGCCTAACATGTACAACACACTTCATAAAAAAATCAGTCACTGTAATTGAAAATATATTTGTAATTGGAAACTGATATTGTTAAATTCTTTCCTACCTATGAAAAAGCAAAGTAGGCCAAAGAGTGATAAAAAGCTTCCTCTTCCTATCCCTATATTGTGTTCCACTGAAGCCAGTCTTATGGTTTGTAGAACCCCAGTCTTCTTTTTATACTCACTTATAGCATGCCAATCAAATAACTCATGGAGTCACGACAACATTAAGCTTCAGTTTGGGATTCTAGATAGATATATCAAGTCACTGTCAGTCATACTAGACAGATAAGTACAACTGTTAGCATTTGAGCAACTTCAGGTGAATTATTTTGTTTTATAGATATACTAGACAGTTAAGTACGACTTTCTTTTGGCATTAGGGTAGAGAAATTTGTGTGTGTGTGTGTGTGTGTGTGTGTGTGTGTGTGTGCAGGCAGGTATAAAAACATGTCTCCCCAACTCATAGGCAGAGTATTGTCCTTTAAAACATCCACACGTTAGCCCCTAGAATATATTACTATGTTATGTAACATGGTAAAAAAGAACTTTATATATGTAATTATATTTGCAGACAATGATATTAGGAAATTCTGGATTATCTTGGGTTGGCCAAACCTAAGAACAAAACTTTATCTGGGTTGGCCAAACCTTAAAAACAGAACTTCCACTGTCTGGAGGCAGAGAGATATAGCAAAAAGGAACAAATTGGAATAAATTCTAAAGTTATGAAGCTTGAGAAAGGCTGGTTTGAAGGAGGAAGGGGCTAGGCAACAAGGAGCCTGAAGTAGCTGAGACAGGTTTCTCATTGATAGCCAGCAACAAAATGAAGGTCTCAGTTCCACATCCACAAGAAACTAAGTCAGGCTGAATTGAATAAACTCTGAAGTAGATATTCCTCCATAGCCTTCATTTAAGAGCCTATGCTGCTTAATACCTTGATTTCTGCATGGAGACTACCTTGAATTCTGAAGTACAGTGAGATTAAATTGTACTATTTTAATCCACTAAATCAGTGACAAAATTTTAAGATAAAAATAGAATACTAATATTAGTATAGCTACCAGAAATGAGGAGTTTTTTAACAAATGGTTAAAGAAATGGAACTAGCTTTGGAACTAGGCAGTAGGAAGAGACTAGAAGGATTTTGATGCACATGACAGAAATTTCCTTGAGCTAACTATTAGTACTAAATATGGATGTTCACAATTCTGCTGTTATAGGATCGCAATGAAGTGAGTAGCATAGCATAGAAAGCCTTAAATATCTTAGAGAATAACTTTATTTTACTAAAAGACTAATAACAGAAATGTGGACGTTAAAACACTATTGGTGTGACTTCAGAAGGTGATGACAAGTGAAAATTGGAAGAAGGTTAGTGGAATTAGGTTCTGCAATTGAGTGGAAAGTAGAATTTATTAATAATAAATTTGAATCCTTACAGCAGAAACTTTGCAAGCATAGGGTTGAATATGTGGACTGGAGTTATGGTTTAGATATATGGTGTCCCCCAAATGCTCAGGTATAAGACAATGCAAAAACGTTTAGAGGTGAAATGATTGGATTGCGAGAGCTTTAACTTAATAGGTGCAATAATCCACTGATATGAATCAACTGGGACATAATTATAGGCAGATAGGGAGTGGCTGGGTGAGGTGAGTCCCTATGGGCATGCCTTTGAGGTTTCTATTTTGTCCCAGATGAGTAGAATCTGTTTCCTGGTAGCCATGACGTGAGCTGTTTTCCTTCTCCCCACCTTTCCACCATGACGTTCTGCCTCGCCTTGGACCAAAAGCAATAAAGTCAGCCATCTATGGACTCAGACCTCTGAAACTATGAGTGCTGAATAAACTTTTCTTTCTCTAGAATTGACCAAAACTCCTGACAAGAATACTTGTTTTTTCTTGATGCTTATAATAAAAATGAAAATGCATGTGGGATCAAGTATAAGAGGAAAAATAACCAGAAATTGATGACATGGCTGATTCTCAGTCTTTCCAGGTGGGAAAGACATAAATTTAAAACATTCATTGTCAAAAAATATGCTTTAATGGTAAAAGTCAAGGGCTGGGGATGTAACTCAGAGACAGGGTGCTTGCTTAACATTCATAATGCCCTGGGTTTAATCTCCTGTTTCCCCAAAACAAAAGGGTTAAAAGCAAGTATTTTACTGGACATTCTTTGCATTAATGTTATGGAAGATTAAAGTTTGTTTGTATTCAGTCACAAGGGATTAAAGATGTGATACACAAATACTCTCACCCAAACTAAAGGATTTCTCAAACCCCACACTCCCAAATTCACTGTCTCTCAGTCATGATGGCAGAGGCCAAAATAGATACGGGATTATTTGAGAAAGATGTGTGAATGAGCCTCCTAGCTAATGCAAAGTCCATATGAACTCGAAGGAAGATGTATGAAATTCTTGTTACTTGCAGAAACATAGTCAGTATGAATTGAAAGGTAATGAGAAAGTGGAAAATGAGAGAGGGCTACTGGACTGCTACAATTCTACTGGCCAATTAAAAAAAGACTCAGCTGCAAATGTGCTATTTTTTCCATGAAACCATAATTGATGTTTGTGTGGTTTAATATGTATGTTTCTGTACTAAGCAAAGCACAAATAGTGAACTTAATATGTGTGGTTGAAGATTCTAGCTCCTGGCCAAAATCTATGCCTAATCTTTCAGCTCTGACCATAATTAACCACAAAGGGTTTAGCTGGTCTGTCTCATGGGAGAAAGATTGCCCTGCCCGCATAAATCGTGGTGCACAGCCAAAGCATTATGGTTTACCAGGGTGTTTGCAGTCATGGGTTCAGGCTTCCCTAACTCACCATGATCTTGTGTACATTTGCATTTCTGGCCCAGACACCTCATTGCTAGTCTTTGGCATAGAGCTGTCTCAGGTGCCTCTGGCAAGAATTCAGTATCTGGTGGAGATAATGAAACTTGAGGATAAGTTTTATCTCTTCCCATACCTTCTCACTCCTAATCCTTCCCATTCTGTTTCATCCTGGCCCCAGGTCCATAAAAGCACAGGAAGTGTGAATCAGGCGGTATAGAGATACCAGATTTCAAACTATATTACAGAGCAATAGTGACAAAAACAGCATGGTACTGGTACCAAAACAGGCGGGTGGACCAATGGTATAGAATAGAGGACACAGAGACTAATCCACAAAGTTACAACTATCTTATATTTGATAAAGGGGCTAAAAGCATGCAATGGAGGAAGGATAGCATCTTCAACAAATGGTGTTGGGAAAACTGGAAATCCATATGCAACAAAATGAATCTGAATCCCTTTCTCTCGCCATGCACAAAAGTTAACTCAAAATGGATCAAGGAGCTTGATATCAAATCAGAGACTCTGCGTCTGATAGAAGAAAAATTTGGCTCCGATCTACATATTGTGGGGTCGGGCTCCAAATTCCTTAATAGGACACCCATAGCACAAGAATTAATAACAAGAATCAACAAATGGGACTTACTTAAACTAAAAAGGTTTTTCTCAGCAAGAGAAACAATAAGAGAGGTAAATAAGGAGCCTACATCCTGGGAACAAATTTTTACTCCTCACACTTCAGATAGAGCCCTAATATCCAGAGTATACAAAGAACTCAAAAAATTAGACAATAAGATAACAAATAACCCAATCAACAAATGGGCCAAGGACTTGAACAGACATTCTCAGAGGAGGATATACAATCAATCAACAAGTACATGAAAAAATGCTCACCATCTCTAGCAGTCAGAGAAATGCAAATCAAAACCACCCTAAGATACCATCTCACTCCAGTAAGATTGGCAGCCACTATGAAGTCAAACAACAACAAGTGCTGGCGAGGATGTGGAGAAAAGGGTACACTTGTACATTGCTGGTGGGACTGCAAATTGGTGCGGCCAATTTGGAAAGCAGTTTGGAGATTCCTGGGAAAGATTGGAATGGAACCACCATTTGACCCTACTATTGCCCTTCTCGGACTATTCCCTGAAGACCTTAAAAGAGCATGCTACAGGGATACTGCCACATCAATGTTCATAGCAGCATAATTCACAATAGCTAGACTGTGGAACCAACCCAGATGCCCTTCAATAGATGAATGGATAAAAAAAATGTGGCATCTATACATAATGGAGTACCATGCAGCAATAAAAAATGACAAAATCATAGAATTTGCAGGGAAATGGATGGCACTAGAGCAGATTATGCTTATTGAAGCTAGCCAATCCCTAAAAAACAAATACCAAATGTCTTCTTTGATATAATGAGAGCAACTATGAACAGAGCAGGGAGGAAGAGCAGGAAGAAAAGATTAACATTAAACAGAGACATGAGATGGGAGGGAAAGGGAGAGAAAAGGGAAATTGCATGGAAATGAAGGGAGACCCTCATTGCTATACAAAATTACATATAAGAGGTTGTGAGGGGAATGGGAAAATAAACAAGGAGAGAAATGAATTACAGTAGATGGGGTAGAGAGAGAAGATGGGAGGGGAGGGGAGGGGGGATAGTAGAGGATAGGAAAGGTAGCAGAATACAACAGTTACTAATAGGGCATTATGTAAAATTGTGGATGTGTAACATTAACCTGTTTAATGTTAATCTTTTCCATTTCTCTTCATAGTGCAGCACCTGTCAGATTGATAAGGCCAGATTTCACAGTCTTCTTATTGAGAGGGAGGGCTGGAAAAATTGTTCCTGTGCTTTTTTTTTATTGGTTGTTCACAACATTACAAAGCTCTTGACATATCATATTTCATAAATTAGATTGAACTGGGTTATGAACCCCCAATTTTACCCCAAATGCAGATTGCAGAATCACATCGGTTACACATCCACTGATTTACATATTGCCATAGTAGTGTCTGTTGTATTCTGCTGCCTTTCCTATCCTCTACTATCCTCCCTTCCCTTCCCTCCCTTCCCATCTTCTCTCTCTACACCATCTACTGTAATTCATTTCTCCCCCTTGTTTTTTTTCCCTTTCCCCTCACTTCCTCTTGTATGTAATTTTGTATAACCCTGAGGGTCTCCTTCCATTTCCACGCACTTTCCCTTCTCTCTCCCTTTCCCTCCCACCTCTCATCCCTGTTTAATGTTAATCTTTTCCTCATGCTCTTCCTCCCTACTCTGTTCTTAGTTACTCTCCTTATATCAAAGAAGTCATTTGGCATTTGTTTTTTAGGGATTGGCTAGCTTCACTTAGCATAATCTGCTCTAATGCCATCCATTTCCCTGCAAATTCTATGATTTTGTCATTTTTTAATGCAGAGTAATATCTTGAAATTATTTAAATGTTTAAAAATTTTCTATCCCAGCAGCTTGGAAGGCTGGGGCAGGAGGATCCCAAGTTCAAAGCCAGCAACTTCACAAGGACTTAAGCAACTTAGCAGGATCCTGACTTAAAATAAAAAAGCAAAAGGACTGGAGATGTGGCTCAGGGGTTAAAAGCTTCTGGATTCAATCCCTGGTACCAAAAACATTACATATAATATATATATGTGCATGTTATAAGCATGCGGTTGTAAGTCCATAAATGTAAATGTGTCATGCTGTTGATATCATGTGCATATTGTACATATGAACATAATGAATGATACAGCAGAAAAGGTATAAGACTATTGAATGCTGTTATGTATATTTATGTATGTAGTTTGCACATTTGTACGTAATATTATAAAGGTTATTTGTACAAACTACCAATGAAACTCAGTAGCACTATTGTTATTAACATTTATTACACCAAAAATAGTCCTTTTCTATTTCCTGTTAATTTTACAGTAATGTTAAATTAAAAATAGTTAATTCTCCAAAATAACGCATCTTTGCTATTCATGGACAAAGAAGAATAATTACTAATTATCAATACTTATTAATTGCATAATAAGTTTCAAATAAATGATACAAGATGTAATAAACATCAAACATTCAGAATTTCACTCACACTGAAGCAGAGCTATGATGAATGCAAAAACCAGCAAGGTCTAAGACAAGGTTTTGAGGGGGAGGGAAAAAATATCTAGATTTACAGGTTTCGCCTCAATAACAAAAGGGTTCTTTTTGCCAAGGTTAGCTGACACAAGCAAAAACCAAAGTGCAATAGCCATAAATCTGCCTTGAACAAGATCTATCGTCCCTTATTTGTTATACTGTATTTTAGCAGACTTTTTCAAAACCAAATTTTGCACGTTACTTGAACATATATGTTAAGTTCTCCTGATTTTTCATATATATTAAAAGATTTTATTAGACTAGAACAATTTTCCAATTTTCCAAACTTATCCCTAGATGAGTTTCCCTTATTATTTTGCAAACAATGAAATTTTCTACACCATCTTTACCTTGTTTTTCAAAAATAAATAAAGTTAATGAGGTCAACACATAATGTTTATCATTTTTATAAAACTTGTGACAATTTATTTCAGTCACTATGCCTTTTGCATGTGTGATGTCATGGTCTCGATATGAAGTTGTCAAGAATTGAGGACTATTTCTATAAAACATTGCATTTTGGGAAACATGTTTATTACGCCTCAATTTGCAGAAGTAGGTCTTTCCTTATAGTTTATAGCTTGGGAAGTATTAGTCTTTATTTTTTTGTGAGCAAATGTTGTGTGCAGACATGATGTTACAGTTTACATATGAGGTGTCCCCTAAAAGCTCAAGGGTAAGATGATGCAAGATAGTTGAGAAGTGACACGATTGGGTTACAAGGAAGTCTTGGCCTAATCAGTGCATTAAACTCCAGTAGGGATTGACTGGGTGGTGACTGTAGGCAGGCAGGTTGGGGCTAAAGGAGGTGGGTCAATGCATGAATGGTGTTTATATTCTGTCTCTGGAGAGGGTACTTTCTCTCTCTTTCTGCCTATGGTTCCATTTCCTGAGCTAAGTTCCTCCCACATTCTCCTCCACAACAATGTTCTGCCTCAATTTGGGCACAGAGCCATGGAGTCAGCCATCTGTGAACTGAGATCTCTGAAACCGTGAGACCCAAATAAATTTTTCCTTCTCTAAAATGATTCTTGTCAGGTCTTTTGGTCAGAGCAGTGAAAAATTTGACTAAACGACATGGAATATGAAGAAAAATGGTGACGTCAATAATAATATTCTTATAGTCTGATTAAACCAATGATGTTGGATAAGAAAATAAGTTTTCTTCAGTATCTAAAAAAAAAGAAAGGAAATTGAAGTTTATACACAACTTGTGTGTATCTAACTCTTTTAAAAGTAGGAAAATTAGGAAAAACCTATCCTAATATTTTGATCAACTTGGTAAAAGTGCTCATAGAAAACAGACAGGAAGCCTGGATAATTGGCTTGGAACTTTAGCTCTGACTTAAAGTGGTGCAAACAGATTTCTGATCATAGAATGGACAAATATTTGGATTTTCTACAGGGAAGACAATTCATTTCAAGTAAAGTTGATGAATGTCTTTTCATTCCTATGACAGTCAAAGTGAAAGGTGTGCAGTTTTTATAACTGGGCAAGTCCTACTTGCAGTCTTATTAAAAGGAGCTCACAATTTGGTGCTAGCTAAGGGCAATCTGTAATGTAGCTAATAATTTGATAAGTGCTTATGAATTAGATGCTGTGGGATCACAGAGGCAGCAGCAATTAATTTTGCTTGAAGTGCAGAGGAATATCTTACAAATAAAGTGATAAGTCATTTTGGGACCTAACTAATGAACAGATCTTGTCAGGAAGTCTAGGAGAAACAGTCTAAACAAGAGAAGGAAAATAAAGTATCTTCTTTAATCATCACAACACCTCTGTTAAGTATTTGTCATTCCCATTTTGCAAACCAATATATTGAGACTCAAAGACTTTGTATGAATTCTTTTTTTAAATTAGGGTTAAAAATGATATTGTAATGCAATGCTTTTAATGCCATTTTTAATATTTTTTGGCATTTATTTCCATTGTTTCAGCAATATTTACAAACTGACAGATGACAATAGATATGAAAATTCCTAAGATAGACTCAATATAAGTTTATTTTCATGGAGGTGCAATAGTTAAAGTCAATGTCATATTTAGTAAACTTTGATGTGGTAAAGCAAGTAAAAGTTTCTGAACCCAAGGGATAAATGTGTTTTTTGATGAAAATGTGGAGATGGTGAATACCATGTACTCATTACTGCATTTAAATATTTAGCCAAAACTATAATTTTAACCTCTGCTAACATGTGCTTTGAAATTGGTTCTACAAATTCATTCCTTAAGTTCCAATAATGTCATCCAGTGTTGTAATAAACACACAAAATATTTTTTCCTTGACAGTTTTAAAATTAAACAAAAATCACTTCATCATATATTTATCAATTTGTGCATCAGTCTCTTCTAGGAGTCAAAGGAAATTTGTTTTATTTTTATATTTAAAGTATTATGAATAGTATCTCTAATTAATTTATTCATTCCATAAATGTTAAATGATCTACTATGTACTAAACAGTATTCTCATTACTTAATACATGGCAGTGATACCAATAGATTATCTCTGTTGTTCAGGACTTGATAGTCTAATAGGTAAAGTATATAATAAGGAACAATGAATAAATCCTGTGCTATGCCCGAGTGAAAGTTGTATGACATACATTTAAGATATAATTATTTGTAAGGGTTGCTGGGCTTTGGGAGATTAATTTCATTTTCAGTGAATAAGCTGATTAGTTAAATCATTTATGAAAAAGAAGAAATGAAGGAAGAATATGAAAGAGATGAGGCACATATATACTTAGGGAAGACTATTCTAGTTAGTATAGGGTAAGTCAAAGTCTTTGAGGAAAGAACGTAGTTTTCCATATAATGGAGCAGTATAGTTCTTTAGTAAAAACAGAAAAAAAATTAAATGAGACTAACAAGGGAAGATTTAAGACAGGTGATAAAGGACTATAACATGTAAACCATAGTGAAGGCTTTGGCTTGTACTCTGAAAGAGAAGAAGCCATTAGAAGGTTGGTGCAGATGAGAAACCTGCTCAGACCCACAGCTTAATAGGATTATTCTGTGCACAACACAGAACCTAGGGAGACCAGTGCACAATCAAAGGCACCAGGTACAAGGCTACTCCAAGTAACAGGCGGTTATGGTGTGACACACACATACTTGGACTGTTTGGAAGACAATAGGTGGCAGTACCTGTTGAGTCTTGGTTATGGGATGTGAGAAGAAGAAAGGTATTCAGATAGTCTCCAGGATACCATGGTATTTTCCTTGAGTTCCTAAAAGGATAGTGTATGCACATACATATTTGAGGCAGAATGTGAAAGGTGAAAGGCTGGAAATAAAATCAGTACATTTTTCATTTGTGAAGTTTAAAATGTCAAACAGTTGTTTGGAAGTGAATATAAAAATGAGAGATCAGGGAGGTGAAATTTGTATTAAAAACCTAATAGTAGATAATAATAGAGAGAGGGGGTAGAAAAGGGGGGGAATAAACAAAGTTACTGCAGGTTTCAGAGATAGAGAAAATGAACTGAAATCAATTGTGAATTGTGAATTATATCAACCTTTGGAAACAAGGATTTTTTGTGGGGGCTTGGGGGATCCAGTGAAGAAAATTTTTCCATGAGACCAAAGGAAATAATTAGAAAAAAAAAACTTTGCTGCATATATTTAACTATGACTTTCTTTTTTTTATTTTTTTCTCCAGGCTCATTTCTTCTTTTTTTTTTTTAGTCAACATTTCTTTTCTTTTTTTATTAGTTTTTCACAACATTACAAAGCTCTTGATATATCATATTTCATACATTAGATTGAAGTGGGTTATGAACTCCCAATTTTACCCCAAATGCAGATTGCAGAATCACGTCGGTTACACATCCACAATTTTACATAATACCCTATTAGTAGTTGTTGTATTCTGCTACCTTTCCTATCCCCTACTATCCCCCCTCCCCTCCCATCCCATCTTCTCTCTCTACCCCATCTACTGTAATTCATTTCTCTCCTTGTTTATTTTCCCATTCCCCTCACAACCTCTTATATGTAATTTTGTATAGCAATGAGGGTCTCCCTTCATTTCCATGCAATTTCCCTTTTCTCTCCCTTTCCCTCCCATCTCATGTCTCTGTTTAATGTTAATCTTTTCTTCCTGTTCTTCCTCCCTGCTCTGTTCATAGTTGCTCTCATTATATCAAAGAAGACATTTGGTATTTGTTTTTTAGGGATTGGCTAGCTTCACTAAGCATAATCTGCTCTAGTGCCATCCATTTCCCTGCAAATTCTATGATTTTGTCATTTTTTATTGCTGCATAGTACTCCATTGTGTATAGATGCCACATTTTTTTTTATCCATTCATCTATTGAAGGGCATCTGGGTTGGTTCCACAGTCTAGCTATTGTGAATTGTGCTGCTATGAACATCAATGTGGCAGTATCCCTGTAGCATGCTCTTTTAAGGTCTTCAGGGAATAGTCCGAGAAGGGCAATAGCAGGGTCAAATGGTGGTTCCATTCCCAGCTTTCCCAGGAATCTCCAAACTGCTTTCCAAATTGGCCGCACCAATTTGCAGTCCCACCAGCAATGTACAAGAGTACACTTTTCTCCACATCCTCGCCAGCACTTGTTGTTGTTTGACTTCATACTGGCTGCCAATCTTACTGGAGTGAGATGGTATCTTAGGGTGGTTTTGATTTGCATTTCTCTGACTGCTAGAGATGGTGAGCATTTTTTCATGTACTTGTTGATTGATTGTATATCCTCCTCTGAGAATGTCTGTTCAAGTCCTTGGCCCATTTGTTGATTGGGTTATTTGTTATCTTATTGTCTAATTTTTTGAGTTCTTTGTATACTCTGGATATTAGGGCTCTATCTGAAGTGTGAGGAGTAAAAATTTGTTCCCAGGATGTAGGCTCCTTATTTACCTCTCTTATTGTTTCTCTTGCTGAGAAAAACCTTTTTAGTTTAAGTAAGTCCCATTTGTTGATTCTTGTTATTAATTCTTGTGCTATGGGTGTCCTATTAAGGAATTTGGAGCCCGACCCCACAATATGTAGATCGGAGCCAAATTTTTCTTCTATCAGACGCAGAGTCTCTGATTTGATATCAAGCTCCTTGATCCATTTTGAGTTAACTTTTGTGCATGGCGAGAGAAAGGGATTCAGATTCATTTTGTTGCATATGGATTTCCAGTTTTCCCAACACCATTTGTTGAAGATGCTATCCTTCCTCCATTGCATGCTTTTAGCCCCTTTATCAAATATAAGAAAGTTGTAACTTTGTGGATTAGTCTCTGTGTCCTCTATTCTATACCATTGGTCCACCCGCCTGTTTTGGTACCAGTACCATGCTGTTTTTGTCACTATTGCTCTGTAATATAGTTTGAAGTCTGGTATCGCTATACCGCCTGATTCACACTTCCTGTTTAGAATTGCTTTTGCTATTCTGGGTTTTTTATTTTTCCATATGAATTTCATGATTGCTTTATCTATTTCTACAAGAAATGCCATTGGGATTTTGATTGGCATTGCATTAAACCTATAGCGAACTTTTGGTAATATCACCATTTTGATGATGTTAGCTCTGCCTATCCATGAACAGGGTATATTTTTCCATCTTCTAAGATCTTCTTCTACTTCTCTGTTTAGGGTTCTGTAGTTTTCATTGTATAAATCTTTCACCTCTTTTGTTAGGTTGATTCCCAAGTATTTTATTTATTTTTTTGAGGATATTGTTAATGGAGTGTTTTTCCTCATTTCCGTTTCAGAAGTTTTGTCTCTGATATACAGAAATGCCTTTGATTTATGTGTGTTGATTTTATATCCTGCCACTTTGCTGAATTCATTTATTAGTTCTAGTAGTTTCTTTGTAGACCCTTTTGGGTCTTCTAGGTATAGAATCATGATTGAAGAAGCCATCAAAAGACTACCAACCAAGAAAAGCCCAGGACCAGATGGGTATACAGCGGAGTTTTACAAAACCTTTAAAGAAGAATTAATACCAATACTTTTCAAGTTATTTCAGGAAATAGAAAAAGAGGGAGCTCTTCCAAATTCATTCTATGAGGCCAACATCACCCTGATTCCGAAACCAGACAAAGACACCTCAAAGAAAGAAAACTGCAGACCAATATCTCTAATGAACCTAGATGCAAAAATCCTCAATAAAATTCTGGCGAATCGAATACAAAAACACATCAAAAAAATTGTGCACCATGATCAAGTAGGATTCATCCCTGGGATGCAAGAATGCTTCAATATATGGAAATCAATAAATGTTATTCACCACATCAATAGACTTAAAGATAAGAACCATATGATCATCTCCATAGACGCAGAAAAAGCATTCGACAAAGTACAGCATCCCTTTATGTTCAAAACATTAGAAAAACTAGGGATAACAGGAACTTACCTTGAAATTGTAAAAGCTATCTATGCTAAGCCTCAGGCTAGCATCATTCTGAATGGACAAAAGTTAAAGGCATTCCCTCTAAAATCTGGAACAAGACAGGGATGCCCTCTATCACCACTTCTATTCAATATAGTTCTCAAAACACTGGCCAGAGCAATTAGACAGACAAAAGAAATTAAAGGCATAAAAATAGGAAAAGAAGAACTTAAATTAACTGTGACTTTCTAGAAAAAAATAACACCTTTTTTTTTCTTTAAAGTTAGAATGAAATTTTATATTTGCTAGAAAATATAATTCAGATAAGAAATTTTCAGAAATATATTTACATGATGTCAATGTGAATAGTTATATTTATTGTTACAAATAAAATACTATAAAATATGCAGAGTGTGTCAATTATTTAGTATTTAAAACTAATTTATATGCAGATATAAACTTGAAAAATATTATACTTTTATATTAAACAGAAACTAAAAATGTTGCAGAAATAGACTGTCCTAAAGACCTTTATCTGTGTTGCATTTTTTCTTAATTGTGGAAATTTTCTACATAGAGTTTCTTAAGATCCTTTGAAAAGAATGTATGTGCATACACAAACACAAATGTATCTTCTCACAGGTCACAGAAAAATATAACAAAACTGACAGAATGATTTAGTGAATGGTACCCAATTGTCCTACGAGGTAAAAATAGCAATATGTCTTAAGTTCTTGAAATTATTCCTGACAGAATATTTTGTAAATATGAAAATCCATTGTCATGATATAGATCCTATGATAAAACAACTTTTCATTACCCAATTAGCATAAAGATTAAAAAATACTTTTATAAAGAGTTTTTATCATGATATTGTTGATTGATACATTTTATATAAGATAATTCAGTATCAACGATTTTGGTTGGGCTGAGGTTGTAGCTCAGCGGCAGAGCACTTGCCTAACGTGTGAGGCACTGGGTTTGATTCTTAGCACCACATAAAAATGAAACAAATAAAATAAAGGCATGCTGTCCATCTATAACAACAAAAAAATTGTGTAAATTTTTAAGTGGAACAAACTCAGTAAAGCATGTGTATGTATTTCCATATCATCTACAAATAGTTGTTTTCAAAATTTGCATTTGAAACTAGAGTATTTTACAAAAGGTTCATAAAGAGAGCCTACCTGAAAACATACTCTCCTTAGTCATACCAGCTTTGCCAATATTAAGTAATTCAGGTAAGGCTTACTTTCATACAACCAAAGGCCACAGGCCTCTGATGAGCCCCTGAAGTGGTAGATGTGTGACATCTTGGTTCCTAGTTAAAAATCAACTGCCCAGCACCTGAGTGAGTCCACTTTGCTATAATAAAATGCCCAATGGCATTTGCCTTTATGATCTATTATATTGAGTCTATATGATCTATTACAATGATGTCAAAAGAAATAATTGTAATTTTAACACCTATGGTTAGCATCTTGATCATAATTTTTTTTGCTATACTCACAAATTAGGATTTCGTCAAACATGGTGGTAACAAATTTACTTTTTCATTTTGGTATTCGATGCTAAAAACTAGCATAAATATTTCATTGTATGCGATAATGATTGACTCGTCTTATTAACAAAGAGTATGGCAGGGTCCATGATATTTGCTAATCAGTGAAGACATTTATTGGCCATAAGCAATCAATATTCTTATTCTGCTAAGCAACAGAACATTTCAAGAATAATGCTATAAATACTTACCGTCACCTTCATTTTATTTATTTATTTATTAATTATTGAAAAGGTTGGAGAATAATGTTTCAGAGCATTAGTTAATCATTAATTAGACTGGATATTGGCTATGTATTTGGCCAACTTATATAGCTTAAACATACTACATATTTGTTTTGATGCTTTTATTGACATTACAGAATAATGGAACTGAAGCAGATATTGCAGAGACACAATAATACATATGATAGTTTTATATGTGAGCCTGGTGCTGGTATTATCCTTAACTATGAGAAAATTAATGATGCTTTTATCCTAACATCATGGACATATAAAGAATGACTTTTGAACATCTTATAGGATGTCTTAGAGCAATAGTATAAGAAAATGAAAAACAATACAGGAGAAAGAAACTTTCTTCATTCTCAGATGAGATGATCATCTATATAGAGAATCTCAAAAGAATCAATCAATAAAATTCCGGGATCTTGAAAAATTGTAGGATGTAAAGTCAATTTACAAATTGGTTATGTTCATATGTATACTCATTGTACAATTGTACTTTGGTATCTAGAGCCAAGTCTTCTTTTTTATATTTTGGAACATATTTAATCATTGGTGTAACAATATTCTTAAAAATAATTAAGAAAAGTGAACTGTGGAAATACAGAAGTTGAGTTGCTAGAAGCAAAGGAATGATGTTCTTCAATATTTTCCCTATAGCAATTATTTATTTGTATTCCACATAGAGTTACTTATTGCATATATCTTTTTTTTACATTTTTGCCTAATGGCTTAATTTTCCTAGTTTATTTTTCTTATTGAGTTGAATTCAAGTAACATAAGATTCACAATTACTAAATGAAAAATACAGTGGTATTTAATACATTTAGTATGATGTAAAAACCTATGCCTCTATGAACTTCCAAACCAAAACAACTTTCTCTCTTTGTAAGTTGACTACTTCAGGTATTTACTATAATAACATAGAAGAAACACAATGACCTTCAGATTTTGTTTTCTTTTATTTAGCATAATCCAGTTGTACCATGTTTATGTATCCATTCCTTTCTCTCTCCCCTGCTTTTAATGTGAAATTTATTTAACCAATACATAAAAGCATAAAAATTGTACATTTCATTGAGGTACCATGTAATGCTTCAATTGCACAGCTATATATAGTATAGGGTTTAAACCAGATTAAACGGCTTGGGATGTGGCTCAAGAGGTAGCTCACTGGCCTGGCATGCGCAGGGCGCTGGGTTGGATCCTTAGCACCACATAAAAGTGAAATGAAGATGTTGTGTCCACAGAAAACTAACAAGAATAAATATTTTAAAATTCTCTCTCTTTTAAAAAAATCATATTAAATGTACCTATTTCTTCATTTATCATTTATTTATGGTGAAATCTCATATTACTTTCTAGCTTTTTGAAAATACTGCATATTATCATTATCTGTAATCATCCTAATGTTCAGTAACACACCAGAACTACTGGCTCCTAACTCTTAATACCCAGTGATCAAACTCTTACCTTCCCTCCTTCCTGCAATTTAAGAACCAGTTTTAAAATACAGTGGCAAGTAATCTCAGCTACCCAGTAAACTGAGGAAGGAGGATCACAGTTTCTAAGCCAGGCTCAGCAACTTAGCTATGTCCTCAGCAACTTAGTGAGACCCTATCTCAAATGAAAAATAAAAAGGATTGGGGATGTGGCTCAGTGGTTAAAAGCCCTTGGGTTCAATCCCCAAAACTATGGGGTGTGTATGTGGCAGGAAGTGTAGTGCTTGCCTAACACATACAGTATAGCTGCATTTATTTTGAAATTTAAATGAAAAAGACTTAAACACATCAGAAAGAGTTATTAAGGAAACTCTAGACCTGTTCCCATTGACTTCAGAAATAAGGAAAGAATGCCCACTCTTATTATATGAATTTCTTATGGTTCTGGGTTTCTAACAAACATTTAGATCAAAAGAATATGCGACACAGATCTATGGAAGCTTAGAGCACATGCCTATTTTGTGTAAGGCCCTGGGTTAAATCCCCACCACCATCACAGATATTCTCTTCTTGTTTCAGATATTAGGGGAAAAATTGTCAGTGGGAAACAAAAGTAAAGTGAAACGTAATTCTCAGAAGTTCAACATAACACAATTCATGTATAGAAAGGCCTGGGGATTCCTTTCCATGGCTAAATAGTATTCTATATTATCTAAATACTAAGAACATTTCTTTCACTCATCCATTAATAGACATTTATGATTTTTCCCCTTTTTGGCTGTTAAGAATAGTGCTATTTGAACATTTATGTAGAAGAATATGTTTACTTTTTAAAAAATATTTTTGAATATATACATAGAAATAGACTTGCTATGTTGTGTGGCAATTTTATTTGAAGAACCTCTAAAATGTCTCCATTGGTTTATCCTGGCACTCTAGTTAAAAATTAATTGGTCAAAGATATGTGAGTTTATTTCTGGGGATCAGATAAAAATACATTGTTTCTATTATGGTTGTTTTTCAGTATGTTTTGAAATTGGGGAGCCTGAGTCTTTCAGCTTTGTTTTTGTTTAAGATTATTTTGGCTATTTGAGGTTCACATCATCGCACATGAATTAAAAAATTGGCTTTTCCACTTCTAAAAAAAAGGTTTGGGATTTTTATTTTGACTTTTCTGAATGTATAGATGACATTGGGCAATATTAACATATTAATAACAGTAAGACTTTCATAAATGGATATATATATATATATATATATATATATATATATATATAATCTTCTTTAATTTCTTTCAGAAGTGTTTTATAGTTTCTTTACATTTTATTGTAAATGGAATTATTTTCTTAGCTTCTATTTGGATTACTCATTGCTACAATATAGAAGCACACTTTTTTATGAGTTAAAATTGAATTTATCCAACATTGTTCAATTTGGTTGTTGCTGCTAATAGTTGTGTGGGTGGGAGAAATTGTTAGAATTGTACTCTATATGTGACTATTTAATCTGAAAATAGATATATTTCATTTTTTATTTCTAATTTTATAAATATTTTTTCTTTTCATATTATTTTCTTTCCTAATAGCTTATATCAGTACTTCCAGTATGTTAATTAGTAATTTGGACGGTGGATATTCTCTTCTTGTCTCAGATATTAGGGGAAAATATTTCAGTCTTTCATCATTGAGTATAAACTTAGCTGTGGGTCTTTTACAAATGCCCTTTACTAATCTGAGAAAGTTTCTCCTATTCCAGTTTACTGAGTACTTTTATTAAGAAAACAAACTGAAGTTTCTGAAGACCTGAGAACACAACAAAGAAAACTATATACTAATATTCCTAATGAACACAGATGCAAAATATAATCAACAAAATACCAGCAAATAAAAACTGACAGCACATCAAAAACATACACCAAGATGAAGTTGATTTCATTCCAGAGATACAGGGGTGCTTCAACATAGGAAAATCAATAAATATACCATATACATAGAATAAAGGAGGAAATTGGGTTTTCAACTCAATAGATGCAGAAGAAGCATATGAAAAAATTCAACATTCCTCCATGATAAAAGCCCTGAAGAAATTAGGTTTAGTAGAATCATACCTCAACCTAATAAAGGCTGTATTGGACAACTCTTAGTCAAAGTAATAAGGAATTAGGAAAACTGAAAGCATTTTCTCCAAGATCAGGAATAGGAAAAGGGTATTCACTCTCGCTGCTTTCATTCAAGATAATATTAGAAATTTGTGCCTGAGCAATTAGGCAAGAGAAAACAATAAAAACGATGAATTCAAATTATTTCTGTTTACAGTCAATATGATTCTGTATGTAGGAAGCCCTAAAGACTCCAGTAAAAGTCTACTAAAACCGATAAACAAATTCAGTAATGTAGTAGGATACAACATCGATATACAAAAATCAGTTGCTTTTCCAGTTATGAAATTCATTTGGAATAATAGGAGGCTCAGAATAGCCAAAGTAATCCTTAGTAAGAAAATAAAGCAGGAGGCATACCATAACTTAAATTACACTACAGAGCTATAGTAACAAAAATTGCATGATATGGTACAAAACTCCACTCAAAGTAAATCAAGAGCCTAGGTATTAGACCAGAGACCCTCTGCCTTCTAGAAGAAAAAGTAGGCCTGAATCTTTATCATGTCAGTTTAGGAACTGACTTAAACAAGACTCCCAAAGTTCAAGAAGTAAAATCAAGAATCAATAAATGGGATGGATTCAAACTAAAAAGTTTATTCATAGCAGAGAAAACAATCAAGAACATGAAGAGAGAGTCTACAGTAGGAGAAAATCTTTGCCACCTGTACCTCAGAGCATCAATCTATAAGTCATATAAAGAACTCAGAAAACTTCACCCCAAAAAACAAATAAACCAATCAGTAAATGGTCAAGAAAATGAGCAGGCACTTCACAGTAGGAGAAATCAAATCGATGAACGAATATATGAAAAATGTTCAACATCTCTAGCAATTAGAGAAAAGCAAATTAAAACTACACTGAGATTTCATCTCACTCTAATCAGAATGACAATTATAAACAGTATAAGTAACAATAAACATTGGCAAGGATGTGGGGAAAAGGCACACTGGTACATTGATGGTGGCACTGCAAATTGTTAACAACCAATCTGGAAAGCAGTATGTAGATTCCTCAGAAAACCTGAATGGAACCACCATTTAACACAATTATTCCACTCATCAGCATATATCCAAAAGACTTAAAATTAGCATACTATAGTGACATGTCCACATCAATGTTCACAGTAGTTAAGTTATGAAATGAAGCTAGGTGCCCTTCAACAGATGAATGGAAAAAGAAAATGTGGTCCATAAACACAATGAAATATTACTAGGCATAAATAAGAATGAAATTATGACATTTGCAGGTAAATGGATGGACTAGGAGGCAATCATGCTAAAAGAAATAAGCCAATCCCCCTAAAAACAAAGGCCAGATGTTTTCTCTGATATTTGGATGCTGACTCATAATAGGCGGGTGGGGGGAGGCTGTGGGGAAGTGGGGGTTCCTTGGATGGGACAGGGGAGAATGGCAGGAAGAGAAGGAGGATGGAAATGGGAAAGAGAGTAGAATGAATCAAACATAACTTTCCTATTGTTCATATATGAATACATGACCAGTGTAACTCCAAGTTGTGTACAACCACAGGAATCGGAAGTTATACTGCAGGTATGTATGATATGTCAAATACATTCTACTGTCACATATAACTAAAAAGAACAAATAGAAAATTTTTAAAAATCTGTTGCTTTCCTATATGCAGGTAATGAATTTTCTTAGAAAGAAGTCAAGAAAGCAATATCATTCACACTCGTCTCCCCAAATAAAAAAAAAAAATAACAAGGAATAAACCTAAGGAAGTGAAAGATGTCTACAATGAAAATTACAAAACACTGAAGAAATCAAAGAAGACACTAAAGTGTGGAAGCAACCCCCTTTATTCCTGGATTGGAGGAAAAAGTAATATTGTTAAAATGTTCATACATCACAAAGTTATCTACAGATTACCTAAAGTCCCTATCAAAATACCAATGTCATTTCTCATAGAACTACAAAAATCATTTCTAAAATTCATATAGAAGCACAAAGGATCTTGAATAGCCAAAGCAACGGAGCAAAAAGAGCAAATTTGAGGCGTGATAATACCTGATTTCAAGATTTGCTACAGAGACACAATAACAAAACTAGCATGGAGTTGGAATAAATACAGACACATAAGCTAATGCAGTCAACTGATTCTTGAAAAAGATGCTGACACACACAATGGGGAAACAATGTCTCTTTAATAAAGGGTGCTGGGAAAAAAATGGATATCCACATGTAGAAGTTTAAGATTTGACCCCTATCTCTCACACCACATAGAAAAGGATCAAAGACCTTAATGCAAGATCTAAACTTTATTTTTTTTTATTGGTTGTTCAAAACATTACATAGTTCTTGATATATCATATTTCACACTTTGATTCAAGTGGGTTATGAACTCCCATTTTTACCCCAAATGCAGCTTGCAGAATCACATCAGTTACATTTCCACTGATTTACATATTGACATACTCATGTCTGTTGTATTCTGCTGCCTTTCCTATCCTCTACTATCCCCCCTCCCCTCCCCTCAACTCCCCTCTTCTCTCTCTACCCCCTCTACTGTAATTCATTTCTCCCCCTTGTATTATTTTTCCCTTTCCCCTCACTTCCTCTTGTATGTAATTTTGTATAACCCTAAGGGTCTCCTTCCATTTCCAAGCAATTTCCCTTCTCTCTCCCTGTCCCTCCCACCTCTCATCCCTGTTTAATGTTAGTCATCTTCTCATGCTCTTCTTCCCTACTCTGTTCTTATTTACTCTCCTTATATCAAAGAAGACATTTGGCATTTGTTTTTTAGGGATTGGCTAGCTTCACTTAGCATAATCTGCTCTAATGCTATCCATTTCCCTCCAAATTCTATAATTTTGTCATTTTTTAATGCAGAGTAATACTCCATTGTGTATAAATGCCACATTTTTTTTATCCATTCGTCTATTGAAGGGCATCTAGGTTGCTTCCACAGTCTTGCTATTGTGAATTGTGCTGCTATGAACATCGATGTAGCAGTATCCCTGTAGCATGCTCTTTTTAGGTCTTTAGGGAATAGACCCAGAAGGGGAATAGCTGGGTCAAATGGTGGTTCCATTCCCAGCTTTCCAAGAAATCTCCATACTGCTTTCCAAATTGGCTGCACCAATTTTCAGTCCCACCAACAATGTACAAGTGTACCCTTTTCCCCACATCCTCACGAGCACTTGTTGTTGTTTGACTTCATAATGGCTGCCAATCTTACTGGAGTGAGATGATATCTTAGGGTGGTTTTGATTTGCATTTCTCTGACTGCTAGAGATGGTGAGCATTTTTTCATGTACTTGTTGATTGATTGTATGTCCTCCTCTGAGAAGTATCTGTTTAGGTCCTTGGCCCATTTGTTGATTGGGTTATTTGTTATCTTATTGTCTAATTTTTTGAGTTCTTTATATACTCTGGATATTAGGGCTCTATCTGAAGTGTGAGGAGTAAAGATTTGTTCCCATGATGTAGGCTCCCTATTTAACTCTCTTATTGTTTCTTTTGCTGAGAAAAAAAACTTTTTAGTTTGAGCAAGTCCCATTTGTTGATTCTAGATATTAATTCTTGTGCTATGGGTGTCCTATTGAGGAATTTGGAGCCCGACCCCAAAGTATGTAGGTCGTAGCCAACTTTTTCTTCTATCAGATGCCTTGTCTCTGATTTGATATCAAGCTCCTTGATCCATTTTGAGTTAACTTTTGTGCATGGCGAGAGAAAGGGATTCAGTTTCATTTTGTTGCATATGGATTTCCAGGTTTCTCAGCACCATTTGTTGAAGATGCTATCCTTCCTCCATTGCATGCTTTTAGCCCCTTTATCAAATATAAGAAAGTTGTAGTTTTGTGGGTTGGTTTCTGTGTCCTCTATTCTGTACCATTGGTCCACCTGCCTGTTTTGGTACCAATACCATGCTGTTTTTTTTACTATTGCTCTATAGTATAGTTTGAAGTCTGGTATCGCTATACCACCTGATTCACACTTCCTGCTTAGCATTGTTTTTGCTATTCTGGGTCTTTTATTTTTCCATATGGATTTCATGATTGCTTTCTCTATTTCTATAAGAAATGCCATTGGGATTTTGATTGGCATTGCATTAAACCTATAGAGAACTTTTGGTAATATCACCATTTTGATGATGTTAGTTCTGCCTATCCATGAACAGGGTATATTTTTCCATCTTCTAAGATCTTCTTCAATTTCTCTCCTTAGGGTTCTGTAGTTTTCATTGTATAAGTCTTTTACCTCTTTTGTTAGGTTGATTCCCAAGTATTTTATTATTTTTGAGGATATTGAGAATGGAGTGGTTGTCCAAAGTTTAAAACTACTAGAGGAAAATGTTGAAGAAAGACTTTGAAAGATATTTGATTTTATTAATAGATCTCCAAAACCACAGAAAACAAAAGCAAAAATTGATAAACAGGAATATATTAAACTAAAAATTTTCTCCAAGGGCAGAAAAAATGTATAAGGACATAAAAATTTCATGATGTATGCATGGATGGAAATATCACAATGAATCCTATTGAAATGTATAATTAATATAGGTTTATAATAATTTCAAAAAACTAGAATTCCCATAACCTCAAATTCTTTTCTTTTTTTTGTCTCTGTGTGTGTACTCGAAATTTTATAATAGGGGGCACTTTACCACTGAACCCCAACCCCAACCCTTTTTTTTGTTTTGAAACAAGGTTTCACTAAGTTGCTTAGGGTATCCCAAAGTTGCAGAGGCTGACCTTGAACTCTTATCTTCCTGTCTCTTGCTATCCTCCTGAGCAGCTGGGATTATAGATGTGCACCTCTGAGTCCAGTCCAAATTCTTTTCAGTAGATATAATGGAGACTATAAAAATTAAGGGCTTTTTCTCTTAACATTTTATTATCTGATCATATGATATTCTGTATATTGAATCACCTTGTTTATTTGATGAGTTTCCTATTTGGCCATTTAAGATACCAAATGGTAGAAATTTATAGTGACTTAGCATTTGGCTTTGTAAATTCAGTAATTCTGATTTTAAAAGTATTAACTCTACCATATTATATCTGTATGATTTTATTAAATGTTACTTTTATTTATTTATTTATTTATTGGTTGTTCTGGGAATTGAATCCTGAGCCTTGGGCATGGCAGACAAAAAGCTCTGCCACTGAATTATGCCTCCAGGTGTACTTAATTTCTTTAAATATCACTTCATTAATCTGTAATTGGAGAAAGTGATGATGCTCTTGCTTAAGATTTAGCAACTGATATAATGCATGTAACATTAAAGAAGGAATAAACATTCAGAAAACAGTCTCTTTTCTAAATTTATACAAGGAATAATAGGTATGGTATATAAATGCTCTTTAGCATTCTTGCTATATACAAAATACTTGAGTAAAATGTTAAAATTTTAGTTAAAGATGAATATAGTGATTGACATAAATAGTGAGTGTTCATTTGATCTACAGAGTAGCTATGTGAGGAATTTCATGCACAGATTAAAATGGAATATCCACAAGGCTACAGAAGTGGTGAAAGACACATAAGACCATCTCAGTGTCAATCCCCAATTTCTCTTCTACTATCCAGGAAATTTTTTGCTTTATGATGGGACTCTCAAAAAATAATCATGGCCAGAATCCTATTGTTTAGGGAAGTGAGAGCTCTTAGTGAATCTGAAGATATTTTTTTAAAATGGGACATATGTTTATAAATGTTTGTCATTTTCATCAACTCTTCAGCCTTTTGGTATCCTTTGGTGAAATAACCATCAAGAATACAAAAATGTTTACCTCTTACTTTGAAGACTACATTGTACAATTAGTCACACATAAATATATCCTGGGCAGACTGACCATGCTTTTTTGTAGTGAAGTTTAAATCACTTAGTGACCAGAGTTTAGGGCAAGTAATAATCTCTCTTTTAAGCATCACATTTTCTGAAAATCTGAAAGAAAAGGAAGAAACGGGTAAGGGGAGAAGGGATGGGTGGAAGGAGAGAGGCAGAATAATTTCAAATGTAATTTGCAGTATAATATTGAGCCAAAATGAGAAATACTTTAAGTGTTACCTTCTGTCACCCAAACAATTAAAACTTGCATAAATATTTCTCTTTAATATGTTATAGAAGTAGCATCTTAATTCTGTCTAAAATGCAATTTACTTCTGGAAAGTCTATAGCAGCATATATAAATGAAGGGTGAAATCTGTGGGTATCCACACCTTTGCTGATCTCTTTCACCCAACATTGACTCTGAGGGTCAAAATTGTGAGTTATTTCTTCAAATTGCACATGGCTTTTCTATATCTTTGTGTTCTACATTATACTTGCTCTACTTTATTTATTTTCACTCTTGGCATTATTTCTTCCCTAGACATTCATTATGTCACTAAGATAAATGAATACAATTGACACATGAAGTTAGGGCTTGCAGCTGCCTCCTTCCCATTTATCAACTGTATTTTCTGCTTGTGTACATGGTTAAAGAACTAAATTTGCCATGATTCCCAAGATCTCTAGCAACCATATGATACTCACAGTATGTACTTCCCAGAAAATATATTAATTACATCTTTATATATTAAGTAACATGTAGAATTATCAAGTTATAAGGAAACGTATACTCATGACAACAGGGGAAATAGGAAAAATATACCTGAAAAAAAGCACTCTGCAACTTACCCCTTCAAATCAGTTTTTGAGATTTCTTTGCAGCTCTTTATCTCCCAATATCTGTTTTTTGAATTAGTCAAGTGCCAAGTTGCTGAGTGACCATCAGAATCATAAACAAGTTAGTTGTGTAATTTTTTTAAATGGAATTCATCACATTTGATGTATATAGTGTTGCCATATAAAATACAGAGTGCCCCCAAATTTTTGAATTTTAGATAATATAATATCTAAATATAATATCTAGAATAATAGAGTAAGACACTCTCAAATATCGTATGGGGCATTAAAATGAAAATATTAGCTATTTATCTAAATCTGGATTTAATTGAATGTTCAGTATTTTTATTTTGAAAATCTTTACTACAGGTTAGCTTAAATTAGTGTATTTCCTGTTTGCAAAAAATGAAATTACTGCTCTCTCGCTTTGCAGCTTTGCTTCTGCACCATTTCCCCTTTCTCTAAAACCAAATAAATGAACGAGAGAGAGAAAAAGGGGAGATGAATGGAGTAGGGAAGGGAGGGAAAGACAGAGGTAAAGGTAGAGGTATCAAGATATCAAGAACATGGGAAATATTCCCTTTAAGCACTACTATTTTTCTTCCCTTCTGGTGACATGTAATCTTCTGACCTCTGCCAGTTCATAATAATTTCTTAAATTTCAAAGTCTCACTCATTTACTACATTGTATTCTTTGATTTGGTTGCTCACCTGCAACCTTAGTTCTCTGATGACTTCAAGAAAATTCATTATTTTTTTCTCAGGGTGGTTTAGAGTTAATATCATTGTAACCCTCCTCATATTCTTGCTCCAAATTGGGGGGTGAGTTATTTTTAACTTATACAGGGAATTATGCAAGTGCAAATATTCCCAAGGGATCCTTGAGAGAATATGACATCAAACTTTTGGATATTGCCCATCTGATAGGCAACATACACCTAACAGTATTTTTTAAAATCATATTTACATTAAATGTATAAATGAATAGAGAGATAAATTATATATTTTGATTTTTAATCTTCTATTCTGACATTAAGCTTTCTTACTTTTGGAAAAATATGCTCCCTTTTATATTCATGATACATACACATGATGACTTTTTTCTATGAAGATTTAAATTATTTTTTTTCTATTGCTACCTTTGTACTGTTACATCAAAAGTAATACTCTTTGTTTTTTGATGATAGGTATACCCTCATTTTTTTCTCAACAGGCATATCACTAGAATTAACTAGCAACCTCTTATTCCTTTCTCTATCCTCATGCCTTGCAAGTCATTTAAATCAATATATTTTTAAATATTTATTCTTTAGGTGTAGTTGGACACAATAAATTTATTTTATTTATTTATATGTGGAGCTGAATATTGAACCCAGGGCTTCACACGTACCAGGCCTGTGCTCCACCACTGAGCCACAACCCCAGCCTTAAATTAATCTTTTTAAAATTAATACTTTTTTAAGGTTCTTACAGTACTTTTCCCACTATTCACAGGAAATTCTGACACTCCATTGCACCCTTAATTCTACATTAAAAGACAATGTATACATTATAAACTGAACAGTAAGTAATCTTTGTCTTGGTTCTATTGAAAAAATATATTAATATTTACCACATTTATTTTACTCTTTCCATTTAGTTTGAAACTTTTCATCTAGAAAGTTTTGCTTTTATGTTATCTGAGTTATTTTATGTTAGTAACACCATTTCCCAACCTTTGTGTTTAGAATCAAGTTTTGCTAAAGAAAAATTTTTGAATCAAATTATAGTCCCTTGAATTTATATGTATGAATTTATGTATTCCTGTTGCTAACTTGAATTATATTTTTTCCAAAATATCCAATAAACCTTTCAATTTATTTTTTCTTATGAATAATACTTTATTTCTTTGAATGTTCAAAATATATTTCTCTTTCTTTTCAATGATGAGTGTAATTAACAAAATGTATCTCAATACTGGTAATTTTGTGTTCATTCTCTAAGTATGCAGTAAACCCTCTCAAATCATTAAAACTATTTGGAAAATATTAAGAGAACAATAATAAATGCATTGAAGGTCACATTTCACTTAAATTTAATTTTTCAATATTAATATTTACAGTTTTATTGTTTATTTTAAAAATTTGTTGAATCAGAGTATATGTTTTAGATTTTCTTCTGTTCTTTTGGCTCATTTTTAATTAAATACACTTTTTATAAATACAAATCTGTGCTATATAAATAGTGTTGCTAGTATTTCTACCATTGATAATATGTCCATATTGTCTTGATTTTATCTATAATAATATGTATTAAATTTGCCTGAGATTTTACTTCGCTTCTTTTTAGTTGCATACCCTCCTACCCTCTGGTGTGAATTCAAAAATTCATGATTTTACTCTTCTTCCCAGACAGGCACCCCATGCCTTCTAAGCATGCTTTTGGTAAGTATCTATTAAAGGTTTGTGGTATTATGATTCTCATAGTTTTCATAAGGCTGTTTTTTTTTTCTTTCCCCATCTTATATATTGTTTGCTTATAACAAGCAGGATGAGCAATTCTTTGTATCAATTCCACATTTGTGTTTTATGTTTAGTAGAAATACCTTTATTTATATTCTGAAATGAATGCCAATCAAGCTAACAAATCCAACACCTCACATCGGTTATTTCCTTCATTTATTTGTTCATTGATTTATTTATTGTGGTGAAGACAGTCAAGTTATGAACTAGTAGTAAATTTCAAGTATATAATATATATTTTTAACCAAAGTCAACATGCTGTAAGTAGGTCTCCAGAACTTACTCTTCTCATCTCATTGGAACCTTGTGCCCTTTGACAACATCTTCCTATGGCACTTCTTGCCTCCAGGATGCAGGGATTTCCAGTGTATTCTCTGCTTCAATACATGCTACTATTTTATATATCACATATAAGTGAGATCATGCAATGTTTTTCTTTCATTTTCTGGCTTGTTTATCTTAGAATAAAGTCCTCTAGGTTTGTCTGTATTGTTACAAATAACAGGAGTTCTTTCTTTATTAAAGGCAGAATAATAATACATGTGTTTTATCTTTTATACTAGAATTAAAGCAATTTATCTATCACCATTACAGTATTAGAGTACTTTGAAATTGAAAATATTCTCCCTCTACAATGAGTTTCACACTTTCATATTCATATTGTTAGTGTCCTTTCACTTAAAATTCTACTTTCTTTTTTTGTGGTGAAACTCTTTTCAAATGCTTGGAGGCACACTTCCACAGATTTTGTTTGTCTTGGAATAATTTTATCTCCCCTTTATTTTTGAAAGACAATTTGATGGATATTGCTTTCTTATTTGAGAGTTTATTGTTTTTATTCCAACATTTTGATTTCCTCCTCTCTTCTGGACTGCATTTCTGGTAAGAAATTTGGTTATAGCCTTTTCAGGGTTCCAAACTAAGTAATTGTTTTTCTCTTGCATTTATACAAATTTTCTCTTAGACATTTGGAAATTGCTTGTAATATGCCTTGGTGATGATCTTTTTATATTTTAACTATCTTGAGTTCTTTGAGCTTTTCTTTTTAAATTTATGACTTTTTCTGCTATTATTTCTTAAATAAGCTCTTTTCATTTCTCTTTTTCTAGTCTTTCTGGGGCTGTCATAATGTGTAATTTGGTATACATCTTAGTGTCTCATAATTGTTATAAACTTCACTTTCTTTTGAGTTTTTTAAATTCTTTTTTTCTTTTGTTTGTTTGACTCGGAAGAAAGAAGCATGAGGATCTCTAAGCTCACACTGATAATTTCTGCCTGTTTAAGTATGCTTTTTAAGTTTCATATGGAGAATTTGTTTTGTCACAGTGTTCTTTAGCTCCAAAACTTATTTTTGTTCTATTTGTTTCTTTAATGATTTCTATCACTTTATTGTAATTCTCCTTTTGTTTGTGTATTGTTTTTCTGATGCCACTTGTCTCTTTTCTCTTGTAGCTCACTGAAGTACTGCATGGTGATTATTTTGCAGGTTTTAGGTAGTTTGCCTGTCACCATTTTTTAGGGTCTGTTTCTTGTGCTTTCGTTTGATTCTTCACTAGCATCATATTTGCTTGATTATTTATGATCTTTGTGATGTTACAGTAATGTATACACATTTGAACAAATAGATGCATGCCGCAGTCTGGCTGGGCACAAATCACCACCCACTGAAGCAGGAACAAACTTTATTTTTGAACTGCAAGAAAACACTTCACACATGCTCCCGGGGAATTCTCCTGAATGCCATGCGGCTTGTCCAGAAACCTGCTGCCGGAAATCTCTCTCCCGGAAATCCCTCCTCCTGCACTTCCCCAACCAATGGGAACTCTCGGGGAATCCCCGGGAATCCCCATGAGAACTCCAAAGTAGCCCAAGAACTCAAAAGTAGCAGCGGAGGCGGATAGTAGTGCCTCCCCTGTCAACCAATATTGTTGGCAAAATGCCAGGGGCCATACAGACTCAGCCGTGGCTCTCAGCAGATACATTATCTAGTTTTTATACAAAGACTTTGGGAGAAAAAAGCCATTAGGTAGTCATTCTCTACAGAGATTCTGGGTAAATCAGCTGGTGGGGAGTGTAGGCCAGCTTGCTCCTCGTCTTTGGGCTGGCTGGCCTGGTGTGTAGAGCTACAATGGGCAGCCTATCATCAGGGTCCACTGGAATATAAGTGTGACTGAGTCTTCAAGTGTGATGCATATGGCCTGTATCTATGGGTGTCATTCAGAAGCATGGATCCAGAGGGACTCATTTGGTGCTTGCATGGGGCTAGTGCCTAGTGATTTAGGGGCAGACATGGAACCTGCAGTTGTGAAGCTAGCCTGACACCTATATGTGTAAGGTTGGGCCTGATACTGGGTCAATGTTGAAGTTAGGTTCACTTCACTCTCCTTCCCACCATGTGAAGGGTATCTCTCTCCATGCCATGCTGCTTTGACTTGGGGGAGAGGTGATGTAGATAATGTGAGACTGTCTTTCCTACCCTCCAACTCTTCTGATTTCGTGGTTTTACATCTAATCCTCATTCCCTAGATCTTGTCACTTTCTTGAATGGAGAGTTATTCAAATTGTTTCTATGAGAAAATGATCACTAGAATGTCCTGCTTTACCTTCTTGCTGATGCTAATTTTGTTGTATATATTTCCAGGAGCAGTGACTGAACTGTCCTGTGACAGAGGCAGTGCCTTTCTTGGGAACTCTCTGTGTGAAGGTGTCAATTTAAGATTGCCCAGTTGCTAAACCTAGGGCTTTGCTAAATTGTTGAGGCTGGCTTTGAATTCATGATACTCCTACCTCAGCTTCTCAAGCCACTGGGATTATAGGTGTGTACCACCACACCTGGTTTATCAGTTTTTTTTTTTTCTATTCTGATAGAATTTTTCTGGGTCTGTGTGTCTCCTTCTATTGATTATTATATCTCTTCAACAATACACTATTTTTCTTCCTTTTTGTGAATCTCCTTATTTGCTATTTAATTCTAGAAATTGCATAAAAGAATGGCAGAGTCTAGTAAATAATAATTATGTTCATTTGGTTAGGCGAGTTTTTCTTCTGCAGAAATATAAATTTTGGTCTTGAATCTTGTTAATCTTTAGTTGATCTATATTTTGATTGTGCTACACAAAAATTCTCATTATTTGTGGTATTTTATGTTAAAGTTTTCAGAAATATTGAATTCATGAATACTAAACCACAGCTTCTAGGGAAAATAAAAGATTCATGTTCCGAGAGCTGTGGGTCACAGAATTACATAACCAATCAATACTTAAACTTGTTTTATGTATTTTCTTTTTGAAATAAAACTTATTTCATATATATTACTGTTTCATTAACATTGAACTCATGGAAAATAGCTCTATTACTCATACCTTAACAAAGCTAATCTAACAGTCATTTTCTGCAGAAGGCACATAAAAGCCTTGTTCTACTTTAGAAAAATAAACAATGCATCAGCACTACACTTGGAAGATATTTTAAACAGAAAAAAAATCATAAAAAGATTAAATTTTTTTAAAAATGGTAGCATTAAATATTCCTTGTAGAGAACACTTGTTACAGTATGAGATCTAAAACAAGAAAGTAGAATGCTGCCCTGTTCGACCTCATTGTGGAATGTGTTTATCAAGACACCTCAAATTTTTTGCAGTTCTGTTTATTATCCATAAATGGCTGTGTAAATGCTGCAACTATTGATTTTTGGACTCATAAATACATTTTAGGAAGTAACTGGATTAGCTAATGAATAATCCACAAATATTGTGGATTAACTCTCTAAACATATTTGTGTGGGAACCTTCAATATAACATTGTGACCAACTGCAAAGAGTTGGAATCTCAAATACCTGTGACTTTATTGCTTCCTTGTACTTAGTATAAGGCCTGGAAGGCTCCATAGTCTTTCCTAGTATTCCTGTTTCATTATCAGAGTCAGCAGACCATGAATACTTATTACCAAACAAGAAATCTCTCTTCCCAATAATAGACAGTAAGTGCAGAGGTGTATATTGATTCACTCTCTCTCTGTTTCTTTTTTTTTTTTTTTTTGTTTTGTTTTTTGAGTCTAATAATAGATGTGCACCTTGTATCTTTGGTTCAGGGATAACAGTTGCTCTACCCTCTTCTTTCCCAATGGCAGGCATGTGATTAGTATGAGGGTGAGCAAAAGAATGCTGAAAACCCATGGAAATTTCTTGCAGGTGGATGTTTTTGGAATCCCTAGAAACTCTAAATGCCCATTCTAGACTTTTCTCAGACTTTGAAAAGAATTTGAAAACTTCTGTAATTTTCTTAATACTCACTTTCATGGCTTCAACTTTTTTTTTTTTCTCCCATGGTCTACCAAAGCTGAAAGAAATAATGAAACCTACCTCTCCTTGTAGTTACTTATTATCTCTTATTTACAAGCTTGCATTAATAACTCAGCTTTCTGGTAGATGTAATCTGTTATACCTTTTAAAATTATTCACATTTTTCCTAATTGTTAAAGTTACTTTAACAATTCTTTTTTTTTAACCTTATATCTGAAGTCTAAGAACTTTTAAATACATGCATACATAATTTAATATCCTATATTAAAATAATGTGGGTACTATTATTATTCTATGTTTTCAAGAACTTTTACAATCAGCCCTATTTTATAACTATATTGCATATGCCAATTGATTATATCCAAGAACCCTCACCATGACATTATTTTTTAAAAATAAATTTGCCATTTTATTGATTTTTCAAATAACTTTTATGTAGTTTTATTATTTTTATTTTTTCTTTATTTCAGAGATTAAATTGTGCTTTCTTTTTACACATTTTTTTCATTTTAATTTTGTCATAATTTTTAAAGTATTATTGTCTTAACTCTTATTTTTACTCCCCAAGTTTCCTTCTGTACCAAATTTCATTATTTGCCTTATTGACCCAACCTAGATTAAAAGTAGTTCATTGGATAGATCTATGTGAACAAGTTGGCATGTATGAGCCAATGTTGCAGTTATAAGTTTACTGAAATTCATTATGGAGTAAGTCTTTAGTTTCCGATGATGTAAGAAACACATAAGTTAGACTAAAAAAGGGGAGTAACATGACCAAGGAAATTTTACAGCTAAGTTTATTCATCATTTGTTACTTCTCAAACTGTCTGATTTATGTTTTCTTTCAGTTTCTCAGAATTCAACTAGGGAGAAAAGAATGTTCTTTGGCAAAAAGAATATGGAGGAAGTGGGAGTTTACCCATGCCAAGGCTAGGACATGGGAGGCTTGCATTTTGCTAAATAATCATTCTCTTCACAGCTGCTGATCTTTCAGCTTGAGCCCAATCATGAATACATGTGGAGAATGGATTTCCTAGCCAGGAAAACCCAAGCACAAAATGGAACTTCTCAGCTAGACTCATCTTAGACCAACTTATCTATTAAGCCACGAGAATAAATTGTTTTCAGCCATGCTGTAGAATAAACAAATTGTGGCAGTATTTAATTGATATAAGAAATATGATTTAATAGCCCCCTTAAACTCTGATACTCAAAGCATGAGCCAGGAATCATGGTATAAAAACAAAGGGTGTTAATAGGCTTTAAATGCTGAAATTAAGTGTTATTGGCTTTAGCAGAACATTTAAAAATTTTCTTATTATTTTTTTTCATATGTAGAAAATGCACAAAGCACAAGTATATAGTTTAGAGAATTATCCTCATATAAACAATTCCTCCATCATGAAGTTCAAAATCACTAGCCTTTTACAACTTGACTCCTTCCCAGAAACTGCATGAAGGGAAGACATGGAAATATCTTAGCTTTGGATTCAAATGCCTATAAGACACACTAAAAGGTGAAGAAGTCTCTATGAATCACATTTTAAAAAATGCATCCATCTCAATATTTTTAATTCCTTGATGTAAAATAGGAAAAGAGAATACCAATTAAAGATTATTTGCTAGGTTAACTGTTATGTTCCAAAAGGCTCCAGATATTTTTTCTATATATAAAAAGCAAAGTTTATGATAATTCATATATTTTAATAGTATTCATGCAAATCAAGTACAGAATCCATTTAGATTAACAGCATGCAATGGGTAAAACACAACTTCAAATTTTGTTTCAAAGAGAATCAAGCTGCATACGCTGATAATTAAATTTCAAATTATGTGACTTTTTTTCAAAATCAGGAAAAAATTAATCATATGAATGTCAGCACAGTTCTTGTTTTCAGTTAAATATTTATTCAAATTAAATCATGTTTCTTTATTTCTTTATAAATAGTAGTTAATTAATGTGTTCTTACTGGAATTCAGAGTAAAATAAATTTGGGAAATGACAATAAATGTGTAGATAAGAATCTTGAAAAAAAATCGATAAAATTCTTTGTGACAATAATGTTACCACATTAAATATATAGCATCTGGTTAAACAATACACATCCTCCTCCATACTTCTAAGTTTTGCTCTAGGATCTTTTTTATAGACTATATTATTTCATGGTAAAATTGTAAATAAGCATTTAAAACGAATTTTCTGCATATTCAATGTACCTTCAAGAAGGATTCTATTTTGAAGATTTCTCCAAATAATAGCTTACTTAAATATCTCAGAAACAGTTGATCCCCTACCCACCAGGGCACATGCAAGTTTTCACCATGGGTAATTCTAAAATAGAATCTTTTTCCCCCAAAGGGAGACTCCCACAGGGAATGTTAACCTTTTAAAGATGTAATCAAGATAAAAGTTTTATGTAAGAGATTCACTAAGCTTTGACATCTATTTTAAATCATTCCTTTTCTTCATCCTACTTTCTCAATGTTTTTTTTTTTTTCTCTTGGAGCTAGTTTATCTTATTGGTCATTGGATTTTTTTCACATTTCAAAATATTAAATTTTATACTCTTAATTCAACAGTCAAGCAACATTCTAGCTGACAGCCTAATAAAGCCTGTCACTGTGCATAAGATAGCAATACTGTCAAGGCATCACTCATTACAATCTCCATGTCCTAAGAGGAAAAAAGAGAAAAATAGTCTGAATTTTCACCTTATGAGACCTGTGCTTTCTCTTTCCTGCTGGTTTTGTAATCCTGTTATTGACTATTAGTACTTTGATGTGTAAAGAAGGATCAAAGTCATGTTCATCTCCAGCAAACGTCTAGCAGGATTAAGTATTTGTTATCTAGGATCACAATTTATAATTACTTGCATTAATGTTTTATTTTTACATTTATCTCTACTTAAGCTAATTTTTATGCATTTCTTTCATATGTATTAAAGTACCATATAACTGTTTTCTAATGTAACCATTGCCTGGATGTCACTTAAAGAACAACCACAATAAAATAATTTATAACTCTATCATTATAACAAGATTATATTAAGTACCTTAGTTAAATTGTATGTGTATGTAAATCTAGTTTGATATATGTATAATTGTATATTACACATGTTGCATACATATATGTATTCTATGAATTCACTTTAAATATCTATATAAGTCTGTGTATTGCATATATTCAACACATATTTGTGCAGAAAACATGGTTTTGTAAATAACGAAATATTCCATTAAGTAAAAAAATTATCTACTTTGTATCTTAAAATCAATATTTAAAATAATAAATTTTTCATAGCAATATTATCTATTACTTAATTTTATGGAAAGGAATTTAAAGAATCCAGAACATGATGGGAGTGAAGGAACCAACATTGAATTCTGCTACATCTGAGGCCAGCAGATTTAGATTAAAATTTTACGAGTAAAAAAAAGAAATCTTTCATTTGTTTCTACCTATCAAATAAAATATTTGTAATCATTTATTTTATTCCTTTACTTAATACTCCAAACTTGGAAGAGCCTCAAACTGCAGTTTTTGAATGGAAAGGTAAGAGAAAGACAAGCCTTTCTTGCTATCCACTCTACTGTAATTTTCATGGCTGAGGCAGGCCCAAGCTGCGGAGAATAGCAAATGAAAATTCATTACTTGCACATGACATTTATTAGGATGCCTTACTATAAATGATCAAAGCACTTTTTTATTACCTGAGCCTGACCGAGAAACTGCAGGACCTGCTCAAGTGTTTACGTAGCATGGAGAAGATATGAACTCACAGAGAAAACCTGAAGGGACAGTCATTAAAAAGAATGAAGGTAACTTTATCTAGTCAGTTGCATCCAGGCTTTCCAAAGATTTTCCAAGAAATGTTGTTAACAATAGTGAAAGTTATCTAAATATCTTGATTTTTCTCAAATAGAAAACTGGTTAAAGTACTGAACATTTCAAAAATGGAACATTACAAATATATCAGAAACAATGGTACATTTTACTTGGGATGATATATATGACTGAAAAGACAAGTTAAATACAGTATCTGCAGACATAACTTAAGAGCATAATTATATGTTCCTCATTCCTTGAATTGTTTTATTTTCCAAAATAGGTATTTCTGAATCTGCCCATACAGATGACTTTCTTTATGTATTTCTTTATGTTTGGCATATCTGGCTGGTGTGCCAAAACAATTCATATGGCCAATCTTGATCCTCCCTCCCTATAAAGAAATGCTATATTCTTACTAAAAAGAGAGAAATGGATGGCATTGAAGAATATAAGGCTATGTGAAGTTACCCAATCCCCCAAAACGAAATGCCAAATGTTTTCTTCCATATAAGGAGGCTGATTCATAGCAGGATTGGGAGGGGGAGCATGGGAGGATTAGATGAACTCTAGATAGGGCAAAGGGGAGGGAGGGGTAGGAAACAGGCATGAGGGTAGAAAAGATGGTGGAATGAGATGGACATTGTTAACCCAAGTACTTGTATGAAGACACGAATGGTGTGAATATACTTTGTATACAACCAGAGATATGAAAAAAAAATGTGCTCTATATGTGTAATATGAATTGTAATGAATTCTGATGTCATATATAACAAATTAGAATAAAGATAAAAGATAAGCTAATAATTGGGTAAATTGGTCATGATTTTGCCATTTCAAAGGACTAAGAATATTTTTTTTATTTTATTGAACGCCATTAAATGATGTCTAACATTTTGGAAATTTATTTTTTTAAATACAAAAGACATGGTTTTTAAGTTGAAATTTTTTTCTAGCATTATAGAATTGAAGGAACTTTTTGCCAGTTAAATACAGTTTTAATTTTATAGCTTAATCATGAGGAGTCATACACTAAAATCAACATGTAAGAATATAGTAAGAATATAGCATTTAGTAAGAATATAGCATTTCTTTATGGTGGGGAGGGGCATCAAGATTGGCCATATGAATTGTTTTGGCACACCAGCCAGACGTGCCAAACACATACCTAGTGTTTCAGTCCAAGTTTTTTTCACATACACAGCTGAAATCAATTACAAGGTATGGCCTAACAGATGCCAGGGGAACTTTTTTAAAAGTAGTTTTTACAGTTATTAAACAACTTTTTACACACCAAAGTCACCATACACACAGGGCAAAGTCAGAACTTTTATATTTGTGTTTATTCTACATTCAATTTTTTAAATCACTACTATAATTGAATATTAAAACAAAACGCACAATAGCAAGTAGTGAACATATTATGATTATAGTCCTTCACTCATTCACTACTGCATATAAAATGCCTGCAGTGACTGTTATTTACTGGACCCACTAAGGGGTTTGACACTGAACACCATCTTTGGGATGATATTCATCATCCTCATATGTTTCTCCATTATAATGGCACCATCTTTTCTGGATCAAAGTCCACCAGTTTTACCCATTTCATCAGTCTCTTCTATTTCCCTCCTCTCAGGTAGGAGTCTTTCCAGTGAAGAGAATTTGTCAGGAAAAAGAAAGCCATTTTCAGGAAAGTTTATCTTAAACTCAACGATTAGGTGACCCTTTTTATATGATCTATGATAAATTGGCTTAACTTCATTTAGCACACACTGTATATCTCATGCTTGACAATCCAAACTGCATGAGAGGTGATGAGTATGGTTTGAATATCGAGAGTGGATATTGGCTTCTGGAAACAACATAATGCTTCCACCAGCTGTATGTTCATATACATGAAAAGGTCTTTTCTTTGTTGAGTAAAAACAGCATGGTCCTTCTAATCTAACACAATGAAAATATCTCCTGGTTCCAGTTCTGGCTCTAGGTCTCCTTTACCATGTCTATATTTCATGCCTTTGTCAATATGAACTTCTAGAATCTTTTTCTCTTGAACTCTCTTCCTGATTGCAGCTTCTACATCTATCTGTAGGACTGATCTGTCCCTCACGGCCTTGGCAATCCATGTACAGACAGTGAATTTGCTGAACCATTCCAGGTCCAATCTGATGAATTCTTATTTGCATTCCAGTACCTCAGCAGTTGGGATACCCCTCTACTGTTCCATTGGTACCACCTCGGCCTTCACATTTGTCACAAATCGCATTTTTTTCCAGAGCCAGTTTTCTTGTTGCACCATTATATAAATCTAACACCACTGAGCTCATGAACAATGTTTTTATTTCTCCTTTCTCTCTGCATCCTTCCTTCTCCTCCAAAAAACATAGCAAAGATGGCCATGGGGGAGCCAAAACCACCACCTGCCCCTCCATCCTTAATTGCCTGTTCCCCTCCTTTGTCATATAATTCCCTTTTCTCGGCATCAGAGAGAACTTCATAATCTTGAGAAATCTGTTTGGACTTTTCTCCTTCACTTGGATTCTTAGCAGGGTGGTACTTCAAGTCCAGTTTCCTGTAAGCCTTTTTCAATTCTTCCTGAGTGGCATTGGTTTTGACCCCCAAAACATTAGACTAAGTCATTTCTTTCATCATTTTCTACAACTGGTGAGCAGGCTGGGGCAGATGTGGGGGAGTAGAAAGGGGCACATTACTGAGTGCAGCTTAGGCAACCACCTCTCCTCCCTAGAATTGGAAGACTTTAACAGTGAAAATTTATAAAGTCAACATCGAGATTTTATTACCAAAAATTAACTTTAAAACCTATCTATGGTTTGCAAGTATTTATATGTGCATCAACCACTCTGTTGTGTTCATCCTGAGGGAGGAGCCCCAGAACGGGCAGTTTCTTCCTGATTTCATGTGCCAGGCCACTTGGATGGATGGTAATGTACAGATTGACAAAACAGTGAATTTTCCTACCCCATTTGCTGGAATCTCCTTGGTTTTACATTGGCCGGCCTGGTGTTATAGCTTTCAGTTCATTGCTAGGGTTCTCACAAAGGCATTCCCATGTGTATATTGTCAACTTGATATCTTTTTGGAAAAATAAGGTTCTGGAGCTTCCCAGCCCTCCATCTTGTTGGAATTCTCCTTAGTAACTTTAATATATATATATATTACAACCTTATAACTGAGTATATTGGTATTAATGCTCTTATGTGCTACCTGGGTCCTCTTTTCAGGACATAAGGCACTCATTCCTCCATTTGCTGGCAGTAGTGGTTACTGATACCTCAGGGTAAAATCTCTTTTTGAGAATCTTCTCTGTCTTAGGACACTGCCTTGCACAGTTGCACACTTTTACTAATGGAACCCCTACCTCCAGTGACAATTCCAGACAGCAGTTTTAAGATGGACCTGATGCCTCCATCGGAAAGAATTCTGAAGGGTTATCCCTGTTTCACAGATCCCCATGGAATCAGATGAAGGGAATCAGCTCTTCATTTTCTCAGTCCTGAGTCCCTTGCTCTCTCACAGATTTGTTTCCAATAACACTCCTCAGTAAACTTCGCACATGCATATCTCTTTCTCAGTCTTTCCCAGGTAATATACTAAAATATCTACACCGGGCTACTTATGAACTTGAAAACTCCTTGAATGCTTATTTTCTGTAGGGGTGTGTGTGTACATGTGTGTGCATATGTAAATATTTAGATAATGGTTATGCAAGTACACGTACTTGTGTATTCATGGTTGGTATTGACCTTCCTGTGTCACATAGGAATATCTTTGATCTCTGATCACTCTAAGGACATTGTTGCAAAGGATGCCGCCCCATTATTTATTTCTTTACTCTTAATGTTTTGACACTCATTAAGTTGTGTGAGACAATTTTTTAAAACACCCTAAATTCCATTATCTTTTTATTTCTCCCTTGATAATTTCTAGTTGCTCAAATGGGATTATTTTTCCCACAAATAAAATCTGTAATGCTTTAATGATGCAAATCACCAATGCTTTGATAGTAGTACATAGTCTTTGGAAGTACAAACTCAAAGATAATTAACAAAGTATGATGGCAAATGATAAATCATACACCATCTTATCTTAAATTTGATAGAAGCCCTGTTTTATCAAAAATTAAACAAGTAGAGAAGTGGATAAATGCCATCTGTTTTACATACTGTTTCAGTCTATTTGATGTTTAATAGTTTTTAAGGTTAGAAGATTCTTTAAATAACGCATATAGAATTTATTAAGAATTCTTTCCTTTATGCCTGTGTCTATGGTTAACGACAAAAATCGTAAAGTTTGTATTCCAAAATAAATCCTATGAGAATGACACTTATTTCTTTGTGACAGTCTTCAAGACTACAAACATATCAATTTGTTCAAAACTATTATGAACAACAAATCTGGAAAAAATGCAAATTATAATTAAAATATCCATTTGAAAAATATTTATTAATAATCTTAACACTGCATGCAGTTTTCAAAATTTCAATACTGTAATTAAATTAACACTGTTTATGCTTTTGGTATTTAAAGGCTGAAATTGCAAGCAATAACCATAAAATAAAGTAATAAATAATGATAATAACTAATTACCACAAAAATGAAACAAAATCATAGTAATAATCACAATTTTTATTGACAACAGCTCCTTTATAGCATTCCAAATGACTCGATAATTCTACAAATAATATGTTTATTACCAGCAAAACTTTTGCATCCACCCATTAAATAAAGCAAGCATAAGGTTTCCCCAATTATATGACAGCACTGTCCTTTTTTGTTTCTTTTTCTTTCACTAGCAGTTTAGTGTTCACTCATATATATTGTGACCTAGATTATAGAGTATAGAGGATACAAATAGTTGAAGATCACTTCAAATCATTGAATTCAGTGAGTTCCAAAAGCAAATGCATTAAAAAGGAGTAATTTTGACTGCTTATATTTAAAAAAGAAAATGCATACATATATGTGTGTGTATATATATGTATATATATTATGTGTATTATATGTATTATGTATATATATATATACATAAATGCATACATATGTGTGTATATATGTATATATAAGAATATATGTATGCATGTGTGTGTGTGTGTTGTGTGTGTGTGTATATATACACACTTTCCTTTTTGTACAACCACCAAGTTTTCATTTTTTAATTGTATAAAAGGAAAAGTTAAAGGATTATAGAAAATTCTTAGAAGCTAGGGAAATATAAAATAATACTGCAGGAATATATGATTAAGAAGATTCTTGATTCATGAGGAATCTACATGATCTCTAATGAATAATTTCATGTAAATCTTGAAGAAGAACTAAAGGATTCTAATATTTAAAATTGATAAGAATTAAATAAAAATATCATTCCAGGTAGATTGCATACTTAAATTTGAAAAACAAAATATTAATGCACCTAGAAGAAAATGGAAGATAATATCTTTATTACTTCAGAGTTGGAATGATGTGTTGAATAGAATACAAAAAGTACTGGCAATAAAAGAGAAATAATCACAAAATCGGTTTATACTAAAATTGAAAAATTTGTTTATCAGATTGAACTATTAAAAGATAAAGTCAAGACATACACCTGGAGATAACACATTAGTTAGAACACATACAAGTCATAAGGGGCGTAATCTTTGTTCACACACGTGTGTGTGTGTGTGTGTGTGTGTGTGTGTGTGTATGTTTATATTAGGTGTCTCATACTCAATTAAAAGAGACAACACAATGAAAATCTGAGCAAGAGCCCCAAGTAACTATTAAAAAAGATAATTTCCAACAGTCAGTAATCATGTGAGAAATTCTTCAATCTTCATAGTAATCAGGAAAATGCAATGTATGCTGTAATGACTCCAACATTTATCTATGAAGTGATTTAAATGCTACAATGGCAATATTTATTGTTAACAAGGAGTAGAGGAATGAGTGCTAACATAAACTAATGGAAAGACACACTGAAACACTATTTTTCAAATTATTCTACATTATCTATTAATGTTGAAAAGACACATACCTCATGATAATGGTAATTCTACTTCCAATAATTAGCCCAAAAGAACTGCATTTCTCTGTGTGCCAAGAGACAGGAACTAGATGTTCATGGCAACATAATTTATAACAGCTCTAGCAGAAAAAAAATAAAAATAAATAAACATCAAAAAGTAAAAGCAGAACAACCAAACAAAAACATACACACACAATTCAGATACAGAAGAATTGATAAAAACATTGTGATATAGTCACACAATGGGATAATATACCACTTCAAAAATGAATGAACTATGACTGCACATAACACAGGGAAAAATTTTACAATGACTGCACATAACACAGGGAAAAATGTCAGAGACAACCCTGTGTGAATCTATCAAGGTAGAGTTTGAAAGGATGCATCAAACTGTGGTGTTCGAGGTCAGGTCAAACTTTACTCTCCATGAAGAGGAAGGACATAGTGATCCAGTGTGAATAACAGGAAAACTTTTTATTCTTCTTATTTCTGGATCCAAGAGGCATTTCATTGGTGTTTACTTTGGACAATTCAATAAGCTGTACATTTAATATCTGAGCACTTTCTGTATGTCATATGTTTAAATTTATATTTGATCATGTCATCTTTTTTTTTCATAGCATCCAAACTTCTAACAAAATCTATTTTATCTTGGCTTCAAATATTCAATAAAATTCAACAGCAAGAAATATTATTGGCTTCCTATGGTAACTAGTATGATAAAAGAGAAATATACAGGAAAAGACACATTCAAAATCCATTGCATTTATCAGAAAAGTTATGACCAGAATGTATTTTGAATAAAAGAAAAAAACTATAATTCCATTATAAAATATTAACATAAGAATGAAAGAAATTCAAGGGCAGATGGTACCCACTTTTGGAGGGAGTATTTCGAAAAAATAAACAATAATATTTTGTTATTTTATTCTTTTCAAACTTAATCTTGAAATGTACTTTTTAAACTATCAAGTGTGTTTTCATGTTGCATGGATATTGTACAACAATGCTTATGGAAGCCTTTTTCATGGTACATTTTGACAACAAACTGGGTTCAGACCAATAGAAAAATATACATGAAAAAATTGGAAATTAAATAAAATGTATGATTTAGATCTGTTAAGAGATTTCAGGAGGATGTACTCTGATTTATTAAGTTAGAAAATTCAAGGTGCAAGAAGATACAAGTACCTGATAAATAAAAATTAATTTAAAGAAAGCTTTACTTGAATTTAAAGACAGTTATGCCCATAGGCATAACCAGGGGAAAAACAATGAACATTCACAGAGGATTCACAAGTAACCAAAAGATAAAATCATATATATGTGTGTGTGTGTGTGTGTGTGTGTGTGTGTGTGTGTGTGTATATATATATATATATAATACAAAAATATATATATACAGAAAAGTAGCATTTGCTTCCCAAATGACATTGTTAGCTTCTAAACCTATAATTGGATAATCCTACTGTCTTTATGGGTAGCTATCTGGAGAATTTCCATATGCTCACTATTTTGGTGTGGATATGAGGTGATCTCCCCCTCCCCCAAAGCTCCTGCATTAATGCACAAATGTTCCAAGGTAAAATGATTGGCTTGGGGATCATGACTGGAGAAGTGGATCTCTGGGGGGCATGCTATGGTAGGGTTCACCTTCTCTGTGGCCACTTTCCTTCTTCTCCCTCTGTGCTTCCTGGCCACCAAGTCCCGAGAAGCTTCACTACACCATGCCTTTTGGCCATGATGTTCCGTCTTGTCTTGAGCCCATAGCAATGTGACTGGCCAACCAATGATTAAATCTCAGAAATCATGAGGCAAGATAAACTTTTCCTACTCTAAGTTGGTCTAGTCAGGTATTCTGGCCACAGTGATGCAAAGCAGACATACAAATTCACATATGAAACAAAATTTATATTTCTAGTTTAGGTCAATGAGGAAATAGCATCCTATAAAATCTGTATTAAATTCCTTGATGATTTCTGTCCTACATGTAGCATTTGGAAAGTATATAATGCACACTTTTGAATGTATTCTTTCCATCACTACAAACAAATTCATACTGATTGTGTTAGAATTTAGGGGAAAGGATTAATTATTTTCACTTAATAACTATATTATGTGGGAAATTAACAGAATACCTTTGGAACTTCCTTTATTCCTCTTTAATGACAGTGATGCATGCCTGTAATCCCAGCAGCTCAGGAGGTGGAGACAGGAGAATCACAAGTTTGAGGTCAGCCTCAGCAATTTAACAAGTCCCTCAGCAATTTAGGGAGACCCTGACTCAGAAAAAAAGGGGTCTGGGGGATGGGGATATGATTCAGTGGTTAATCACTCGTAGGTTCAATTTCCAGTACCAAGAAGAGAAAGAAGGAATAATGATATTCCCTGACATTATTAAAGTTATTGCGAAATTTCCCATTTTGTAATCCTTCATGTTTGGAACATGATGATAATTATATATTAGTTTTATATGAATAGTTATTGAAAAATTTATAATTATCTATTCTCTATAAAAATGTTTTGACTTAAAGAGTGAAAAAGTATGTTTGGTTTTGAAAATATGATACTAAATAAACTGAATTTATGGTACAGGTTAGGATTTTTCATTCTTGGCACTATTAACATTTGGGTCACAGAATGTTTTGTTCAATAATGAACTATCTTGTACTTTTTTGGATGTTTAACTGTATTCTGACCTTTATTCACTGCCAATAGTAGTCTGCTAGTTTTGACAGCTGAAAATATTTCTACACATGACTAGGTGTCTCCTGGAGAGCCAAGTACCCTGTGGTTGAGAACTTCTGGTATAGATGATTCACAGTCATAGAAAAATCATTGTAAAATACAAGAGAAGTTAAAGTTAAAATTTGCTGAAGTTGTAAATTGAAATATTACTTTTATAGTTAATGTCAATCCTATATTGCCTTAAGATTTTTGGTTAAAAATTGAATGGCAAAAAAGTAGTTAATTGCCTGAAAAGGTAGGATGTAGGCTGTATGTTTTTTTTTTTAATTATACTATGTAGCTTAATTCAGTTATAATACATTATTAATAATATTTATTATTTTCTTCCTTTTAGTTTTATAATACTTTTATTTTTTATTTTATTTTTTCTTTTGCTAATATTTCAGATTAATACTTAGCTAGTTAATATTAAAATAATCTTTTTAAAGAAGTCTAGAAATTTTCTCTTAATTACTATTTTGAACATTTAATTATATTTTGTTTCAAATCATTGTTTTTAATCCAAATATAACATGTATTATTTTTTTCTTAATTTCCAAAAACATAGTACTTTTCTATTTTACTTGTAGTTTCCATCTATTTATGATAAGGTAAGTGGGTTTTCATATCTTTATTTTTATTTAGTATTGTAATATTCCCTGTGTGATTGAAAATGTATTTTCTGTAATTGCTAAGTGAATTACTTTATAAATATCCACTTCTTATCTAAATTGTCATACTGAAAATGATTTAATTTGGGCAAAAAGAAAGGATGTGCAATGTTACAAATTATTAGGAAAATGTAAAGTTTCAGGCCCATTACTGAAATAACCAGTACACACCATTAGAATGACTGAAATTAAAAAGGATTAACTATTTTGGGCAAGAATGTATAGGAACTGGGACTCTCATACAACATTGAAGAATACATAAAAGATTATATCCAATTTGGGTAAAGCAATGTATGATTTATATATGTATTAGTGTCTACTGTTTAGTATATTACAAAATATATTGATTTATAACAACTTCCCACCCCTACACACCCTTACAGTACTGAGACAGACAGTACTACTTTAGGCTGCCACTTTCTAGATGACTTTGGATGACTTCATTCACGTGTTGAATGTTTGGCATGCTGGCTAATCTAGCAGACTTAAAATGGACTATATTATTTCTCCTTCACATGGTTTTCTCCAAAAACTTTAAATATCATATACAAGATTCAGCTTTTATAATTATAATGAGCTAGCCTCTTAGTCCAATATCTTTTGGCATATTAAAAATAGAAATTTCAATCTCAAATATTTGAATACTAGACATCAGTTTATAAATATTGGCACCTCCATTTCTGTCTTACGTGTATTTTAAAATCTGCCTTTATATTCCCTACACCTTCATTATTTTCTGTTAATAAAAGAACTCTTCAGATAAATCACCCAGATCAATAATTTATTTTTAATTTTTTCCCATTTTTTGGTTCTTTATATAAAATATATCTTTATGCTTTGTATTTCCATATAGTTCTTTATAATCCCCATGCCCATAATATCTTCCTTCATTTTAAATCTTTTTGGCTTGTCATCTTCATTTTAACAGTGGTTGTACTCCTCAATTATTTAGTTATTTTTCCATTAATGCATTTCGCTTGATGATATCAGTCACTTTGGCAGTTAATTTGTACCTGAAAAAAAAGTGAGGAACATCCAGGTACATCCTTGTGGCCTTCTGGTGAATTTAAGATGATGTTTTGCCCTAAAGCAGACAGACTCAGTGCCACAGCCCAGGACTAGCCACTTCCATTTGCTGCATACCACATCCTGCCTTGCTGATTTCTAAACATGAGCACTGATTCACTAATTATTTTTTTTAAATTGTATTTGTATCTTTTATGTCATCTACAGCTGGTAGTGAATAAGAATATTTGATCTTGTAATGTTCTATTAATATGTCTATTTCCAAATTTGGCCATCTGAGTGTCCTTCACATTGCATTTCCATTTCTCTCTGACAATAAAACAGAGCTGTTTTTCTTTTTTAACTCCCCATAGGTGACTCTCCCTATAAAAAACACTCACATACTTTTCTGTGGCTTCTCAATCTCTAGTGATGGGCTTGGAACTAAAGTCTGTTAAGAATCCCAATTGTATTTTGTTTCTTGTCATTTGTTAAAAATGTATATCATCAACAGATTATACTAAGTGGCATGATGGTATTGATTTCTTATAGTCACAAACTAAGTAATAGAGTGGTTAACATAAGTCTAGTACTTTAATAAAAATGTTTGATCTCCAATTTTACGAATTATTCATGATCTTCAAAGTTTGCTATGCTTCATATTTACACAAAGACTTGCATGAAACACTACTCTAGTATGAAGCCTTCATACTAGAGTTTCTGTTCTGTACTTCTGGAATATGGCCAAAGAATTTGCATTTCTAACAATTTTCCAGATAATGTTGCTACAGCTTTTTCATTACTATAAAATAATTAGGTTTGAATTTGGACAATTACAGTAACACAACAGAAAGACAGCTTCATCTAAGGCCAGAGTTTACTTATTGTCTGACAAATAACTTTCAAAAATATTGATTATCCTTTTAGTATTTCCTGAAAGATTTCAAAATGTATTCATCATAGACAACTTTATGTATCTGTTTGCCAAAACTGGTACACAAGTTCTGCATGAAAGAATTTGATTAAATAAGTTGGATATTTTTCATTCATTCTAATTGATTCTCTGCCCTCTCTACACTACTCGGTTTTCAAGAGGTGGACATATATGTAGTATTTCAGAGGGTTTCACCTCCTGCATTTGTCATGTTCTCCAGAGCAACAGAGTATATAAGATGGTTGCGCATGATCTGTCTGTGTGTCTATCAATTTAGAAAGATTTTTAGGAATTGATTCATGTTTTTGTGGGAACTATCGACTTTAAACTCTGGAGGGCTGAGCAAGAGATTTCTGGCAAAATTTGAAGTTGCAGTGTCCAGTCAACAGCAATACGGATGCAGAATTCCTCCTTCTAAAGGAGACTCGGCTTTTTCTTATAACACCTTCATCAGATTGGATGGAGCCTATTGAGGGTAATCTACTCTTCTCAAGGTTAACATTGAAATGTTAGTCACATCTTAAAAAAAAAAGAAAGAAAAAGAAAGAAAGAAAGAACCTCAGAAACACCTAGACGAGTTTTTGACCAAAAAATTGTAACATAGCACATCCTAGTTGACATGCCCTTTGACATATAGTTGACTTTATTCAGTGGTGAGTTCCCACAGATCTGAGAAAGGGAGAAGCAAAAACTCAGAGAACATACTTCAAAGCTTCTACTGAAAAGATCTTCACACCTGACCATATCTGGCTTTAGTTTCACCAGTTTCCTTTCTTTCCTCTCACTCATTCCTACAGAGGAGAGTAATGGACTCTTTCTCCTTCCCACACCTGGTACTAGCTCCTTAAACTGCCCTGCCTTTAATTTTTTTTTTTTTCCTAAATGCTCCTACTATGTTTGGAATAATCCCTTCACTAATTTCTCCTAGACTTATCTCGTGTGACCTCCCTCTCTTTTCCTGAATAGATAAACACAAACTGTGGGTTTGGAAATTACCAGATTATTCCTGTGTAAACCCCAATTTTTAAAGGAAAGCTGAAAATATTTCTGCTGCTGTGCAAGAATTTTGATTTCACCCTTAGAGAATCCAACTGCTCAATATAATTTCCAATTTTACTTTTGAACCCCCTTTGTTTGCAGAGATATATGATTTCCCAATCCTCAAATTACCACCATGATGTTAGATATTTGCAAGTACAACATGGGCAGAAATAAAGCTGAATAATAGGATAAAAATTTAAAAATAGTCTTTACTGTCAAACTGCTTCAATTGCATCTTACTCTGTTGGAAGCAAAAGATAGGCATTTTTTAGGTCAGTAGTTGATACCATTTCTGCAACCATGGTGGAGAAATATGGTACTTTTTCTCCACTGTTTTTCAACATCTACAACTTGCCTCTTCTAAATAGCAAATATATTGTGTAAAGGAATTGGTGAGTTTTTGTCTTTTTTGGAAGATTGTCATATGACAAAACCTTAGTGGCTAAACAGTTGTTGATATAATTTGCACAAGATTTTGATGTAAAAACTACGGAGAAAAATATCATTTTGTGAACTTCCAATAGAGCATAAGCTAGAGTTGATAACTAAAACAGCAAAACTATAGCAAATAACTTCTTTCCCATTATTCGCTGTGACCTCTATACTTATGTTTTAAAATAGAGTTCTTAGAACCAATTAGCATAGAGGACCATAGCATTTTAAGATTATTAATCTGAAGCAACTGTCATAATAATGATATAAAATTACATTTACTGACTATAATTGAATATAACAATTATCCCATTTTTATACATTTCAATAACTTCCAGAGGCTCATGCCTCAGTCTGGCTGGGCACAAAATCACGAGCCACTCACAACCTTGTAGATTCAAACAGCAAGTCTTTATTCCCGACCTCTCACTGGCACTCTACAGGCAGGTTCTGGGAGAATCCACGCTTCCACTGGGCTCTGCATCCAAAATACTCTCTGAATCCCGCTAGAACTCAAGGGGAACTTAAGGAGCGGGCGCCTGGAGGCAGCAGGATATGCCCTATTCCCAGCAGGAATCACCTTAAACCTGGAACCGCCCTAAACCCAAGGAGCCCCCCAAACCCCGATCCTAAACCCTGATCCGCCCTAAACCCAGATCTGCCCTAGTCCTTGAGCAAGGTCACCTTTCATGCAATGTCACTGCAAATGGCCTGAGTACAAGGCAAGCCCATTTTCACAATGGAGAGTCCTCCCTCTAAGCAACATGGAGTAGGCTGACAAGGAAATTGCCATGTGTCCTTCTTACTTAGCTATGGCTCTCAGCAGGCTCACAATGAAATGATCCCGAGTAATTAATCTTATCCATGAATTTAAATTCTAATCTCTGAATGCAGACATAAAAAAAATGGCTTATATACATTAGTTTGCTTAAACAACAAGAGTGTATTTCCTCACAGTTCTAGAGAAGGGAGAAGTCCAATATAGAGGTGTCAGCAGGTTTGGTTTCTCAGGAGTCCTCCATTATTGCCTGATGGATTGCTGCCTTCTTGCTGGGTCCTCACAGTCTATTCTCTGTGTACATGAAACCCTGCTGTCTCCTTGTCCAAATTTCCTTTTATTAATGAGGATACCAGTTGTATTGATTTAATATCCCCCATATGACCTCATTTAACCTTAATTATCTCTTTTAAGAGTCCCAGTGGAAGACCAGAAGAGTAGAGAAAGAGCAACAGGGAGAGGAAGGGAGGAGGAAATGAAAAGGAACAAATTATGTTATATGTATATATGAATATGCCACAATGAACCCCTCTATTATTTGTAATTGTAATGCACTAATAAAAACAAAATGGCCCATTTTCAAATATAGTCATATTCTGAAGCGCTGAAGATTAGAGATTCAACATGAATTAAAAATTCAGCTCATCACATTATCAGAAAAAAATAACATACTTACATCTGCCTATTGGTGCAAAAGGAGTATAGTAAGGATAAATAAAAATTAATGATGTATTTTCCCACATGGTTGTATGGCAACTGGATTGTAAGGATGAAAATGGAACAGAATAGAGGGAGTATTTCTCTGAGTTTGTCTTCTTTGTAGCACTTATGTTTATATATATGTTAGTAGATAAATATTTTTGATGGATATGTAGATATACATGAATATATGATGATATTACCCATGGTTGAAGGAAAAAATATAAAATCCATGGAAATAAATGAACTAATGATCATTTCAAATGACTAATTTGAAACTAATGAGTTTACTATACTTATTGATACTCATATTTATTTATCTGGGTAACAATTTATTGCAGATATTCATCAGTAGGATTGTCTATAAATGGAATAAATAAGTTGGGTTAGATGAGACACTTTTATACGTTTTATATAAAATAGTCCCAAAAAGTTTATATTTCATATTTCTAATAAATATATTTTTTCAATTCTCATTTGCCTCTTATTTTTGCTTAAAAGCAGCACTATACTAGATTATATATTAATGCAAATTAAAAAATCTCTGATTTTTTAAAATTAATTACTTATAAGCAAGAAATGTTTTCTATCTTAGCCTGGAGCAGTGGTGCATGCCTGGAATCCCAGCAACTCAGGAGGATGAGACAAGACCCTTTTCAAAAAAAGAAAAAAATAAAAGCTGACTGAGGATGTGGTTCAGTGGTTAAGAGTCCCTGGGTTCAATCCTCAGTGCTATAAACACTAACATTGACATTAACATATTTGTGGTGGTGTTTTCTTAAATATTATGTTCCCTTATGTGCTTCTGTTATGGTTTGGATGTAAGGTAGCCCCGAAAATCTCATGTGTGAGATAATGAAAGAAGGCCTGGAGGAGAAATAATTAGGTTATAGCCTTAACCTAATCAGTGAATTAATCTCTGATGGATTTAACTTGATGGGAGCTGGAAGCAGGTGGGATGTGGCTGGAGTAAGTGGTTCATTGGGATAAGGACTATGGGGGTATATATTTGAATTTGGCAAACAGTAGCCCCTCTCTCTGTTTTCTGATTGTTGTGTGAGCTGCTTCCCTCCACCACACTCTTCCACCATGATGTTCCACCTTACCTTGAGCCCTGAGGAATGGAGCCTGCTGTCTATGGATTGAGACCTCTGAAAACGTAAACCCCCCAAAAAATTTTTCCTTCTCCACAATTGTTCTGGTTGGGTCCTTTTAATCAAAGCAGCAAAAAAGCTGACTGAAACAGCTTCTATATTTTTATTTTGGAGAATTTTTTCTTCATTGCAACTGACTCTTTTTGTTTTCTTTTTATTGGTGCATTGTAATAGTACATAGAAGTAGTATTCATTATGCCATATTCATCCTTGCACATAAAAATATGTAATATTTCAGGAATCTGGGTGATAACCTTGTGCAGTGTAACTGACCCTTATGGCCATACTTATACAAAATATTGATAAAAGGTATATAAAATGCATATACATTTATGAAAATACACACAGGCTACATGTTTATAGTCTATACAGATTATACTGTTCTTTTTTGGTATTTAGAATATTAACTTTGTATTGTCTCTGAGTAACATTAGAGTTAAAATATTGGTTCACTGAGAAAAAAGAGTTCAGCTACTCAAATTTTTGAGGTTATTATGATACTTTAAATAACTTCTTTGTAAGAATAGATTGCTGTGAAAATAGGAAAACTGGAACAGATTTAAAAGAGCAAACACAATCCAAATTATTTTATTGGAAGATAATATAAAAAATAATCTTATTCTTTTTATGGTTGCAATTTTTGAAGTTTCTTGCAGTCAGTCTAATTTATTTGTGTTTAAAAAAAACTCATTGTTCCCACAAGCTTATTTTGTTTCAAATTTTCTGAAAATACAGGACTGGATTCTATTTCCTAGTTAAACACTGCTTTCTTAGTATGTCCACATATTTATATTTAGAAGAATGAAGTGAGCAGAACAATTCTGTATATAAACTTTTCCATTTGAAGAGTTCTCCTGTTTTTCTCTCAGTAGAGATGGACTGCTGCATGCACATTTGGAAATGTAAGCACCCTTGCACAGTCTTGCATTTGTATGTGTCAATGATTGGTCCCTTTCTGTTACTTAGAAACTATTGAATACTTTACATTGTATTGGCTTTTTAAATGTTTTTTTAATATTAAGCAACCAGAAGACCAAAGACTGCATGACCATACTCTCCCCCACATCTGGTTACATACAGTTCAACTATTTTAAACTACACACCTTTGGTTTTGGACAGTTGGTACAACATTAGGTTGTAACTATAATTCGAGTAAGCTGAGTTCATAACCTGTTTTCACATTTAATATGCTCTGACACTCAAAGTTATTTTTTTAACCTTAAATAATAGTCTGGAAATTTTTAGATGTCAAGTTATCATTAAATCAGAGTTTCTGATTTTTTCTTTCTAAAGAGGTATAGATAAAGCATTGAAACAGGGAAGAAAAACTGTGAGAACTTAAAGTTTTATTTGTCCTGTCTTCAATTTGAATTATCTACTGAATGATGATAAAGTTGAAGAAAACTCTAAGAATATGGAAAAAAAGTGTAAACATAACTAAAGGAAATGCAGTGTAGATAATGACACACAAGTTAAAGAATTGCTGAATCTCCTGAAGGTTTTTGTTCAGATACCAGTATCATTTTTTATAGAAAACTGGAGAAGATAAGATGCATATGATGGTAAACAGTTTTGAAAACGCATTTTGGTATTTTTTATTTGGTAAACAAAGTTATCTGTAAACAGTTCTAATTGATCATCTAGTATACTTCTTTTAAATGCACCCTCCATTAGCTACAGAAAACACTACAACTGCTATCAATCACCTTAGAGATACTAGGAAATTTCAATATTTCTGCCTGTTTAACATGTTAGTTAAATGGTTAGAGGTATAGCTCAGTGGTAGAGAGCTTGCCTAATATCTGTGATGTCCTAGGTTCCATCAGCACAGCAATATCTTTATCTATAGCTATGTATATCTATATCAAGTTATAAGTTATTTTGCATAGAATATAAACCTAAACAATTGTACTTTTTTAAAAAATAAGCTATCATTACTAGGTCTTATTTTGAAAAAAATCTACTTAGATCTATTGACCACTTTCAATTGAGTTATTAGGTAGTATATTTTTGCTATTGATTTGTTTGACTTCCTCATATATTCTGGATATGAACATCTTGTTTTGTAAGTCAGACATGAAATACTTCATTCTTCGTTCTTTTTTTCTTGAGGTTACTGGCTATTGTGGATTGTTTAGTGGTTCCATGTAATTTTTAGGATTTTTTTAAAGTTAGGTGAAGAATGCCATTGGAATTTTGATCAAGATTGCACTGAACCTGTAGATCACATTGGGAAATATGGACCTGTTAAAAATATTAATTCTTCTATTTTATGAACATGGGGTATTTTTCAATTTTTTTTGTGTCAACATTTTTATCAATGTTTTATGATTTTTATTTTTATATCTACTGAAAATGTGATTGCTTTATTGATTTTTATTTCTGATTTTTGGTTGCTAGAACATAATAATGCTACTCATTTTTAATATTGACTTTTTATTCTGAAACTTTCCTGAATTCTTTTATACTAGTTTCAATAGTGGTTTAGGTGAACTTTTTTTTTTTTTTTTTTAGTTTGGTTTTCTATATAAAATACCATCTCATCTGCAAATAATGATAATTTGACTTCCTGTTTTCAAATCTCTTTTTCTTGCCACATCTCTCTGCTAGGACTTCCAGTACTATAAAAGTGGTGAAAGTGGGTATTCTTGTCTTGTTCCAGCTCTTTCAGACAAAATTTTCAGCTTTCCCCCATTCAATATATTATCTTTTAGCCTCTTTTAGGTAATTTTTTATTATCACACATACATTCCTTGTATGCCTAATTGGTTCAAAGATTTTATAATTCAAGGATGCTGAAAATTGTCAAATATCATTTATGCATCTATTGAGATAATCATATGGCTTTCATCTTTTGTTGGGTTGATATAGGATATTACATTCATGGATTTGTATATATTGAAATATATTTGCATCTCTGGGACTAACGTCACTGGATCAGGGTGATTGATTCATTCAATGCACTGTTTAATTTGGTTTTCTAGCATTTTGTTGAGGACTGATTAGATATATGAACCTCTAGTTTTCTTTCCTCATGTCTTTGTTAGGACCCATAAAATGAGTTTGGAAATATGCTGTCTATATCCAGTTTTTTGAAGAGTTTGGGGAGGACTGGTATTATTTCTTCTTTGAATTTTGAGTAGAATTCAACAAAAGAGTCATCTGGTCCTAGGCATTTATTTCATGGAAGCCATTTTATTGTAATTTGTTCTTATTTCACACAGTTGGTCTTCTCAAGTTTTCTATCTCTTCTTGGTTCTATCTTGGTAAATTGCATGTGTCCAGGAATTTACCGATTTTTTCAAGTTATCTACTATGTCAGTGCATAGATGTTTGCTGTTAAGAACGATATGAAATGATCCTTTATATTCTGTGATGTCTGTTGTAATATCTCCTCTTTCATTCCTAATTTTGAGTGTCTCTCTCTCTCTCTCTCTCTCTCTCTCTCTTTCTCTTTCACTCTCTCTCTCTCTTTCTCTCATTAGTTGGTCTAGCTAACAGTTTGTTTTGATTAACATTTTTAGGACTAGCTCCTTATTTAATTGATCTTTTGTATTACTTTTTAAAATCTTTCAATTATTTCTTCTGTGATATCAATTATTTCTTTCCTACTACTATTTTTAGGTTTGTTTTGCCTTGCTAAGTTGTTGAAATTATGGGATAGGTTGTATATCTGAGATCTTTGTGCTTTTGAATGTATTTCAGTTGCTATATAAACTTCCCTCTTATTATTGTTATTACCATATACCATACGTTTTAGTAAGATTTGCTTTCATTTTAATGTTTCAAGTCATTTTTAAAATTCACTTTTTGTTTCTTTTTTTGATTCATTGGTTGTTTCAGAGTAATTTTTAAAAATTTTTCATGTACATGTATAGTTTTCAAAGTTTTTCTTGTTATTGATTTCTTATTTTATTGCATTGTAGTCAGAAAAGTTACTTGCTAAGACTTCAATTTAAAAAAAAAATTGTTATTGAGGCTTGCTTTGTGGCTTTTCATGTGATCTATGTTCAAGACTGCTCCATGTTCTTATGAGTAGTATTTGTATTTTATAGTTTGCTGAGAGCCATTGCCAAGTAGGAATGACGCATGGCATGACCCAGGTCATTTGCAGTGACATTGCATGTAAGGTGACCTTGCTCAAGGACCAGGACGGTTCCAGGTTTAAGGTGTATCCTGCTGGGAATAGGGCATATCCTGCTGCCTCAGGCACACCCGCTCCTTGCGTTCCCATTGAGTTCTCGCGGGATTCAGAGAGTATTTGGGATTCAGAGCCCAGTGGAGAGTGTGGATTTTGCCAAGAACGTGTGTAAAGTGCCAGTTTGAGAATAAAGAGTTGCTGTTTGAATCTACAACGTGTGTGGTGGCTCGTGATTTGGTGCCCAGCCAGACTGCGGCATTTGGTGGCCTGTACGTGGAACGTCTGAAACTTGGAGGTAAGTGAAATTGCTCACCCCTGAGGGAAGGCGAGAGAATGGGTGACCAATTCAAAAAACAATGTGTTCTTATTTTGATTTATTTTGTTTTTATTTCAAGCTGCCTATCCCTAGAAATTTATCAGGCAAACTGGGAAAAATGGTTGGCTCATGGTTTGAAGTTTGTCTGCCCTGAGGAAGAGAAAATTGATACAACGATTTTTTATTCCGTTTTTGTTTAATTCAGTTTCAGTTCTGTTTTGTGTTATCTTATTGGGTTGCGTTATCTTTATAGTAGATTAGAAATTACTAAAAAACAAACCGAAAAAGTGTTAAGTAAATTGTTAGAGGTTCAGACCATGGAGAAAGACATTTTAGATCAAGCAAAAGAGAAGGTCTCTCGAGCTAGTCAGACAGAGGAAGAAAATTTAAAGGAAAAGGGATTATTAGGAAAAAGGCTACAACAGGAGGCTGCTACTAACTCTGTTCTATCACCAGAGGGCATAATTCAACCAACAGCCCCACCTATGGAGAAAGGTGAGTGGCCCTCAAACCCCGTAGTTGATAAATGGGATCCTGAGACAGGACCTCAAAGATTAGCATGCCCTGTACTTGAAAAGGTAAGAGGGCAGCGAATTCGCCATGCTTTAGATTTTAAAACAGTGAAGCAGTTAAAGGAGGCGGTAACAACCTATGATCCCCAAGCACCCTTCACGGTAAGCATGGTCGAGTCCATTACTAACTTGGACATGACGCCAGCAGATTTGGCTAGCATGTGTAAATCTGTGCTAAATGGAGGACAATATTTGTTATAGAAGGTTGCCAATGAGGAATTTTGCACGGAGACAACTAGGCGAAATGCAGCAGCTGGTTACTCTCAAAGAAATCTAGATATGTTATTAGGAAAAGGACCTTATGACGGTCAACGGCAGCAAATTGAATATGATCCTGCTATATATGCACAAATTGCTGCAGACGCAGTTAGAGCATGGAAGACTTTACAAGTCATGGAGATTTACAAGGTCAGCTATCTAAGGTAATACAGAGAACTAATGAACCTTACGCTGAATTTGTAGATAGGCTTATTCAAACACCTTCCAGAATTTTGGGGAATACAGAACAGGCAATGCCATTAATAAAACAACTGGCTTATGACCAAGCAAATCATTGCTACAGAGAGGTCATTAGACCATGGAGACATGAAGATTTAAACACATATATTAAATTATATAGAGACATTAATGAACAAGGGCAAGTCTTGGCAGCTGCAGTACAACAGGCTTTAGATGCCAGGCCAAAAACATGCTATAATTGTGAACAAACAGGACATTTTAAAAGGCGTTGCCCCATAGGAGGAGGGTTTAACAAAACTAAGTATCAAAGGAATAGAATACCAGGTATTTTTCCACGATGCCATAGAGGGAGACATTGGGCTAATGAATGCCATTCTCAAACCACCATAGAGTGTACTCCCTTATCAAAAAACGGACAAGGACCAGGTATTTAACCACAATATCATGGAGAAGGGCATCAGGCTCCATGGCCAAAAAACGGACTGGGGGGCCCAATGCTCCGGGGGCCCACAACCACAAATATATGGGGCAGTGGAGGAACCCAGCAACACCATCAGTGTAGTGCCCAGGACACATTGTCCATTAAATCCCTCATCAGACAAACCCGAGGGAGCACAGGGTTGGACATCTGTGCCTCTGCCAGAGCAGTACTAATTCCAGAGATGGGAGTTCAAATCATTCCCACAGGAGTAAAAGGACCTCTTCCCCAAGGAACAGTAGGCTTATTATTGGGACGTAGTTCATCTACACTAACAGGACTTATGATAAGTCTTGGGGTAATTGATCCCGATTATGTAGGTGAAATAAAAATTATAGCTACTTCTCCAAGAGGTATATCAGTAATTTCACCAGGAGATAGAATATCACAGTTGTTAATAATACCCAGCCTACATGATAAATTCTCCAGCCATAGTGTAGAAACAGGTTCCAGGGGATTAGGCGCCACAGGTGTAGACTGGGCTATGCTGTCTTTAAATTTAGATTCTTGCCCAATGCTAAAACTAAATATTCAAGGACATGAATTTAATGGGCTACTGGACACAGGTGCTGACCTTAGCATCATATCTTGTCAAGAATGGCCAAAACATTGGCCATTACAACAAGCCACTCAAATGCTTTGAGGCCTAGGAGTGGCGACTAATCCCCATAGAAGTGCAATGATTTTAGATTGGAAGGATCCTGAAGGATATGTAGGAACTCTACAGCCATATGTATTGGATCATCTTCCTATAAATTTATGGGGAGGAGCTGTCCTAGATCAATTAGGTTTGACGTTAACAAATAACATCAATCCTAATGCGCCCACTACTAGGGCTAGACAAGGTTTTAGGAAAGAAAAAAGATTAGGAGAACAAGAACAAGGAATAGCAGCACCAATTCAAATAGATCAAGGAATAAACAGACATGAGTTGGATTTTCAGAAAGGGCCACTGAGACAATCAAAATTACTTGGAAATCAGAAAGACCAGTGTGGGTTCCTCAGTGGCCCCTGAATAAAGAAAAGATACAAGTAGCCCATGATCTGGTCAAACAACAATTAGTGGAGGTACATATATATCCTTCCGTATCTCCCCATAATACTCCCATTTTTGTCATTAAAAAGAAATCTGGTAAATGGAGATTATTGCAAGATTTAAAAGCCATTAATAATGAGATGGCTATTATGGGACCTGCTCAATCAGGGATTCCTCAATTGTTTGCTTTGCCAAAAACCTGGCATGTTTTAGCTATAGATATTAAAGATTATTTTATTTTTCCATTCCAATTCATCCTGAGGATAGTCCATGTTTTGCATTTACTATCCATGCATTAAATCATGAAGGTCCTGATCAGAGATATGAATGGAAAGTACTCCCTCAAGGGATGGCTAACAGTCCAACTATGTGTCAAATCTATGTTAACAAAGCAATCCAGCCACTTAGAAATCAAAATCCTGAACTACAAATATTTCACTATATGGATGATGTATTATTAGCACATAAAGATAAAAACACATTGCTGGAATGTTATGCCACACTTACAAACTTATTTAAAAATTATAATATAGAGATAGCAATAGATAAAGTACAATTAAATTTTCCAATTAATTATTTAGGAGTTCTATTATCCTCAACCATGGTCCATCCACCAAAAAATTCAAATATGAGTAGATCAACTCAAATTACTTAAAGACTTTCAAAAGTTATTGGGAGACATAAATTGGATAAGGCCTTATCTAGGCATACCAACAGGAGAGTTGGGACCTTTATTTGATATTCTAAAAGGTCCATCAGATCCAAATTCACCCCACATGTTAACTCCTAAAGCTAGAAAGGCATTAAAAATTATTGAAACATACATGGAAAATATGCATCTAGATAGAATTGATATAAGTTTGCCTTTATTATTTATTGTACTACCAACAAAAAATATTCCTACAGGAGTATTTTGGCAAGAAGGTCCATTATTGTGGACACATTTATCTTATTCTCCTAACGCTATTCTTACTAGGTATCCTGAGGCTGTAGGACAATTAATACTCAAAGGAATAAGAGCAGCAAAGGGAGTGTTTGGAATTTCTCCCAATAAAATTATTACTCCAGATACTATGGATCAAATTGATGAGTTAGCTAATGAGTTAAATACTTGGGCAATAATCATGTGTAAATCTAATGTTTCATTTGATAATCATTTAGCATCTAATCCTTTGTTGTCTTTTTGGTCTAAGAATCCTGTAGTTTTTCCAAAAATGACAAGAAAAACACAAATCATGAATGCTCCAAATATATTCACTGATGGATCAAATAATGGTACAGCAGCAGTAGTTACCCCTGATCCAACTTTTACATTTTTAGTACCCAAACAATCAGCTCAAAAGGTAGAGCTTAATGCAGTATTACAAGCTTTTGTGATGTTTAAAGATTCTGTATTTAATTTATTTTGTGATAGTCAATATATAGTTAATGCTATTGTATCCCTTGAAGATGCTGGTAGGATTTCCCCTTCTTCTCCTGTTTTCTCTTTGTTTTCCACTATACAAAGTCTAATCTGGGACAGAAAAAATCCAAATTCTTTATTGGACATATTAGGGCACATACAGGTTTGCCTGGAGCCCTTAGTTTGGGCAATGATTTAGCATATAAAACTACACATGACATACATATTTTCTACAAATTTTCATAAAAGGTTTCATGTTAATGCTAATACTTTACAAAAGCATTTTAAAATAACTAAGGAATAAGCCAGACATATAATAAAACAATGTCAAAATTGTGTGACCTTTTTACGACAAATTAATCTTGGAGTCAATCCTAGAGGTCTGATACCTAACCATATTTGGCAGATGGACGTCACACACTTGCCAGAATTTGGAAAATTAAAATATTTACGTGTTACAGTTGATACTTCTTCCGGATTTTTGATGGGCTCCTTTCATGCTGGAGAAAAAACTAAAGATGTTATAGCTCATTGCTTACAAAATTTTGCTGCTGTGGGCATTCCAAAACAATTAAAAACAGATAATGGTCCTGGCTATACCTCTACCTCTTTTAAACAATTTTGCTCATCCTTTGGTATTACTCATAAAACAGGAATCCCATACAATCCACAGGGACAAGGCATAGTTGAAAGAGCTCATCAAACTATTAAAACATACTTATTAAAGCAAAAAGAGGGAATTGGAAAGGGGTATATATCCCCCAAAGATAAACTTAAAATAACCCTTTTTACTCTAAACTTTTGGATTCATCAGGACTTAGTGCTGCGGAAAGACATATGTATCTAAAAAATGTACATAAGCCTAAGGTACTTTGGAAAGATATTTTAACAGGACAATGGAAATGTCCTGACCCAGTGATTGTCTGGAGTTGGGGTTCTGTTTTTGTGTTTCCACAGGGAGAACAGCAGCTGATTTGGATTCCAGAGACTAACTAAAGCAATTTCTACAGACCAAAAAGAAGATTATTTGACTCAAATCCATAACAGCTGATATCCAGAGCTCCAGCTTGAGTATTCTTACATCTGTGACAGCGATTAACCAGGATGCTTTTTTTCAATATCTATTTTATTATTGCCTTTTCCCACATCATAACGTTCTATTTTATTTTTTGAGCTCATACAGACCTAGGTTAATGTTTTTTTCTGATCAGTTTTATTTTTTGACTGTGGAGTTTTTAAACATTGCAATGGAAATTTCACCTGTGTAAAGCTACAAGGCCTTTACTATTGTCTTATGTGTTGTACGTTTGTGTGTACTCTTGTGTTTTGTGTTGTATGTCTGTATGTGCATATGTCCATATATTATATATGAGGAGCACTCATGAAAAAATGGATCTGAATTTTTTTTTATTCATGTGATTTAAAGGGTTTAATTTAAATTAGGTAAAAGCTGTTAAGGATTGTTTTTAAAGGAGGTTAACAAATCTGTTTGTTTACTTTCACCTTTCCTTTTCATTATATTTAATAATTCTGTTCAGGATAATGTCTCTTTAGCATCATTGCCAGAATTCCTATCTTCATCCCAGTGTCGGTGAAGACAAAGATAAAACCAAACTACAGCTTCTATGATAGCTATCACAGTAAACTGTATAAACAGATGCATCAATGAATATAACTCAACAAGTAATGCTCAATCAAGGACTCGATTTACTTTGGGAGGAAATGGACATATTGATAGACTCCTCCACTTTGAACTGCTTGCAGAACTTGCCTGGACTATGTATCACTTGTATACATTGTGAACTATTGTTTGGTGCAGCTAATTGTGGTAGTGCTGGCATATCTTTGCTGATGGTGTCACCAGTGATGCAATTTTTCCAAAGGAGCCATCAATTGGCTTGGTGTCATGGCATTTCTGTATCCTCCTCCCTTCTGCTAGTGATGGTCTAAAATTTGGGGGCCAACAGAGGTGAGGCAAAGAACCTCACCCCCGCACTGGTGCATAGGTCTATCCACAAGTATGGCTGTATGCTGGACCGGTAGTCAGTGAAGGGTATGATCCAATTGCAGTGATATCAACCTAAGACAGGAGGCTGACGCCTAGAGGTCAGTTTTTCCCATGATGGGTAAGAACCATATGTTGAATTGGACAACCTACCAGGCACGGTCCTTAAGCCACACTGCTTGTTGTTTAATTAATCAGAAGGGGGGAGATGCTGAGAGCCATTGCCAAGTAGGAATGATGCATGGCATGACCCAGGTCATTTGTAGTGACATTGCATGTAAGGTGACCTTGGTCAAGGACCAGGGCGGATCTGGGTTTAGGGCAGATCAGGGTTTAGGGCGCTCCTTGGGTTTTGGGAGATTCCAGGTTTAAGGTGTATCCTGCTGGTAATAGGGCATATCCTGCTGCCTCAGGCGTGCCCGCTCCTTGATTTCCCATTGAGTTCTCGCGGGATTCAGAGAGTATTTGGGATTCAGAGCCCAGTGGAGAGGGTGGATTTTGCCCAGAACGTGTGTGTAAAGTGCCGGTGACAGTTCGAGAAAAAAGAGTTGCTGTTTGAATCTACAAGGTGTGTGGTGGCTCGTGATTTTGTGCCCAGCCAGACTGCGGCAATAGCTGTTGCACAGAATATTCTGTAGATGTGTGTTGAGTTCATTTGGTGTAGGATGCAATTTAATTTTGCTATTTTAATATTTAATATTTGCCCTATGTATTTAAGTGCACTTATATTGGGTTCACATATACTTAGAATTGTTTTGCTGAATTGACCCCTTTATTGATATATAACTATCCAACTTGTCTTTTTTTTTGCTATAATATCTATTTAATCTGATAAAAGTATGACTATTGCTATTTTCTTTGGACTCCATTTGAACAGAACATGTTATTAAGGTAATTTTCAGTATGTGAGGACTTACTACACCCATTTTGTAATTTATTTCCTAGTTTTATTGTAGTTCCCTTCTTATTCCTTTTGGTTAATGGTTTTCTCTAGTAGTGGGTTTTGTTTCCTTGATTTACTGTTTGTTTTCTCTGTACAACAGAGAATTTTGGTATTAAGAAAGTTGGAGAACCAACTTTCCTGGAAAAAAAACATTAATATCATAGAAAATGCCCAAATCCTAAGAAGAAAATAGAACCGCAGCTTCCCTTGATGAATTCAATTTTTGTTCAACAGGAATATTCATCAATTAAATTAACTGAATGGAATAGGCATGAACATTGCTTTGCAGGGAATTCCAATATCATGTGGTTATAGTGGGCAACCTTAATTTAAATAGCATTGAATTTTAATATTACTATTATGCATGTCCCATCCATTGTCCTGAATTACCACTCTTTTCTATTCTTATAAAAACAAAGCTGGAATAAAAAAAATATTGTTCCAAAATATAAATCTTACATAAACACCCTTTTTAAGATCTATGAAGAAAATGTGTGCTTGTTACTAGAGTTTCTTTATAGCTGTTTCAAGTTTTATATAAAAAAAATGGCAGTGGAAAAACCAGTGTAGCCTCAGTGGAGGGATGAATATCAAACTAGGAATATCCACAGAAGGTAATCCTTGTAAAAGAGAGAGAGAGAGAGAGAGGGGGGGGGGAGGAAGGGAGAGAGAGAGAGAGAGAATGAATGTGTGTTTAAATTTTATACTATCTTCAGCTTTTAGCAACTCTAAGAAATATTGTCTCAGCATTTATAAACCCTAAGGTGACTGAGAGGTTTTATTAGTATTCATTGATAACTACAGTCTCATCATATAGGTAGTGATACTTGTTAATAGTGAAATGAAAAATAAAGAAAGCAATCCTAGAACCTCAAGTCACTGAAGGTGAAGCAAATCTATGCAATTATATAGTAGAGTGATGTATAGGGAGTGAGGGTAAAAGGCACAAAGGAGCCGGGAAGGCATCCTTATATATTTTTTATGGATCATGAATTCACACATGTAACTTCTTCTTTCCAATATTTTTTTTTCCATCTTTCTTTGTTGCAGTCTTGGAAAATGCATATATAGAGAGAAACCAAACAAATGATACACTGAGAGCAATTTTGAGAAATAGAAAGGAAAATTGTTTATGTGTTTGGGGGTTAGACAGTTGAAAGGTCAGTTATGTATTAAAAAATTCATTTCAAGACTAGAAAGGTTAGTAGTCTGGAAAAATTCCCTGTTGAAATAAATAGCCATATTCTTCAGAAAAGCAGCCTGTCAAAAGCAAAGAGCAATTTACATGGGCACACCACAGAAGCCTTGGGATGAAAGGATGTTCCTTGACACTTGAAACAGAAAAATGACTTGAAGGAATTCGAGCTGACTGTAGGTCTCCATTTCTTTTAAAGACACATGAGGGATTGTTATATATTTCTTATTCTGAAACAAATTTTTCCAACATCCTTGGAAGAGAAATGTTCAAATAATAAATTGTCAAGCAATTCACTGGAAGTAGAAATCTGCAGACACATTGCTTATAGAATTATTATTCAGTTTATAATTAAAACTGCTAGAAAGCTAGTGGTATTTTTTTTCCTCTGTATTATTCTGAATAACTATTAAAATAAAATATATAAAGTATTCCCTTTATGTAATTATAATCCTAACATCACTTACTAAATTCATCACAGCAGTTTGAATAAATACATATCACAATCCATGTATATCTTCAGACTTACTGTGTTTCACCATACAATCATCACCACTGCATTAACATACATTCTTGAATATTATGTTCATTGTAATCTTGCAACTGGACAGTTTAATAATACATTATTTTACATAATACCAGAACCATGAAAAAAACCTTCACATAAATAGTCACACCCTAATTATTTGCAATAAAATAAAATAAGGCATAAAATATGTAATGATAATGTAATGAAATATGGTAATCTTTTTACACATACATATATAAGCCATGTTAAGATATTATTAAGGTATCTTAATAATAATGAAATATAGTAAATTTGAACTCATCAATCTTCTTAATATGCTGGTCTTTATGATTTTCTGTTGTGAATTAATTAAACTTAAATAAATAAGAAAATAAAACTTTCACTTTATTTTTTCCCAGTGCTGCTGCTTGAACTCTGGGCCTGACTGGTGCCAGGTAAGCACTCCATCACTGAGTGATGTCCCCAGTCCTTACTTTCTTGAATAAGTTGACACCAAAAAATTTGTAGGTTAGGGAAAGTCATACAATTTTGAAATATCAAATAAAATTATAGCTGAAATTTGTATCTTTTTAAAATATTTTTCCTTCAGAATACTATTTTCCTCACTAAAAATTAAGACAAAAATATAAATCCTTTATATTGAGTGATCTTGAAATAATTTCCTAATAAAGTCACACTTTGTTTTCGATTTCCATATCCATAAAAGACATATGCTAAATATTGGCTTTTTCATCATCGTTTTTCAATTCAGTGGCTTTTCTAAATTATTCATAGAAGACTAGGAGTGTATTTTATATCAAAGTGCACATACTTTCAATGTTCCTTTGGAACTCATGATCAATATAATACTAAATATAATTCAATTACTGTAACTCACCAGTGTATTCTTCTCCCAGCATATGACAACTGTCCAGAAACATGAATACTCATGATTGATGGACCAGGCACGTTACTCAGGAGAGTCTCGAGTTTGGATGGTGATTCTTTCTTAGGATCATCTAGAGTAAATACAAGCAGATGGAAGCCATGTGTGCTACAGCTTTCATGTCAAATATCAGTATGAATATATTCTCCCAAATAATCCTTTGAGCTCAAGAGAATTTTGGTCTCAATCATGAATTATTCCTTTTTTTCTCACTTATATTACTTCTGTAAATCCACTAGAGTGTTTGTTTAAGTGAGATTTTTTTCTATTTAAAATGAGAGAAATTGCCTGAGAAAATCCAATGTTACCCATGAGAAATAAAACCCTTTGCTTTTAGAAGTATTACAGAATTTTTTATTATACTCTTGGTACATGACTTTAAGTAGCTCAAAATCAGCAATTATGAAATTGACAAATGCTAATTATTGAGAAAGAATATTGTTAATTAGAGCTAATTTATTTTTTATTTTGCAATAAGAACTGTGTCTTTTTCCAAGAGGATTTTAAAGTTTTTCCATTAACTGGGCATTTAAAGTTACATAAAGCTTTATTAATTTTTTATTCATTTCTGAGTTGGATTGCAGTTTGAACAATTAACAAACAACCCATCTCTAAAAGATTTTTAATAACTTGTTTGATCGTACTCTACATTGATCATTTATTCTAATTTACCAAAGAAGGGAAACTAAGAAATTGAAATTTTAGTTGCATTATAAATAATTCATCTACCAACCATGAACATTAATTATAAAGTCAGAAATAACATAATTTGAGCTTTGATAAAATATAAAACTGATGGTGGCCATCCTTGTTCTTCTTAATTTGATTCCTGGCTAATGCAGGCTGTGATAACATAAACAGTCATTATGAGAAGTGAGGATAAACACTCATACTCTTTTAGACATTCACTGTGTAACAGGCAAGAGATGGTCACTAGATTCACAGAATCGAAAAATAATATATAAAGCACCTTTTCAGAATTTGTAGAATGGGCCTAAAGGTCAATGCAAGAACCATAATTTTGTTATAATCACAGCTTTAAGTAAAAACTCAAAAACTGGGTTATGGCTCAATGAAGCAGAGATGCTCCAGTAAAAGATTATAACATCTAAACTTGTGTTTTCCTTTTATGTACAATTTTAATGTGTTGACAAAATTATTAGGAAACTTTTTCTAAACCAAAAAAAATGACTTATAACTCCACCCTTCAAAATAATTTATTCTTCCCTATTTTCCTATTATTTTCTATTACATTTCATTTATAATTTTATCACAATAACAAAGTTAGGAAATATTTTATTAGGAGCTCTACATTTGTACTTAGCAAGACAACATAATCATTTCCATGATTTTATAGTCTTCACATTTCTATTTTTCATAGCCAGGAAATATTTTAATCAAGATACCTTGGAATTTATCTAGCCAATACATCAAAATTTTTATTTATATTTATATAGATTTAGTTTTTTAAATTTAATTATTTAAAGCAGTATCTTTAGTCCCTGATTTAATTTCTACTTGTTTTTAAAATTATTTTAATTGTACAAATTTATAGGGAACAGTGTGAGGATTTGGTATGTATATACAGTATTCAATGATCAAATCAGAGTTGTTAACAATTTCATGTCCTTAAAAATGTTTTAAGACTTTTGATTAGCACATAATGATTTTACATATTTATGGGGTATACGCTGATATTTTAATACATGTATACAAATAATGTTCTGATAAAATTAGGGTAATTGACATTTCTAGCTCCTTATCATTACCTTGTTTGGAGATTTTAAGCTGTTTTCTTCCAATTATGAATGGAATATATAATAGATTATCATGAACTATACTCCCCCCCCAGTATCTGTAGAATGCCAGAACTTACTCTTCTATATAACTGTGTTTGAATTATGGAACCTCCTACTAGTCTTCCCTTCCTTAACCTTGTCTGCCATTTATAATCCCTATCATATATTCCAATTGACCTTATTCTTTAACAACCAAATATGAGAAAAAACATAGGGAATTTGCCTTTCTGCATCTGACTTGTTTCACTTGACACAATGTTCTTCACTTCCATCTGCTTTATTGAAAATGATATATTTTTTTTATTATGGCTGAATAATATTCCATTGTGTATAAATAACACACACACACACACACAAACACACATTTTCTTTACTTACTCATGCAATGATGAGTACTGTTTTAGTCAGCTATTTTGCCACTGTGACTAAAAGGACCCAACCAGAACAATTGTAGAGGATTAATGAGCTTAAGGAGGGCTAAGGGTTTCAGAAGTCTTAGTCCATAGAAGGATGGGTCTGTTCCTCAGGGCTTGAGGTGAGGTAGAACATCATGATGGAAGAGTGTGGCAGAGGGAAGTGGCTCACATGATGATCAGAAAGCAGAAAGGTATATATTTATATTGCCAGATATAAATATATACTCCAAAGCCATGCCCCCAATGCCCACCTCCTCTAGTTACACTCTACCACTTCAGTTATTAATTAGTTAATTCTTAACAGGAGATTAATTAACTGATAGGTTTAAGGATATAACCAAATCATTTCTTCTCCAAACTGTCTTGAACTGTCTCAATGAGCTTTGGGGGGACACTACATCTAAACCATAGCATTCCACCCCTAGAGCACAAAAGCTCACACAAATGCAAAATATATTTAGCCCATGCCCAAGAGTCTGCATAGTCTCAACAGTTCCAAGATTGCTCAAAGTTCAAGTCCAAAGTATTCTCAGAGGCAAGACAATCTCAGGCTGTAAGCTTATGTAAAATCAAAAGCAATTAACAAGTATTGAACATATAATGGTACAGAGTAAACATTTCCATTCACAGAATTAGGGACATAGAAAGAAGAAGGTGGGTAAGCACATTGAAAAAATTTTCCTAGACTCCCTTGTGCAAGAAGGCTGTCCCACTGCTCTCTTCTTTTGTTGGAGGTTACCAGGAATTGAACTCAGGAGCATTCAACCACTGAGCCTCATCTCCAGACCTATTTTGTATTTTCTTTTGAGACAGGATCTGCGTTGTTTAGCACCTTACTTTTGCTGAGGCTGGCTTTGAACTCAAGATTCTCCTGCTTCCTTTGCTCTGAAGATGCTTTTTAGTTTGATATAGTCCAACTGTCCATTTTCCCCTGTGCTTTTGAGTGTTATCCAAAAAAATGTTGCATGTAATCATTACATAGTTTTGGATCCTAAATTTAAGTCATCAATGTCCTTGATTTATTTTTTTATGTAGGGAGAAAGTCGGGGGTCAAATTTCAATCTTCTGCATGTAAATATCCACTTTTCCCAGTCATTTATTGAAGATATTTTACTATTTCTATTGTTTTGTGCACCTCTGTAGAGACTCAGTTGGCTATAAATGCTTGTGGTTATTGCTGGACAATCTATTCTGTTTCAGTGCATTTTGTGTCTGTTTTCAATGCCAGTATCATCCAGTTTTGACCTCTGTAGCTTAGTAGTATGTTTTAAAGCTAGGTATTGTTATACCTTTAGCTCTTTGTGCTCAAGATTGCATGAAGCCCATATTTTAATATATAATAAATGCTACTTAATTAGAGAGCAGGTCTAAATATGAAATGATGATTTAATGCCCTTACTGCACTTGTAATTATTCTACCATTGAAATTATATCAGATCTTCAAATATAACAAGACTTTCTGTTTCTAAACTGAGAAGTCTTCTTTCATGAGCTCTTAGTTTATTATGCAAAAAGAGATGCCCAAATTACCCTAGGTACATATATGAAGGCACGAATAATGTGACTCTACTCTGTGTACAACCAGAGAAATAAATTTGTGCTTCGTATGTATACTATGAAGTGAAATGCATTCTGCTGTCATGTATATCAAATTAGAAAAAAATAATTAATTAATTAATTTAAGAAAATAATTGAGGCCCAAGAAGAAGAAAATAAGTTTTATAAAAGAAAAAATCTCAGATTCAAATATTCAAATACTTCTTAATTTGGCAAACTTGGAAAATGGTGAAGGTTCTTTCCATATCTCTACACATGGGTTGTTAAGATGTGATAAAAATGATGAAGATTAAGTGATAAAGATGTGGAAAGAGCTTTATAATACAATTGAAAACAAATGAAGGAAAATTATTCATTATTGATATACAAAATTTTGTTTTAAACAGATATATGTTATCATTATAAATACAGTCATTATGAGTCCACCTTCATTTTTTTCTTTTTGCTGTTCATTCATGTATGATTTTAGAACATATGCCTTAACTTCAAGAGAATTTTTTTATAATATCTCCCCTGACATCTTTGATATTCTCCCTTCTTTATAGACTCTCATCTCAATTCTGTTTCATTGTCTTCTGGTCTAACTCAATTCCTGACCATTCTGCAACCCACAAATTCTTCCAGTGTAGTGTCAGCACAGATTCTCAGTCATTGGAACAATTACTTGTATTTTTAAACACTTCTATGAAGATACTGTATGCTAAAGTTAACTTTCTATGTTTGTTAGTTTGTACTTTTATTTCTCATTATCAATGTATAAAGGGGTTTGAAGGGAGGGAGGAATTCTTCTCATTGTTCATTACCACTTCCACATTCACTCTTCATTCTCATGTTCTGAACCTCCAGGTCATACAATGCTCAGGCTAACTAGATTATTCTGACTGCTGCTTCTCTTAATTTTATTCTTCTACAAAATTTGGGGTCATTTCAACCTTATTTCTTGAAGATTTTAACATATGGCTCACTTTTCCTTCTAGATCACAATGATGATTACTTATTTTCTTTTAACCAATTTCAACCATCTGTCTCTGCATCCTAGATCACCATTTTTTTTCCTTGGGATACAATTAATTGTACAATTTATGTTTAATCTCACTCTGCTATTGTTTCAGATGAGGCATAAAAACTGTTGAAGTTGTAACATTTTCTCCCTTATTACCATAGAGGCAGAGATATATAAACTGATGAATAAGAACATTACAAATTCTTATAATGAATATAAATTTGGTGGTTTGCCCAAGATTGACATAAAATTGAAAAGTAAAAACAAATTATATTCAACTATCTACATTTGAATATGATCCTGTTTTAAATTTTCTACTAAATGGAAGTTACTGGAATTTTCTAATTTAATCCAAAATTCTTTATGCAGTGAAGTTTAAAGAATTAATGAGCTAAACTAATTTGTGAAAATAAGTTAAGTCAATATTATTATAGGAAACAGTGTTCGTATTCCTCATGCCAAGGAAAGATGTTTTAAATGAGACAGACATTTAAAAGATAAATTGCATTGTGCATATTTGAGATACACAGAGTAATATTATAAGGTACATATTTATTAAAATCATTACTATAGTGGAACAAATTAATATATCCATCCCTGGTTGCCTAAACTATATTTTAAACCAGTCTAATTATCTTTCTTTCTTACAATATGTTCACCAAGAAATGCTTCCCATTTTTACATCATCAACAGTAAACATAACTATGAAACTTCCTCATGAAAATAGTTAAAAAAATGATGAAAATTAGTCATAGATCATTTCTGTGTGATGTAAAATAAAATATATAGTATAAATAGATATTGATCCTTACATTTGAAACTTTGTTTTATTTATAATATGCATTATAAATTTCTACTTGATACACACACACACACAAACACACATACATCTAGGAGAAAAATGGGAGGGAGATTCTAAAATAAAAGTAATGTACAATTGACCCTTTTAATGACTACTTAAAGGATTAAGTGCCTTGATAAAGTAACCAGAGTGTCAGTATTAGAAATTGGAACTCAGCATGTTTTTCATTTGATCACTGATGGTATGTATGCTATATCAAGTTGTCAACTGAAGATTTTTTTGTGTTTTTTTAGGTGTTTCTTCTTTCTGTGAATCAGCTGATTTGCTCCCAAATTAACTTCAATTCTGCAACAGTGTGTCACTTCCCACTTGTTACTCATGTTGGAAGAATAGCAAGAGTCAGAACCACCATTGTATTTGTGGTTGTATTTAATAAGGCTCCTAATTTGAGTTTACTTCTGGAATCACATAGATGAATCCCGAGAACCCAATAACCTTCCCATAATCACATAGTCTAGAACATCCACACTCTTCACACGACTTCTGGAATTGCATCTGTTATATGCCTTACTACCTAAGTATTTTCCTTCAGTTGAGTTAGACTAAGTTGATTAGTGTTATTCCAGTAAAAAGAAGGAAGATGAACTTTGTGATTGTTATTTTTCTTTTCCTCTTTCACACAAAAAATTATAGCCACCATCACAACTATATTTAAAATAAAATGCCCAAATACTGCACAATTGCTCATGTTCCCAGTAATCTCCATATAAATCAGCAATGTAATGAAAGTGAGCCTAAAGTAATATTGTGATTCTAGGCTACAGTCTTGAAAGTATGTTATTTTCTACCCTGAAAAAAATGACTCAGTTTTATTTCTCCAATTGTTAAAGGTGGCACACTTTTAAGACAGAAATAATACTATGAAACTGATAAAGAAAAAACAATCTAAATAATAAATTAGATTGCAAGAGTGATCCACTCAGTTGTGTTTTTTTTCCCAGAGTAACTTAGGAAATATAAGTTTATAAAGAATTCATATTTTTACATACATTATTGACACTTTATGCAGAAAACATTGAAAACTGTAGGTAGGTCTTTACACATAAACATGCATCTGGACATGTGTACCAGGTCACATCACCTCTTCTCTCATGGTAAAAAGAGTTTGTGCTTTGGAAGATGAGAGAAATAATTTGTTTTTGTTACCTTCTTTTTCACTCCAAGTTTTGTCACAGACACTGACAGTTTTTACCTAGCAGTTTATTATTACTCTTCTTCCTATTTGTAATTATTTTTAGCAATACAAATTTAAATGTTTCATTACTTTCCATTCTATACCATATATTAAGTGGGAAAGTTTTTGTTTAAAATATTTCACATGAAAGGAAAAGTCAGTGAAGACTACTCTTCAAGTAATTCCGCTCCCATGTGTGGTTTTTTATCTTTGGATAAACATTTAATAGTGAAATGGTTATATTAAGAAAATTATATATTTTAGTGATGTGAGGAACATTCATACTGTTTTCCATAGTGGTGGTACTAATTTAAATTCCCATTAGCAATGTATAAGTGTTCCTTTTTCTAAACTTACTTACCAACATTCATATATATATATATATATATATATATATATATATATATATATATATAATAATTATTTTATTTATATATGATAGCAGAATACATTACAATTCTTATACATATAATGCACAATTTTTCATCTCTTTGGTTATATACAAAGTATATTCACACCAATTCATGTCTTTATACATGTACTTTGGATAATAATGTCCATCACATTCCACCATCATTTCTAACCCTATACCCTCTTCCTGCCCCCAACCCAACTCCACCCTATCTGAGTTCATCTGTTCCTCCCATGCTCCCCCTCCCTAACCCACCATGAATCAGCTTCCTGATATCATAAAAAAACATTCAGCATTTGTTTTTTTGGGGGGAAAGGCTTACTTCACATAGTATTATCTTCTCTAATTCCATCCATTTACCTGTAAATGCTATGATTTTATTCTCTTTTAATCAAGAATCAATAAATGGGATGGACTCAAACTAAAAAAGGTTCTTCTCAGAAAAAGAAACAATCTGTGAGGTGAATAGAGAGCCTACATCTTAGAAGCAAATCTTTACCCCTCACGCATCAGATAGAACTTAATCTCTAGGGTATATAAAGAGCTCAAAAAGCTAAGCACCAAAAAAAAAAACAAACAATCAATACATGGGTCAAGGACTTGAACAGACACTTATCAGAAGATATGCAATCAATCAACAAATATATGAAAAAATGTTCATCATCACTAGCAATTAGAGAAATGCAAATCAAAACTACTCTAAGATTTCATCTCACTCCAGTCAGAATGGCAGCTATTATGAATACAAACAACAATAAGTATTGGTGAGGATGTGAGGAAAAAGGTATACTCATACACTGATGGTGGGACTGCAAATTTTGCAGCCAATATGGAAAGCAGTATGGAGATTCCCTGGAAAATTGGACATGGAACCACCATTTGATCCAGCTATCCCTCTCCTTGGTCTATACCCAAAGGACATAAAAACTGCATGCTACAGGGACACAGCCAGATCAATGTTTATAGCAGCACAATTCACAATAGCTAAACTGTGGAAGCAACCTAGATGCCCTTCAATAGATGAATGGATAAAAAAATGTGGCACATATACACAATGGAATTTTTATATATTTTCATGATAGCCATTTTACCTGGGATTGGATGGTATATCATTATAATTATTAAAAATTTTTTTATTTGTTCTTTTTACTTATACATGACAGTAGAATGTATTTTGACATATCATATATACATGGAGCATAACTTCCCATTCTTATAGTGGTACATGATGTGGAGTTATGCTGGTCATCTATTCATACATGAACATAGGAAAGTTATGTCTAATCATTCTACTGCCTTTCCCATTCCAATCCCCACTCCCTCCTGTTCAATCTGGTGAGCCTCCACTCCTCTGTTCTCCCACCCTATGTGAGTCAGCATCCACATGTCAGAGAGAACACTGGGCCTTTGGTTTTTGGGGGATAGGATTATTTCACTTAGCATAACAGTCTCAATTTTCAACAATTTACCTGCAAATGCCATAATTTCATTCTTTAAGGATAAGTAATATTTCATTGTATATATGTACCATATTTTCTTCATCTGTTGAAGGGCATCTTGGTTTGTTTCCTAGCTTTGCTATTGTGAATTAAGCTGCTATGAACATTGATGTGACCAAGCTGTTGTAGTATGCTGATTTGAAGCTCTTTGGGTATATTCTGAGAGAAATAACTGGGTCAAATGGTTGTTCCATTCCAAGTTTTCTGAGGAATCTCCATACTGCTTTATAGAGTGTGGCAGTCCCATCATCAATGTATGAGTGTTCCTTTCTCCCCCACATCCTCATTAACATCTATTATTACTTGTATTCTTGATACTTAACCTATGACTGGAGTGAGATGAAACTCAATGTAGTTTTAATTTGCATTTCTCTAATTGTTAGTGATGTTGAACTTTTTTCATTTATTTGTTGACCAATTGTATTTCTTCTGTGAAGTATCTGATAAGTTTCTTTGCACATTTATTGATTTTTTTGGTGTTTTTTTTTTTTTAGTTCTTTTTATATCCTGGAGATTATTGCTGTATCTGAGATGCAGGTGACAGATATATTCTTCCAACTTGTAAGGTCTTTCTTTATGTTCTTGATTGTTTCCTTTGATGTGAAGGTTTTTGGTTTGATATTATCCTACTTATTGATTCTTGATTGTTGGGAGCTACAGGGAGTCAGAATGGCCCCTGGCATTTTGCCAGAAGTAATGGTTAAGAGGCGAGCAATTAAGATGATGCTGGATTGATTCAATTGTATATTAGACCTTTACACCAGTAATAGGGCGGATCCTGCTGCCTGGGGCACCGCTACTTTGGAGTTCCCTTTGCAAGAGTGAAGGCAGGCGCAGCCCAGTAGAGGGAGTTCCCATTGGTGTGTGGTGTGTTCCTGGAGAAGCCACGTGGGCGGCGTTTGGGAGAGTTCCCAGGGAGTGTGTGCGTGGGGTGCTGGTGGAGTTCCGGCAATAAAGTTTCCTGTTTGAAGATACAAGTGCTTTGAGGCGGCTGTGATTTGTGCCCAGCCAGACTGTGGCACTTGATGAACAATGCTATTGAACAGTTTTGCACATATTTATTAACTATTTGTATTACTTCTTTTGAGCAGTGTCTATTTAAATCAATTTTCTGTTTTTAAAATTAGATTACATATTTTTTGCCATTGTTATTTTTTTTTAATTTTTTATATATTCTGTATATTAACCCCCCTTCAGATGAATGACTGGCAGATACTTTCTGTCACTCTCAGGTTGTCTCTTCCCTTTGTTGATTATTTCCTCTGCTATGCAGAAGCTTTTTAATTTGATGTAATCCCATTTGTCATTTTTACTTTCCTCTGTTTCTGGGGTCCTACCCATCAAATGATTGCCTGGATCTGTACCTTTTTAAAAAATAGTTTGTTATAATTAGTTGTACATAACTGTATAATGCATTTTGACACATTGTACACAAATGAAGCACAGTGTATGGAGTGAATATTAGTTAAATAAGCATTAGGTATTGTATGGAGTGAATATTAGTTAAATAAGCATTAGGTATTGTATGGAGTGAATACTAGTTAAATAAGCATTAGGAGTGAATATTAGTTAAATAAGTATTAGGAGTGAACATTAGTTAAACAAGTATTAGGTAGTGGATGGAATGAATATTAGGTAATAAGTATTAAGGTACTATAACAAATATACTTTAGGCAAATATATTTTTTGATGTTAGAACTTTAAGTGAACATGTTTGCTGCTGTAAACAGGCTGATGTGACAAGTGTGGTAGATATAGATAAGGTAGTGACAAGTGCGAAGTGTGGATAAGGATGATGTAAGGGGAACACCCCGGTGGGTGTAAACGAGTAAAAGAATGAGGTAATGCTGTAAATTGGATATAAATATTGGGCTCGGAGGACAGGCAGTACCATTCAGGCCATGCCCGCCTGATGGTCCGTCCAGTCTCTGCTCCGCTGCCTGCTGTGTGAGGATCCTGAATAAACGAAGCATTGGAAAGACATCTCCGTGAGTCGGTGTGGTGTGTTCCCGTCGCCGGGGATTCTGGTCCGGGTAGGACACGGCCGGGGACCCGCCTGCGGTTGACCTCCGAGACCAAGGCCCGCTCCAGCTTCGGGAGCTGCTCGCGACACACAGCTTCTCATTCCTCTGGCTGACCATGGTGCAGAGTCACACCCGCAGTGTAATTATGCATGTATATAGGATAATGATGTATCTTAAAGTGTTTTCCCTACATTGTCCTTTAATAATTTCTAGGTTCAGATCTTACATTAATGTCTTTATCCATTTTGATTTGGTTTTTGTATGGAGTGAGAGACCATCTCTCAACCTTGAATTCTTTTTAATGGTTAGGGGGAAATGCTGCAACTAATTCCCCCCTTAAAGGTGAAGCAAGTGACAAGTTAAATGGCCAGGATCTTCTCATCAAGAATTCAATGAGAAAAAAGGCAAGACTGGTACCAATAGGAAAAAGTAAAAGACACCATGATTATTTTTACTCTATTTATTTGCCTAACAAGCCTAATGTTGTAATATAAATAAAATGTGGTTTTTAATCAAAAAACATTGAGTCTCCTCAAAACCTAAACATGGACATGAATTAAACTTTCACAGTTTAACTATTTCAATGTTTAAATATCATTTTGATTTGTAAAGAAGTTTTATGGCCCTTTGTATCTTTATGCATTAGCCAAATAATATGAGGAAAATATTTAACCCTTACAAAGCTCCTATTTATTGGATATTAATATCTTGTAACAGCATCAAGTTGTAACTTTATATTATCATTACTATGGAAAAAATGTACTCACTTTTTTGTGACATTCTTTAATAAACCTTATGTGTCCAAATAGTTACTTATAATCTCTGCATCAAATATTTAATAGTTTTCATTGAAAAGTTTAATTTATTTAAAATACATTTTGAGAACAAGATAAGAGTGTAACCTTCAGTTCATTAAATATCTTCTTCATATTCCTTGAATAGTGTGTTTTTAAAATCAAATTTTGAAAGCTATCTTAATTATATTCCCAATATCTATTTTCAGATACATTATAGACATTTCTTGTGATCTATTCATTTATTTAGAAAGATGTCATTATGTTCTAATTTTTAAAATATCAGTGTGTGTCTTCTATCTATATAAATCTCTAGCTCTGTTGGTTAAACTAGTTTTTAAAGAATGCTTCATTCTTGAATTACACATATATTAGTATTCTTGAATTACACCTATATTAATTACTGTGTTTCTTATTTATAAAAAGATTTACTTATAAGCCTCTATAATTTCCAGTAATTTATGGTATTTAGATTTAGAATTTTAGATGTAGGTTTACATTTGAAAACTTTCATTTTCTTTTTCTTTCTTTTTTTTTTAACCTTTGACTATTTCATTATGTATTTTGATTGGTTTACCTCTGCTTTTTTGCTAAATGTCATTTGTTCAAAATCATTTTCAATTACAGATAAGCCTCAAAGGGATTACTAGATCAATATTTGTATATACTTGAAATTTGAGTTGATATGTCAATGTTTTTTCTATACCATTTTGCCCACATAACCAAAATATTATTATCAAAATTTTAAATTTTATGAACTATAAAATTTAAATTAAATGCAAATGAAAGTGGTATCACTTCTATTTTTGTGTTTCCTTACATATATAGAGAAGGAAGATTATATTTTCTTATGTTTAAAATATTTTTTTATTCCTTAGCTATCATAGTATGATCTAATCAATTTTTTAGGGTTTGTATTGTTTTCTTATAGAATTTTATCAAAAGTCTGCATACATTAAAGAGATTTGTATATTGTGTAATTTCTTTCTAATAAAAAGTTTTAGTGTTTTTTTCTTATTTTTATTAATAGTTTACTTATGTCTTTTAAGATATGAAGATGTGCTTGTCTCCTATATTTCAACATAAAGTTTTTAAATTATTTTCTTACTTTCGTCAATTTGAGATATTTCAATTAAAAATATTATGCAATATCAATACTTTTATTTTACTGTAAATTCTTGATCCCTATAGAATTTATGATAGAAAATGATATAAGATTCCAAGTGCATGGTTTTCCATATGGCTACAGAATGTTTCTACCACTATTTATTGAGAGTCTTATCTTCTCACAACACAACTGAGATATATTGTCATATATCATTTCCTCATTTTATTTTTTATTATTCAATCTGATCTTTCTACTTGTGTACTGATTTTTGTTGAAATTTCAATTTACATAGATGATGAGTTGGCCCATATCTATCTTCTATTACATACTATTTTACTGTTCTTACATGTAATTTTTCCACTTAAAGTGTTTAATCTGTCCATCCCCAACATTGCCATCAAAGTGTCTATTTTATAATAGTTATCTCCATATTTGTTATGCAAATTTAATTGTATAATTGCCTATCCTCAATTCAAATTGGTTACTGTCTGTATTATATGAATGTCATAATTTATATTCCATGTTATTATTATAATTAAAATTTTACTATGATTTTTCTGGTTATTGGTGGTAATTAAGAATGAATACTAATTATTTCTAGTAGCAGTATTATTTTTGTGCCATAATTTGTTTTATTTTAAAAAATAATATCACAAGCATCAGGTCATTTATCACAATGGATAGACATTTAAAGTGATGTTGAATGATTCATCTTATAATGCTCCAGGATTTGTGCCTTTCTTGCTGCAATCTTTAGATAAAAATCCCAATATCTTCTATTTTTTGTATGGTTACACTATTTCTTATTTTTAGAATAATATTGATGTTGTATTTTTTGTAGAAATCCTATTATCTTTTATTCAAATTTATTTTTATGATACTAAATTGCATTACACTATGACTTTTTGTTTCATATTCTCAGTGATGACACATTTGCAGTGAAACTGACTCAATTCTTACACTTTTAGGGGAACTATAAATTTATATACACTGGTTTTGTAAAGCAGTTCACCAATAAGTATCTGAAGTCATAAATATATTCATATTATTTGAAAAAGTAATACCATTTCTGGGAAGTGATCCCAAAGTAATAAACCAATATAAGTGAAAAGACTCAGAAGTGGAGATACTCATTTTCCCATTACATATTACAGTAAAAAGTCAGAAACAATATAAAAATTTCACTGACAGTCACCAAGCTTGCAACATGTTTGTATATCAGCTAAATGGTATAGTGTTTACATTAGGGACTGAAGACTCTCCAGAGAGATAATTCATTGTAGAAAGAGAAACTAGACAAAATGTTCCAGCCTAGTCATTAGATGGATGATGTGGTTTTGATTATAACAAAGTGTTTGTTTTTTTGGATATGTCTCTCAGCTGAGCTCCATTTAGATATTTGCCAAGTCACAATACTTAAAGATTTTTACTAAAAACCCCTGTAGAATTTGTAGCTCAGGCAAGTTTGTTTAGGTACCTTTTCAATAGAATGCAGTCATGTATCACATAACAACCTTCTCATCAATGATGAGTTGCATATATGGAGGAATTCCCATAAGATTATAATGGAGCTCAAAATTTCTGTCACTTAGTGACATTATAGGGATTATAATGTCATATCACAATGCATTACTCAAATGTTTGAGTATACTGCTAGTCTTAAAAATGCACAGCACGTATAATTATATACAGTACATAATACTTGATGATGATAATAAATGACTATGTTACTGGCTTATATATTGACCATAATATAATTTCTTTTACTACTTTATAGTGTACCCTTTCTACTTGCAAAAGAGAGCTGTGTTACAGGGCAGCAGTCTCATGCATCATGTGTTTGCCACTTCTCTTGATTGCATCAAGAGGCTACATTGAGTAATGACCTGTACCTTTGAGGTTCAAGTTAAGTACACTCTATGATAGTCATATAACAACAGAGTCTGTTTGCCACACATTTCTCAGAATGTGTAGGCTTGTTGTGCCGCAACACATGAAAGAGGGAACTGTCTTTTATTTTGAAAAATTTCACTATATTAATCATCACTGAACCTTCAGTACACCAATTAAAGCAGGAAGAAAGTAGACATCAGGGGAGATGCTGTTACTAGAACATTCATAGGGACTGTCAATGGGACCTGGTGGAAAGAGATTTGGTATTAGAATCTGTTATACCCTGTGGAATTTGTATAATTTTCTTTATAGGGAATTGTTGGGCTGAGTCAAAACACATTATCAAGCACAGGTGAACAATAGTCTATTGTTGTAATAGAATTTAAAGCCAGAGGAACATAGGTTTAACATTTAACTTTTCCATGGTCAGAGAGCTAGTAAAAGTCAAAATAATATTTGCATCCATGTTCTGCAGAGACTTTACATTCATCTTTGTTATAATATTCCCATAAGCTCTACTCCATTAAAGCCCAAAATACAGTCATATCTGCAGAGAAGGTTGCAGATGGCTATTTACACATCACACTAAAGTTTCTCCAAATAATCCAGTCCAATTCCTTTGCTCTCTGAAGCCCAGTGGTAGTCACAGTGTAAAAGTACAAAAAACTAACAGACTCTGTGAACTTTATATGAATATTTAGATCTTATATCAGGTTGAGAAAGGACATTTTTCTTTTTGTCCTGATTTTCTTACTACCAGTAGATGCTCAACAAATATAAGTCAATGGTTAAGTCTGTGTGTCAATAAATTTAAATTTTTGTGTCTCTATGACAGCGAAGGTTGTATCTTCTGTTATAATCAGGTTGTTTTATATATTTAAGAAATTTGTTTTCCATTTCCTTTTATGTCTGTGACAAATTGCTTACAATTTTGTATTGTAAGTTTCTTAATCTAATATTATAAGACTAACCAATTTCCTTACAAAACTTGGCTGGAACTTTTATTTTATTTAACATACCTACATGAGCATATTTTTTTGAGGCACACATATGACTTTTTCCTTTTCTGTACACTTTCACATCAAATACTTTTTCAAACAATATTTAATTCATCAATATGTTAAGAGAATTATTGTATGTGTGTATGTGTGACAGAGGGAGACAGGAGAAAGAGGTTAAGTAATGATTTAAGTCATTCGTATTTGGTGAAACCAGTGAAAATATATTCAAGTCCTATTAAATGTATTGAAATACAAATGTAAAATTAAGAAACAATAATTTTTCCAATGCAAAATTATTATATATGTATGTTGCCATGCCTGAAATACTTTTAAAATCAAACTTTTTATCACGTTTACATTTTGTTTTGGTTCAGAACCTCTTATGTCAACATAGTATCTAAATAATAACACTCTTTACCCTTTGTATTTTCTCCAAATTAGAACACATGTTGTAATTTTCATCTATTGTTTCCTAGGAGGGTGGTATTGTCAGTTTGAATGCATTATGAACTTATGTTTAGTAAGTCCCCTGCCTTTTCTTATATTTTTACCATTTATTCTGCTCACACATAGTGTAGGTGTTAAATGAATAGTTACTCCTTGTTAAATTAGAGTATATAATTAATCACAAACTGACTTTACCAGCCATGCTAAACATTTGAGTTATATTATATGAAATACTATCTTATCATTGAGTTGGTTATAACTTCTACCTGTGTTGAAATTGTATTTCTATTATCATGACCATTTATAGCATCATTGCAATGAAACATAATATTTAGATATATTAAGAAAATGTAAGAAGCGCTGTATGTTACAACTAATTCAATGTTGTATAATGAAAGGTTATAGCTAGGTAGCTTATCTATTATTATACATTATCTAGTACTCTGAACATTTTATCAGCAGAATATATTATTTGCATAAGAATGAGGATACATACTCTGAAGTAGGCATTAAATCACGTTTTCTCATTTGCTTTCTTTTTCTACAGACATCTAGCTCAGGCTTTCTCCATAAATATCTGTTTCATGGTGATTCATGGGAAATATTTATGCATTTAAATTCCTCTCAATAATGCTTTAACATCTTCTCAATTTTAAATAATAGAATATTTTATCTTTTAAATCATCAGGTTGTATGCGACTTTAAAATATTTGTTGCTGATGACAATTTGCAAAGCCTCTCCAAACAAGGAAATGCAAAAGCAATCCAGAAAACTATCTATAGAGAAGCATGAGAATCATACGAATCATTCTAGTGTAAAGGGAGACTTCTAAAATATGTTCTAAGTGATATGAGGATTCAAAGTTCAGGACTCACAAAGAATTGTTCAATGCATTCAAGTTAAGTGGAGCTTAAAAATATTGGTAAGATTGTAAAAGTGGTTGAAGAAGTAAAACAAGGTTGCTTACAGAATGGGAAGGTATCTGCATTCTCCCAAAGTAAGTTCTGGAAAAATTTACAGAATCACAGGAGAGTTTGGATATCAAACATGACAACAATTTTTAAAAAGTGTAAGGAGAAAAAGAGAGTCTTATGAACTCAGGGAAAGGGAGGTCATTGTCCCTTCCTTAAATAGTTGGGGAAAACCTTTGACTGAACTTTTGTACCAAGAATGGCTAGTACTAGCCATGCTGCTTAAGGTGAGTTGGACAATAGTGGACAGGCACAGAACTCTGGTGGAATGAGGAGCTCTAAATATAGGTGTGATGGTCACTAGGTATTTGATACTCATAACTCCTGTTCTTGCTCCAGAATCCCAGCAATAGCACAATTACAGTTCAGAGTGATTTTTCCAACTCCAGCTCCTTTATAAGTGGTTCCATCTGTACCCATAAGCAGAATGGTTTCCTGGAGGAGTGGTAAAAACAAGAGGGGCTTAATAGCAATTTGTAAATGCTTTCTTTGGCAACCCATTCGGAGGGCTCCTGACTTTCACAGGACTTGTATCTTCTCATTCCACATTACCAAAAAAGAGAGCTGATACTGTTAGCACTTTTTATTATTTACACAAATAATTAGGTCGCTTATAACTTAAATGTCTCTAAACAAAAGACACTAATCAAGTTATATGTACACAGGAACCACAATTTCCTGAATAGGAAAACATAGAAATTAAAATAGTAGAATAAATATTTTCTAAAAGGTATTGTATGGCAATAGTAATATGAACTAGGGACAGAAAATCATAAATATATGGACCAGTAAAGAATGAAGACTGTAAATAAAGAGCACAAAGACAAGAAGAAGAAAATTAAGGAGAAAAGTTTTTAAACTATAAAACCAATCTATGAAAGCAAGGAAAAAGGTCAGTTATATAGAAAATATGTAAGGATAAGGAAAAAAGAGGGAGGAGAAACAGACATACCAACATCTGAAAATAGGTTGCATTATCAAATGGACTTGTGCATTCAGTTTGCATGAATTTATTGAAATCTACTCTTATCAAATATTTATATAGGTATTATAACTGTGCCCATGCAAATAGTAGTATATTGTATTCCAGCAAGTGAAAGGTTTTCTAATTTTCAAAATGGTTTTTCTGAGTCATCCAACTGAGAGTAGGTCACTTCTATAGATTACAATTAAAGTTTCTAAATAATACATGAAAAGCAGCTATTTAAAAGACTATAAAATATACAGTTATCTCATACTAGACAAAGGATGCAAAAAACATACATTGGAGAAAAGATAGCCTGTTCAACAAATGATGCTGGGAAACTGGAAATCCATATGTAGCAAAATCAATTAAACCTCTATCTCTCACCCTGTACAAAAATCAACTTAAAGTGGATCAAACACGAAGGCAGGAGAATACAGACCCTGCTCCTAATAGGAAAAAAATTAGGCCCAAATCTTCATCATGTTGGCTTAGGACCTGACTCCCTTAAGAAGACTCCTAAAGTGCAAGAAATAAAATCAAGAATCAATAAATGGTATGGATTCAAACTAAAAAGCTTCTTCTCAAATAAAGAAACAATCAAGAACATTAAAAGAGAGTCTACAGAATGGGAGAAAATCTTTACCACATGCACGTCAGATAGAACTCTCCAGGATATACAGAGAACTCAAAAAAAATTAACACCACCACCACCACCAACAACAAAAACACAATCAATAAATGGGCTACCAAATTGAATAGACACTTCACAGAAGATGAAATACAATTGATCAACAAATATATGAAAAAATGTTCAACATCTCTACCAGTTACAGAAATGCAAATCAAAAATACTCTAAGATTTCATCTCACTCCAGTCAGAATGGCAGTTATCAAAAATAAAAGCAATAGGGCTGGAGCTATAGCTCAGTAGCAGAGTGCTTGCCTAGCTTATGTAAGCACTGGGTTTGATCCTCAGCACCACATAAAAATACATAAAATAAACGCATCTGTCCATCTATAACTATAAAATATTTTTTAAATGAATACAAGCAATAATAAGTGTTGGTGAGGATGTGGGGAAAAAGGTACACTCATACATTGCTGGTGGGACTGAAAATTAGCACAACCACCTTAGAAAACAGTATGGAGATTCTGTAGAAAACTTGGAATGGAATCACCATTTGCCATTTGCCCCAGCTATCCCACTCCTTAGTTTATACCCAAAACATTTAAAATCAGCATACTACAGTGATGCAGCCACATCAAAGTTTATAGCAGCTCAATTTATAATAGCAAAGCTATGAAACCAACCTAGATGCCCCTCAACTGATGAATGTATAAAGAAAATGTGGTATATATACACAATGGAATATTACTCCATCTTAAAGAAGAATGAAAGTATATCATTTGCCAGTAAATGGATGGAGCTTGATAATATTATGCTAAGTGAAATAAGCCAAACCACCCAAACAGAAGACCAAATGTTTTCTCTGTAAGTGGATGCTGATCCATAATTGGGGTGAGGTAAGGAGGAATGGAGGAACTTAGGATAAGGCAGAAGGGTGTGAGCAGAGGAGAGAAGGTATGGGGGAGGGAAGGATGACCAAATGAGATGGAGATTATTATCCTATTTACATGTAGGATTACACAACTGGTGTTACCCTGCACCATGTATGGCCAGAGGAATGAGAAGTTGTGCTCTATTTGCTTACAATGTGTCAAAATATATTCTACTGTCATGTATAACATTAGAACAAATTAAAATTTTTTAATTAAAAAAAGTGTGAAAAGTAGAAAATATTTTACAGATTGTGCAGAGAAATTAAAATTTAAAGCAGTACAATTGCAATGTTGGCATTTTCCTCCGTTACTTCCCTAGACAAAACAAATAACCTTCTCCAGAGGGTTTTACTAATAACCGAATCACACAATTTAAAAATACTTGTATAAAAGTAAAAGGGAGAAAAGGGGAGACCTTAAAAATGCGATCTATTTTCAAAGGAAAAAATTTCCATAGGACAATACTGAGATATTCCAGATGCTGGAAGACTTAAAACTAGGGCCAGGCATGGTGGCAAGTGCCTGTAATCCAAGCAGCTCAGGAGGCTGAACAGCAGGATCAAAAGTTGAAAGCCAACCTCAGCAATGTCGAGACACGGAGCAACTCAGTAAGACTGGGGTGGGAGGGAAAAGGAGAGGGCAGGGGATTAGCGAGGATGGTGGAATGTAATGAATGTCATTATCCAAAGTACACGTGTGAAGACACAAATTGTGTGTCAAAATACTTTATATACAGAGATATGAAAAATTGTGGTATATATGTGTAATAAGAATTGTAACAAGGAGAGAAATGAATTACAGTAGATGGGGTAGAGAGAGAAGATGGGAGGGGAGGGGAGGGGGGATAGTAGGGGATAGGAAAGGTAGCAGAATACAACAGTTACTAATAGGGCATTATGTAAAATTGTAGATGTGTAACCAACGTGATTCTGCAATCTGCATTTGGGGTAAAATTGGGGGTTCATAACCCACTTCAATCTAATGTATGAAATATGATATGTCAAGAGCTTTGTAATGTTGTGAACAACCAATAAAAAAAAAGAAAAAAAAAAGAATTGTAATACAAAAAAACCACAAACTACATGTATAAAGACATGAATTGGCATGGATATACTCTATATAAAAGGTATGAAAAATTGGGCTCTTGATGAATAATAAGAATTGTAATGCATTTTGTGTGTTTTAAAAAATAAAATCAATTATAAAAAGACCCTGTCTCTAAATAAAAAAATGGGGCTACTTCAGTGGTCAAGTACCCCTGAGTTTAGTCTCTGGTAACTCCCCACCCACACACACACACACAAAGACTTAAAACTAGGTGCATTATAAACATGACACATGAGTGAAAAATGAACAGGGTTCAAATTAATAGAAATTTTCTAAAGCTATAAAAACATGCAACTGATGTTTTAGAATTGAAAAATAAATAGGGGATTAAAAATTCCATTGGATGGACTCAATAACAGATAAGAAAAAGTCAGTGAACTTGAGAGTTACCTAATAGAAATTACCCAATCTGAAGAGAAGAGAGGCAAAAGGATTCACAGTGCTTGGGGATCTCTGGGAACAATGACTAAATGATTTTGTGAATGGAGTCCCAAAAAGAGGTGAGAAAAGGTTACAATATGTGTGAAGAAATTAGTATGTGAACAGAACATGTGTGTTTAAAACGTGTGCTAAGAATTTTTCAAATTTGATAAAAGAAATAAACATTAAATCAAGAAGCCCAGGTAGACTACAAATAGTAAAGAACATCACATGTAAATGGATTATAATAAAACTATTGAAAAAAGAAGATAAAGAAACTTTAATATAGTAAGAGGAAAATGAAAGAACAGAAAGCACAATTTTATCTATCCAATTGACCACCTAGATGACAGATAACTGCAAAATTGTTTCCCAGGTGCATTACAAGATTGTGTTTTTATTTATTTTATGTGTATGTGACACAAATATAAGGAGACATGAATGGATCTGTATTAATATATAAGTGCACATATATTTGTGTGTGAATTTATGCTTATACAAAATTACCAAGAGTAGAGGGATCCCGTATAAACATGAGTAGTGAATTACAGTACCCATAGTGACATTTTTTTTCTTAATATATATATGTTTTGTCCCCATGTTAGAGTACATATGTCTAACTTAACCTTCTAACACCTGGTTTGTACATCATAATATAAAAATGCTAGTTATATGGATCATTCATCTATAGATATATTTTTAATTTTATTCTTATTTCTGACTCTTGGGGACAGTGGTTAAGTGAACATTGTACATCTGATTTACACAAGTGTGATTATAGATGACAAGGAATTGCACTATGGGATTTGAATATTTGAATAGAGATTATTAAAATCCTTTACTAATGGGCCAGACCAATGTAAATTCCCATGACCAGTGTGTTACTCTCTACATATATGCCCAGACTTCTTAATATTTGCTAATATCCAGTAGTATTCTTTCCCCAAAAAATGATAAATGTAAAATGATATTTCATTGTATTTCTATTTTCTATATTCTCAAATAAAAGTATAGAAAATGTTTTAATTATTTAGATAATTTCTCATGCGAATTGCAGATATATTTATTTTCTACTGAATTCATGGTTTTATTTTTTATTATTATTTTTATTTTTATTATTTATACATGAGTATGTTTTATAAGATGTACTTGATATTCTAAATATCTGCACATATATAAAATGTTTTATATATTTAATATTCAAAACTTGCATATTTTATCATGAAGGTTCATAATTACTTCATTTGTTGAAAAATTTTATATTTTCATATTTCCACTCTGATTGAAAAGAATTTACCTTTCTTATTTTAAAAGAGTTTTATTTCTGGGCATGGTGACACACGCCTGTAATCCAGTGGCTCTAGAGGCTGAGGCAGAAGGATTGCAAGTACAAAGTAATTAGCAAGTCCCTAATCAACTTAGTGAGACTCTATCTCTAAACAAAATATTTTAAAAGGGATAAGTGTGTTGCTCAGTGGCTAAGCACCCCTGAATTCAATTCCCAGTGCAAAAAAAAAAATTGAATGATCACTGATTTAATAAAAGAATTAAAAATTCTTGTCTTTTTCATTACAACACATTGAATTTTTCATACCAGTCGACATGTCTGATTTTTTTTAGTAAGAAACTCAATATTTAAAAATATGGTTTTTAAAAATGTAAAATCGATTCTTAGCATATCCCTACATTTATTTTATGAAACATGTTCTGCAAATTTATTTCATGAAAAAAACAAGACTGTTTGCTGACATTTGTGAACAAGTGCCCTATTTTATCAAGAAATATTTGATGTCCAAAATTATAATGATTTTCTTAATTAGGATTTATCTTATGAAAAATGACTGAATAAAAATTTGAATGAATAGAAGCTATCATTTCAAATCTTTCAGTACTTTTTATGACACTCTATTAAAGATGTATATTTGTTTGTTGCTAATTTTAGAAATATATGCAAATGTCCAGTATATATCAATTTTATGTTTTCATTTTTCTCATAATTTATCACTTCTAATTTATTTCTTCAATGTAAGTTGATTCTATGTATCCAAGTTTTTACTTCACAGGTTTTCAATCATTAGAGATTGTTTTTCAATCATTAGAGTACATTATTGTTTCTGAACATTAAACTGCGTAGTTTTATAACATATGCACATTATATAATTCGAAACAAACAGTATGTCTTCTACAACAGTGGGTTTGCTCAATGTTTTGTTCACAGTTTACAGATACATGAAGCCATTGTTCATTCTGCTTTACTACAATATTTTGCATATGTTATAATCTATAGATTCATTCTCATAATGATAAATACTTAGGTTATATAATTGTTTTGTTGCTACTAAAAGTTGTTGCCAGGGACATTCTTGTGTCAAGTAATTGGATTGTATAAATAGAAGTGAGATTTTGACATTGTTCCATGTTTGTTATTTGTTTTATTTGTATAATGTATTTTTAAAAAAATGATATTAAAATTCCTAATCCATAGCAGATATGCTTGACTTGTGTCTACACATCTTTGAAAATACACTTATTTTCATATACATTATCTATTATCATTATCTATTTATATATTTTTATTTTGGATACAAAGCATATTTAAAATTGTACCATAAATTGAAATTAGTATACATTTTCTGATTACTATTGAAATTTATCTCCTTTGATTTGATTATTGGCCATTTTTGTTTCTTCTCTAAAATTTTGAGTTGTGTACATTTTCTTTTGACTTATTTGCCATTTTAATTTTAATTTATGTTTTATATATTCTTTAGTTAACAATCCTTTATAAATTTTCATTTACAACTATTATTCGAGTTTATAAGTGATTTTTAAAAATTGTTTATAAGTGGTTTTTTATAAACCAATTTAAAATTTTAATTTATTTATAAATTAATTTTAAAAATTAGTTTATAAGTGATTTAAAAAATGCTAAATGCTATTTTGTAAATTCGGCTAGATTTATCATAATGAATTTTAATATACTGTTTTTAAAGCACACCACAATCCAGGTTAACGAGATGTCTTCACTTGTTTTTGTAAAATTGTAAAACTTTGCTGCTCATAATTAAGTTTGTATTCAAGAGGGAGCTTTGTACAAATATATCACAAGTTATAGTTTTTTGTTGTTGTTGTTACCCATATTCCGAGTACGTATTTTCAGCAATATTTGCTTAATATTTTATCCTTTTTCCATTGACCAGTAACACTACCTAATATAACGGTAAATAAGTAAGGATTCAGATCAATTTTGCATGCATTTCTCATATTTTTCCCATCATCAAGGCAGAGATACTGACAGCCTTTCTGCCAGTTATCGCTTTAAGAATGTGTATGGCAAATGGACAGGGAAGACCAGCATAATAGGTATTCTGGGGAAGAGGGCTGTGTTGTTGTGGTTGTGGTGGGGCTGTGATTGCCACCTAGAGTGTTTATATCAATTTATCCCTCTTCCAAAGCAAAGGTTAAACATTTTAACTGGTAGTTCCCTTTAAAAGTTCATTTCCTCAGTTTTGATACAAACTACTGAGAATACAACATCCTCTATGAACTCTCCTATATCATGTGAGCATTAATCATGGACAAGGGGAAAGATGTAAGATGAAGCTCATAGTACCTTTGGTGCCATAATTATATTTTGCCTTTGACTCAGAAGTACTGTTTCTTCTGTCTTATGGCAAGCTAACACAGTTCTTGTCACTAAGTACCTACTAAAACCAGATGAGAAAAAGGAAAAATATTAAGGTTCTGTTACCCTTTTTAAGCTAAAACCAAATTAAAACAAAACTAAATCCATGATATTAGCAGCAATTTCATTCTTCTTGAAACTAGAATTTTCAATGGTAATTGTACAAAATCTTAATACTTGATTGGATATATCATTGAAATTACACACTACTCCAGAAAACAAAACCTTCTGATTGGGTTATTAGTGCTTACCTCCAACTACTCAACATTTCAAAATAGTTGCTTGATTAGTTAAAATATGTTCATCCCAATATAGAATTATTCCTTCAAATTTGCAACTATAAACAAATGATACACATGCTTTGCATTTGCTATTCTGCCTCATTTCATTTTTTCTTCCTCAGCAGGTACACTGCTCTCAATTTATATATTAAGAAGCTGCCATTTAAGCCTAATACACCACAGAGTGCCAAGCCAAAAGTTTGTAGAAGAGTCTTGAGAAGAATAAATTGTATATCAAGGCACAAAGAGGTCACAAATGTATGCTTGAGAAACTACAGGAATTAAAATAATTTTTAAAGGGAAAACATAAAAATATACTAATAAAAATGACCAACAAAATAAGGTAGTAGTTATTTTCATGTAGACTGATCAACTTCTCACTTTGTGCACACATTTTATATGTATATCTGTGTATATGGTATAAAGTTAACCTACATAATTATGTATTTAAAATGCATATTGCAAAGTAATTTAAAGATAAGAAATAAGTCCTTATTTTGTATTTTATATTATATGAATCTAATCAGTATTTTATCTTTATTATTACATTCAATTGCCATAATTATTTGGAAGGTAATATTATTATTCACACTTTATGGATAAGGAAACTAAAAAATAAAGACTTTTAGTTATATGCCTAAATTTAGAAACTGCCTGACCCAGAATTCAAATCCAAGTTTGACTCTAGAGATTACAATTTTTATTTTTATATCTGCAGTGATATATGTAAGGTTTTAGAAAATAACTTTCAGGAATATTTTAAATATAACAAGCTATTTTTTAAAGTTTTTGTGCTTTTATTTTATACTCATGTAGAGATGCTTGCAGAGAAAAACAAATAAAAAAGTTTATCAGAAGTATTAATGATTTTTACAAAGTGATATAAAACTTGACTCTTAGGAAATTGTTTTGATCTATGTGATACATTTATCACTTTACAAAGAAAGAACACTCCTGAAAACATCATAGAATGCTAATTTAATTTGAGTATACTACAAAGATATTAATGAGTTTGTAGATTGAAATAAATTTATGTCTGGAAGGCTCATTAAAAGTAATTTGTTATTTTTTCCTCCTAATGAATCGTTTTAATAGCAATAATTATATGTCCTACAGTGCAATGATCAAAGAAATTCATTTTATCTACAAGACCATTTATGAAAAAACCGTAGATAACATTGCTAATTTTGTTGCAAAGTATTTTTTAACATACTGATGCTCATATGCATAAAAATATAAGGGCTTACATGACATTTTGTAAATACTACAGTAGAATATCATTTTTACCTAATGGCTTATTCTCCTTAGTTTCTAATAAAATCTTCAAGAAAAAACAAGGTAAAACTCCCTATTAGCAAATTAGATCAAGTTTCATCTACAAATTTGATATTTAAAAAATCATTCACAGATATAAAGCAGAACAAACCAGCTTGAAAAATTAAGTAATCAAAAATCTCTGAATTAGAATTTTGAGGAGACCACTCTAAGAATGGTCACACCAGATTATCTTAAATAAGTAAATAAATAAATAAAATTTAAAAAAAGATTTTTTTGCACTTATCAGAGAAAAGATCTCAATCCTACAAAAATCACAAGAAATCTGTGAACTCAGATATTAATTTTATTAAAATAGTTTCAGTCTTACATTTGTTTTCATGACTGTGTAGGGAATATTAGAAACTTTTTCACAGGCTTTTGGTAATATGGGGAAATCTGCTGTTAATCCCACAAGCTGTGGCTTTCTTTTGACTGATTTCAATGGGTCTCTCTGTTGGGAAAAGGTACTCTTGCAGAGTATTTCTGCCATGGTTGCTTCTATATGTAGCACATTACCTGCTATTTAGAAGCTATTAGTTTCACTTGAAGGAAGAACACAGGATGACAGAGTTGAGGACTGGGTGGCACTGTCTCTCAATGTCTGAAATACAATAATTAATATACATAGATTTTAATGTAGATTGTTTGGGAGTTTTCTGTATTTGAACTCAACATGTGATAGCCTCTTCTGTTTGCTTCTGTAGAAAATTGCCTGAACACCTGACAACATGGGCAATATTGATTTTTTGTCTATATTTACTACCTTACTTATTTTACAAATTATAATATGTACCTTAAAATCTGTACCTTAATTACATTCTCATTTTACTCACAAGAAAATCTGCAGTATTAAGGCATGCCCCTTTATATTTTTGTGCATTCTTTCCCCAAATATTTATTAAATACCTACTATGTGAGAGGAGCAAAAAACCCAAAACAAAACAAAAAGCTATTTAAATGTTTTTCACAGTGTACATTATAATATTAAGTAAAACAACATTTGAATGTTAGTCTAACCATGAAAAGAAAAAAAGCAAGAAAAAGTTTATTGAATAAAATTCTGATTCATGCAGAAATCTGAGACAACTTTTTTTTTCCATTCAGCAATTTGAGATGTATGTTTTTTAGGCTATTTATGTGGTTGTGCATTTTTTCTTCCCAATTCTGCAAAATGAGATATATCCTTTTGCTTATTGCAATATGACAACTATAGCTATAAGAGAACATTCCAGCATTCCATGCTTGTTTTCTACTTTGAATATATTCCCAAATTGGTGTCCTGCACATAGAGAAAAGTATGGCCAGTCTCGAGGCTCCTAATAAGCCTCACTGCTTCTCTAGAGGCATCTTATTATTGAGTTCATAGATTCCCTAAAAAGTATCAGCATCAGTTATTGTTAGCACTATTCTATGAGGAAAGTTGAATAGGTAGATGAGGTGACCAACTTACATCCTTCAGCCTGACTCTGATAATTTTACCATTCAACAACTTCCATCAAACTATTTGCAATTGTTTAATTTTGCACATAAAGTAAGAAAACTACATATATAACAACACATTACATATTTTTGCAGGTCAGATTTTGGCTGACAAAAATTATGTGCTTCTCTATTAATGTGTTTCTGGCATAGTACATCATCTAAATACACTATGAACAGTATCAGTGTAGGAAAATCAAGGATTTGTTGGAATTGGGAATGATACAGAGAAGGGAAGAAGAGAGAGGCATTAAATAGATGAGGAAAGAGAAATTAAATACAGCCACAAATGTTGAAAAAGTTTCTATGGCAAAAATAAGTTAGAGTAATGCAAATCAAAACTACTCTGAGATTTCATCTCACTCCAGTCAGAATTGCAGTTATCAAGAATACAAACAACAGTGATGGCAAGGATATGAGGGAACAGGCACACTCATGCATTGCTGGTGGGGCTGCAAATTGGTGCAGCCAATATGGAAAGCAGTATGGAGATTCCTTGGAAAATTGAAAATGGAACCACTATTTGACCCAGCTATCCCACTCCTTGGTCTATACCCAAAGGACTTGAAAACAGCATACTACAGGGACACAGTCACATCAATGTTTATAGCAGCACAATTCACAATAGCTAAATTATGGAACCAACCTAGATGCCCTTCAGTAGATAAATGGATAGGGACACTGGTATATATATGTATGTATATGTATATATACAATGGAACAATATTCAGCATTAAAAGAGAATAAAATCATGTCATTTGCAGGTAAATGGATGAAGTTGAAGAACATAATTCTAAGTGAAGCAAGCCAATCCCCAAAAACCAAAGGCTGAATGTTTTCTTTGATATGAGGATGCTGACTCATAATGGCAGGACGGTTGGGAGTATGGAAGGATTGGAGGAAGAGAAGAAGAAAAAGGAGAAGGATGTAGGTTGGTCACCTCATCTCCCTCTTCAGCTTTCCTCATAGAAGAGAGCTAACAATAAATGATGCTGATACTTTTTAGGGAATCTTGCCAACTCAATAATAAGATGCCTCTAGAGAAGCAGTAAGGTTTAATAGGAGCCTTGAGACTGGCCATAGTTTTCTCTATATGCAGGACACCAATTTGGGGATATATTCAATGTAGAAAACAGAGCAAAGGGGAGGAAGGGGAAAAGACAGTGCAAGGGGGTAGGAATGATGGTTCAAAGAGTTAAACATTCTAAGTACATATATGAAGACAGGAATTGTGTGAAAATACTTTGTGTACAATCAGTGACTTGAAAAATTGTGCTCTATATCTGTAATATGAAATGAATTGCATTCTGCCATCATGTATAACAAATTTGAATAAATAACTAATTCAAATGAAAATTTTAAAAAACGCTAGAGGAATGTATAGCACTATTGGGTTCCAGATGTTAAACCTAAAGTTGATATTTGTTGGTTTCTTATCCAATAATCATCCCCCAGAATTTTCACTAAAGTACTTAGCTTTTTATTTAGAAATAACATTCCTATTTCCCCCTTTTTTAATTTGAGTTTTTATACATTTAATCATCATCAATGTTGTAAAGGAACTCCATTCTCCTAACCCAGAAAAACAAGTTTAGATGAAATCATGAGACCCAATTTGAGTTATGTGATATTTAGCACATTTTATAAGAATATTAAGGAAAGTTGCTGTATGGTTTAGATGTGTCCCCAAAAGATCATGTATAAGACAATCCAAGAATCTTCAAAGGAAAAATGATTGTCTTATGAGAGCTTTAACTTAGTCAATGCATTAATTATCTGATAGGAATTAACTGGGTGGTTATGTCAGGCAAGTAGATTGTGATTGAAGGAGGTAGGATGTCGCGACCCCCTTGCCCGCAAGGAAGACGCAACAACAGGAATCTTCTTTCAGCCGTTTATTCAGGTCCTTGATATTTCTTCTTCTTCCTTTCGGATGCCTCTCCCAGCCTTAATAAAGCATCTCAAGCCCCAATGCGAAGCTGCCACGTGGAGCTTTCTCATAGGGTGTTAAAAAACCATGCGCCAACTCTCTCAAATAAGGAGTTGTTTGTTACAGACCACAGCGGAGCCAGCACCATCTTGTAATGGCGACCACAGTCCGCAGAAACGGCTCACCACAGTTCCCCCTTTTGTTTTCCAAAAACAATACAGGCGAGAGTAGAGGTCCTATCCCACTGTGCAGAAGTGGCTGCATAGTATGGCTCAGCCCCAAGGAGGGCCCTTCCCCAGATCTGAGGCCATATCAGCCGACGCCTTTTTTCGTGGGACGGGGCGTGGACGCGTCTAACCCGCATGCAATAGGACATGCTCTCCTTGAGGTCCACTTCAAGGATCACTCAAGTGCAGTGCCTTGCCTCGCATCCTGTATCGTGATGATGGTGGACGAAGGGGGATGGCTGAGGCTGAACTGTGGCTGTATAGAAATACGACGACAAACAAGTTGGCAACACCCTAAAAGAAAGGCACGGGTCTTAAGGCGATAGAAAAGCACTAGTGTGGAAACCCATCTGCGTGCAATGGCAGTAAAGCCGGCAGAGTGCAAGGGCTTTCCAACACTAAGAGAATAACAAAGAAAGACATGTCGATCCCAGTGCAATGTTCATAAAACTTGGGGTGCAACGACCATGTCAAAGATTTACTGTTTAATCTGCGCAAGCCAGACTTGAGATGAGATGCCATTTTCTAAAGCTGCAAGAGCTTGTATGATCATAGCTTTATCTGGACCAATTTCCAGCCAAATATTCGCCAATGATACGGGAGGCATTCCTGGAATCATTAAATCATGAACCGGCATCGGCATTGGCCAAGCCCGTGCCGCTGCCCACCACTGCATTGGTGTCGTCCATGTCATCGGCACCAGCACCAGAGCCAGAGCGCTCAGCAGAATGAAGATCCTCATCACGGGATTGCTGTGGTATTTCTTGTTGCTGAGTAGCTGGCGTCAAGACTCTTCTTGTCAGGCGTTCAGGGACCCACAATGGTTCCGTGCGATCCTGGGAAAAAACACATACAGATCCTCGTGCCCATGTCAGCACGGGGTCGGGGCCGTTCCATTGGCCCGTAAGAACATCTTTCCACTTAACATAGCCAATCACAGAGGGCTGAGGGGACACATGTCTATCGGCCGCAGAGCGACCGTGAATATCCAAATTCAAAAAATTAATGGTAAAGAGAGCTAAGGACAGGCGTTCTTTAGGAGTATGTTCAGCTCCTATTCCCCCCTTTTGTTTTTGTAAAGTTTCCTTTAAGGTGCGATGAGCACGCTCAACAGTAGGCTGCCGCATAGTGGCAAGCACACATAATTGGAAAGGTTTATCACTCTGGAGCCTGCATAAAGTAGCATGTTGTATAGCTTCTTCTACTGTCATAAGGGCCGCTCTAGCCTCTTTAGTGAGGCTACGAGGGGAAGTAAGATCTGGATCACCCCTAAGAGTAGCATACAAAGGCTGTAGCATAACATTAGAAATATGTAAATATCCTCGTATCCAATTAATATCTCCCAGCAGTTTTTGATAATCATTTAGAGTTTGGAGATCCTGAGTTCGTATGGTGATTTTTTGTGGTCGTAATTTGCCATACCCAATTGTTGCTCCCAAATACTTAATAGAATCCCCTGTTTGAACCTTTTCAGGTGCAATATGCAGTCCATATTGAGCTAACAACTTCACTAGGTCTTTATAGGCCTCATGAATTGTCTGCTCTAATTTAGCAGCCAATAATACATCATCCATATAATGAATGATCTTGATGGAGGAATACTTTTGTCTGAGAGGTGCGAGTATCTTCCCCACATACATCTGACACATCGTGGGACTATTAGCCATTCCCTGCGGCAACACTACCCACTCAAACCTTTGATCTGGTTCCTCGTGGTTACACGAGGGAAGGGTGAAGGCAAAACGCTGCGAGTCTTTAGGATGCAAAGGAATCCCACAATAGATTTACCTTCTATGCTTAATTCCAAAGTAGGGCGATTGCTCATATCTAGTGGCAAACAAGCACAATTCCCTCCGGTGGCACCAATCTCATTCCCTGTTCGTGACCTTGAGTCAGCAGGGAAGTGATTATGCAAACTAGGCAAAATTAGTAATTGAGCAATCCGATCTCCTGGGGAGATGGACACAATGCCCCCTGGAGCTTCCACCATAACCTTTACTATCCCTACAGTATCAGGACTTATGACTCCGGGGAAAACACGAAGACCTTGTAAAATAGAGGATGCACGTCCAATTAGCAAACCTACAGTGCCAGGTGGTAGAGGCCCTGTAAACTCAGTTTCCACCAATTGGACTCCCATCTTAGGTGTTAATACGAGTCTGGAGGTGGAACAGAGGTCCAATCCCGCGGCACCTGTAGTGGCTCTCCGCGTTTCATGGGATGGCGTAGAGATGGCCATGTCTCGGGTTCGGGTGCAACATTCTCCACTGCCCCATATATTTGTGGGCCCTGGGGTCGAGGGCCCCGTCGGCCGTTTTTTGGCCCAGCTGAAATAGGCTGTCCATGGATGTCCCTCACTGATCTACACTCTCTTGCCCAATGCTTCCCCTTTTTGCATCTTGGACACAACCCCGGTAGACGAAAGCCATTGGAAGGGCCACCGTGAGGAGGTCCAGTAAAATTGTCTTTTTTGGGACATTCACGTCTGACATGACCGGGTTGACCACAATGGAAGCACGTTCCGGCGGCAGGACCGCCCCCTTTTGCAATCCGAAGGACAGCAGCTGCAAGACCTGCATTAGTTAAAGGTCCTCCAATCTCTCTACACACCTTCATCCATGCTTCTATGCCTTTGTTCTTATAAGGAGCGATTGCTGCTTTACATTCCTTGGTGCATTGCTCAAAGACCAATTGCTTAACAAGGGGCATGGCTCTATCAGGATCCCCAAAAATCTTTCCAGCGGCATCCACCATCCTTGCTACAAAGTCTGAAAAGGGTTCTGTAGGGCCTTGTATAATCTTGGTCAAATTACCAAATACCTCTCCTCTGTTTGGAAGTGACTTCCATGCCCGAATGCAAATGTTATTAATTTGATCATATACCTCAAGAGGGAATCCTGTCTGTTGATTAGCAAATCTACCTTGCCCCAAAAGCATGTCCTTATCCCAATGAGGTTGTCCCGCCGCATGGTTTTGGGCGGCCTGTTCTATTGCGCCCTCTAACACAAATGTTCTCCAGTCCAAATATTTACCTGGGGAAACACAAGCCCGAACAAGGCTAGCCCAATCAGAGGGAGTCATACAGTATCTAGACAGACTCTCCACCTGAGTTAGTGTGAAGGCGGCATCCACCCCATAAGTGCGCACAGACTCCGCCAGGGTCTTCACAATTTTAAAATCTAAAGGCTCATGGAATCTTCCCCTATTATCGTCCTGAAAAACTGGATAAGCAAGACCCATCTCAGCGTGAACAGCCTTCCATGTTTGAGCATGGAAAGCTCTCCCCGAAACACCCCCACCATACGGCGGTGGATCCGGAGGATCACATTTCTTGAGCCCCTGCTTATCTTTGCTCCCTTCTCCTACAGCTAAACTCCCTAGCTGGCGAGACAGCCTCCCAAGCTCCTCCTCCTCATTCTCCTCTTCCTCTGACCCACTTTCACATGGAGGTGTGCGCAGCGCACTGAGATCTGGATACAATCGCCTCTTCCCCTGTTTCACGCTCCGCACACTTCCATCCTCCCGAGATACCTCACTTCCTGCCGTCTCTGATTTCTCCTCATGTAATTGTTCTAGAACTTCCTGTCCTTTAGTAAGTGCGTCATGACATCTGTCCTCTGTGAGGCAACTACGGACTATTCTCCAAAGGGGTATCACCCCGCCCTCTAATATGCCCTGCTCAGAAGCAAAGTCAAGATCTTTGCCTAATTTATCCCAACTAGGTATGGTAAGGCTGCCCGAAAATGTAAACCACGGTGCAGCAATATCTATCTTCTGTAAAAATCTCTGTAAAGTACGATGCTTCACTTCCAGGCCCTTGGAACGTAACAGGCCATCTAGGGCCAGGAGAAGCGGACTTGAAGATGCGGCACCCATGACACAACAACAAAAGAAACACAGAAAACAAAAGACACAGACGACAAAAGAAACACAGAAAACAAAAGTGAAAGTACACATTGCAGCTGCAATAAAATATGAGGCTCTCTCTTTCTTTGTAGAGGAGCTGACCCCGCTTTGGTCGCGGATCCCACTTACTGGGACTATCCCCGCTTTGGTCGCGGGTCCCACTTACCTGGGACTATCCGGTGCACCACCCCTGACGACTGAAAGTTCTGGTTCCCGGGTCTCGGCACCACTTGTCGCGACCCCCTTGCCCGCAAGGAAGACGCAACAACAGGAATCTTCTTTCAGCCGTTTATTCAGGTCCTTGATATTTCTTCTTCTTCCTTTCGGATGCCTCTCCCAGCCTTAATAAAGCATCTCAAGCCCCAATGCGAAGCTGCCACGTGGAGCTTTCTCATAGGGTGTTAAAAAACCATGCGCCAACTCTCCCAAATAAGGAGTTGTTTGTTACAGACCACAGCGGAGCCAGCACCATCTTGTAATGGCGACCACAGTCCGCAGAAACGGCTCACCACAGTAGGACACTGGAAGCATGAAGGGTTTATATTTTAATTATGGAAAGCAGAGGTCTCACTTTCTACTTACTGGCTGTCATGTCCTGAGCTGGTTTTCTCCACCACACCTTTCCACCAAGATGTTCTGCTTTACCTTGTATTCAGAGCTATGGCATTATATACTGACATCTCTGAAACTGAGCCAAATACATTTTCCTCCTCTAATTATTCTTGTCAGATATTTTGGACACAGTGACACAAAGCTAACTAAAACTGATTTTTGTCTAGCTACTTTAGAGCTAATGGAATACAGGAATAACTGGATTAGTATGGGAATAGAAGATCAGAAATTGAAATATCTTTTTTTCACTCATCAAATGAGGTGTTCTAAAGGTGAAAGTAACCCACAGAGAAGAATGCCAAGAACATCACAGAAAATATAAAAATATAGTCAAAGTTTTTTGAGTATTGTGAAAGTTGACATTAACCTTTTATAGAATTCAGTTCTCCTCTCACTTTAGTTTTTTCATCTGAGTCTATCAGTTTTTGAAATTAGCATACACATAGATTTCCTACAACATATATAAATACACACACATTATATATATGTATGTAAAATATACATAATGTACATATAAATACATATAATATATATATATATATGTAAGATTACCTATGCACTCTAAACATATATAACTATATATACATACACACAAACACACACATACAGTTAGATGATTATAAGTGTTTCATGTATTTTCACATAATTTAACAACCATAACTTTAAAAAGATAATTTCATGAAGTATTTAATATAGCCAGATATCATACAAGTTTTCTCACACATTAAAATACATAATCTTCATAACAATAGTATAAGATAGATACTTTGGTTATCTAGATATTAGAGGAAAAGGAAGAAAATAAAGATAAAAGGAAAAATAAAATAGAGATCAGAAAAACAAAAGAAATGATTAATAAAAAGAGTTGGTTTTTTTGAAAGATAAAAACACTGGCTAACCTTAAACTATACTGTTAAAAAAAAGATGATTCAAATAAATAAAATCAAAGATGGATAAAGGAGACATTACAACTGATGCCTCAGGAAAAAAAATTATAAGAGACTATGATAAGCAATTATATGACAACGAACAGGATAACTAGAAAAATATATATCTTTCTAGACATATACAACAACAAAGGTTGAATAAGAAATAAAAAATCTAAATAGAATAATACTAACCAGACTGAATAAATGATAAAAAAATCCTATCTAAGATCAGGCATTAATGGCTTCACTGCTGAATTCTTTTAAATAAAGAAGTAATACCAATTTTTCTCAACCTCTTTAAAAAATTGAAGTATATAGAATAATTCCAAACTCATTTTTTGACACCATTATTACCCTCATTCCAAAGTAAAAAAAAATGCTATAAAAAAACTACTTACTAATATATTTGAAGAGGCTGTAGATGCAAAAGTCTTTAAGCCAAATTCAACAATATACTAAAAAAGATCATTCACTCTACTCAAGAGGAATTCATTCCAGGTATGCAAAGATGACTCAACATACACAAATCAATTAATATAATACTTCACATTAACAGAAAAAAAGATTGTACCTACCTGAGCAAAACAATAGATGCAGAAAGCAGGTAACATTATTTGACATCCTTTCATGATTGTATAAAAATATAAAAAATATTAAAAAATGTAAGAAATGCCAACAAATTAGGTATAGAAACAATGCATAACACAATAAACGCCAAGTACAAGAAAACCATTGCTAACATCATAATCAATACTACAGAGTTGAAAGTTTTTCTTTTAGGGTTAAAGATGAAACAGATGATCTTCTCACCACTTTTATTCAATATAGCAGTGGAAGTCCTACCTAGAGTAAACACTCAAGACAAAGAGATCAAAGGCATTCAAATTGTGAAGGAAGAAGTAAAAATGTTGCAGCTTGTGGATGAGGTGGGCCTAGATTTAGAAAATGTGAAAGCTTTTGCCCAAAAACTTGTTAAAACTAATAAATTGATTTAGGAAATTTTCAGTATGCAAAGTTAACATATAAATTTAATAATTTTTTTTATGCATTACAGCAAACTATCTGAAAAAGAAAGAAAAAAATGTCATTCATAACGCATACAGAAAAAAAATTAGGAATAAACTTAAGGAAGTGAAAGATATGTACACTGACATTACTATTAAAGAAACCAAAGAAGACAAATAAATAAATACACTTTGTGTACAAATAGGAAAAACTGATATTGTTAACATGTTTATATTACCAAAAATGATTTGCAGATTTAATGTAGTACTCATCAAAATTGAAATGAAAATAGGAAAAAAAAAGTAATATTTGTTTGGAACTAAAAAGGTGCAAAACATGCAAGCAATCTTAAGGAAAAAGCTGAACCATAGGCATTACACTAGATGACTTCCAAATATACTGCATGCTATAGTAATCAAAACAATCTGATATGACAAAAACAAATTCACAGGGTCTGGGTTGTGGCTCAGTGGCAGAGAGCTTGCCTAGCATAAATGAGGCACTGGATTCAATTGTCAGCACCCTACATAAATAAATAAAATAAAGGTCCAATAGTAACTAAAAAGATATTTTAAAAATACAATTAAAAAAAAAAACATGTTGCTGGGGGTGTGGCTCAGTGGTAGAGTGTTTGCCTAGCATGTGTGAGGCACTGGGTTTGCTTCTCAGCACCGCATATAAACAAATGAATAAAATAAAAGTCCACCAAGGTCTTTAAAAAAAGAGTGACTTTAAAAAGAATGTTCTAAAAAAACAAACAACAGAACACCCCAAATTCACAGAGTAATAAAACAGAAGAGATATTATAGAAATAAATACATGTATTCACAGTCAACTGATTTTCATTCTTTCTTCTTCTTCTTCTTCTTCTTCTTCTTCTTCTTCTTCTTCTTCTTCTTCTTCTCTCTCTTTCTCTTTTATTTTAATTTACTATTTATTTATTTATTTATTTATTTATTTATTTATTTATTTTTATTCTGGATTGAACCCAGGGGTACTTTATAGCTGAGCTACATCTCCAGTCCTTTTTATGTTTAAAGACAGGGTCTTGGTAAGAGCCACCATGTCCAGCTGTTTTCACCAATTGATTTTTAACAAAGGTGGCAAGAACACACAAAGAGGAAAAAACTGTCTCTTATGTTGAGGAAATTGGATATCCAGGTGCAGAAGAATGAAATTAGACCAAATCCTCTCAGCACATAAAAAGAATTGAACCAAAATGGATTAAAGACTTAAACATAAGACCTGAAATTGTAAACTAAAAACAAAGGAGAAAAGTTTATGACATTGATCTGGGCAATGATTTTTTTTTTTTAGATGTCCAGATAAGCACAGGCAACAACGGTAAAAATAGACAATTGTGATTTATATCAAATTAAACACCTCTGAACAGCTAAGGAAAAATTAACAGAGTGAAGACACAACTTGTGAAAAAAGAGAAAATATTTTCAAATCATATATCTTATAAGGATTAATATGAAAATTACATAAGAAATAGAAATAATTTAATAAAAAGGAAAAAAAACTACTAAAAAATTGAAAAGGAACCTGACCTGAACAGACATTTCTCAAAATAAGAAATATTAATGGCTTACAGGTATATTTAAAAAATGTTCAGCATCACTAATTATCTGAAAAATGTAAATTAAAAATGACATTGAGATATAATCTTGCACCTATTCAAATGACTATAGACAAAAGGTAAAAGGAGAACAGAGTTGGTGATCATGTGGAGAAAAAAGAACTTTTGCACACTAGTAGTAAGTATAAATTAGAACAACCGTTATGCAAAACAGCATGGTGTTTCTCAGGAAATTAAAAAAAAAAAAAAGAGAGAGAGAGAAAGAGGAGCACCACAATATCCAGAAATTCATTACCTAGTAAAGACCTAAACCAAGTAAAATTATTATGTCAAAGACATTTTCCACATTACCCAGGATAATCAATCTATGTGTCTATCAAAGAATGGATGGATTTAAATACACATTGGAATATATATACATATATACACAATGGAATGTTATTATGATTTTGCAAAGGATGAAATTTTGCCTTTTGCAACAGCATAAATGAATCTGAAGGACATTTTGTTAAGTAAAATAATTCAGGGACCAAACAACAACTATCCCATGATTTCACTTATATGGAAAAGTTGTGTTTATAGAAGCAGAATGGAATGATTATTATGAAGGTCCTGGTAGATGGAGTATTCAGAATATGTTGCTTCTATATGAAATTTTAATTCACTTAGTATAAATAGGTTTTATAAATCTACTTATTTTAAAATATTAAACTATACTTGTAAGAGACTAGGTGAACTGTAAATAAACGCAAAGATAAAAACAAATAGATATAGTTAATCTCAAGAGCCAAAGATAAAGAGAACATCTTGAAAGCCACATAAATTAGGAAACAAATCTAATTCATCATGTAAAAGAAATGCTTAAACACACATGTATAGAGGGTAATAATGTCTGATTCATTCTACTGTCCTTCCCATTCCTACAGCCCCATCCCTCCCCTTACTTCCTTCTGCACAATCCAAAGATCCTTCATTCTTCCCTACTGTCCCCCCACCCCAGACTATGGATCAGCATCCACTTATTAGAAAACATTTGGCCTTTGGTTTTAGGGGGATTGGCTTATTCCACTTAGCATGCTATTCTGTAATTCCATCCAGTTATCTGCAAATGCCATAAATTCATTATTCTTTAAGACTAAGTAATATTCTAAAAGGACTTGTGGAAACATTCACTCCCCTCTTGGAAGGATATGGTTTGAAAGTAACCATCCCAACTTCCCCCAGTACCCTTTTCCTGGTCATTGCAGACTGGTCAAAATTTCAGCCTATCAAACAGTTCTCAAAAAATGTGGAAATGGGGCAGACCCCATTGTTAACTGTACAGAATTGAACTAATTACTCACCTGGACTCAGGTTACAGATCTGGGTTGTGACACTGGGGTCCCAGGAAAGCATTGGGACACTGGAGATAATATTCCACAAAGTGAATGGAGGTGTGGAGGTGAGAAAGAATGTGGTCAAGTGGACAGGCAGAGGCAAGGACAACAAGAGACCCTCTTATTCTCACAAGCCCAAGTGCTGCTTATCCACTGCATTCCGGATGGTATCTATGATATAACTCATCTGCCTAGTATTTAACTTCTTTGAGTGGGTTTCTATTATACCCCCACAAAAAACACCAAGAGTTTATATGATTAAACTACAACCTGTCTTCTTCCTGCTCCATCCAATCAGTTCCTGCATAGCATCTGTTGTTTTCATATCCTTGGTAAAACATGATGACTCAAGACCAGAAGAAAAAAGTGTTTGTCTATGATTAGTAGACCTTATGCACTGATAAAAATAAATAAATAAAAATGGACTATGGAAAAAAAAGAAATACTTAATAAGATAAACTGTTGATTTCTTATGACAGAACAATAGTTGAACAATAAATTAGCAACCTACATGGGTACATAGAAAAATATCAATGTGGTTTTGAGAGTAATTTTTTATTTTTCTGTTTGATCTAAAAGTCAACTGCATCAAGCATTATTTAAAAACTATTTAATAGATGTATATAAAGATGTAAAGTATATGATGATAATCATACAAATGAAAGGGTACAGAATAGAACTATATAGAAGCAAATTTTTATATCTTATTGAAGTTAAATTAGCACTAATTTGAACTAGAATGCTAAAGATGTTAATTGAAATTCCCAGAGCAACCACTAAGAAAATAATAAAAAAAAGTAATACAAAAGAAATGGTAAGGGAATTATAATGCTACACTAGAAAATATTAATTTAATATGAAGAAGTTAGTAATGTAGAAACAAGGGAGCAAAATAGGCATAAGATATAGTAGAAAGCAAGAGTCAACATGAGAGAAATAAACCCTACTTTATCAGTAATTACATTGTTTACTTCTTTAAACACTTTAATTAAGAGGCAATAATTGTCAGAATGGAGGGAAAAATGTAAGACAACTATATGGTCTTTAGAAAAGAAATAAATTAGATCCAACACTGAAAATAGTCTGAGAGTAAAATGGTGGTAAACATGGAAACTTATCAAAAGAGAGCTGGAGTGGCCAAGCTACTATTAAACAAAATATGTCAAGATAAAAATTTTATAGGGATAGAAGAATCATTCCATTAAGAAGATGTAAGCATTATGATAAAACAATTGTAAAAACACATGTGCTTAAAATACAAATAACACCATACATAAAGTAAAAATTGACAGAATTGTAAGGAGAATAAAAAAATGTAGCAAAGATATTCAAAGACTTTAATAACCTACAATCCTGGATAGAAAAAGTTGGCAGAAAGGTATCATAGAAATAGAAGATTTGATTTGTACTAAAACCCACCAGATAAAATAGGTATTTTTACATCACTCTACATAATATCGGTAGAATACAATTTTTCCTAGGAATATACCAAGTGGTCAATAATTCTACTTTGAGATGAAGTAGAATTTTTTAAAAAAATCTAAAAATATGGAATGTATCTAAAGGAAACTAAGGAGAAAAATGTTTGTCAAGAAAGCCTGTATTTTACAAATAAACTTACACTTTCAAATGAACAAAAGAAGAAATACCTCAAATTGACATCTAAACTTCCATCTGAAGAAACTAGAAAAAGTCAACAAAATCCAAATTAACGGTAAGATGTGGTATAATATAGATTACAACATGAATGAAACAATAATTAACAAAACCAAAAGTTAATTTTTTTAAGAAATCAATGAGATAGACCAGAGTAAACAAGAAAAAGGAGAAATTGCTGAAATTACTAAAAATTGAAAATGGAGGAGATATTACCACCCACCTTATAGATGTGAAAATGTTTTTAAGTTAAGTGTATAAACATTTTTTAAATAAAATTAGATTATTTAAAAAATATTTAAAGGGGAAAGTGTAAGTTTATGGAAAATAAAAGTGAAAGTAACACTCCATAAGTTAGAGTGGAATGGGCCAAGCAAGACAGAGTGGCTCTGAGTCCTCATGTCTGGGCAAGTCTTGTCCTGTACACTTACCTGCCCTATCTTACCCTCCTGGCAGACCTAATTGAAGACCTTATTTGTTCCCTTTGGTTACTTTATTTCCACCTGATTAGGATACAGTTTCCATTAGTTGCTCTATTTTCACCTAATTACAATACAAAACTTGTGGCAGAAACTGTCATGGTGATAAACCCTCAGTGGCCGGAATTGTCATGGTAATGGGACTTACCTTAAACAAGGACACAATGATTCATTACCCTGTCTTGTACTTCAGTCTGCATTTTTATTGTACTCTGCCTTTGCCATTTGGACAACCTTAAACTTCTAATGCATTCCCTCCTGAGAGATATAATCCAAAAATTCTTTTTTTTATTAGTTGCTCATGACAATACAATGATCTTGACATATCATACATTTGAATCCAATAGGGCATGAATGAGAATTCATACCCCCCCACAATTCTTTCTGGGTGGTTAATGGACAAAGATCTCACCTTCTGTAGTTGCTTCAGGCTGCCTGAGGGCAGTCCTCTCTGTCCAATTTGAAATTACACGCCCCTCACCTTCTCTGCTCAAGATGAGACTGTAGGGGCACTCAGCTCCATTCGTGGGATTAGTTTTAAGCCCTGCCATACCAACAGCTGGAGTTTGATAGTCTCCAGATGAAAAAAAAAAGATAAACTTTGCTAGTAGGGTTAATAGTCAGGGTTCATAAAACAAAGCCAGAAGGAGTATCAAAAAGGGTCCCGTGAAAGGTAGTGACAAAGACATCCACTTCCAAACTGTGACAGTGATCCCTTGTGACTCTGACAGTTGATGCCAAATCCTGGAGGTATGGTCTACTAATTTCTATTTTGCCCAGATTGATTGACATAAAGATGGCAATTTTCCACTAGGAAGAGACACAACCCTCTCTTTTCTGTGGTTAATAGACTTAATCCTCTACAATTTCAGAGAGTGGCTACTTCAAATGAATCTATCTTGTTTGTAGGGTAATTATGCCTTTAATATTTCCCCTAGACTATAGAAGAGATCTTTAGACAAACCCTTGAAATAGCAGAGGGAGGTGGATATTCTTCCAACAACTTTGCCAATTCAGCAGTTATTCTACTCCCAACAGGAGAAGAAGTAGTTATATATCCCATTTAGCTTTAATGGATGCTGTTAAAGATTGATTAGAGACTCATTATGAGGGGCTATATCTATTTTGGGGGGATAGATAATTGTAGCAGTGAAAAACAAACACCGATTAAATCCACCTACATAGGAGTTTAGGAAGATTTATAGGTTTGTAAGATTAGGCTCAAATCATCTGAGGGCAAATGTATGACTGTCAGAGTCTTTTCATCGTTATTTGGCACTCTCATACAAGAACCTTTCTTAATTATTTCTCAGATTTACATTTTTTTGGAGGACTGACATAAGTATATATCTCAGTTTCCAACAGAAGAATATTTGTCTTTTCTTTTAAATGTTCAGGTATGATTGTGCTTTTATTATACTTTCCTATCAGATGTTTAATGCCAAATTGGTCAAAAATAGACTTTGGTCTTGCCAGGTGTTAGGGTTAGCTGAGATTCCTCAGGGATCATCTTGGGCACTTGCAAGAAGTCTCTTATCTCCTTTACCATTTCCCTTACCAATGGTACCATTTCCCCAGATGGGTCAGGGTCTTGCTGAGCATGCATGGCTTCCTCCCAAATAACTTTCCCCTGCAGAATGTGCACTGGTTGACTTTCTGTTCTCTATGATCCCCCCTGATTGGGTGGTCAGGTTAGTCACAGGAGTTGTAGGGTCCTTAGAGAGTTCCTGTCATTCCCTGGGTCCTGGATAACCTTAGAGAGCCAGAATATTGGCTGCTTTTTTTCCATAGTGCTTTTACTTTCCTGGCTTTGGTTTCCAAGTTTTGGTTATAAACATCCAGCAGGCCAGTTTCAGCAATCTTGAAGTGAGTGTATGGGTTTTAACTTTAATGTCTATAATTTCATACTTACCCCTCTTTTTTACTAGGGTCAGAATTAGTACTGGAAATCACCATTGCATCCTATTTGTCTGGAGATGATGGTTTATTATCTCAAAAAAACTTGGGTGGTTTTGTTAGAAGTAATAATTCTGCAAAACTACAACAGAAACAGTTACAAAGTTTTACAAGGAAAATACAAAGTGAAGTTAACATGAGAGAAATCATATTTGGTATATAATTGCTTTGAACCAAGAGATTTAATATTTACTCCGAGTCTCTTTGAATATCAGTTAAAATGGTACAATATTATCTCTGAAACATGAATCAAACAGAGAGACTGAGAGCTCTTAAATTTCTTTCTGTGAAAAAGTGGCAAAATGTTTTTATGTTCCATGCTGTCAAAAACCTTTAAATAAGGCTCTCAATGTTACCTTTTCAAAAATTCACTGAAAGATGAGGCAAGGTGGTGCACACCTATAATTTCAGCAACTTAGGAGACTGAGGCAAGAGGATCAAAAGTTCAAGGCTACTCTGAGAAAATTAGTGAGTCCCTGAGCAATATAGTGAGACTATGTTTCAAAATTAAAAAAAAAAATAGAAAAGGAATAGCAATGTATCTCAGTTATAAAGCACCCCTGGGTTCAATCCCCAGCACAAAAGAAAAAGTGACAAATTAATTGGATTTATATTTAGCAATTGATATTTTGTACTTTAATTTTCTCAAATTAGTCAGGTGTCTCCTGACAGACACATATGTTTATCTCATTTATATTAAATTTCATCTTCTCACTTTCAACTGTTAACATTTGGTTACTAATAAAAACTGAGATATCAGATGAGAGTAGTTAAAATTTGAAGCTTTTTCCTGTTACAGAAAAATCTTAAAAGGAAGGGACACTCTGTTTTAACATTTTATTTTATTTTCTTATTTATATTTTAATTATACATGACAGTAGAATCCATTTTGATATAATTACACAATCATGGATATATCTTATTCTAATTAGGACCCCATTCTTCTGAATGTACATGATGGTGGGATTCACTATGGTGTTTTCATATATGTACATAGGAATATTATGTTACATTCATTTCACTCTTTCCTTTTCCTGTCCCACTTCCTTCCCTCCAGTTCCATTTGTTTGTTCTATTAAATTTCTATTCTTCCCCTCTCTCCCCTTATTGAGGAAGAACTTTCACACATCATCAAAAATGTTTGACCTTTGATTTTCTGGAATTCACTTATTTCAGTTAGAATGATAGTATCCCGATTGAACCATTTACTGACAAATATCATAAAGTCATTCTTCTTTATGACCGAGTAATTCTCCATTGTGTATTTATACCACATTTTCTCTATCCATTCTTCAGCTGAACGGCACCTACATTGACTCCATAGCTTTGATATTGTTGATTGTGCTCCTATGAATATTGATGTCGCTGTGTCACTATAGTATGCTGATTTTAATTCCTTTAGATATACACCAAATAGTGGGATAGCTGAGTCAAAATGTGGTTCCGTTCCTAGTTTTTTGAGGAATCTCCACACTGCTTTGCAGAGTGGTTATACCAATTTGCAGTCCCACCAACAATGTATGATGTTATTCTTTCCCCACATCCTCAACAACATTTATTGTTACTTGTATTCTTTTTTTTAAAAAAAAATATTTTTTCTTTTTATTTATACATGACAGTAGAATGTATTTTGACATATTAACATATATGGAGTATAGCTTCCTGTTCTTATGCTTGTACATGGCGTGGAGTTATACTGGTCATGTATTCATATAAACATAGAAAAGTTATGTCTGAATCATTCTATTGTCTTTTCTATTCTCATCCCCCTCTCTTTCCTTCATTCCCCTTTGTCTGATCCAATAAACTTCTTTCTTCCCTCCCCCACCCCTGATAGTGTATTAGCATCCACATGAATCATAATAGTCTTCAGTTCCATCCATTTACCAGAAAATGGCCTAAATTTATTGTTCGTTATAGTTGAGTAATATTTTATTATGTGTATATACCACATTTTCTTCATACATTCATTTGTTGAGGGGTACCTAGGCTGCTTCCAGAGCTTAGCTATTGTGAATTGATGTGGCTGTGTTAATATAGTTTGCTGATTTTAAGTCCTTGGGGTATATGTTGGGGAATGGAATAACTGTGTCAAATGGTGGTTCCATTCCAAGTTTTCTGAAGAATCTCCACGATGCTTTCCAGGGTCATTGCACCAATTTGCAGTCCCATCAACAATGTGTAGGAGTAAATTTTCTTTCATATCCTCAACAACACTTGTTTTTGCATTTATTCTTCATAATTGCCATTCTCAGTGTAGTTTTACTTTGAGTTAGTCTAATTGCTAGAGATGTTGAACGTTTTTTCATATATTTGTTGACTGATTGTATTTCTTCTGTGAAGTACCTGTTCAGATACTTTGCCCAATTTTGATTGAATTATTATTTTTTGTGTGTGAGTGTTGAGTTTTTTTAGTTTGTTGTATGTCCTGGAGATTAATGCTCTGAGGTACATGGGGACAAAGATTTTCTCCCAATCTGTAGGCTATCTCTTCATATTCTTAGTAGTTTCCTTTGCTGTGAAGAAGCATTGCAGTTTATTGATTCTTGATTTTACTTCTTGCACTTTAGGAGTCTTGTTTAGGAATCCTATTCATAAGCCAACATGATAAAGACTTGGGCCTACTTTTTCATCTAGTAGGTACAGGATCTCTGGTCTAATACCTAGGTCCTGGATCTACCGCACATTGAGTTTTATGCAGGCTGAGAAAAAGGGCATTGGTTTCATTTTGCCACATATGAATTTCTAGTATTCCCAGCACCATTTGTTGAATAGGCTGTCTTTTCTTTAATGTGTGTTTATGTCACTTTGTCTAGTATGAGGTAATGGTATTTGTTTGGGAGTTTGTCTCGTTGTCCTCTATTCTATATCATTGGTCTTCATGTCTGTTTTGGTGCCAACAGCATGTTGTTTCGTTACTATAGCTCTGTAGTATATTTTAAGTTTTGTATTGTGATACCTCCTTGCTTCAATTTTCTTGCTGAGTATTGCTTTGGCTATTTTTGGCCACTTATTTTTCCAAGTGAATTTTATGACTTTTTAAAAATTATTTCTATGAGGAATATATGCTGCTGCTTTGCTTAATGCATTTATATGTTTTATAATTTTCTCCTGAATTTCTTTGGGTCTTCTAAATATAGAATTATGTCATTGGCAAATAGGGATATTTTGGGTTCTTTTTTTTCCTATTTGCATCTCTTTAATTTCTTTATCTAATTTCTCTGCCTAGAGTTTCAAGGACTATGTTGAATAGAAGTGGTAAAAGACGGCATCCTTGTCTTCTTCTATGTTCTAAAGGGAATAGTTTCAAGTTTTCTCCATTTTTAATAATGTTGGCCTTGAGTTTAACATATTTACTTTTTATAATGGTAAGATTTGTTCCTTTTCTAGTATTTTGAACATGAATGCATGCTATATTTTATGAAATGCTTTTTCTGCATCTATTGAAATGGTCATATGATTCTTGTTTTTAAATCTATTGGTGTGATGAATTCTATTTCTTGATTTCTGTATGATGAACCAATGAACCAATCTTGTGTCCCTGGTGTGAACCTCACATGATTTTGATGATCTATCATTTTAATATGTATGTAATTTACCAGTATTTTTTTTTTTTGAGAGAGAGAGAGAGAGAGAGAGAGAGAGAGAATTTTTTTACTATTTATTTTTTAGTTTTTGGTGGACACAAGATCTTTATTTTATTTTTATGTGGTGCTGAGGATCCAACCCAGTGCCCTGCACATGCCAGCCGAGTGCGCCACCATTTGAGCCACATCCGCAGCCCCGTAATTTACCAGTATTAAGAATATTTGCATCTATGTTCATCAGGAATATTGTTCTGAATTTTTCTTTCCTTGATGTGTCTTTGTCTGGTTTTGGTATCAGGGTATCCAACTTTATATAATGAGTTGGGAAGGGTTCCCTCTTTTTCTATTTCATGGAATAATTTGAGGAGAATCGGTGTTAGTTTTGCTCTGAAGGGTTTGTGGAACTCAACCGAGAATCTCTCTGGCCTGACCTTTGCTTTGTTGGTAGGCTTTTGATAATGTCTTCAATTTCATTGGTTGAAATCCATCTACTAAAATTCTCCATATTCTTCTGATTCAATTTGAATTGGTCATATGTCTCTAGAAATTTGTTGATGTATTCAAGATTTTCTATTTTATTGTAGTATAAATTTTCAAAATAGTTTTTTATTATCTTCTATATTTCAGTAGTGTCCATCTTAGTATTTCCTTGGTTATTGGATTTTTTTCTCTTTCTCTTTACTACCTTGTCTAAGGGTTTATCAATTTTATTTATTTTTTTTTCAAATAGCCACCTTTTTATTTTTGTCAATTTTTTGAATTTTTCTTTATTTAAATGTTATTGATTTGAGGTCTTATTTTTAATTATTTGCTGTCTTCTTCTGCTTTTGGTGTTGATTTTCTTCTTCTTTTTTCTAGGGCTTTACAATGCAATATTAGGTGACTTTCCCCTTAGAGCTGCCTTCATTGTATCCCAGAGATTTTGATATGTGTATTGCTATTCTCATTTACCTCTAAGTGTTTATTTTATCCTGTCCTAATCTCCTGGAGGTGGTGAGGTTTAGGTTTAGGCTCTTTGCTGAATGCTTATTTGTCTGGAGATTTTAAAATTGTGCAACTCCAGGACCCAGAAAATGTTGGCTCATGCTGGAAGACTGCACCCCAGGGATCTCCCCTGGGTTCTACTCATGTGGTTTAGGAGCCAGTTCTTATTCCACTCTATCAGCTATAGCTTCCATGTTTCCTGATCTCCTGTTCAGTCTCCAAACTCAATCTCTTCTGCCCCTGCCCTTTCATTCTTGGCCAGACCTGTCTCTCCTAGGTAGTCCTGCAAGCAGCCTGAGTGGAGGGAGTAGGGGAGAGCTGGGCAGGTTTCCATGATGAGTATTCCCTTATGGAAACCCCTATCAACATTTGATTATCTATTGGTCACTAAGGCACACTCTGTTATTCAGTGTGGGTTTGCCAGGCCTGTATTCAGGGCCAAACCTGGGTTTGCCAGAAATCAGTTTCCCCATCTGCCAGACCCCATGCTACAGATGCAAAATGATTCCTTCCTCTTTTCTCCACAATCAGCTAGAAGGGGAGCTTCTTCACCACACAAGGATATTGTGCAGCATGCCTTTCAGTTTAGTCAGGCACTGTCTTTGATCTTTAAACTCTCCATACCCAGACACACCTCAGGTCTCCTACAAGTGTGGGTTCCTTTAATTCCCTTATCTCTCTATTTTGCTTCTATGGACCACTCTGGCTAGTGATTACTAACATAACAGCAGCTGTGGCACTTGGATTTCTTCCTTATTTTATTATATGCAACTTCCCGAGTTCCCTGTCTACTTTGAATGTCAATATTAAATTCCAGTAAAATGCCCCTCAACATTTTTTTCTGCTCAGTCACCTTGCTAAAAAGCTGCCTATGCTTTCTTAGTTTCACACCCTGGAGTAATCAGGAAAATGACCTTTTCTATTCTGCCAGCTTGAAAACCTGTTACATGTATTCTTTTATTTATTTATTTATTTATTTTGTACCAGGGGTTGAACTAAGGGCCATTCTACTACTGAGCCACTGAGTCACAGCCATATTTTGTACTTTTTTAGAGACAGGGTTTCCCTGAGTTGCTCAGTGCCTCACCATTGTTGAGACTGGCTTTGAACTCAAGATCCTCCTGCCTCAGCCCCTCAAGCCATTGTGATTACAGGCATGCACCATCTTGCCTGGCCTGTTACTTGTATTCTTGATATTTGCCATTCTGACTGTAGTGAACTAAAATCTCAGTGTAGTTTAGATTTTCATTTCTCTAATTCTTAAAAATGTTGATCAATTTTTTATATATTTGTGAACCATTCTATTTCTCCTTTTGAGAAGTGTCTTTTCAGTTTCTTTGCCCATTTATTGATTTTTTAAAATTTTGGTATTCAATTTTTTTTGAGTTCTTTATATACTCTGGAAATTAACACTCTGTATGAGGTGCAGGTGGCAAAGATTTTCTCCCATTCTGTAGGCTCTCTTTTCACATGCTTGATGTTTCTGTGCCTGTGAAGAAGTTTTTTAGTCTGATGCCATCCTTTTTATTGCTTATTGATTTTGCTTCTTGTGCTTTAGGAGTCTTGTTCAGAAATTCAGTTCCTGAGTCAATATATTGGAATGTTATAAACTCATTCTTCTTTATGGCTGAGTAATATTCAATTGTGTATATATACCATATTTTTTTATCCATTCATCTATTTAAGGGCACCTAGATTGGTTCCACAGCTTAGCTATTGTGGATTGTGCTCCTATTAACATTGATGTAACTGTGTTTCCTTCTAGAAGGTACAGGGTTTCAGGTCTAATACCTAGGCTTTTGATCCACTTTGAGTTGAATTTCATTCAGGTTTAGAGATAGGGGTTAAATGTCATCCTAATGCATATGGATTTCCAGTTTTTCCATTATCATTTGTCAAAGAGGCTCTCTTTTCTCCAATGCAATTGTTTAGTGTCTTTGTCAAGTATGAGGTAACTGTATTTATGTGATTTTCATCTCTGTACCTTCTATTCTGTTCCATTGATCTTCTTGCCTTCACTTTAAACATTGTATAGAAACCAACACATTCTTGATTGAATGACCACCTAGAAAAATTGTAACCTAAATCAAAGTTTACTTTTATCTTTTTAGTCAATTTATATTGACCTTTTTGAGAAAGGTTTACTAAAGTCATATGAACTAAAAGGCATTTTGATCTATTTCTTTTATTTTTATTTTTTTTTTCTTCCAACCAAGAAAAGCCCAGGACCGGATGGGTATACAGCGGAGTTCTACAAAACCTTTAAAGAAGAATTAATACCAGTACTTTTCAAGTTATTTCAGGAAATAGAAAAGGAGGGAGCTCTTCCAAATTCATTCTATGAGGCCAACATCACCCTGATTCCGAAACCAGACAAAGACGCCTCAAAGAAAGAAAACTACAGACCAATATCTCTAATGAACCTAGATGCAAAAATCCTCAATAAAATTCTGGCGAATCGGATACAAAGGCATATCAAAAAAATTGTGCACCATGATCAAGTAGGATTCATCCCTGGGATGCAAGGATGGTTCAATATACGGAAATCAATAAATGTTATTCACCACATCAATAGGCTTAAAGAGAAGAACCATATGATCATCTCAATAGACGCAGAAAAAGCATTTGACAAAGTACAGCATCCCTTTATGTTCAAAACGTTAGAAAAAATAGGGATAACAGGAACTTACCTCGACATTGTAAAAGCTATCTATGCCAAGCCTCAGGCTAGCATCATTCTGAATGGAGAAAAATTGAAGGCATTCCCTCTAAAATCTGGAACACGACAGGGATGCCCCCTATCACCACTTCTATTCAATATAGTTCTCGAAACACTGGCCAGAGCAATTAGACAAACGAAAGAAATTAAAGGCATAAAAATAGGAAAAGAAGAACTTAAATTATCACTATTTGCAGATGACATGATTCTATACCTAGAAGACCCAAAAGGGTCTACAAAAAAACTACTAGAACTAATAAATGAATTCAGTAATGTGGCAGGATATAAAATCAACACACATAAATCAAAGGCATTTCTGTATATCAGCGACAAAACTTCTGAAATGGAAATGAGGAAAAACACTCCATTCACAATATCCTCAAAAAAAATAAAGTACTTGGGAATCAACCTAACAAAAGAGGTGAAGGATCTATACAATGAAAACTACAGAACCCTAAAGAAAGAAATAGAAGAGGATCTTAGAAGATGGAAAAATATACCCTGTTCATGGTTAGGCAGAATTAACATCATCAAAATGGCGATATTACCAAAAGTTCTCTATAGGTTCAATGCAATGCCAATCAAAATCCCAATGGCATTTCTTGTAGAAATAGATAAAGCAATCATGAAATTCATATGGAAAAACAAAAGACCCAGAATAGCAAAAACAATTCTAAGCAGGAAGTGTGAATCAGGTGGTATAGCGATACCAGACTTCAAACTATACTACAGAGCAATAGTAATAAAAACAGCATGGTACTGGTACCAGAACAGGCGGGTGGACCAATGGTACAGGATAGAGGACACAGAGACTAATCCACAAAGCTACAACTATCTTATATTTGATAAAGGAGCTAAAAACATGCAATGGAGAAAGGATAGTATCTTCAACAAATGGTGTTGGGAAAATTGGAAATCCATATGCAACAAAATGAAACTAAATCCCCTCCTCTCGCCACGCACAAAAGTCAACTCAAAGTGGATAAAGGAGCTAGTGATCTATTTCTTTTAAATTTAGAATTTCCCATTTATCTATAAGGCAATTTTTGTAATTTATGTAAATTATTTTAAAAAATACATAAAGACAAAAATCACATCTTCTAATCATGTAAAAAACATATAGACACAAGCACATATGTAGACATTGCATACAATGCACAGATGTGCACAAGTATATATGAAAATAAATAAGTAAAAGATTTTGTAACTTCTTACCAGGTAATAGATCCTCACAGGTAGGAGACAAAACAACTACAGATATTTATTACACAGACTATCATATTTAACTCTTTAGAAGTTAAAAGAAAGCCTGTCATAGATTTCTTTTTGTGATAGTTGGCCATAGACTATTCAATAGAGGGCATAGATTTGGGGAGTCCTCTACTTTTGGGGATGGCTAAGGCAGGGTCTGTCAATCATGGGTGCACACTGAATTATTGATTCAAGAGGCCACTTGTCCATACATAAGGCGAATACACTCCCACTGTTTATTTTCCCTTTTAAAACTTTATAAAGGGGACAAATTTTTTCCTTTCCCAGTGTATTTCAGAGTTAGTCCTTGATTAATTGGCCTCTGAATAAAGACACCAGAGAAAAGTAAATAAAGAGTTAAACAATTCCAACTAGACAAAAATAGATAGATAGATAGATAAATAAAACGTAAATAGATAGATAGATAGATAGATAGATAGATAGATAGATAGATAGATAGATAAAAAGTAAACTCAGGTGCACAGGACCAAAAGTGAATTCACCAGAAAAAACACCACCCAGTCTCACTGCAAGACTTGACTTTTTTTTTTAAAAAAAAGGTAACATGGCCATAATTTCTCTAGTAAAAAATCACATAGAACAGCTATATCAGAGCAGAGTACACTTTGGTTATAGTGGACCCAGATATTTAAAGAATGTGGAACAACATGAGGATTAGGGAGAGAGAGAAGGAAAATGTTCTCAAGCAAAAGAAAACTTTCAAAATGACCATTTATGTCCCCCAACATCTTGGATTTAATTTTTTTTTCTGCTCTCAATTGGTTTGTGCAATTTCTTATGCAGCCTATAATCCTGATTCAAGCCAGGGAGGGATAGACATTACACAGGCAGCTAAGGGGTGAGGCAAGCTGCCACTCTAAACATGATAGACAATGTGCATTAAATAGGACATGTTGAGCAAAGATGGACACTACTCCTTTACCTCATATGTGAGTTAGAGTTTCTCCTGATTTGAGTCTTAAGCTAGTTACTGTGATGTTTGGTTGGTCACCAAAATAAAGGTCAGAAGTAAGAGGAAGAGAACGTGCTAGGGTCCAAAATCTCATCATCACTGGACTTCATACATATCACTCAGTAATAGGCATGAATTTAGTAGAAGGGATGGATGAAGGAAAAGTGGATTCTCTCAAGCGAGAGAGTGGGACCTCTCAGAGAAGAAAGAGATATTATGCCTCTACTTTTCTTCCAGTTTTCAGAGATTCCCACCCAGGATCACTTATTGACTTTTGACCTATAGCACAGAAACTGCATGGACCGCCTTGAAGAAAGGGGTGGAGCTCAAAGTTGAAGATTTTAAGAAAATCGAGCCCCCTGGCTTTTGAGCCAATACTCTGTGCCCTTTATTATCCTTTGAATATCCCTCAGAAAGTTATCTTTTTGAGGGTTTTGATGTTTATTTGCCATGGTAATTGGAGTTTATGAGAGTCTTGGTAACGAGGGAGGTTCCAGGCCCCACTATGAGTATATTTTATACTCAGGATGTTTGGAGAAAGACAGGGCTAGGTGATATATTTCCTCTGGTGGTTATTATGGAGGTGAAAGACATGAAGGTGACTGTGAAAGATATGGGGGTGACTCTGTAAAGGGTCATCTATGATGTCTGGATCTGAGACAGAATCAAAGTCTTCTCTGAGAACTAGTGGATTTTTGTTTTTGCATATAGAATAGATTTTGTACAAGACCATGAAGGATTGGGTATATGATATTTCTGACCATTTTTCTTGACTTTTGCAAAACAGATACAACTGAAGGAAATCATTAAATTTTTAGATACCATTAATGGGCCATTGTTCTGAGTCTCCCAACCAACTTATATTGAGGCCAAGCAGTATTGCAATATAAAATGAGGCATCTCTTTCTCATGTTAAGCCAATTAAAGTGATCCCAGGGGTGGAGAATAGAGCTGAGAGGGGATTCCTGTGTTATGGATGTAGTTCCTCTTCTTATCTGTGAAAGAAGAAAACCCAGAGGATATACAGACTAGATTCCAAAATCCATCCAAAGTGTCGCTCAAAAAAACGAGGCATCTATGACTTAAGGGTTCATAGGGTCCCCCCCTGGAAATCCTAGCTTAGGTCATACAAATGTCTCTGGCCCTTAGAGTGCAACTGGTGCCACTGTATTTAGACTTAGTACCTTAGAGCACACACTTTCTTTTCTCCTGTAGTCCCATCTGGCTGTTCTTTTATTCAGAAGATGATGCCTTTGTAGCCTGGCCTATTTGCAGAGAATTGACTGCCAAAGACAAGGAGTCAAGTGAAACCTATGGCCAAGGAGAGAGTTATTCCAGCCTAAGATGCTGCCCCAAAGGCTCTAGGAGAAAAAGTTCCAGTTTATTTTAGAGTGCCTAACATTGGAACAAGAGAGAGCTTTCCCCAAGGGCAGTGGCCAACAATAATTCATGGAGCTCATAGATGTATTGCCCATCTTTGGGCATTTTTCTAACAGTTTTAATGAATCAAATGAAATTTGACCTCTATACCTAAAAGTCTAAGGAACTCCCAGTCTGCTTCATCAGCTAGGTATTTTTTGGCTTCATTCTAGCAGTCTGAACTTTGTTTCCATTTTCTCACCATATCAAAATAATAAAAGGGACAGCAATCTTCCCCTAAGTCTGGTTTAATCCCTAAGGCATGGGAAACAGACAGGTGATTCTAAACAACCATGGAGTTGGAGAGAAAACAATTGGTGGAAAAGGGGCATTTTATCTCCAGAAGGAGGTACTAGAAGACTTTGAGGGAGGAGGAATTGGCAGCCTGAGTGTAAAGGACTGTAAAGGGTGAGCAAAGAAATAAAGGTAAGGAATTATTGGGTAGAATGTAATGCCCCAAACATAGAAAGGATGGTTTGTGACATGATTAGTCTTGGCTGAACTATTTCTTTTGGATGACCTCAAGATTGAGATGAGTGGACAGTTCTCTTGTGTACCTGCAATGGTGAGATTACTCTTGAATCCATCACTGCCTAAATCTAACTGTGGTTCAAAACTGGCTTATCGTTTTACGAGTGTTCAAGCGACAAGGACCCTAAAGTCTTTTAGCTTCCCAACCCAGGTCCATGGAGAGTGCGGCCAAGAGCCAAAGTCATCTCACTATAGACAACCAAAGAAGTTGAGGCAAGAAGGGAAAAGGCAATTTTTCATCAAGAAACCAAATATGCAGAGACAGTTCCAGAGGCCCCAGTGAATGCAGCCCAAATACCTGGGAGACTTAGTACCAGAGCCTCCTGCAAAGTCACAGTGTCTCCAATATTTACAGCTATAGAGTTGCCAATGCTCTAGATGGAGGTGTCTTCTGATCATCCAGGGAATGCCCTAGGAGATTGTCAGTTGCTCCTCAGTCCAAACTTGGAACTATTAAAGAACCTAATAGAAAAAAAATATGTAGCCTTATTTGAATGCAATGGGGGGCCCCTGAAGGAGGAATTATCTCTTGGCTGGCTCACCAAATGATACTGGTGGGGTGTGCAGTTAGGGTCCAAGATCTTGGCATTCCAAACAAAGAATTGAGCAAGACATGCAGATATTACAGGAAGAGCTTAGATATATTGAAATTGAAGGTGAAAGCAATGATCGCTAAAGTGTAGAGTGGAGTGGGCCAGTTGAGAAAGAGTGGCTCAAGACCCAAATTAGATAATTTACATGAAATTGGTAAATTCCTAAGAAACATAAATTAAATGCACTAACTCTCCAAAATGAAAACCTGGACAAATATACAAGAAGTTAAAAGAGCAGATTAGTCATTGAAAATTTGTCAAAAAAGATAAATATATGCCCAGTTTCATTTACCTGTGAATTACATTTTAAAATTAATACCATTCTCTCTATCTCCCCAAATTAAAGAAGACAGAACACTTCACAGTTCACTTTATAAGGTCACCAGTATTATCAGATAACAACACAACAGAGAGAAAAATTATAACCTATATTGTCATGATATGAGGCAAAAATCCTCAATGAAATGTAAGCAATCCAACTCTAACAACATATAAAAATTTTATTATATAAAAAAGATCATTTGGAATTTTTCTCAGAATTTTAAGGTTGTTTCATCACACAAAGAGTAATACACCGTATTAATTAAATAAAGAGAAGAAACACATGACCCTTTCTAAAGATGTAGAAGAAAGGATTTGACAATTCAGCAGTCTTTCACAATAAAACATATTCAGCAAATTAAGAATTTAAAAGTTTGTCAAATTTTTAAAGGATATCTATGAAAATCCCACATAGAAAATCATACTTAATATGGAAATAATTAACAATTTTCTCCTAAGTCAGGACAAGTGAAAAATATCTACTATTGCAATTTCTAGTCCACCTACTATTTCAATTTCTATTTCACTTTATGTTAGCGATTCTATCCAAGAAAATTAGGCAGAAAAAACAAATAAGTAGAAGTTAGATTAGAAATGAAAATATTTTTAATTGTATATTTATAGAAGACTTGCCATTGGTGAAAAAATTTCTAAGATTTTCACAGACAAAACTACTAGAACTAATAAATGCACTTAAGCAAGACTTTAAAATATTAAGATATCAATTATACTTTCATATAGTAGCAACAATCCAAATATGAAATTTAAAAGAAAACATTCTATTTATAAGAGCATCAAAAAGAAGAAAATATTTTAAATTTATCAAAAAAAGTGTAAAACCTGCAAATTAAAAACTACAAAATATCTTTGAAGAGAATTAAGGAATATCTACATAAATGAGAAGAAATCCAATATTTGGATTGGATGATTTAATACTTGTTAAAATATAAATAGCCCCAGATTGATTTGCAGATACAGTATATTTACTGTAGAATTTTCACCTTACTTTTTGTGTAAATTGAGAAGCTTGCATTAAAATTCATTTAGAAATTTAAAAGACACAGAACAACCACAAAAGTCTTGACAGAGAAGACCAAAGTTGGAAGACTCACATTTCCAAATTTCAAAACTCACTTTAAGTTACATTATTCAAGGATAAGTTACATTATCCTCATAAGGATAGAAATATAATTATCATATTCTATCTGTTGCTAATCTTTAAGAGATTGCAATTAAATTCATATTAAAAGAAAAAATACACTGACAACCTAGAACTTATGAAAATATAATGCAGAATAAAGCACATTGAGTAATATATGAAAGATTCAAAGGAAGATGTTGATTCCAAAAATGATCTATTACATGGATCGGAAAAACATTTAGGAAATAATATTGAGTTCTCAGAAATATAAAATAAATTATTGATGAGATAATATGGGGAACAATTTGAAAGGCTTTCCCAGAATTTACAGGATAATGATGAAAATTAACACAGAAGAAATGCAAGTGTATTTATGGAGACTATGAACTGGCAATTTAAAATGCAGATTATTGGTGATTATTTCAAGAGCAGAACAAATAGTACAGAAGTAGTAGCCATAATTACAGGCAGATTATTTTGGGATCAAAAAAATTATATTGCCCATATAATGAAAAGAATTACTGGATTAAATACAACATAATTCTCTTTTTTAAATGAAAAGTACTTGAAAATTATCTTGTATAGTGAGGAAATGGGATAGTGAAACTTCAAACTTTATAAATTATGAGGTTTGTGTTTTGATTGACTTTGTCTCTCTCTTGATCTACACTTGAAAAGTTGGTATTCATTTATTCATTCATTCATGTATTCAAGGAGCAATTATTTATTGACCTCTACTTTATGCCAGGCCTCATACAACATATTTTTTTCAGATATTTTCTTGAAAACAAATGTGAGTGGTGTAGAAACTTCATCTCATAAACATCCAAAAATATATTAAAAATAAAGATCAACTTCAAACTACTAATAATAAATAAACTAATGGTTTTCACATTTTCTATTGAAATTCCAAATAAGGAAAGCAAATAAAAGTGACAGCAATATCACTAATTTAACATTATAAGAGTTTATTCCCAGACTATTATCTGTGCAGTCATAATATCTTTTAAGGTAAAAACAATTCAAAGTAAATATGGATTAAGAAAAATATAAAATTGATCAATTTCTTTGTTTTTTTCAAGTGTTAACATTTTATTGGTTGTTTTTATACATGACAATATAATTTATTTTGACATGATTATAAAAGTATAGAATATAATTTGTTCTAATTCAGTCCCTAGTTCTTTCCCTTCCCCTCCCTTCCTCCCATCCCCTATTCCCTTTCCTCTATTTCAATTGATCTTTCTGCTATTTACTTAGAATTTTGTTTTAATTAGTGTCTTGTGGATGTACATGATGGTGAGATTCACAGTGGTATATTCATATATGTCCATAGGAATACTGGTTTCTTTAAAAGCATTTTCTAAATTTATATTCTAAGCAATTGAGATCAAAAGAAAAGTCATACTCATAAATGTAAAAATATGAACAATAAATAAAGCTCAGTGACAATTCAGAGATAACAAAAATATTCATAAATTTGAAACTCTAATATTAAGTTACAGTTAATTAGATAATATATGATATCTATATTATTTTTGAGCCTCTGAAACATAAATTAATTGTAGTTGCTAATCATATATTTGTTTTTCATTTCTGTTTTCAAACACCCTTGCAGACACACTTAGGTTAGAGAAAAGTATTTTTACTTCCTCCTGGAACTCATTCTCTGGAGTTCTGAGACAATGTGTAAAAGTGTGGCTACACTAAACTTTTTATATGAGTATGTCAGACGAATAGAGCAGGCAGAGCAAAAAACAGACACCTGTGGAAAATCATCTGTTCTATCCCTATGCTCCTCCACCCATCCAGCGTCAACCTCCAGACACATGAGTGAGAATTTGAATTATTTCAGAAAACAGCCACTGATCTGCCCTTGTAGACACCAAGTAACACAAAGTTTCCCTATGGTGACCTGATTTGGTGACCTTCAAAATCCACTAGCAAAATGAATAATTCTATTTTAGAAATTGGTTGTATGGTAATTTCTCAATAAACAACAATGGATGAAATATGCATAGGCCCTCTTTTTAATTAAAGAATAGCTTAGAAGTGTAGTGGGTTTAGAATGGACCACACAGTTCAAACTGACCAAGTTAAAACTGTGATTGTTTTGATTTGACATGACTTATTTTCTTGTCAGAACGATGAAAGGAGAGGTAGGTGGATATCTTGATATGGAAGCTAGAAAAGAGGGTCTGTCTGATTGTGAGGTCATGCAGAATAAATTCCTTGTCAACCGACAGCATCTAGAAACCACATTTATGATGAAAACGGGAAGCTGTTTTGAAAAGAAATCAATAATGAGAGGCATAAAATGATACAAGTTTGCTGTGACATATTTGAGCCCTGAGATCCATCCTTCCTGAAATCAGTCCTGCTCTTCAGCCTTCCAGTGTGTGGACCTTTGTAGCTTAATCCAGTTTGAATCAATGTCACTTGTAACCAAGATATTATTGAATAATTCAGTGGTACAATGTGTTTCATTGTTCTCTTACAAATTGGATTCCTATAGATTTGTCTAAGGAGAAAACATTCAATTTTCATCAATGTTTTCTCCCAGAAAGTCCCCAAAGAATTATGAATCCCTTTAATGGGCTTCCTTCCATTAAAGGGAAAAACAAAACAAAACAAAACCAAAACCCAACAATTCTTTCAGTTTATGTGTTTGGAAATTATTTTAGTGAATAAAAATTTAAGGACACGTTTTTATAGGAAGCGTTTTGGGGATCAGCTCAAATTGTGAGCTATTACAAGTCAAAAATCACAACCTGCAGATGTCAGAAGTTTGAGCAACTGACAGTGGAATTCTGATCTACATAAAATAATTGAAGAGTTATTCTACACTATCTCATTTACATATTCATAAAGTAAGGCAAGCAGAACTGCAGGTAAAGTTTCCTTTTATTAGTGTTATACTTTTGCTCATATCCTAGTAACTGAAGACTGATGCCTCTACAAGCAATCTTTAGACATCAAAATTATTTAAGCACTATGTTTATTAGAAGAAAAAAAACAAACCTGATTTTTTTTTCTTTTTTATAATGTCAAAAACTGAGAATTAATATTTAAGAGTCTAGCTTCATTCTCTAAACTTGGGAAAGATAAAGAAATTGAATAAATTATGGAACTTTTAGAACTCGAAAGAAACCTAGATAACCATAATATTTTTATACTCTCTCCCTTCTACCTGTCTTGCTTTTGACTTGGCAACAGTCAATCAATCTGTTTTCCCACAGGAAATAAAATATCCAGGTTTTAGTCCTTCAACAATTCAGCTTTTACCCTGGGGAAAAATGTTTACATTTTATAAAAGTACCTAGAACTTCTCAAAAAAAAAAAAAAAACCCTAGAATCCAATGTGATTGATGGGGGATATTTTTTTCTCTTCTACTCTTCCTACTGGCCGCCCCCCCTACTCCCCAGGCACACAAAAGGAACAGACAATCCAGATAGATGCACCACAAATTCATAGAACTCCAAAAGATAGCTTTAAGAAGAAAAAAGCATGACATTAGCAACACAGAATCCAGTACTCTACATTTGTGTGTGTGTATATGTTCTCTGTTTCCCTGTCATACTGTCATTTTTGTTTTATCACATTGTATGCCAATCAGTGAACTATCCTTCCTGGATGCGGCAGCAGGGGGGGGGGGCAGGTGGAGAAAGAAAGGAAAAGAGAAGATCACAAGGGGGAAAGCTGCCAAAAACCTACTATCATAAACATCAAGCATGTAGGAAGCGGAAGCAATGTAACATATAAAAATCAAGGAAGAAAGAAATTTGCTGTGATCCGGGAGAACTAAGATGCCCAAGGGTAGCATTAACACTGAGAGAGGAGGTTTGACTATCACACATTCGACAGGGTTGTTTAGTGGATGCCAATTTCTCTTTTATTCTTGCAACTGTTTCCTAAATACTATAGATTGAGAGCTACGTGCTTTTTTCCTCCAAGTCAGATAAGCATCATATCCTAAGGAATGTGGCTGCTTCAAATTTGAGGGGTTGACTTTGAGAACTTTTTTTTAAAATGTTCAAATTTCAGAAATATGTTCCAAATTGTGTAAATGCAAAAAAAAAAAAGAAGAAGAAAGAAAGAGAGAGAGAGAGAGAGAGAGAGAGAGAGAGAGAGAAAAGATATAACTGAAAGACAGCTGTATACCTGTGAATGAATGATGTGATTTTGCTAGAGTAATTCTCTAAGATTGGCCCTATGGTGCAGCCCTACTGCATAATCAGTGACTATGTGCCGCTTATAAGTCTAGTCTAGAGCTGATAGAGCTGAGCTGGAAAGACAAGAGTTGCCATGTGTTCCAGTTGTTAAGATAAGAAGCCAAGTCAACATAATGTCAAGGCTTTAATCACTTTCGTGTGTTAATAGCAGCAAGAGTATAAACAGGAAAAATCACTGGATGTGAATTGGTATATTATTCCCCAAATAATGGCATCAGGTGTTTGCATCCTTGTGGACACAGGGTTTGTCTTGCTGCAGAGAAATCCGCAAACTAAAGGCACCTTCTTGCTGGACATGGTGGCACATGCCTGTAATGCAGTGGCTCTGGAGGGTGAGGTGGGAAGATCGGCAGGATCAAGAGTTCAAACCTAGTCTCAGAAAAGGTAAGGGGCTAAGCAACTCAGTAAGACCCTGTCTCTAAATAAAATACAAAATAAGGCTGGGGGTGTGGCTCAGTGGTTGAATGCCCCTGAGTTCAATCCCTTGTACTCACCCCCACCCCTGGCAAAATAAAGGCTCCTTTTATTTTGTGGACCTGGGATTGGGGATAGGCAGAGGGGACAATGCTAGGACTAGAAAAGAAATAAAGTGTGATAAGGAGACCTGGTTAGAGGCATCAATATAACAGGTCTCCAAATGTGCTAGGAATTCTGATACATGTTAGGATTTGGACAATTAGGAATCTGTGAGTCCTTGACTATGACTCTTTCCATAGACTTTAGTTCACTTACAATAAACTAAGATGTGGGAAGTAGAAATGCCCCCTAGGACTTGTCAGGTAAAGACTTTACAATTACCTATGGTTGGATTTGAAAAAAAAAAAATCACATAGGATTTTGGCCTGTAGCTTGGTAACTCTAATCTGTCTGTATGAATGACAGCAGAGACAGCATCAGTCAACTAGGTTGAAAACTCAAAATTTTTGCCTGACTAGGTGAATAGATTATGGCAAGGAGTAAGAGTGGGTATGGGACAGTGGTTCATCCCAATTTTGGGGCCGCTGTAAGGCACTCTTAGGCAAATGTAATAGCCCAAGGAAGAAAAAAAAAAAAAAAAACCACCTCCCCAACAGTGTTTACGATTGAATGTGTTAAATATTTTTCAACATAGTAGGTCTAAGGGAATGAAAGTAATGTAACTAACATTTCTTAACCTAGAAGATATTGATTAAAAATACACCAATGATAAAACTATAAAAATATACAAGTTAGGATGGTATTCAGCTAATAGAACAAACTGAATTGAAAAATCGGACGTGAGTTGTTTTCTGAAGATAACAAGCTTTATGTAATGACTCAGGCTTTCAAGGTCTGAAACTCCAGGACAGGCTGTTTCTTCTTAGGTTAAACGTCATATGATCTTTGGATGCCAGTGCTTTTGACACCATAGTCATATGATAGGAAGAAGGAATATGAAAGGCAAAACAAGCAGTTTTTCCTTCTGTTCAGTCCAAGAAAAGCAAGCAAAAATTTTTGCAACAGCTTTCTCAGGTGACTTCTGCTTGTATGCCATTGACCTAAACTGAATCTCACAACCACTCTCACCTGCAAAGTAGGCTAGAAAACCAAGTGTTGTTCTTTCAAGACGCAACAAAGAGAAGTACCAATAAAAAAGCTGGCAATCATCATGACTGATGGTTACAAGATGAATACCTATCCTAGTACAGACAGTCATCTATTAAAACTCTGAAAATCTGAAGCTCTTTTTAAATTTTTTAACAACTTTGGTGTTTACTTATATTTAGCTTTAAGAAAACAAATCAGTTTAATCAGGTTAAAACTTATGAATCTTGAAATGACACTCAGTGTCTTCTTTATATAGGAAAATAGCTAGCATACTGAGAAATGCAGTTATAAATACATTAAAATTATTAGCATTTGGTTAATGTTTCTAATGTAAAGGAGTATGCTAATAGTGATTACCAAAATAAATAAATACAGTTTCTAAAAAAATCTTAATCTTACAACATATATTTTTTAATTAATTAATTTTGGGGGGGTGGTACCAGGGATTGAATTGGGGCATTTAACCACTGAGCCACATCCCTATTCCTTTTTAAAAATATTTTATTTTAGAGACAGGGTTGCCCTAAGTTGCTAAGGCTGGTTTTGCACTTGAGATCCTCTTGCCTCAGCCTCCTGAGCTGCTGGGATTATAAGTGTGCACCCCAACAATCTCACGACTCTTTGATCAAAAGGTAAAATTCTATTTGTTTGGACAGAAGACTGGGTCAGAGCTACTATTACATGAGAGATTTGCAGAGTGCACAAATGGTGGTTGGGGATACTGGGATGCTGACAAATTTCCATCTTTTGTAAGTGTTGGATATGCTCCTAAAAATTAATTGAGCTGAATACTTGCAATTTGTGCACTTTTATACATCAATGGTAAAGGCCAAAATGTTACTTTTGTAAATTAATGTTATTTTGGGTTACACTTGTAAAATTATCATGAAGGAAAAACAAAACAAAATTAAAGTCTTCATAATTCATTGTTTGCATGTGTGAAAATTGGGAAAAAAAAGCAAACAAAAACCCACTCCCCAATTTTCACAGCAAAAAATAATGTAATCTTGGATATTTAGATTTGGACATACGAGTTTCAAAAATTTCTAAGGTTAAATGTCAGAAAACCCTTCAGTCTAATTGACCCTGAGAATTATTCTCTCTAATGAATCTACAATACCAAATCAGGAGCCAATAACAATTAGGTAGACTTGAAATCAGATTCTAAAGAGCACTACATGAATTAAGGCCCTATTTTTAGAAATTATTATAATTCTGAGCATATCAGCTCACTGTTCTGCATTGGATAATACTCAGCACTAGGTCTCTAATTGCATAGTTTTGAAAAAAGTGGGATTCAACTGCTTTGGGCATTGTTATTGTGTCATTGTCAAAAATGCATAAACATCAGTTTGCCTGTAGATAGCTGAGCAAACAGCCAATGAACATTTTTTTTAAATCAGAGTCTCCTTGCTAAGTATATTTCTTGAGTCCTTGTTTTTTTTGCATTCACATTGCAGTCTTCCAGAAATTCTTATGCTCAGAAAATGTACAGGAAGTAATCATAACTTTAAAACTTCCTCCATAAGAGCATTAAATATTTATCTCATATTTGTTTTATAAGAAATTTGTCTTATGCTGATGTCCCTGGTATGACTTAGGAGGGAGATGGACAAAGACATTTGCCCTAATACAAAATGTCTTCAAGAGAGATTAAATTCTTTGATATTTAAAATATTCTCCCTTTGAAATGTAAATATTGCAACCATTTTTCTACAGAATTGAGAGTGGGAACATTGAAAAAGTAAAAAGAACTCACCAGATTATCCTTCCAGAGAGGACAAATTATATAAATAATTTAAATTATCATCATGAAATACTATGCCACTACTTAAAAGCAGGGTAAATTTTCATTGAAAAGATACACATTATATATTAAGAAAACAATGAAATTAAACAATTTAGTAATTGGTCAAATATTGGTAAAATAAAGTATGTGCATTTGTGTGTATTAGTCCATTTTCTGTCACTAATGACATGATAGAATGGACTGAGTAAGTTATAAAGAGATGAGGTTTATTTGGGCTCACAGTTCTAGAGTTGCTAGGTTGAGGGCCTGAACCTGGTGATTGCTTTCTTGTTGTTGGAGTCCTGAGCAGGTGCAGGTCATAACAAAGAGGGAGCACACGTGTGTGTGTGTGTGTGTGTGTGTGTGTGTGTGTGAGTGTGTGTGTGTGTTTTCTGGTCTCTCTCCTTTCTGTAGAGCCACAAGTACTCAATCATGGGAGTTCCACTCTGCTAACCTTATCTAATCCTAATCACCTATCACCTCACGTCACACCTTGTCTAAACACCGTAGTCAGATTAAATTTCCACCTTCTTAATACCTTAAAATGATGAACAAACTTCCCCATGAGTTTTGAAGGGACAAACTATATTCAAACCATGGAAATCAATTTGTTTGAATTTCAATATGCAAATGCAAGAACACAGAAGAATGTAAACAAATAGTCAAAAATTTACGGAAAAAGAATGGAAATTTGGGTATATTATTCCACTTTCTGTTTTACCTTGTCTACTTGTATATTATTCTAAATATAAAAATGAGTACAAGATTATAATTGTGATTATAGATAATTGAGCAAAAATTAGGTTGATGGGGACCCTGATCTAATTCAATGCTTGTCCTTACACAAAGAGGAAATTTGGATGCAGAACAATACAAACAGAGGTGCATGTGCAGAGAGAAAACACCATGTGAGACAGACTGAGAAGACAGCACATTTAAGTCAAGGACAGTGTCAGACAACCCAGCCCAGCCAACATCTTGATCTTGAACTTCTAGCTTTCAGACCTGTAAGAACATAGAGTTCTGTTACACTACCCACTCTGTAGTAATGTTGTTTTGGCTTTCCTGAAAAGCTAATTAATATACTTTGTTTTAAATTATTTCCTAAGAGAAGGCATGCTTAAGGTTATAATATAATGAAAATATTTGGTTTATGTGATTTACTTGTTCTATCCTGTGGTTGAGGCAGTCAGCTGCCACACAGTGTCCTTTATTGGCATTTTGTGGAGGATTATAAGGCAACCAGCTAAAAGCTTATACTTTCCAGCTTCCTTTGTGATAACCAAATTCTGGTTAAGAAGTTGTAAACAGAAGTATTTTAAGAGACTCCCAAGAATATGACTATAAAGAAGCTGGCAGAACCAGGAATACAATTCATTTAACTTTAATAGGACTTCCTTGGTACTACATGAAAGCAAATATCATGAGGGCTCAATTGCCATTTTGAAGACAGCACATTTAAGAGCAGAAGCTAAGTGCTAAAATGAGCAAAATAGAAAAGGAGTTGCAGCCTATATCTCTAACTGAGTCATATTACTAACCTGGAACTGCTTACCTCTCAATTATTATATTTTTGTACAAACTTTTTTAAATTTTATTTTTGTACTATTCTAGTTAAATCACTTTTACGTGTGGTGTCTAAAATGCAAAACCAAATAAAAGCATTACTTAAGCCTAAATATTTATGAGTGTGTATTTGAATATGCATATGTAACTATATATATATATCTGAATTTTTGCTGAAATGTTTCATAGAATTGTAATATTATTGCCTAAACGTGTATAAGATTGTTCAAATTCTCTCAGGTAAGGATTTCTTTATAGACAGAAATTTAAAAGAAAGTGACTAAATGATTAAAACAACAGTCACCATCACAAAGTATTTTTTAATTCATGATATTTAAAAAAATATTTTTATGGTATTTTAATAAAATAAAATTTCATTCAAGATAAAAGGTATTATTTTCAAAATGCAGAGACACATGAAATGAACAAGAAATGATTGGCTTTTGTTTTGTTTTAAATGTATACCTCTAGTCAAAAGTTCAAACTAGTAAGAAGGGACACTATGCAATTATAGCATAAGGTGTTATTTGTACAGATTAGCTTTAGTTGGAACTCAATTGTCTATGCATACACATAGTTAAAAAATAAGAAATCCCATTTCAGTGATGGTATAATAATATGACAAAGTAATTGGCCTAAGTATTTGTACCTGGAATTTATGTTTAAGTATATTTCCACTGCTCCACAAAACGTAAATCCATACATATTTATAGATCTGATTAGCATTAGATAAAGCATACCTATAGCTAAAAAACTACAATCTTAGAAACTTGGTCTGTGACTCTTTCTAATGAAGATGTTGATATCATGTTACTCATAAAATATGTTCACTTAAAGTTTTCCCCGAATGACTAGGCACAGGCATTGAGTACCTGTCAGATTTTATACTGATGCTCTTCCCAGTGGCTAGTGCCTACACAGTCTGCAAGCACAATTGATCCTGTTATCCCGTCTGACTCTCTCAGCTCTCTGAAACGTTCCTCATATTTTGTGTTGGTCCAACTTAGTAATTGATTTGGAAGAGCATCACAGATTGATCTCATCTTCTTACAATGACCAAGAGAGACAAGTCAATAGCATAGCCCAGAAGCAACTGACAAAAAAAAAAAAAATTTTTTTCCAATGACACAAACATGCATTCGTTTTATTCACAAAACAGCCTGTTTTCCTAAAACCACACAAGCGTGTTCTTCAGCAGGGAGCTGGCCATAGGCAGAGATCCCCAAGCCACAGGGTCCCCTGGGCACCCAGCCCCACTGGCTGGGGACTAATCAAAGAAGCCTTTTCTTTTGCTGCTATTAGCAAGGCTGAAGAAAGGACTTATTTTTTTATAAGGGAAAGCAATCAGTGAAAACAAAAATAACCCAAAGGGGAAACAGACCTCAATGGATCAGTAAGCTTTCTTTATTCAGTGGAATGGCATGTTTTCATGAAAGAAAAATGGTGATTGATTACAACTGGGGTCAGATTTTTATAGAGTTTATGTGAGGTTGGAATCATAACAAGTGAGATTTGAATCATGGCAAAAATGCGTCCTTTGGGTAGTCGAGGGAACAGTTTTGCAAGTTCAAAGCTCAAATCAGGGGAACCAGTTGCAAAGTTTCCATACCTATTGTTGCTGGGGAAAAGGTGTAAGTCCAGAATCCAGACAGGGCTGGGGGTGGTGTGGGGATTCACATTGCCCCCCTTTCTCTCTCAAGATTGCTATTCCCCTTTTTCTGTGGGGTTTGTTATTTTTATATCCTTCAGCCAGAAATGGAAATATCAAGACATAAGCCCCCCAGATCTCAGCGGATAAACTCACAGAACTTTCATATTTCCAAAATCATCACCAGTGGGGGTGAACGATCCTGGTCATGGAAAGTGGGTGCAGCATGGCTGGCCTGGGTCCAGGGCTGGGAATGTCCTGTCCCTGCACACGTGGATGGATATAGAAGGGGCTTCTATATGGTGCCATCAACAATCTCTTTAGAAACATGAGTGGAATTTTCAAGACATCGGTGAACACAGGGCCACTTGGACAAAATCCCCAAGTATGTAACACTGACCACCTGTATCTACCCATCACATCTTTTCTTCCACTCTCCTTGCTTTTACTGGCCCCTTCTCTCCTTTTCTCTTTCATCCTATTGAGATATATTATTGGAAGACAATAGGATAAAAAGTTTAATTGTCCAATGAAAAATAAATCCTGGCCATATCATGATTTATAGTTTTAGAATGATCTTACATTGCCAGGTCATTGACATTTTTATTTACTTATTTTTATTGCTGCATTATATTTATGCATAATATTGGTGTTCATTTAAACAGAATCACACATGCAAAAAATTCAAATTTTCTCCATTTCAGTCCTCAGTACCTTCCCTCCTGCCCTCCCAACTTTCCTCTGCCTGTTCCTATTCCTCTCCTCTACTGATCTTCCTTCATTCACTAATTTATAATTTTCTTTTACCTTAGTGCTCAAAAGATATACATAAAATTGAAATTCATTGAGATATATTCATATATGTACAAAGTATAATTTGGTCAGTTTCATTGTACTGTTGCTGTCTTTTCCCATCATTCCTCCTTCCTCCTCAAACACTTCTTCCTATGAACAAAAAGACCTAAAATCCATTTGGAAGAATAAGGACCTAACATAGACAAAGCAATCCTGAGCAAAAAGAATGATACTGGAGGCATCACAATATCAGATCTCAAATTATTCTACAGAGCTATCATAAACAAACAGCATCAAAACAGACATGAAAACTAATGGAATAGAATACAAATCATAGGGACAAACCCACATAGATACAGTCATCTGATATTCAACAAAGGTGCCAAAAACATACATTGGAGAAAAACAGCCTTTTTAACAAATGACAATGGAAAGTCTGGATATTCATATGTAGAAGAATGAAATTAGATCCCTGTCACCCTGCACAAAAGTCAACTCAAACTAGATCAAAGACCTAGAATTTAGACCAGAAACTTTGCAACTGTAAGAAGAAAATATAGGTTCAACATTACAACATCTAGGCACAGAAACCAACTTTCTTAATAAAACTCCTAAAGAGCAAGAAATAAAACCAAGAACAAATCAAAGAAATGGCATTAAATTAAAAAGCTTCTGCACAGCATGGTAAACAATTAAGAGCATGAAGAGAGAAGATTGGGAGAAGATCTTTTTATTTGCCAACTGCTCCTCCAACAGGGGATTAATATGCAAAATATATAAAGAACTCAAAAAACTTAACACCAAACAAACACAAGTAATCTAATTGATAAATAGGCAAAAGAACTAAACAGAGGCTTCCCAAAAGAAAAAGAAATACAAATGACCAACAAATATATGAAAAAATGTTCAATCAGGGAAACACAAATCAAAACTACATTGACGTGTCATCTCATTCCAGTAAGAAGGGCAACTATCAATAAGAATAAATATGTAGGAGAATAATACATTGCACTCATACATTGTTGGCGGAACTGCAAATTGGTACAAACACTCTGGAAAGCAGTGTGGAGATTCCTCAGAAAACTAGAAATTCAACTGCCATATGATCCAGCTATCTAACTTAAAAAAAATCAGCATACTCTTGTGATTGAGGTACATCATTATTTATTGTAATACAGTTCACAATAGCCACATTATGGAACCAGCCCCGATGCCCATCAACACATGAATGTGTGATAAAGAAAATGTGGTTGGTATACACAACTTTTACTGAGCCATAAAGAAGAATGGCATTATGGCATTTTCTGATAAATGGATGGAGCTGAAGAATATTATGCTAAGTGAAATAAGTCAGACCCAGAAATTCTATGGTCAAATATTTTCTCTCGTATGCAGAAACTATGCCAAAATAATAGGGAAAAAGTTAGGGGATTTAATTCTTATTTTTAGAAATAAGAATTAATGGATGCTAAGTTCTACCTCTAGCAGTATTCCTAATTAAATAAGTGAATTTGGAGTCATTGGCTTGCACATGTATATATCGATTTCTCTATTGAAAAATAAGTTCAACTCTATCAGACGTGTTGGAATGGACCCATAGGAGCTGTTAAGTTTAGATATGAGGTGTTCCCCAAAAGCTCCTGTGTTATTTCACAGATGAAATAATTGGATTGTGAGAGCTGTAGCCTAATCAGTTCATCCTAGTCTGAATGGACTGTGTAGTAACTGTAGACAGGTAGAAGTCACTGGGGTTTGGCCATTGTTCTCTGTGACTCTATCCCCCTTCCTTCCCTATGCTTCCTGACTGTCATGACGTAACCTTGCTCCACATTTTTGCACAATGTGTGGCCTTACTTTGGACACAGAGCAATGGACTCACCCATCTAACCATACACTGAATCTCTGAAACTGTGACCCATAATAAACTTTTCCTCTTCTACGTTGTTCTTGACAGGTCTTTGTTGACAACCAGGCAAAAGAAGAAACTCAAATTAGTCTAACAGCAAATCTCCAATGGGAGATCTTATCCTTAAAACAAATAAAGTAGATAACTTTTTTGTTGCTCTCATTCCTTTCAGCTATCACAAACTTCAACCTGTCAGGGCAAACCACTTTAATGTGCAATTCTATTCTTGGTCAATATATCTATATATTCTATCAATTTCTTTCTTGGAGGTTATGTGCTGGATGACTACTTGTTTTAATGGCTGCATAAAGGAAAAGAAGACTAAAAATAACAAGAAAAAGATAGTGGGTTAGTATTTTAAGTTTTTCAGCACATAATGTGGGTCTGGTGAAGACACAGAGAAATTGCATTTAAGATTTTTTAAATGGGAGAGATGATTTAGGTCTAGAACACATAAGAAAGGTCACTATGAACATAGAACGTTGGAACTTGGGGTAAGAAATGAGTAAAAGAATGCAAGTAGGAGTGCACTTCTGCTGGAAGGAGCTGCCATGCCATTTCTCACCACCCTTGCTTCTTAACATCCCATGGGCAAAGTGGGGCAAACGGTCTTTAATGTGATGTGAAACATGTTTATTAAACATGAAAGATACACAGGGTGTGGTGGCACATGCCTGTAATCCCAGCTGCTCTGGAAGCTGAGACAGGAGGATCACAAGTTCAAAACCAGCCTCAGCAATTTAGTGAGGCCCTAAGCAACTCAGTGAGACCCTGTCTCAAAACAAAAAATAAAAAGGGCTGGAATGTAGTTCAGTGGTAAAGTGTCCCACGGGGGGAGAGGCAGGGAGAGAAGCGAAAAATAAAAAAAATTGATTTACATGCATAACTTAAATTGAATTATAGCTCTAACAACTTTTATGTCTATCTATGTGGACATAATTTCTATTTGTACAGACATCATTTATACTGACATCATAATGCCCATAATATGGACATCATTTGTTATTGGTCCTCATTTTTCAACATGTAAATTAAAGTCTAAGTTTAGAGAAATCTAATATTTAATTTCTCTATTTTTTTTAATTTTTTGAAGTATAACCTATACTTTTATTTAAAAAAAAAAAACTTTCTTCGATGCTCAAAGTTAAAACTGGAAATAATTTTCAGCCTGTGAATTTTCGTTGGGCATATTTCAGGACATAAGAAGAAGTTAAAAGTTGATTTTCATTCTCTTTGTCTATCTTTCTGTCGTGGTTTATTCTAAATATAGGAAAATCAAAACTGCTAGCTCTCACTTTCTATGAGAAGGGTGATGGCTCTTACTCCAAGTGCAGAAGCTGAGTCCCATTTCTTCCTGGAACAGCTTTAATTAGATGACCCCGCCAGCAAGTCCCACTCAAGATGATAACAGTGCATCTACATCTCCCAGTGAATGATAAAAGCTTTGAACAAAAAGTTCCAAAGATAACAGAATCTGTGTCAGCACCCCACAATTTTATTGTCACATCTCATTTCTTAGACGAGAGGTAAGATAAAATTATGTTGCCCACTTTGCAGCCTATGATTTTAAAATTAATAGGGCACAATGAAAAAAAAAGTTTTCTAGTAAGAAAAATACCTCGTATGTTTTTCTGCTTTCAATCTGCAAAGTAATTATCATCCTGAAGTAAAATACTTCCTGGCTATCAGCCAAAATGCATTTCCTCCCCAAATTCTGCTAACAAGAAATCTATGTCACTTGTTTTATGAGTGTGTGGGTCTTTATGGAAAATTGTAATAAATCTTCATTACACAAGGTAAACTACACAAGCCTTGTACCAGGAGTAATCGATGAAGATGGGTGATTGCTTATAAATCCAAAGTGAATCACTAGAAATAACTATTAAAGTTAGCATAATGAGCATCATTTTGAAAAGTCAGCCGTTTTCAGACAACATTTCTCAAATATCAGATCAATACAGTTAATTGTGAAGGCCCTGAGGAAACAGACACTATCAATCATGAGGGTAATTACATAGTAACTAACAAAATTATGTCTACATTTATTTTTTGACAAAGTCTAAATTTGTGATTAATTTCTGCATATATGAAGCCAAAAGTACAGAAGTAACATGTACTCCATTTGAAATTGAAAAATTCATAGTGGACTGACAATGAATGAATCATGGTACATCTATGTAGTGGAATATTATACAGCCATAAAAATAAGAGAAATTATGTAGAGACATAGGGTGATTTCTAGGATCTGTTAGTAAATATATATATATATATATATATATATATATATATATATATATATACACACACACACACACACACACACACACACACATGAGGTAACAAAGATCATGTGTTTGTTACTTTTTTAAAAAGAAAATAGGAATGTCAGTATAAGTGGTTAGTAATGAAAGTAAATCTTCTATAAGTAGAGTGTTTTATTATTTTTAATTTCACACACACACACACACACACACACACGTTTTTACCCATTCCAAAAATAAGGTTAAATCAACAATGTTGACAAAAATAAAAACAAAATTGAAAACCAAGTAAAATAAACTAATTATATTTATTCTATAATATATAGCTTATCAAGCCATAACAAATACAATAATTAATTTAAGCAACTTTAACTTTGACCTTGAATGTTTAGTGGAATATAGTTAATCACAAGAAAACTCTTAATCTGATAGAACTGTTTTACGTAGATGTATTAATATTAATAATCATGCAACTGTTGTGCATATATAGTAGAATAAAGCATATATATGTAGATATATACATGTGTATATAAACATATATTTTTTGGACTTGACTTTCTTAAAGTAGAAGACATAAATGTTAAATGAGAAAAGGTTAAGGTTGATTTGAATGAGTGATGTAACTATGTAACTGTGTTTTGTTAGTATTATTTCCTAACTTTTTTCTCTGATAAGACCTAGTGGCAAGCCTGAAGCAATGAGAATACACCTAACATACCTAGATCTTAGATTATGAATTCTATCCTTCATTAAATAAATAATTCTCTTTGAAATATTGACTGAAACCACAGCTATGGATGAGAAATGAAAAGATCATCCTGATACATCTTAATTGTGACAATAAGTAAGCTGAAAAATAACGGAGTTAAGATAAAAGAAATAAATTGATTCAAAGGGGCTATTTGAATCTATTTTATCATCACAAAGAATCATTTTGAATAGTTATAGGCACATGCCTGTAATTCAAGTGACTGTGGAGGTTGAGGCAGGAGGATCAGAAGTTTGAGACTAGCCTCACCAATTTAGCAAAACTCTGTTTCAAAATTAACAAAAATCAAATAAAGCTAGTTGGGGATTAGCTCATTGACCATGTCCCTGAAGTCCAGTACCACAAATAAATAAATATGATAATAAATAAACAAATGTGTTGATAATGAATATCTACATGTCAAAAAGGAACAACAAAATAATCCAAATTTCAATTCATTCTCAAAATTATAAATGGGGCTGAGATGACAAAAATACTATTATCTAGAGAATCCAACTATTAAATGTAGAAGAGTTATTTAATGTAGAAAAGTATCATTTTGCAATCATCAACGTAATAATTGACATGGATGATTCATCAGTGAAAACAAAAAATGCTGAATAATTTGTGTAATAGCAGGATTGTCTAAGGGTTTTGAAGTAATACCTTAGAGATTACTTGTCAATAAAAAGAAAAATTAGGGGCTGGGGATGTGGCTCAAGCGGTGGCGCGCTTCCCTGGCATGCGTGCGGCCCGGGTTCGATCCTTAGCACCACATACAAACAAAGGTGTTGTGTCCTCCAAAAACTAAAAAATAAATGCTGAAAGTTCTCTCTCTCTCCCCCCCTCCTCACTCTCTCTTTAAAAAAAAAAAAAAGGAAAGAAAGAAAGAAAAATTAAGTTGGGCACAGTGGCACACATCTGTAATCCCAGTGCCTCGGGAGGTTGAGGCAGGAGGATTGAGAGTTCAAACCCAGCCTCAGCAACAGTGAGATGCTAAGCAATTCAGTGAGACCCTGTCTCTAAATAAAATACAAGATTGGGCTGCAGGTGTGACTCAATGACTGAGTGCCCATGAGTTCAATTCCTGATACCCTCCCCAAAAATAAATAAATAAAATAAATTTATGATATAGTCATTGAGTTTTTACAATTCTCTGCTATAAAGAAAATGTTATAATGGACAAAGAAATGACTTATTTGAAGTATATGAAATTTCAAAATTTGAAAAGATATATTCTAAGACAACCTGGAAGCAGGGGACCTTCAGGAAACCCAAGAACCAGAAGCTCAAGACTTTTTCCCTAAAGGTTAAGATAACAGTGACTCAAAGCATCAGGCAGGATAATTTTCATGAGTGTTAGAATCTTTCTCTTTGGATATACAATAAAGAAACCCCCAATGCATTTTTAATTAAACCAACATTTATTTTTTTCTCATAAATAAAGACATAAAAAGTACACAGGCAAAAAATTTATTAAGAATTACCAAATACCCTGACGTTGGCTAGCAGCTCCACAAAGGAGATTACAAAAAATAAAAATAACAATTGAAGAGTTGTAAGAGAATCACAATAGGAAAGGCCAATAAAATCTCCCTTTCTGAATGGAAGGAGATCATGCTGTACAACAGAATCAATGTTCCATAAGTGCTATAATGGCAACAGGAATTGGTGTAAGCCACTTTGATGGAACATTATTGAAGAAGCTGCAGAATTAGAAATACCCACTGATGAACAATGTTTTCTGGAAGCAATTGTCTCCATGTCAACAAAGAAAAATGAGTTTGTGAAATGTATTCTTAAATGTCCAGGACCAGTTCAGAGTGACAAATCCTGTACAAATCTGATTCAGGAATTTTGACTCTAGTAGTACTAGCTCAAAGAAACTCTAGGAAAAAAATCTACAAAGGTAGAAGCTATACTTACAAATACATGAAGATCAATCATTAGGAGAAATAGATGACACGGAACTGGTGTATTTCATAGCCAATTATTTCACCAAAAAAATTAAAATCAGTGACAATGAAGTAATTGTTTTCATAATAGGACCCAAAAAACATTCACAGGAGAATGTTCAGGGAGAAAACCTTAAGACAATAAAACATGAGTTGGCAGAATACAGTAAGAAAGAATTATTTCTTAGTTTATTAATTTGACTCCTTTTTTTATTCATTAGTCAGAATTTCCCAGACACCTAGAATCAATAGGATATGTAGATAGGTAGAGGGGATTTGTTAAGGGCATTATCTCAAATATGCCTGCTAAGAAGCCTCATGACAGGTCATCTGCAAGTTGGAGACTTGTGAGATGCCAGTAGTGTGACTCGGTCCAAGTCAGAGAGCTATAAATCAGAAAAACTAATAGTGTAACAGTCCAAAGTTAACTCTTGTACACTGCTGGTGGGACTGCAAACGGGTGCGGCCAATTTGGAAAGCAGTATAGAGATTCCTGGGAAAGCTGGGAATGGAACCACCATTTGACCCAGCTATTGCCCTTCTCGGACTATTTCCTGAGGACCTTAAAAGAGCACACTACAGGGATACTGCCACATCGATGTTCATAGCAGCACAATTCACAATTGCTAGACTGTGGAATCAACCCAGATGCCCTTCAATAGATGAATGGATAAAAAAAATGTGGCATTTATACACAATGGAGTATTACGCAGCACTAAAAAATGACAAAATCACGGAATTTGCAGGGAAATGGATGGCACTAGAGCAGATTATGCTTAGTGAAGCTAGCCAATCCCTAAAAAACAAATACCAAATGTCTTCTTTGATATAATGAGAGCAACTAAGAACAGAACAGGGAGGAAGAGCAGGAAGAAAAGATTAACATTAAACAGAGACATGAGGTGGGAGGGAAAGGGAGAGAAAAGGGAAATTGCATGGAAATGGAGGGAGACCCTCATTGTTATACAAAATTACATATAAGAGGTTATGAGGGGAATGGGATAACAAACATGGAGGGAAATGAATTACAGTAGATGGGGTAGAGAGGGAAGATGGGAGAGGAGGGGAGGGGGGATAGTAGAGGATAGGAAAGGTAGCAGAATACAACAGTCACTAATATGGCAGTATGTAAAAATGTGATGTGTAACCGATGTGACTCTGCAAACTGTATTTGGGGTAAAAATGGGAGTTCATAACCCACTTGATTCTAATGTATGAAATATGATTTGTCAAGAGCTTTGTAATGTTGTGAACATCCAATAAAAAAATAAATTAAAAAAAAAAGCTTAAGAGCTCTGGGGGTCACTGGAGTTAAGTCCTGGATACCAAAGATCAATGATCTCGGAGTCCCAATGTCCAAGGCAGAAGAAAGAAAATTATTCCAGCTCTCCCCGTCAAAAAAAAAAAAAAAATTAGAGATAAAATATTTACAAAGTAGACCTAACATATGTAAATATACCTAAAACAGAAGATTATATATGAATGAGTACATAAATAAGAACACTAAATAATAAGATGTAGAAAAATATTAGGTATACAATTTGCTAAGACTTTGGGAAAATGAAATATTCATGTACACATGCATGTGTACACATGTGCACACACATATGAAGACAGGGTGAGAAAGAACATGCATGAAATCAGTTAGCGTGGGTCACACATCTCTAGGAAATAGTAAATATCTTCAAGATTCTCTAATTTACTGGAGTGTAAATTTTCAAAATAATTTCTGATGATGCTCTGGATTTTAGTAGTGTCTGTGGCAGTATATTATTTTTCATCTTGGATTTTAATAATGTGAGTACCTCCCCTCTTTCTTTTAATTTGCTTAAGGGCTAATAAATGTTGTTTATCCTTGCAAACAAACAAACAAACTCTGTCTCATTGATCTTTTGTATTTTTATCTCAATTTCATTGATTTTGGTTTTCATTAATTATTTCCTCTCTTCTACTCATTTTGGTGTTGGTTTGTTGTTCTTTTATCTAGAGTCTTGAGATATAATGTTAGATTATTCATTTGATATCTTCCTATTATTTTACTGTATGAGCTCAATGCTGTAAACTTTCCTCTTGGAATTGTTTTCTTACTGTCCCAGAGACTGTCATTTGTTGTATCTCTATTCTCATCTCTCAGTTCAAATATATATTTTTTTATTTCTCCTTGATTTTTTCTGAATCCATTCATCATTCAAAAGTATATTAGTTAATCTCAAGGTGTTTGAGTGGTTTCTGATTCTTAACTTATCATTGATTTTTAATTTTAGAAAACTTAAACAGATCAATTACAAGAAAAAATTGAAGCAACTATAAAAAGCCTTCTAACAGAGAACAGTTCAGGGTTGGATTAATTTTCAGCCTAGTTCTACCAAGCCATTAAAGAAGAACTAATACAAATCATTCTCAAATTACTCCTTAAACTAGCAAAGGAGGGAACATTGTCAAACTCATTCTATGAAGCCAATATCACCATGATAGCCAAAACCAAACTTAGAAATATCAAGGAAAGAACAGTTCGGATATTTAAAAAAAAATGATCATATGTATGATGAACATAGATGCAAATATTCTTATATAAAATATTGACAAAATGCATACAGAAACACATTTAAAATATAGTGTATCATGATCAAGAGGGTTTCACCCCAGGTCTGCAAGATGAGATAAACATATGTAAATCAATAAATGTAATTCACCACATAATTACATTTAACGACAGAAACCACATAGTTATCTCAGCAAAAATTTATGTTGAAAACACTAGAAAAATTAGAGACACAAGGGACTTACCTCACATTGTAAAGGTTATATATGACAAACTGAAGGCAAACATTATTCTGAATTAAAGCAATATGAATAGGAAAGAAGCACTCAAATTATCTCTGTTAACACCATGATCCAATACTGAGAAGACCCAAAAATCTCCACCAGAAGACTTATAGAGCTCATAAATGAATTCAGCAAAGAAGCAGGATACAAGTTCATCACCCATAAATCGATCATGTTCTTATACTCCAATGAAGAATCTGTTGAAAAATAAATTAGGAAAATTACACCATTCTCAATAGCCTCAAAAAAAAATACTTGGGAATTAATTTTACAAAACAGGTGAAGGACTGCTATAATGAAAACTATAGAACACGAAAGAAAGAAATCGAAGAAAACCTTAGAAGATACTCCCATGTTCTTGGATAGGCAGAATTAATATTGTCAAAATGGACATAATACCAAAAGTGCCATACAGATTCAATGCAATTCCTATCAAAATTCCAATGATGTTCTTCATAGAAATAGAAACAGCAGTTATGAAATTCAACTGGAAAAATAAGAGGCCCAGAATAGCCAAAGCAATCCTTAAATTTAAAAGTGAGGCAGAAGACATCACCATACTGACCTTTTACAACACAGCTATAGTAACAACAACAGCATGGTACTGGCACCAAAATGGGCATGAAGACCAATGGAACAGAGTAGAACACACAGAGATAAACCTACATAAATGCAGTTATCACAGGGTAGACAAAGGTGCAAAAGCATACATTGGAGAAAAGATAGCCTTTTTTAAAAAAAAAGAGTGAGAGAGGAGAGAGAGAGAGAGAGAGAGAGAGAGAGAGAGAGAGAGAGAGAGAGAGAGAATTTCAATATTTATTTTTTAGTTTTGGGGTTACACAACATCTTTGTTTGTATGTGGTGCTGAGAATCGAACCCGGGCTGCACGAATGCCAGGCGAGGGTGCTACCCCTTGAGTCACATCCCCAGCCCCAAAGATAGCCTTTTTGACAATTGATACTGGAAAACTGAAAATCCATATGTAGTAGAATAAAATTTAACCACTATCTCTCTCACTGCATAAATTCAATTTGAAGTGGATCAAAGATCTCCAAATTAGACCAGAATCCCTGCACCTGCTAGGAGAAAATGTCATCCCAACACTCCAACATATCAGTCAAAGAACTGACTTTCTTAACTAGTCTAAAGCACAAGAAGTAAAAAAAAAAAATCAATAAGTAGTTTTTCATCAAATTTAAAAAGCTTCTTCACAGTAAAGAAAGCAATTAAGAGCATAGAGGGAGAACCAACAGAATGGAAGAAAATCTTTGCTACCTGCAAATTAGGGCACTAATCTCCAGGATCTATAAAGAATTTTAAAAAACTTAACACCAATAAATAAATAACTAGCCCAATCAATAAATGAGCAAAGGAACTAAACAGACACTTCTCAAAAGAACAAGTATAAATCATCAGTAAATATGTGAAAAAACTTTCAACATATCTAGCAATTAGAGAAATGCAAATTAAAACTACACTGAGATGGGGCTGGGATTGTGGCTCAGTGGTAAAGCACTTGCCTAGCATGTATGCAACACTGGGTTCTTAGCATCACATATAAATAAATAAAATAAAGCTCCATTGACAACTAAAAAATATTTAAAAAAAACGACACTGAGATTTTATCTCACTCCAGTCAGATGGCAATTATCACGATACCAATAACAAAAAATATCAGTGATGATGTGGGGGAAAGGGTACACTCATACATTGCTGATGGGACTTCAAATTGTCACAACCATTCTGGAAAGCAGTATAGAGATTTCTTAAAAAACTAAGAATGAAACCCATCATAGATGATACAGCTCTATCACCCCTTGATATATATCCAAAAGATTTAAAGTCAGCATACTACACTGATGTAGCCACATCATAGTTTATAGCGCACAACTCACAATAGTCTAGTTATGGTGCCAACCTAGGTATGCTTAAATACATGAATGGATAAAGAAAGTGTGGCATATATACACAACAGAGTGTTCTCAGCCTTAAAGAATGACTTTATGGCATTTGGCAGTAAATGGATGGAACTGGAGACTATCAGGCTAAGTGAAATAAGCCAGTCCCAAAAAGTCAGAGATTGAATGTTTTCTCTGATATACAGAAGCTAATACAAAATGAGGGGTGAGGTTAAAAAAAAGGAGCAAGATCAGTGGAGTAGACAAAAGGGAATTTAGGGAAGGAAAAGTGAATGGTATAGAGGAACACAGTGGAATGAATCTGACCTAACTTTCCTTTGTGCATAGTAAATATACCACGATGAATCTAACCATCATGTATGTCCACAAGACACTAATTAAGAAAACTATAAGTAAATAGTAGAAAGATTAGTAGAGTAGAGGAAAGGGACAGTACTGGGGGCTGAATTAGAACAAAACTGTATTTTATGCTTTTATAATTATGTCAAAATGAATCTTATTTTTATGTATAACTAAAAAGAATCAATAAAAATAAGAAAATTAAAAAATAACATATATGGGAAAAGGATAACAGACCAAGTGTCAACACCACCTCACAACCTACCAAAAATTCTGGCATTGAAAAATAAATATTCTTTCTACGGTTAGGATAAAAACATAAAGTAACTTATTAGGAGAAGAAATAAAACACACCTTCCCATTTATTCACAGCAAAATTCAGTGTCCCAAAAGAGTAGAGCAATTTCTAAAACCACTCAAAGGAGGACATGGCAAGCCAAGAATTTTACATCTAGTCAACCTATCCTTTAATTATAAAAGTTTGGAGAAAAATTTTTGAATGTGTGAAAATTTTCGTGATAATCTTCCTAGAGACTATCTTAAGCATGTTAAAAGTTTCACTTAGAGAACTATGACAAGGAAGCTGGCAATATGCTGAAGTTTTAAATTTAGAATAAACTAAATGCTGGTATTGGGAAGACAAAATAGAATGCCTCCAAAATGAGAAAATAATTAAATTTAGATATAGAAAGAAAAAAAAAGAGGTCAGGAGATGGGTTTTTAACTATTGTCTCATATGTTTATATGTGAACTGCAATCTTTCATTCTTAAAAATTCAATATCACTTTATTGCTATGATATGTTTTTCCTAAAAGATTTTGTGTTTTAAAAAGAAAGGGCCTTATGAAGTTGTTCAGTGAAGTAGTCTATGTGCAGTCAGTAGATAAATTATGTTGTTCAACTCTTATAACCCATTAAAATATTGCTGAGGGTTTTTTGTTGTTGTTGTTTATTTGATAGGTTTCTGAGAAAAGTGTATTAAAATCTTCTACCTACTTCAATTTTCATTTGGAAATTCAGTTGTACTCCATCACTACTTGTTAAAGAGACTATTCTTCCTCTCCCCATGAAAGGTATTTGCTCCATTGTTGAAATCAATCCGTACTTGAAGTTTCTATTTATTTCTAGTTCTCAATTCTATTCCATTAGTCTATGTTTCTATGCTTAGGTAAGTACCACCATTACTTTGATTTCCGTTGTTTTGTAATAAGTTTATCAATTGGAGGAGTTGTAAATCCTGCAACTTTATTTTCATTTTTTCTTATTTTTAAGAACCGATATGAAGGTTGAATCCCTTTACAGTTTCATATAAATTTGAATATCGGCTATATCATATGTGTAAAAAAAGCTGATAGAAATTTTTTTTCAAATATTGGATTAAATATGTAAATCACTTAGAGTAGTAGTCACATCTTAAAAATAATAATTCCAATTTTATGAACATTTGGTGTGCTATATTTTATTTAGGTCTTCTTTATTTTATCTCATTAATGATTTTTAGTAGTTTGCATACAGTTCTTTGATCTCCTTAGTTAAGTCTATTCATGGAAAATTTATTCTTTGCTTTTATAAAATGCAACAATTTTCATAATTTACTATTCATATTCATTTCTGATGCCCAGAAATATAATTAATTAGGGTGTTAATTTTTTATGTATTTATAGTTTGAATTTGTAATATAGATACACTTAATATTTTTCAGCTATTTAAAAGACAATATGCAGTCTTAGCTGGGTCAGTGGTGCATGCCTTTAATCCCAGTGACTTGGGAGGCTGAGACAGGAAGATCACAAGTTCAAAGCCAGCCTCGGCAGTGTCAAGTTGCTAAGCAACTCAGTGAGAACCTTGTTTCTAAATAAAATAAAAAATAGGCCTGGAATTGGTGCTAAGTGGTCATGATGGAAAAAGATAAAATGCAGTTTTAAGTTATGTAAATTAGTTTAATGTATTATTTAACTTTATGTAATTTAGTTAAATGGTATCTTCAATTTATTCCTAAATAGTACAGATACCATAAAAATTTAATTCTGCTTTTTACTCACTAAGTTATAGGATGTATTATATAGTATATATTCCCTAAGTTATAGAATGTATTATATATTATATAATATATAATACATATATTTGTATACACACATACATATATATATATGACATATATATGTATATATGTAATACAATTTAAGAGAACACATACATATGTTAAGAGAGAGAGAGAGAGAGAGTGTGTGTGTGTGTATATATATATATATGTGTGTGTGTGTGTGTGTGTGTCTGTGTAGTGTATGATGCTATTTTTTTTCATAGCAGGTAATTTTTAAATTTTCACTTAGAATACCATTAGTATTTCCTTTAATGTGCATCTGCTTGTGATAAATTATATCATTATTGGTATGACAAAGTATTTATCACAGCATTGATATTATATTCATCTTAACCAATGTTACATACAACAATTTACATGGACATTTATATGCTATAAACTCGTAAACTACATTATAATATTTTACTCCATCACTCATTAATTCTTTTGAGAATTTAACTCTCAGTTAAATTGTCTTTTGAAAGTATTAATTCCTCTCTTTTATCTTTTTTTTTCTCCCTGTTTCTTTCTTCCTTAGATGTTTATAGAATCTCTTTGCTTTATTCTTACTTGCTTAACTACATAGTATTTAGGTTTTTCTTTTAGAATATTGTGTAAATAGTATAATAAGCTCAAAAATGTTCTAATATTATAATATACATTAATAGTCTGCTTTTTGAGAGATATTGTTTTTTGCTACAATATATAATCATCTCCTCCTCCTCCTCCTCCTCCTCCTCCTCTTCCTCCTCCTCTTCTCCTTCTCCTTCTCCTTCTCCTTCTTCTTCTTCTATAGTGCTAGGGATCTGACCCAAGGCCTGGCACATGCATGCTGTACAAGCACTCAGCCACAGAGTTAATCCCCACCCTGAGGATTAACCCCAGAAACTCCAGAGGCTGATGTAGAAGTATTGCAAGTTTGAGACCAGGCTCAGCAAGTTAATGAGGCCCTTGATAACTTACCAAGATCCTGTGTCAAAATGAAAAACAAGGAAGAGCTGGGGATGTGGTTCAGTGATTGAGTGCCTCTGGGTTCAATCCTCAATATGAAAAAAAAAAAAACTTGTAATGTTAAAATATATAATTATCTATAGTCTCCTGAGTTATATACTCTTTTTTGGTAACTTCTTTATTTATGTATAATTTTCTTGTGCCCTCATATTTTTGACAATATACATTTAAATATTGGTTTTGGAAAGCACTGATGTTATAATTTTTTCCCTGGTGGGTGTTTATACTACTGATCAAAATCTTCTCTAACTTTCCCCAAATTAATACATTTTCTAAGTTGTGACCCCTTAATTTACCATAATGCATGAGCTTGTCAGTGTGATTTAGTATATGAATTAATACTTTGAGATATTGTCCTTTTTGACTTTGTTCTGAATTTCCTAATGTGTTTTTAGTGAAAATGATCCATTTAATCTTAGGTTAGCATACCTTGAATATCTAGTGATTAAGTAAATTTCTTGATCAAAAGCATCTTATTATCCATGTTTATTTATTTGTCTAGAAAAATTCTGGAATATATTTTTTTGCTAAACATTTATCAATATATTAGTTATTAATCATTTTACATTTTCTGTTTATTTTAATGAGATTTATACTTACTATTATTCTTGAGCATGTCATTTCATTATTTATTTATACTGCAATTATAAATTCATTTTAAGGTAAAAGTATAATACAATGACTGCCTAAAACTGTGTAATTTTGAATCATTCATGAGTAAATTGTTCTATAGTTAAGTGAAAATTGCTTTGAATAAATTATAGTATATATGAGTAATTTTAAACTATTGTGTATATTATTAATCACTTACTTTTATTTGGTCAAAATGACTAAGGGGTTTTTTTTGGATAAAATGGAAAAGCATTATTATTTCTTCCATTAAAAATTTTTAATATTGTCCCATGTAGTATTAAAATTTGTCATCAAACATATTTTATACAATGGACTAGATTTAAGAATGAAAAATGCCTTAACTCACATACAGAAGTCCACCTGAATAACAATCTAATTAAATTTAAGAAAGAACCAAACTAAGCTTTTTAAATGACTGGTAACAGAACAAACTCTGTGGAGCTATATACAGGTTCAAAGTATATGCCATAGAATTTAAAAATTCCACCTTTATGTTTCTAAGGGGAGATAGTATGACTATCCCATCTTGATTTAGAGCCCATTTTTGATATTAATCAATTATGGCAAAGTGGCCAGTTGCAATAGTTGCTATCCAAGTGCTATCTTTGTAGAGAGTTAAATCTTGATGAAGATTCTTCCAAAATTAGATAAAATAATTTAGAGTCTAGTCACTTTCAGTTTTTCATCCCTCACCATCATGTTTTGATTAAGCTAAACTTATTTGAAAAAACAGAAAATGAAACAGAATTGGATCCACCAAATTAAATAAGAAACTCTCAAAACTTTGTCTATACTATTTGAGGGCAGTGAGTACATTACTAAAGATCCTTGGTTTTCTCCATGCTAAATCTCAATGGTTTATTAGAGTCATTATGAGGACCATGTGAACTAATGGAAGAAAATGTTTGAAATTATGTCTGGCAAATATTAAAAGTATCTAAAGTTCAGTATTATAATCCCTGCTATTTCTGCTATTTTTAAATCTTTTCTGAATGATATGGACTTTTCTTATGGCAGATAGAATGTCAGCCTCTTCATTCTGAACAATAGTGGGTGTTTCATTGGTTTTTCTCCTTTGAGGATTTCACACACAAATTTGGCTTATTCCCGATGATCCACGTACTCTCAAGACCGGTTTAAAAGTTTTATTATTTAACATTATGGACTAAACACTTTTATCTTGATTAGTGTGACAAAATAACCAGTATCTAGGAATCTAAATAACTATCTTGTAGACGTAATCAAGCAGTTCAAAAAAGAGATAATTGAAAACACAAGATGAGAAACACTGCTTTGGGGAAACTATCCAAGGAAAACTTAGGAAAAAAGTGAGCCAAGTAGTTTATTTCATAGACTTAGAAAAAAACATGTTCTAACAACCTTAGATGTTGCACCATTGCTGTACTTGTCTTTACAACTAGCAGATAAATGGAAAAAATGCAATGCTTAAAAATTCCAACACAAGAAAACCTTTAAGACAGGTTAAAAGTGAGTCTCTTTTAATGGGAAAATATGAATTATTCAATAAATGGAATCATATAAACTGGCTCAACTTTTAGGTAAATATTGACTTAAATTCACACACATATCTAGATAGATTAGTTTTATTATAAAACTCAGACTGCAAATGTTTTAGAAGTGAAAAATCTCTAAACAAAACAAATATTATTGACCAATATCCTTCTCAAATTTATGCTTGACCTATATAATATTTTAAGTATAAATATAGTTAGGTCTCATTTGGTGTTAATGAGTGAAGTAAATTACTATGTCAATATCCTTGAGGAAGGTAGTTCATGACTCATTCTGTAATGTCCTGGATCGAAGCTCAGACAACAGGACATAGGGAAATGCTTTCCAGACATTAAAGCCTGAATTATATCAATGTGTATCATTTTTCTCTTGCAGAGAAGGTTGGGTTAAAGGATTCAAAGAGAAGTGGTCTGCTGGTATAGAGAATGTGGTCTTTGGAAGGCTTCTCCAGATCTGCTAACACTATCTAGTAAACATGGGGTAAACCTTCCTATTTGGAATAAATAAAGCAGATCTGAGTGTTTGGAAGAATCCAATACTTTCAATAGCAGTGATGTGGGAGCAAAGAGCTTCACCCTGGAATCACCAAGGGTGACCCTTGTGTAGCTCATTAGATGCCAGATGATAAGAAACAAAATTTTCTAAGATTCCATTACCCATCTGATTTTACCTGCCTAAGTCACCCAATAATTTGCCTAGCTTGAAACAGAATTCCATATAAACATGAATGGGTGAATAAAAAAAATTAATTAATTTACAGTGAATTAGTAATGTGAACAATAGTGACTGAGAAAAGCAGAAAACAAAAGCTTGAACTCTTGTTCTTATTAAAATAAAGGAATAAAGAATAGAAAAAGATACTTAATGCTTGATCTGAATAATTGTAACAGAAATCATAACACACCTCTTCTGAACATAAATAAATTGAAGAAAAATTCACTGTTTGAAAACATCAAAGGAAGGGTTTAATTTTTAAAAAATGAGAAAGAATGAGAGAAAAAAAGAGAAAAAATTTAAAATAATTAATAAGTGGAAAAAAAATCAGAGGGAAGAATGCCTAATCTAAAGGAGTAATTCTAGAAGGCAAAGTTGAGAAAAGTTAAAGTCATAATCATAGAAATTTCAAAACTCTCAAAATTGCAAATGTTATTTAAGCTTTTAATTTAAGACATTATCAGGAAAATTTAATGAAAAAATGGAAATGTATTTCATATTAATTAGTAAATTTCCTGAATGAAAGAGATAAAAACTTAAAAAAATGAAAGCAAAGAAAATAGAACAAAACCAAAACATATCATGAAGAAAATGAATTTAAAAGTAAAAACTATTATTGTAAAAATTACTAAAAAGTAGGCAAGTTATTTTTGAAAACAACAAGGAGTTTAGAATTCAAATAAAGCAAAATCCTTGAATAGAAATATCTAAAATTAAAATGTTCACTAAGGCCTGAATTCTGTTCCTTCAAATTCATACATTGAAGTCCTAAACCCAGTACTCCAGAATGTGACTGTCATTGGAAATAAGTTCTTTGATGAGACAATTTAAGTAAAAATGAGGTCACACCAATGAATTCTAATCCAATCTGACTGGTATTTTAAAAGGAAATTAGGACAAAGACAACCAGGTGAGGACACAGCAAGAAGCCACTCATCTGAAGAGAGAGTTCAAAAGATATAAAATTTTTTATATGGTCATAGAAAAGTTACGTTGATTTATTCCACTGTCTTTCCTATTCCTACCCTCTCTTCCCTTCATTCCCCTTTGACAATCCACTGAGCACCACAGTGAATCTCCACATCATGTACAACCACAAGACTAGAATTCTAGTTAGAATGTTATACTCCAGCTATGTGTAATATGTCTGAATACACTCTACTGTCATGTATGTCTAAAAGAACAAAAAAAGATATCAGATTTACCAGTATTTTCATCTTGGACTTCTAGCATAGAAAACTTTGACAAAATAAGTATCAGTTGTTTCAACATCCCAATCTGAGGCATTTTGTTCTGACACCCCAATCAAACAAAGGAACTGACAAAATATGACATAGCTTAAACATCTTACATATATTGTGTTAGATTATGTAAGAATATATATTCACAGAAAAATATGTAGAACATTTTTATCTTCACTTATTTGATAACTACTATACATGTGTGTGAGTGTGTGCACATATATTTAAATATTCTTAAATGATGCTTACTACTCCTTGGTGTTATGGCAAGATTGCAATAATTAAGATTTGATCTTAAAGCAGGAGACAGAAAATTTATTCACCAGTTGGCACTCTAGATCCACCAACTGATGAGCCAAAGGGCAGGCTGATGCAAGTCTACTCCCTTCGATCCCTTCCTGGGGTTTGAGTCCACCTTTATAATCCAAAACCACATTAATCATAAGTCGTTGGTGCTATGATTCAAAACCATAAGCAAACATCATGATATCTAAAATCATCAGAAGAAGGAGAAGTGGGTCAAAATAGCCCTAGTGGAGTACAAGTTAAAAAAAATGGTTACTAGGGTCCAGGCAATCATTATCGGGAGGGTACATTGTCCAAGAAAAATAGGAACAAAAAAGAGAACAATTTTTACATTGTATAAGAACTGCCATTTTGTGTTGCCAAACTTTTTATGCTACAACTGTTGATGGGTACAGAGGCAGGGTGTTCCCTGAGAGAAGCATTTCTTATATGACATGAATTCTCAGGGTAAAATGGAGTCTGTTTGGTCATTGCCCATGTAGCCTGGCCCATAACATTGGAATATCTTAACTTAATCATGAATATTCTCAAAAGAAATAAGACATTTTATTTAAAGATTAGTCAACTGATTTTGCTATTTAATTTTGAATCTTTTGCCTATAGCACAGCATAATAAAAATTTTCAAGAACATTAGGTTGAGTTTATTTAAAATGTAACTATTTTAAGGAAAATATAAAGAAATCTGAGGAAAGAAATTTTCAGTGATTGCTGTTGGTCTGAGTATGTGCTTTTGGTTTTATGCATAACTAGGCAGAAAAATACTGGGGCAGGGTTCAATATTATTTTTACTCACAAGAACTGAGTACACTTGAATTAACATAATTGCATTTGTGGTTGGATGTGAAAAACTTTTTTATACACAATATCATCATCTCTCTGTTCACAGAACACAGCATTGGTATGCTAATTATCAAATAACCCCATTATTTATTAATTTAGTTCCACAATTAGGCATTTTTGCAGACTTGGTTTAAAATTTAAAAAAAGAAAACCTTGGAGCAATTCAAACTACTAACACATTTCTGCAAAATGTCTGAAATCCATATTTTTTCAGTAATTGTTTTCTTATCAAACTATAATGCATAATTTGCTAAGAGTTCTATGAGGATTATTTAACTCCTTTCAGCCTTAAAAAAAGTTTATAACTGTATATCTTATTACAGTTTAATTTTTAAAGGAAAGCATCTGTGAGAAATCACTTACAATTAAATTTGCAAGGGAAATCGCTATAACACTTTGAAGTTCTTTATCAATATGATCATATATTTTAGTTGAGATAATTTTTGAATCACTGACAGAACTGATATTTTTCAACCATAGAACTTAAGAAAGAAAAGAATAGCAATACTAATCTTAGAAACATCTTCCCTGCAGAAATAAAAGTACAATAGGGAGAGAATTGTTTCCAAGCAGAGATCATTAATCTTAGTCTTCATAGACTCCAAAATCTACAAATTCTCATCAATAATGCTTCAAATGAAAGTGATAAGGAAAAAAATAGTATTGACAATATAAAGCATTAAAGCAGTTTATAAGAAAGTAAGTGCTATTTGCCATTTCCATATCTGCAGAGATAAAGTGCAAGCATGAATATTCTATCATTTATTGATGGCGATGTTATAAAATACCGGTTGATAAAATGCAGTGACACCAGTGGAGTGTCTTGGTGGGGGTCTACTTTTCTGGCATGAACAAAGAATTAAGCAAGACACACAGAATTAACAGGCCCAATGTAGATTTGTTGAAAGTAAAAGTACATTCTATAAGGTAGAGCAAAGGGCCTAGTGACAGAGTGGCCCAAAGCCTTGATGTCTGGGCAAGTCTTTTATTACCAGCTAAACTGTGCCTCATTCCCCTCCCCACAGGGCTGATTGAAGACCATGAACTGTTTGTTCCCATTGGTAATTTTATTTTCACCTAATTAGAATTCAGTTTCCATTGGTTACTTTATGTTGACTAATTAAAATACAGAAATTGTGGCTGGAGTTACCATGGCAATAAGCCCTCAGTGCCAGAAGTTGCCATGGTAATGGGACTTACCATAAACGGGGATATGATGACACATATCCTTCCTCTTGCATGCCAGTTGAGTTTTTCATATACTCTGCCAATTTGACATTCCTAAACTCTTACCTCTGTGGGAGATATTAAACTGTGTGGTTATGAATGCAATTAGTTTTATAATTAGTTTTTTCTATAAGTTTTCTTTTAATAATGTTAATATATATAATCTGATAAAATGCATTTTTGGAAGTTCTTAATTAAGAAAAATTATCAGTATTCTGATTTGTGTATGCATAGTGCAAATTAAATCAATTAAATAAATCACAGAAGGTCATGAGGAATCTTTTAAGATCAATATTACACACATAATATTGTGGTTTATCTTCTTAATGACTTATGAATGATTTTTTCTTGAGACCAAGAAAAGAAAAAGTTACTGTAAATGTAATATTAGTCCAATACCAACAAAACTTGATTAAATATAATATTTTTCCATTTTAATTGATGTATATTTATTTTTCTGAATTAGATCTGCCATAGACATTAGTCAGTAATGCTTTGGTTAAGATAACATGTTTTTCTTCTAGTAAAGTCTAGCCAATGACAGGTACTTTTATGCCATCTGCAAGTTGATTTTCATTTCCAGTTGTGGCTTACCAAACATGCACAAAGTAAAAGATAAGAGGAATTTAAAATCTCTAACTTTACTTATATCCCAATATTCTTTTGTAAAATTTCTTCTGTGACTACATGTCTTCCCCAGAAATGTCATATAACTCAGAAGACAAAAGATAATGCTGCAAGCTTGAGGATTATAACAAAAATATGTAAAATGGCTTCCAATGATCATTGCTAGAAAGATTTTTCACATCATCCTTTAATGGATTTATGACTTAAGGTGGTATGACATGTTAGGGCTGTTTTCTAGAGACATAAAATAAGTTTAAAAGACCTATTTAGAACAACATGTCACCATAAAAATTCTGATGTCCACACCCCTCTTTTGTTCCCAGAATAAGAAGACGACAGCTACAGGTTAGAAAGTAGGAGGCGAGATTTTAGAGGATTTTTTGAAATAATATTAAAATAATTTCTGATTATTTTGTGAAATTAAAATAATTTATTTCAAGTTGGATAAGAAGTAAGATGTTGTTTTAAAAATTATTTGAGTGAGTAGAAACACAGTCATACAAATCAGATATACAGGCACAGACACAATACCTTTGTAATATGATTCATGCTTCAGTAGAAATTGGATTGTACAGAAGACTCTAAAATTGATTTGCCTCCAAGTATTTGGCAAATAATATTGGTAGTTCAAGGATGTGATATTAAATATATTAATAGAATGGAAAATCAACTCAGAAAAATACATATCCTTTGCATTTTTAGTAATTCCCTTAGAAATTTTAAGGTAGAATGAATGACTCAAGACCTGTGTAATGGATTTATTTTGCTCATTTTCTTTCCAGATAATTCTACTATTGAAGTTCACAGAAAGTTTCATTAAATAATTTCTGGAAACTTGTTTAAAAAAGAGTGTCAGTTTGTATTCTTGATAGCTGCCATTCTGACTGGAGTGAGATGAAATCTGAGAGTAATTTTGATTTGCATTTCTGTAATTGCTAGAAATGTTGAACATTTTTTTCATGTATTTGTTGATTGATTGTATATCTTCTTTAGAGAAGTGTCTGTTCAGGTCCTTGGCCCATTTATTGATTTGGTTTTTTGGTTTTTGCTGCTTAGCTTTTTGAGTTCTTTATATACCCTAGAGATTACTGCTTTATCTCATGTGTGAGTGGTAAAAATTTGCTCCCAGGATGTGGACACTCTATTCACCTTGCTGATTGCTTCTTTTACTGAGAAGAAGCTTTTTAGTTTGAATCCATCCCATTTATTGATTCTTGATTTTAATTATTGCACAATAGGAGTCTTATTAAGGGAGTCGGGGCCTAATCCTACATAATGGATATTTGAGCCTACTTTTTCTTCTATTAGACACAGTGTCTCTGGTTTAATTACTAGGTCTTTGATCTACTTTGAGTTTTGTGCATGGTAAGAAATAGGGGTTTAATTCAATTTTGTTGCATATGGATTTCCAGTTTTCCCAGCACCATTTGTTGAAGAGGCTATCTTTTCTCCAGTGTATGTTTTTGGCACTTTTGTCTAATACAAGATAACTATGATTTATGTGGGTTAGTCTCTACGGGAAAAAAAGCATGCTCATACATTGCTGGTGGGACTGCAAATTTGTGCAGCCAATATGGAAAGCAGTATGAGATTCCTTGAAAAACTGGGAATATTACCACCATTTGACCCAGCTATCCCACTCTTCAGTTTATATCCAAAGGACTTAAAAATAGCATACTACAGGTACACAGCTACATCAATGTTTACAGCAGCATAATTCACAATAGCTAAACTGAGGAACCAAACTAGATGCCCTTCAGTAGAGGAATGGATAAATAAAATGTTACACACACACACACACACACACACACACACACACACACACATTGGAATATTGCTCAGTAATAAAAGATAATAAAATCATGGCATTTTCAGGTAAATGGATGAAGTTGGAGAATATAATGCTAAGTGAAGTTAGCCAATCCCCAAAACCCAAATGCCAAATGTTTTCTGGATATAAGGAGTCTGATTCATAATGGGGTTGGGAGGGGGAGCATGAGAGGGTTAGATGAACTGTAGATAGGGCAAAGGGATTGGAGGGAAAAGGAGGGAGCATGGGGGTAGAACAAATGGTGGACATCATTACCATAAGTACATGTATGAAGACACAAATTGGGTGAATATACTTTGTATACAACAAGGGATATTAAAATGTGCTCTATTGTAACATGAATTTTAATGCATTCAGTTGTCATATATAACAAATTAGAATAAAAAAATAAGTAAAAAAATAGTGTCAGTGTAATATCACATTCATGTCCTAATCGGGATTTCTGGTGATGAGTATTCTTTTACAAATTCTGGAATAAGAGGCTTCTATGATTTGAACATTCAAAAAAAATGAGATATTTAAGAGTTGTAAGATTGACAGAAAAAATATTGTTAGTTAAATATATGAATATAAATCTAGATAGTCATTGGAAAATTATTAAAAACTTATTGCCATTGATAAAGTTAAGTTTCCTCTTAGTAGAATAACATATCATACAGTCAAGATGAATACATACATCCACAGTCACACATACACCAAAACAGGTAAGTTGCTTACTGCCTTGCTGTTGCTGAGGCTGGCCTTGAACCCATGATCCTCCTGCCTCAGCCTCCTGACCTGCTGGAATTACAGGTGTGTGCTTCTGTGTGTGGTGCTTAATAGCTTTTTAAGAGCAAAAGTTTATAGTCTGATAGTTCCCAGAGGGGCTATGATTATATTTCTTATAATGGATTTTAAAATCCATGCTGTGGTTTTATCTATTAAAATGAAACTGAATGACATTCCATTTTATTTTAAAATTTCTCTTTATGATTCAAGACTTTTATTAAAAAAATTTTAATACATTTAAAGTTTAATAAAATTGGCACACCATTGATTTACCCTCTTAAATAATGAGATATGTCATAATGATGTTTTCACTTTTAATCAAAATGAAGTACTTCAAAAGAAAGAATTTTTAAAAAGGAACAAAATTCCAAAATAATAATAATTTTTGTGCAAGCCAAATATTTAAACTTTGAATAGCATCAAAAAACAATGAGATTGGTAGAGGGCTTGCCTTGCATGTACAATCTTCTGGGTTCAATCCCCAACATCACCAAGAAAAAAAAATAAGACAAAAATTATTTGAAAGATGTCAATACATAAGAATTTAAAAACAGGCAAATAGTTATAAAACATTTTTTATGTACTAGATTTTGGAGACATACATAATATGAGATAGCCTCTTATCTTCCAAAAGATCACTCCATTTTTTTATAGTGAAAAAAAAAAAAACAATGAAAATTCAGTACTTCTCTCAGGCAGATCCAAAGGCCTCAGCACTGTGGAAAGGAATAAGATTTTAGCCAAACAAAATTTCTTTTCAGAAGAATATCTTCAGGATTGAAGCTATGTTATATCATCTTTATCTTCTGCTTAAGAGACTGGCAGTATGAGCAAGCATATCTTCTTCCAATTATGTTTATTGTTAATAAAGTATAAATTCACTACTTCCAGGCAACAGTGACCTTGATATTTGTAGACTAAGGCACCGGCAGTCAGTTAAAGAATGTTGAGTCTTGCTTATAATTCTATGACATTTTTATTAGGTGACCAAAAAAAAAAAATCCGTCTGATTTAATTTAGGCCAAAAGAACAATCCTCTAGCTCACATAATAAAGTCATGTAAAGAAAATGAGTGAAATTGGATCTTAGGGACAAGATTGTTACTGGGGATTCTGTACTCTGGTCTTTCTATGGATCCCACATCTTCACCTCCTGCCCATCAGTTAGAAGGTCTTGCTTTACTGTCTTGGGCTCCAATTTAAAAATCCCGAGGGAAGGAATTTCACCTATGCGGAGGTAAAACAGGGAACATCCTTACTCCTGAGATCTGGAAGCTGAATACACCATCTACAGTCCCACTAGAACAACAAGACATGTGATGGGACAATGGAGAATTCTTTTTAAAAAGGAGGGCAATTGGGAAAAAATTATCAACAATTTAAAAAATAACTTTATATTAAAAACAATATTTAACAAATTGCCTTCACATTTTTATCTCCATTAAGGCTTAATAATTTTGTCTTAAAAATGTATTATAAATGATGATATTGAGTCTCAGGAAGCTTATATGGTTTACAAAGTTAACCCACATAGTAAATTCCAGAGCTTAGACTAGAATTCAGAATTTAGGACCTTGAATCCCAAGCTCTCTCTACATTTTAAATTTGGTGCTCACATCACATATTAAGACTTTCATGACTATTCAAAGTCACGGATTCACAAATCTTTTAATATCATGAGCTTAATGCTAATCATACAAAGGAATACTATTCAAAGAGAAATAGTAAATTGAACGGAATGAGAGAAGTTTTTGAATATCTTCTTATTGCTTCTAACTGCTACCTCTTTATCTCTGTATTTCAATAATTTATAATGCAGAATGCCTTGATTTTCATAGTAGATTTCTTCTCTCAGCAGATTTACAATAGAGAAATAAATGTTCATCTCAATGTAAATAGTCTGTAGGCTTTATTTTTTGGAGTTAGCTGAAGACATTGTCTTTAATAGAATTGTTATACAGAGCATACATTTCCTTTTTGTAGTATATAAAAAAAATCCCTTGCTTTATGATTGCCAATGTTTCAAATTGTTACAAAAAAATTTTGGCTACAAAGGATTAGGTAGAAATCAGTGGTAACAATGCGTTCTGGAGAAGTCAAATATAAACTTCTCCATTTACCTCTTTACTAATATCACCTTTGATAAACTCTAATGTAAAAAATATTCAATTTGAGCATGATGAGGATTAATCTGCAAACATGCAGAGAGGGCAAATGATGATCTAAAAACCAATGGCAGTAGAGGATGGGGGATATCTGGCTTTTTTTTTTTTTCTCAGTTCTACCTTCTTTTCTTTTTTCTACCCATTATTCTTATTTTCTTCTTTGTCAGGACTTCCCACACTTTTTCCTGTCCTCCTACTGGAAGTACTATTGGAGATTTTTTATTTGATCTTTATTTGCAGGCTCAAATTTTCTGATTACTTTCTAATAATAATTACCAGAAGCCAACTACTTTCTCTTATAATTTTTATTACTTTGATTATCATACATCAAACTTTGCCACAGGTACTTAAAATACAGTAATAAAATAGCCATTTTCTATAATTTGCATTGTGCTAGGGAGACATGCATAAAAAATAAGCAATGGCCAAAATAGTATATTTGTTTAATTTAGATTTAGACACAAATAACTTTCATTGAAGTGCAGAAATATGTTTTAAAATCAAAATTTCTGGCAAGAAAAATATCCATTTGTTTGTTGTAAATTTAGTTTTTTTAAAAAAGTGGTTAGTAAAAGGTATAATTTCTAAACTATAAGTCTTCCTAGTATTAACATATTTTTGGTATCTGTTTTAGTGAGCTTTTTCACTGTTGTGACTAAATGACCTGACAACTGTTGAGAAGGAAAAGTTTCTTTGAGGGCTCATGGTTTCAGAGCCAGGCTGGCTCCATTCCTTGGGGATCATGGCAGAAAACTGTGGCTGGCAGAGGGAAGCAGCTCACATGTTGATCAGAAAGCAGAAAGAGAGAGAGAGAGAGAGAGAGAGAGAGAAACTGACTGACTACATTTGCCAGATACAAATATATACCCCATAGCCACGCCCCCAAATGAAAGACTTCTTCCAGCCACACCCCACCTGCTTCCAGTTAATCCCATACTAATTCACTGATTAGTTTAAGGCTGTCACCCAATCATTTTTTCTACAAACCTTCTTGCATTCCCTCATATGTGAGCTTTTGGGGGATACTGCATCTAAACCATAATAATCTCTTATTGCTGATTTAACAAATGAGCACAAAATTAATGGCTATAAATGACACAGATTTATTATTTTACAGTTTTGGAGTGAAAAGAAAAAAAAACATGTTTCACTGAGCTCAATTCAAGGTGTTGGCAGGGCTGAGTGTCTTCTGGGAGCTCTAGGGAAAATTGCTTTCCTGACTTTTTCAGTTTCTAGAGAGTAGCCACATGGATTGTCTTGCATTCATTCAAAATGTCAGCAGTAGCATCAGTTAGACCTCTGCCTACATCATCACTTATGCTTTGTCATGCTCTCTTCTAACTCCTGTTTTCATTTATAAAGAACTTGGCAATTTCATTGGGTTTACTTAGGTATTTCAGTATAACTTTGCCATCTCCTTTCTTTAATCCCATCTTCAAAGTCACTTTAACTATGTGAAGTAATTGCAATAATTTGAACATGGTTTGAGTGTGTCTCCGAATGCTCACGGGTTGACATTTCATCCATACTGTCAGGTCTTAAAAGGGTGGAAACTGAATCCATCTGTGATATTCAGAGATGGGGTATTTGAGAGCTTATTGAGATTAAAGTCTACAGGTTGGAGCCCCCATGATGGACTTTGGAAGATATTCTCCTTTCTCTTGCTTGATACTACCCTGTCCCATCTCGGGATTCTGTCAGCAGAAGGCCATCACCAGATGCAGCCCCTTTACCTTGGAATTTAAGAACTGTGGGGCAAAATAATCCTCTTTATATAACTTATCTGGACCTGTGATATTGCATTTCTGGTGACATCCACAGATTTGGGGGATTAATATATGGGTATCTTTGAAGGGCCATTTTCTGTCTACCTCAAAATAGTATGTAATTTCCCACAATTATTTAAAGTGTGCTTCACAAATTTTTGTTGCAAACAAAGAGGCTTTCATTTCAGATGGATCAAGTCTGATTTTAAAATAAAATAATTTGAAAGCCAGGGATTCTTATTTTTGTGCATTGAATGGCAGCAAACAACAAAATCTGTCACTTTGAAAGAACAAATCAAAGGTAAATTTAACCTAATTTAAAGCTACAAGTCAAAGTATTTTCAGCCAAATTCTTTATCTCCTTGTGTTATAAGTACTTACCACTTTTCAAACTGTAAAAATTACTACAGAAAAACTGAACCATGGAAATATGAATAAATCAATGCTTCTTAAAATGCAGTCTCTATATTACCATCACTTTCAACTGGGAACTTGTTAGGAATGCAAATTTTTTTAAACCTCAACTAAGATCTGTTTAGTTGGAAATTATGGGGGTGTGGCTCAATGATTTGCATTTTTATATCCTCTCCAGGTGATTTCAATGCACATTCAACTTTGAGATTCATTGGAAATAGCAAAGCACTTTTAGAAGTCAATAATTTGCTTTTGAATTTCCCTCTAATTAACAATGGTTCCTTCTAAAAGATTACTATTTCCAGTACTTCATATGTACCTGCATTAGAGGGGACAAAAATTATTCTATTTTCACAGGAGAAAAAGATATTCTTTTCATGAAACTTTTAATAAATTTTATTAAGTAAGTAAATAAGAACTTAAATCAGGACCTATTCTAGGTATTCAGGGAGACTCTCATAAGTAAATGAAATTTAAGAAAGGGTGCAGCCACTCATTCCCAGAGTTATCAAGAACATCTTTAAGTAGTAGGATCATCCATCCCTAGGACCAAGATGAACTTGAATAAATTAAGTGAAATTAAGAATATATCCAGATACTAGAGACTTAGCCAGGGAAGGAGAGGATGATAAGACTAAATAGAAAACAAAAGTCTGAGCTGTCTCATGACTTCTGCATCTGGGAGTGAATTTTGGTTAACTTTAAATAAAACCAGAAAATCACTGAAGGGTTCTAAGTAATATAATGTGCTGGATGAATTAGGAATTAAGAAGAGTTAAGACTGTTAACACCAATTTAAAAGCCATTGTGGTGATACAAATGATAGTCTGACCATCCATGGACAGTTCAGAGGACTGAAGAGAGGGCCAGAGATGATGATTCAAAATTTATTATTGTATGCAATTACTTGTTCATATTATTTTTATGTTATTATGATATACACTTGGTATTATTTCTTTTAATGTCTATTAGAATTCGGCTGTGAAATCATGACCCAGAAGTTTTCTCTTTTATAATTACTTCAATAAAAAATGCAATAATTTGGATATTCAAATAGATATAAAATTATTAAGATTATTTCTTCTCGATTATATTTTCATAATTTGTTGACTTTAAGGAATATATCGACTTATTTATCAAATTTATGGACATAACATTTTTTACATAATAGTTCCTTATTATCCTTTTAGTGCCTGTGGAATCTTTAATGACCAATTAATGTGAAGTTACATTGCCCATTTATCTCCAGTTACACTAATGTATGCATTTGTTCCTTTTATTGGACAGTATGGCTAGGGATTTAACAATTTCGTTAATCTTTTCAATAAAAATTTTTTGTTTCATTTTTCTCTATTATTTTTTTCAATGTCATTGATTTGTATTCTATTTATTCTTTACCTTTTCCTGATTGTTTTGAGTTTATCCACGTTTTATTTAATATGTCAGATTTTAAATTATGCTTCAGCTAAAACATTTTAAAATTTCTCACCAGACCTATATTTTATGTGTGGATTACTTAGAAGTGTTTTAATCTCTAATTATTTGGTTTTTTCCACATAGTTATCTTTTGCTGATTTCTAGTTTAATAATATTATGGTCTGAGAAAACATGCTTGGATAATTTCATTATGTTTACTTATTGAGGTTCATTTGTAACCCCAATATTATTTTCTTGGAAACTATTACATGGACACATGAATGGAAGAAGAGTATGCTGTTGTTTAGATTGTTCTATAGATGTGAGTTAGGTCATTTTTTTTTGATAGTGGTTTTAATGTTATCTATATAAACTGAAGTCTTTCTAAATCTACTTGTGCTATAAAGGAATGAAAGCAGAGTTTCCAAGTTGACTGCTTTAATATTGATGTCCATTTCTTTATTCAGTTGTATCAGTTTGGCTTCAGATATTGTGATTCTTTATTAGGATCATATACAGTTAAGACTGCCATGTCTTTATGAGCATTATGAAATATTCGTCTTTATTTCTTACCAAAAAAATCCACGTTCTGAAGCTGTCTTAGTTTCTATTCCAGCTATAATAGATCATCATTCACTTTTAAAAATTTAAAAAAACGATGCAAATATATTACCTTGCATTTCTGTAGGAACACGTTCTGAAGTCAATTTCAGTGGTGGAAATCAAATTGTCACCAGAGTTGTGTTCCTTCCAGAGACTTGAGAGGGGCATTCATTCCCTTGCTTTTTCCAGTTTTTAGAGACTTCCAGAATTCCTTTTGTGTATTTCTTCTGTCTTCAAAGCCAGCAGTGTAGGACCTTCAAATCTCTCCCTTTCTCTGTGGTCTCTGCTTTCTCCATCATGTTTACTTCTCTTATCTTCCTGTCTCCAACTTCCATCTCTTTTTTTTTTTTTAAAGTGCTGTGGCACACACCTATAATCCCAGTGGCTCAGGAAGCTGAGACAGGAGGATGAGGAGTTCAAAGCCAGCCTTAGTAAGGCACTAAGAAATTCAGTGAGACCCTGTCTCTAAATAAAATATAAAAAAGAGCTGGGGATATGGCTCAGTGATTGAGTGCCCCTGAGTTCAATTCCCAGTACTTCCCCCCAAAAGAGTATTTTCTTTATTCTTAATGACTTAAAAACACACACTCACACATAAATGAAAAACTGAAAGACACAATCTTAGATGAATTCCATTTCCAACATACAATTTCACTAATTTTCCTTCTTTGTGACAGTGAATGAAATTTTTGTTTGTTTTATTTTTCAGTCCTAACATTTTCTGAGAATCACATACTAATATCAAGAAAAGTATCAATTCTAAATTATTTTATCATTATAAGAGTCAAGTAAATCTTAGGAAAAATATGTAATTTTAATTCTCAAAATGAATTTAGAGAGGCTAGGGATGTGGCTCAAGCGGTAGCCTGCTCACCTGGCATGCATGCAGCCAGGGTTGGATCCTCACCACCACATACAAAGATGTTGTGTCTGCTGAAAAATAAAAAATAAATATTAAAATTCTCTCTCTCTCTTTAAAAAAAAAACAAAAAAATGAATTTGGAAATATTTGAGACATTTTAGCTTCTGATTAATTGCAAATTTAAACCAAATTCCCCCCTTAAATACAAAATAAAATACATATACATACACTAATATTATTTAGAGTTATAAAATTCCATCTTAGAATATGAAGACAGATACTTTATGAATCAGATATTTTAAATTTTTATTCTTTCTCTTTAGCTTTCCCACCATCTTCGATCCAAACCAGACCAAACCAAGTAATCCTAGTTATCATTTTTTGGTTGTTAAGATGGGGTTTTGCAATGTTGCCCAGCTGGTATTGAGATTGTGCACTTAACTAATCCTCCCAAGCAGTTGGGACTACAGGTGTGAGCCACCACACCTGGCTTTCTATTTACTATTTTTAAAATCAACTATCCAAATAAAAACTAGCCATTAAAATAATATCATTAATAAGCACTTATTATGTGTTAGCCTCTGTCTAAGAACACATAAACAGGGAGCCAGGATTCAAATCTAGGAAACCTAGGACCAAGTCCAAAGTTTCTGCTCTTCCTCCTCCTCCTCTTCCTCCTCCTCTTCTTCTTCTTCCTCCTCCTTCTCCTTCTCCTTCTCCTTTTTCCTCCTCCTCCTCCTCCTTCTCCTCCTCCTCCTCCTCCTCCTCCTTCTCCTCCTCTTCCTCCTTCTTCTTCTTATATTGAGGATTAAACCAGGGATGCTGGTTAATCACTGAGCTATAACCCCAACCCTTTATTATTTATTTATTATTTAGTATTTATTTGAGACAAGGTCTGGCTAAGTTCCTTAAGACCTTGCCAAGTTGTGGAGACTGGCCTTGAACTGTCAATTCTCCCGACTCAGTCTACCAAACTGCTGGGATTATAGGCATGCATCACCACACTTGGCATGCTCCTATTCTTTTCATCAGCTTAAAAATTTATAGTCCTGTAATAGTTAATTTGAATTGTCAACTTGAAATGCTGAGGATCAGAGGAATAAGAAAGCAGTAGCAGCTCCAAGTTTGATTCTCCCTGAATGGAGAATTCATTGCTGCTGTGATCACCTGAGGATATCAGACTCTGGCTCCTTCAATCTCCCAAAGGGGACTCTGCCAGGGATTCTCCAAAAGCCTTTGGTCTCAGACTGGGGTAGCATCATTAATCCCTCTTGTTTGAGGTGTCAACATCTTAAACTGCACAGCTACTGGTTCCTCCAGCTCTCCAGCCTTCAGACAGACATTATAGACTATCCGGCTTCTGGTCGTGTAAGCCAATCTAATAATTCCTCTTTTTATATCATACTGCCTGTTAATTCTGTTCCTCTAGAGAACCCTGACTAATACAAGTCCCCATCTTTAAAACTTTATCTTTATCCCGTATGTCCTTCCAACTATTCTATTTCATCTTTCTACCACTTCAAGACTTCTCCACTTTCTCTAATTCTTCTCTTCCCACTAGTAAATAATAAGAAATTAAATTTTTTTCCAGACCTAGATGATTCTATCCTTGACTCATCATTTTCTTTTCCTTTCAATAGCTAATCATGATCCTTGATAGGTTTAGTCATTTTCCTCTACTTAAACAAATTCTGTGTGGAACCTAAATGAACTTCCATGCTGGCTAGGATGAGATGAAGTGGTTTCTGCAGTATATTCAGATCCTGGACTCAATACAGGAGAAATTCGACCCAATATTTATGCAAAATTTGCTTCTTTTTAATTTGGAATGAGATAACAAATATCTTTTCTAAGAAATTCTTCAACTCCCTCCTCCCCCAGGTCCTTTATATTTGTTTGCAATTTTTCAGATATGGTGAGAGTAGGTAAGTCAAGATAAAACACTTTTTCCCAAAGTGGCTTATATTAGGATTTTTCTGGTCTGTTTTCAGAGATTTCAGAGATGCTCTATTCTTTTCATTTTTGACTTGGATTCTGCCCTGGAAATGTTCTTTGCTGTGGATCCTCATGGCTGCAGAGTTCATGTCAGCTACCTGGCACTTACAGGCTGAGTTGCTGGGTCTAAACTAGGTGCTGTGCCAGAAGTTTGCTAAAGCAAGGTTTTTCTGACCCGATTGACAGAACTGCCTCCTCTTTTCTTCTGTATGCTGTGGCCTCCACTCAGCAAAGGTGTTGGGTTGGGGTTGGGAGAGGGGCACGGGGACACAAGGGGTTGCGGGGAGGGACACTTCATCTCTTAAGACCCCCTGTGACTGCACCTGTTCTTCCTGGGTAACTCAGGACAGCTTCTCTATTATCACATCCAGAGAGTCCCTTGTGCCCTGTGATATTCACAGGTTTGAAAAATTAAATGGACATCTTTGGAGAGGAATTTTTTCTCCCCAACACTGACAGGAATCTACTTTATTTGAATATATTCATGATCATTTTTTTTCTCTTCAAATGTGTTTTATTTTGCCTTTTCATATACTCTACCAGTCTTTATGAATTTTACTTCTTTTGACCTATCTATATCAATATATCCAAAGTAAGTTTCTTATAGATAGTGGGACCTTGACTTCTTACCCTATGTATGCATCTCATTCATTTAACTGATGTTTTTAAACTATCCATATGCAATGTCATTGTTAATATAATTTAAATTAACCATCTTCATAATTGTATTCAACTCTGCCATCTTACCCTTTTCATCTTTTCTCTCTTTTTATTACCTCCTCTGGGTTTAATTCAGATTTTTCGTGTTCAATTTTCTCTCCTCTACTGGCATATTATTCATATCTTTAAAATTAAATCTAAAATTTCTAAATAACAGAGTCTAGCTTAAACTAATATTTCTTAGCATGAAGTATAAAAACATTTTCATTGTGTATTTCCAACCCCTTCTTCCCATAATGTGGGTTATGCTGTCATATTATTCATTTTCACAGATGTTATTAACGTATCATGATATGTTCCTATTTTTTTTCCTTAGACAGCCATATAAATTCTATAGTAATTAAACAGAAAAAGAAGAGTTTTGTTTTACTTTTCTTTATTCCATTTCCAATATATCTTGAGTTGCCCTAAGGCTGGGTACCTGTGACATCAGGTCTCCAAGTGAGACAGAGGACATATTGCAGTTGCTGAGATGGGCAGCATCTGCTATGTGAGTGACCGCATAAACACTAAAAGGTGTACATTGATTACCTACAGTGACATTTTTCTTAGCTATGGAATAATATAGGTTGTCTTTTGTAAGGTGTTCTAATTAATTTTCAAACTATTTTCAGTATATTGAAATTGATATGTCTACTCACTAGGATAAACTTTATACTATGAAATAATTTTCATGATAAAGTATACATTTCTGTAAAACTAAAAGAATCACAACAACAAATTTGTATCATTGGGAACAGAGAAATATCTTTAAAATTTTAAATACACACTAATTCAACTACCTTTTCAGTTTAAGAGCAGCAAGGAAATGTTTAAAAGACCCATGCATTTGAAAACTGAAAGAGACAAGATGATAAAAAACATTAAAACTTCATAACTTGAATATTGGCAAAAAGGCAAAACAACTTCTCAATAAATGTGTTCCAGATCATAAGAAAAAGGCAATGTGTGAGAAAAATGACAAGGAATTTGTATTCTGCATATTATTTTGATCAAAATATTGGTTCAATAGTTAGATATACCAGGAAGAAGTTTCTACATCTACTCTTTACTGGCAGTGTATCTTCTTCAATATTACTTTATGTCTAGGCTTCTATTTAATTATGTGTAAAAATAGAATTAGTAATACCTATCTCATTAGAATTGTTATAAACATTATATGAGAAAAAGTATAAAAATCAATTACCCTAGGAGTCCATAAAAAATTAATATGTAAAGAATCTAAATGTTAATCCATAAAGAGATTAATTATGTAAATTATATTATTACATTGATAAAATGAAATGCATTCCAATGGTATTTCTGATTTCCTGAAGTGATCTGTTTTTTAACTTTCTTATGCCACCAGAAGTTATGAAACACCTTGGACATTTAATTTAGAATTCCTAATATTGCTGTTGTGATTGAAGAAAACATAGGCTCTGTTAACATGCAGTATGCACAGCACATTTCATAAACTAATTGCTAAATAAGGGGATCCTTAGGGCTCCCCAAAGGCATTGCCAATCAGTCAACTTCTAAGTGGAAGAACCCAGAATTTCATTAAAAGCTCTGATCAAACATTAAAAGCTCTTGTTAAACAATCATAATGAAAGAACTCATTAACTGTGGGAAAGGTGTTTGTGTGTGCATGTGTGTGCACACATCTGTGTGTGCCTTTACTAGTGTGAATAAATGAGATCACACTTACCATTTTAAACGTAGAATACTTTAGTTGATTTTTGTAGTATTTGTGGTAAGTCTCTTTCTTGGTATTGCTCCAGGTTAGATTGCCCAAATTTGTAATTATCTTGCAATTTCAATGTTGTAGTTTACAATTTATTATTTATTTAAAAGTTTTTATATTTCATTGATTAATGATTAAAGAATCCATTTGGATTATAAATCCACTAATATATAGAACTCACAAGCTCAATTAAATACATGTTTTTTTTTTACATGGTAGGACCAACCTCTGATAAGTTTATTAGTGTTCCAATTATATTTGATATCTAATCATGTCTCTTGCATTCCATTTGACACCTAAAATCCCTAACATGTTTCAGTTTTTCCATTTACCAGTATCTATTTTGATGACTGTTTTGATAATATTTTTCATTTTTTATTTTGATAACATGCAAATCCAGAATTGTAAGAACTATTTTTAAAGCCAAGGATAATGAAGCCAAAATGAAGACTATCAACTAACATGTGTAATAACTTTTATATTTTAGCTGATGAATAAATATTTATATCATTGTATGTACTTGGAGTTCTGTTAATAATGGTCAAATTTTTCTCCAAAAGTTTGCTATATAAACATTCCACCTGCAAGAAAAGAGTAGGGAACTTGAGACTTGCTTATAGTAATGGAGTGATAAATTATACATACATTACATAATAATTTTTGCAAGTTACATAAGTCTCATACAGTTAAGTTTCTATGAGAGGCCTTTTGTCACAAAACAGAAAACCATCCCCAACCCATCCTCCATCTACCTAGCTCTACTCTTTCACTCAGCTACCCTTGTGTTTTCTATAACAGACACTGAAGTTTCTGAGTTTTTAGGATGTGTCCAGCATCTCAAGCAAAGCACTCACTGTGCTTTTGCTTCTATAATATTTTTTAAGTTATTTGACAATGTTCATAATTTTTTTCTTATTTGTATTAAGTTTGGTTAGAGGTCTTAACACTTTGATATGAGCATGTGTTAAATATGATAATGTGTTATTTATAATAATGTTATAATAATGTGTTATTTATTAATATTAAGAAGACAGAAATAAAAACAATTTCAGATGATTTAGTTGAGAGAAAACACAATCGAGAAATTATATACATATAGAGAGAGAGAGAGACAAAAATCAAAGAAGTAAATTCAATATTTAGTTGTGTTATGGAGTTGGGGTCTTCCAAGAAACTGGGGCACCACCAAGACCCCCTTTTCAAATTCTGATTCTTGTGATCAAGTCAGAAATATTTCAGACATGTCATTCAGAGTGATAGAAATGAGTTTATTGATGGGATAGGAAAAGGGAAAGTGAACACTCTTAAGGGATAGAATGGGTCCTCTCAGAGAGAGAAGGGAAAATGTACCTCTTCTACATTGATTTCATTGAGGATCCCAGAGAAGCTTCCAGAGAGTCCTTCCCATGACCACCTCTTGACTTTTGACTGATAGCAGGGTGACATCAGATTTTCATGTCCCTACTGTCATGGCAACTCTAGGTCACCTTGGCACATGCTGAATTGTTCTAGTTGGATTCTTAACCAAAATATGGTTACAAAATATTCTTACAAAAATATGGTCTGGAGGAACCATCCTTATCCCTCAGGGTTTGAGGATCTGTTCACAAAAGTCTCCCCCTTCAGAGTAACTTGGGATTTCTCTTATCAACAATATTTTGGGGCTGCATATCTCCTGTAGTGAACAGGTAGTTTGTTGAGGAAAATTGACATCCTGTCCACTGAGGCCAGGCTGGGCTGCAGGTAGATTTCTTCTTGGAAAAGAAGGCAGGTGGGAGGTATGGGGGCTCAACACAGAGGGCCTATTGTATAGAATTATTCTCTTAACTTCAATTTCCACCATTCACATCTGTCGGTTCCCTAACAGTATTAAGACACAAAATACACAAAAAATATCTAGATTCACAACCACCTAGAACCTCGCAAGTTAAACCTTATTTTGCAAGGAGAGTCTTGATAGGTATGATTAAGTAAGGATCCTAAGACAGAATCACCCTTCTCTAAATGCAGCACTGGGGTCTTTGTAAGAAGAAGTGAGGACACACAAAGTCACATAGAGGAGAATTCATATGAACATGGAGGTAGGGATTGGAGCAATGCTGTCACAAGCCAAGGAATGAGTACTTGGGGCCACAGGAAGCTAGAAGAAGCAAGAAAGTATTCCTGTCAAAGATTTCTAGATTTCAGATTATTTTGTCTCCAAGACTGGAGATGTTTCAGTTGTTAAAGCCTTAAACACTGTGGTTATTTTTTACAGTGATTCTCAGAAATTACTTCATGTGGAGTGACTTAGTTCTCTTAGATTTTTTTTCCAGAATAATTAGTCAATCTTCCTTGAAGCATAACAGAATAAACAATTGTATTAATACTGATTTGGAATGCCAATCAACATCTTGAAGATACTTAGATCAGCTTTGGAAATTTCTAATAAAAACGCTATTTTAATCTTTCCAAATCTTTCAGTTTCTTCTTATATATGATTGAAGATCTTCCTTAATTTGCTAGTTCTTCCTTAACATTTTTAAAATATTTTCTCAGATCTTTATTTTATGAATTAACCCTAGAACTTTCCATAATATAACAAAACAATATTACTGAGTTTTCCCTACTAAATATATGGGAAAAAAATCAAGGGGATAAAAATTTGTACATGATTTAATTCCCACCTCAAAAGATTCTCTTTTGTCTTGAATCATGTTTCATTTATACTTTTAATTAAATGTTTATTCAAATATTTCATGAGTCATGTATATTTATCATTATCCCTATATTTATAAATTCAATTGATAATTCTTTAGTGTTACATCCCTTTGTAGGAGTTGTGAAATATATTCCGTATTATGTAAATTATTCCCATTTTTCTAAGTTTGATCAGAAATGTATGCAAATTTTATTAAATGTGTTCCTGGCATCTAATAATAAAATATTCGGTGTTTCATTTGATCTGTGTAGTGGAAAAGATATATTTTTTTAATACTAAGGATTTTCCATTGCTCAAGTCTCTTGCAGGGAGAAATGATTAGGGAGCATTCAATAACCAACGGATGAATGTCTGTTATTCTTTCTATTCTTCCAACACAAAAACTACTCAGTTACTTTTCTATAAACATATAAACAAAATGCCTTGAAGAATTGTCTAATGACAAGCTGGAATGCACAATATCATCTTAACTGAAAGGATGGGAGAAATGGTTATCATAATTTAGCAACTTTGAAAAACAATTCCCAAATGATACTGCTAAAACAGGGTTGAAAGGGTTCAATTATTTGTTCACTGAATATTAAGTAACTTCTATTTCCTGTTATGATGAGTAATAGGGACTGAAATTAACTTAATTATGAAACTGGACTAATCAAATTAGACCATGATTTTAGGTATTTGAGAATAGGTAGAACATCACTGGGATTCATGAGAGAAATGAGACCCAGAAGATTTTCATACCCCCTTATCTCCCTTGAAACAGAATCCAGAACACAGCACAGAGAAACAAACAGAAACTAAGCTAAAGACAAAGCCATGACATTTCAGAGAGGTCACTAGGATTTGCAAGATGTAAATCTTAAAGGAAAGAGATTCATAGATAGTGAGGTGAGAATATGTGGAGAGGGGTGGCTTCCAGTCCTTAGCTGATACACAAGATGGCCAACAGCCAGAAAGCAGAAGACATTATTGAAATTCTTATATGTTAAGAAGATTTAGAGTTTCTTTGAGACCAAGTAAATAGAATTTATTATATAGGAGACAACATGTAGAGTATTCAGGTTATTATATTAGTAATGGGGTTAAATTTGTCAGAATAAAGACTGTTCTGGATCTCACCTAAGATAGCTTAACAGTGAGCCTTAAGATAAATTGATTTAGTTACTTACCCGTGTACTAGAAAAAAAGTTCAACCCTCTTCTCCTTAAAAATAGTACAGGAACTGGGGTTGTGGCTTAGTGGTACAGCGCTTGCCTAGCATACATGAGACATTATGTTCAATCCCCAGCACCACATTAAAAAATAAAAATGGCATAGACATATTAATAAAAAAATTGCCAAACATTGGGGAAGGATACTTAGCTAAACAGTATGTATGAGATACTAACTGCAAATATCGAGAGAGACAAGTTGGAAGTTGATGAAAAGAGACATGCCATGCAATATTTAATCATGAATGACTGTAATATTAAAAAATTAGAAATATATTTGCAACAATTTACACATTTTTGTAAACAATTTGCACACAATTTTCACACAACAATTTATATATTTTTGTACACAAGTTTTTTTATCATATATGTTTGCAACAATTGTAAGTAAGCCTTTCCATTTGTTTAGTATTGACTTTATATTTTTTTTCCAAAAAGCCATCATTTTTCTACAGTTTTACAATTATTGAATACTTTTGAGCATTTCAAAAGTGCCTCCTTAACTCAAAGTCATTACTTTTTTCTGTATTTTTTCTGAAGGAACTGTCTTAATTTTATGACTCGTGTAGGTATCTTAATATGAGAAAAAAGTGACCTTTGTTTTCTTTTATTTTTTCATTCATCATATGTATATCATCTCTATGTCTCTCTACCATTTGCTGAAATTACTACCTTTTCTTATATTAACTTGCCAATTTTGGAATCTTTCATAAACCAAAGGATCATATGTATATGGTCCTCTCCATACAGTTCTGTTGACCTTTTGACTATCCTTACATTAAGACTGAAATACTTTTTATTTGCACTGTTCACTTGGAATAAGAGTGTCAATCCTCTAAACTGCTCCTTGTTTTCCAAATTAATTTGACTTCTAGGTTGTCTACATTCTATTAAAATAATTCTCAGCCTATTAAAATAACAATTTTTGTTTTACCTTATTTTATTTTTTTCTCTTTCATCAACGTGGCTTAAGAATTTCCTCTAGTTAGTAAGGCAATTAAGAAGGCTCACCTAATTTGGTTCTCCTTTTTCAACAACTACATACCTACATTGTTTGTTAAACAATAACTAAAAATAGATGATTTCTGATTTTCTTTACTTTTCTTATTATTTTTAACCAAGTGTAATTGCAGAATTTCTCAAATTTTCAAGCCAATTATGTAAATCTGAAAATTATTACTTTTTACAATAGGTGAATCACTGTATATAATTTTGTTATTCTTTCTTTGTATCAGTTTTTAAATATTATTCCTCCCTTTTGGCTCTTTTTTAAAAAAATGGTGCATAACAATTATCCATAATAGTGAGTTCATTATAAAAATGTGTTCACACACTTAGTATAATTGTTAGTTTCATTCCCTAGTACCTCCCCTTGCCCTGTAGCTCTCCCTATGTTTGATCCCTGCCTTTACCCTTCTTCTCGTCCTTTTATTTTCATGAGATCTCTCTCTTTTATATATATATATATATATATATATATATATATATATATATATATATATCTTTTATTATCTCTAGCTTCCACATGTAAGACAAAACATAGGACCCTTGACTGTGACAGTATGGCTTATTATGCCATATAAATATTTTATGCTTATTGCCTCAAAGAAGAGAAATGATCAGAGTACAGACAGAAAAGGTATCCAAATGTTGCTTTCATTTCATTTTATTTTAATTTTTAGAAGTCAATACCTGGTAAAAACAAAATTTATGGCACAATATATAATCAATAAAGAAAGGAATTTCTCAATCTATACCATTGCTGAACCAAAATATAAGTTTTGTAGTCTGCAGAAAAAAATTAATGTATAAGGGGAAATAAAAATATTTAGACAGAATTTGTGCCTTAGCAGTGTCTCCATATATTGCATTATCAGGAACTTTGACACATCTTGAATTAATTTTGTTAATTAATTCAAGGTGTGCACTATGCTTAAACAACTAAGTGAAATCCCAAGATGCCGGTAGAATACTGAGATGCAAGAAATGCAAAATATTTGTGATTTTTTGTTCAAAATTGATCTGCCACCTCATTAACTTTATACCTATCATATTGGAGTATTATAATGTTCTAGCATGCTTGAGTGCCGCAGTCTGGCTAGGTAGAAATAACCGAGCCACCACGAAGCACTTGTAGGTTCAAAACAGCAATTCTTTATTGCTGAACTCCACCAGCACTCCACACATGCTCCCCGGGAACTCTCTCTCCCTTCCCTGGGCTGCGCGCGCACTCATCTTGGAACCCTGCGAGAACTTGGGAACTCCAAAGTAGTGGGCGCTGAGTCAGCAAGAGCCGCCCTATTACCGGACAGTAAAGGTCTAATATACAATTGAATACACAGCTTAACATAACCATCATCATCTCAATGGCTCACTGGCTCCCTTCTGGCAAAATGCCATGCATCATCCTGACTCGGCTGTCGCCCTCAACATCTCCCCACTTCTGTTTAATTAAACAACAAGCAATGTGGCTTAGGGACCATGCCTGTCTTAGGTTGTCCAATACTACATATGTTCTTACCCGTCATTGGATGAGCTGACCACAAGGCATCAGCCTTCTGTCTTAGATTGGTACCATTGCAATTGGATCTTACCCGTCATTAACTACCAGTCCAGCATACAGCCATACCTGTCGTTAGGCCTTTGCACCAGTTGGGGGGTGAGGTTCTTTGCCTCACCTGTATTGGCCCCCAAATTTGGCCTTAGTGCCAGTGGGGGGGTGAGGTTCTTTGCCTCACCTCTGTTGGCCCCCAAATTATAGACCATCACAAGCAGAAGGGAGGAGGATGCAAAACGCCATGACACCAAGCCAAATCATCATTCCTTTTGGAAAAATTGTACCACTGATGACACCATCAGCAAAGATACCCCAGCACTACCACAATTCACTGCACCAACAGATAGTTCACAATGCATACAAGTGATACATAGTCCAGTCAAGTTCTGCAAGCAGTTCAAGGCAGAGGAATCGATTAATATGTCAATTTCCTCCCAAAGTAAATCGACTCCTTGATTGAGCATCACTTGTTGAGTTATTATTCATTGATGCATCAGTTTATACAGTTTTCTGTGATAGCTATCAAAGTAGCTGTAGTTTGGTTTTATCTTTGTCTTCACTGGCACTGGGATGAAGATAGGAATTCTGGCAATGATGGCTAACAAAAAAAAAAACTTGTGAAACATTCCAGCAGGCACTAAAACAAAGCAATTTTCTAAACAATTTACATTATCCTGAACAGAATTATTAAATATAATGAAAAAGAAAGGTGAAAGTAAAAAACAGATCTGTTAACCTCCTTCTTTTTTGTTCACATTTTAAAACAATTCTAAACAGCTGTTTACCTAATTTAAATTAAACCATTTAAATCACGTGAATAAAAAAATATTTGGATCCATTTTTTCATGAGCGCTTCTCATATATGATATATGGACATACACACATACAGACATACAACACAAAAAGAAGTGTGCACACAACACAATAATACAACACATAACATAATAGTAAAGGCCTTGTAGCTTTTCATAGGTGAAATCTCCCTTACAATGTTTAAAAACTCCATAGTCAAAAAATAGAACTGATCAGAAAAACATTAACCTAGGTCTGTATGAGCTCAGAAAACAAAATAAAACTTTATGATGTGGGAAAAGGCAATAATAAAATAGATATTGAAAAAAGACATCCTGAAAAAAGACATGGGATTGACTCTTATTTGGATATCCCATCCTTTTTCCTGTAGCTTGCATAATGGGTCTGAAGGTATTCCCACAAGCAAGTGCAAGCCCCAAGGTTTTTTACATTTGAAATAAGCCTTAATGGTGTTCATTATTCATTAGCCTCCAGGTGTGGGAGAACCACTGTTGCAGATGTAAGGATATCAGCTGTTATGGATTTGAGCCAAGTCATCTTCTTTTTGCTCTGTAGAAATCGCTTTAGTTAGTCTCTCTGGAATCCAAATCAGCTGCTGTTCTCCCTGTGGAAACACACAAACAGACCCCTGACTCCAGACAATCACAGGCTCAGGACTTTTCCATTGTCCTATTAGAATATCCTTCCAAAGTACTTTTGGCTTATGTACATTTTTTGGACACATGTGCCTTTCCACAGCACTAAGCCCTGATGACTCCAAATTTTAAAAGTTTAGAGCAAAAAGTGTTATTTTAAGTTTATCTTTGGGGGATATATACCCCTTCCCAATTCCCTTTTTTTGCTTTAATTAGTACATTTTAATAGTGTGATGAGCTCTTTCAACTATGCCTTGTGCCTGTGGATTGTATGGGATTCCTGTTATATGAGTAATGCCAAATGATGAGCAAAATTGTTTAAAAGAGGTAGAAGTATAGCCAGGGCCATTATCTGTTTTTAACTGTTTTGGAACGCCCACAGTGACAAAATTTTGTAAGCAATGAGCTATAATATCTTTAGTTTTTTCTCCGGCATGAAGGGAGCCCATCAAAAATCCGGAAGAAGTATCAACTGTAAAATGCAAATATTTTAATTTTCCAAATTCTGGCAAGTGTGTGATGTCCATCTGCTAAATATGGTTAGATATGAGACCTCTAGGATTGACTCCAAGATTAACTTGTGGTAGAAAGGTCACACAATTTTGACATTGTTTTATTATTCGTTTAGCTTGTTCTTTAGTTATTTTAAAATGCTTTTGTAAAGTTTAAGCATTGACATGGAATCTTTTATGAAAATTTGTAGCTTCTTCTAGTGTAGAGAAAATATGTATGTCATGTATAGTTTTATCTGCTAAATCATTGCCCAAACTAAGGGCTCCAGGCAATCCTGTATGTGCCCTGATATGTCCTATAAAGAATGGATCTTTTCTGTCCCAGATTAGACTTTTTATAGTGGAAAACAAAGAGAAAACAGTAGAAGAAGGGGAAATCCTACCAGCATCTTCAAGGGATACTATAGCATTAACTATATACTGACTATCAGAAAATAAATTAAATACAGAATCTTTAAACATCACAAAAGCTTGTAATACTGCATTAAGCTCTACCTTTTGAACTGATTGTTTGATCAGGGGTAACTACTGCTGCTGTACTATTATTTGACCCATCAGTGAATATATTTGGAGCATTAATTATAGGTGTTTTTCTTATCATTTTTGGAAAAACTGTACGATGAGAAGACCAAAAAGACAACAAAGGGTTAGATGGTAAGTGGTTATCAAATGAAACATTAGATTTACACATGATCATTGCCCAAGTATTTAACTCATTAGCTAACTCATCAATTTGATCCATAGTATATGGAGTAATAATTTTATTGGGAGAAATTCCAAACACTCCCTTTGCTGCTTATATTCCTTTGAGTATCAATTGTCCTACAGCCTCATGATACCTAGTAAGAATAGTGTTAGGAGAATAAGATAAATGTATCCACAATAATGGACCTTCTTGCCAAAATACTCCTGTAGGAATATTTTTTTGGTAGTACAATAAATAATAAAGGCAAACTTATATCAATTCAATCCAAATGCTTATTTTCCACATATGTTTCAATGATTTTTAATGCCTTTCTTGCTTCAGGCGTTAACATGCAGGGTGAATTTGGATCTGATGGATCTTTTAGGATATCAAATAAAGGTCCCAACTCTCCTGTTAGTATGCCTAGATAAGGCCTTATCCAATATATGTCTCCTAATAACTTTTGAAAGTCGTTAAGTGATTTGAGTTGATCTACTCGTATTTGAATTTTTGGTGGACTGACCATGGTTGAGGATAATAGAACTCCTAAATAATTAATTGGAAAATTTAATTGTACTTTATCTATTGCTATGTCTAGATTATAATTTTTTAATAAGTTTGTAAGTGTGGCATAACATTCTAGCAATGTGTTTTTATCTTTGTGTGCCAATAATACATCATCCATATAGTGAAATATTTGTCGTTCAGGATTTTGATTTCTAAGTGGCTGGATTGCTTTGTTAGCATAAATTTGACACATAGTTGGGCTGTTAGCCATCCCTTGAGGGAGTACTTTCCATTCATATCACTGATCGGGACCTTCATGATTCAGTGCAGGGACAGTAAATGCAAAACGTGGAATATCATCAGGATGAATTGGAATTGAAGAAAAAACAATCTTTAATATCTATAGCTAAAACATACCAGGTTTTTGGCAAAGCAGACAATTGGGGAATCCCTGATTGAGCAGGTCCCATAATAATCATCTCATTATTAATGGATCTTAAATCTTCAATAATCTCCATTTACCAGATTTCTTTTTGATGACAAAAATGGGAGTATTATGGGGAGATACCGAAGGTTGAATATGTCCCTCCGCTAATGGTTGTTTGACCAGGTCATGGGCTGCTTGTATCTTTTCTTTAGTCAGGGGCCACTGAGGAACCCATACTGGTCTTTATGATTTCCAAGTAATTTTTATTGTCTCAGTGACCCCTCCTGAAAACCCAATCCATGTCTATCTATTTCTTGATCTATTTGTATTGGCGCCACTACACTTTGTTCTTTTTCTCCTGATATTTTTCCTTTCCTAAAACCTTGTCTAGCCATAATAGTGGGCGCATTTGAATTGATGTTATTTGTTAATGTCAAACCTAATTGATCTAGGACATCTCGTCCCCATAAATTTATAGGAAGATGCTCCAATACATATCGTTGTATAGTTCCTTCACATCCTTCAGGATCCTTCCAATCTAATACCATTGCATTTCTATGGGGATTAGTCGCCACTCCTAGGCCTCGAAGAGTTTGAGTGGCTTGTTGTAATGGCCAATGTTTCAGCCATTCTGGAGGAGAGATGATGCTAAGGTCTGCACCTGTGTCCAGTAGCCCATTAAGTTCATGTCATTGAATATTTAGTTTTAGCATAGGGCAAGAATCTAAATTTAAAGACAGCATAGGCAATCTATACCTGTGGAGCCTAATCCCCTGGAACCTCTTTCTATATTACTACTGGAAAATTTATCATGCAGGCTGGGTATTATTAATAACTGTGCTATTCTATCTCCTGGTGAAATTACTGATATACCTCTTGGAGAGCTAGCTATAATTTTTATTTCACCTTCATAATCGGGATCAATTACCCCAGGAATTTTCATAAGTCCTTTTAGAGTAGAAGAACTGTGTTCTAATAATAAGCCTACTCTTCCTTGGGGAAGAGGTCCTTTTACCCCTGTGGGAATGATTTGACCTCCCATCTCTGGGGTTAGGAATTCTTTGGCGGAGGCACGAATGTCCAACCCTGTTCTCCCTCTGGTTTGTCTGATGAGAGATCTGATGGATAATGTGTCCTGGGCACTACCCTGATGGTGTTGCTGGATTCCTCCAGTGCCCCATATATTTGTGGTCTTTGGCCCCGGAGCATTGGGCCCTTCTATCCATTTTTTGGCAATGAAGCTGGATGCCTTTCTCCACGATATCGTGTGTAAACACCTGGTCCTTGTCCGCTTTTTGATAACGGAGTACCCTCTATGGTGGTTTGAAAATGGCATTCATTAGCCCAATGTCTCCCTCCATGGCATCGTGGGCAAATGCCCGGTATTCTACACCTTTAATACCTAGTTTAGTTAAACCCTACTCCTATGAGGCAACTCCTTTTAAAATGTCCTGTTTGTTCACAATTATAGCATGTTTTTGGCCTGGCATCTAAAGCCTGTTGTACTGCAGCTGCCAAGACTTGCCCTTGTTCATTAATGTCTCTACATAATTTAATATATGTGTTTAAATCTTCATGTCTCCATGGTCTAATGACCTCTCTGCAGCAACGATTTGCTTGGTCATAAGCCAGTTGTTTTATTAATGGCATTGCCTGTTCTGTATCCCCCAAAATTCTGGAAGCTGTTTGAATAAGCCTATCTACAAATTCAGTGTAAGGTTCATTAGTTCTCTGCATTACCTTAGATAGCTGACCTTGTAAATCTCCATGTCCTTGTAAAGTCTTCCATGCCCTAACTGTGTCTGCAGAAATTTGTGCATATATAGCAGGATCATATTCAATTTGTTGCCGTTGACCCTCATAAGGTCCTTTTCCTAATAACATATCTAGATTTCTTTGAGGGTAACCAGCTGCTGCATTTCTCCTAGCTGTCTCCATGTAAAATTCCTCATTGGCAACCTTCCATAACAAATATTGTCGTCCATTTAGCACAGACTTACACAAGCTAGCCCAATCTGCTGGTGTCATGTCCAAGTTAGTAATGGACTCAACCATGCTTACTGTGAAGGGTGCTTGGGGACCATAGGTTGTTACAGCCTCCTTTAACTGCTTCACTGTTTTAAAATCTAAAGCACGGTGAATTTGCTGCCCTCTTACCTTTTCAAGTACAGGGCATGCTAATCTTTGAGGTCCTGTCTCAGGATCCCATTTATCAACTACGGGGTTTGAGGGCCACTCACCTTTCTCCATAGGTGGGGCTGTTGGTTGAATTACGCCCTCTGGTGATAAAACAGAGTTAGTAACAGCCTCCTGTTGTAGCCTTTTTTCCTAATAGCCCCTTTTCCTTTAAATTTTCTTCCTCTGTCTGACTAGCTCGAGAGACCTTCTCTTTTGCTTGATCTAAAATGTCTTTCTCCATGGTCTGAACCTCTAACAATTTACTTAACACTTTTTCGGTTTGTTTTTTACTAATTTCTAATCTACTATAAAGATAATGCAACCCAATAAGATAACACAAAACAAAACCGAAACTGAATGAAACAAAAATGGAATAAAAAATCATTGTATCAATTTTTTCTTCCTCAGGGCTGACAAACTTCAAACCTTGAGCCAACCATTTTTCCCAGTTTCCCTGAGAAATTTCTAGGGATAGGCAGCTTGAAACAAAAACAAAATAAATCAAAATAATTACACATTGTTTTTTGAAATGGTCACCCATTCTCTCTCCTTCCCTCAGGGGTGAGCAATTTCACTTACCTCCAAGTTTCAGACGTTCCACGTACAGGCCACCAAATGCCGCAGTATGGCTGGGCACAAAATCATGAGCCACAACACACGTTGTAGATTCAAACAGCAGCCCTTTATTCTCGAACGGTCACCAGCACTTTACACACAATCTGGGCAAAATCCACATTCTCCACAGGGCTCTGAATCCCAAATACTCTCTGAATCCCGCGAGAACTCAATGGGAACGCAAGGAGCGGGCGTGCCTGAGGCAGCAGGATATGCCCTATTCCCAGCAGGATACACCTTAAACCTGGAACCGCCCTGGTCCTTGAGCAAGGTCACCTTACATGCAATGTCACTGCAAATGACCTGGGTCATGGCATGCATCATTCATAATTGGCAATGGCTCTCAGCAAGCTATAAAATACAAATACTTCTCATAAGAACATGGAGCAGTCTTGAACATAGATCACATGAAAAGCCACAAAGCAAGACTCAATAACAATTGTTTTTAAATTGAAGTCTTAGCAAGTAACTTTTCTGACTGCAATGCAATAAAATAAGAAATCAATAACAAGAAAAACTTTGAAAACTATACATGTACATGAAAATTTTTTAAAAATTACTCTGAAACAACCAATAAATCAAAAAAAAAAGAAACAAAAAGTGAATTTTAAAAATTTCTTGAAACATTAAAATGAAAGCAAATCTTACTAAAACTTATGGTATATGGCAATAACAATAATAAGAGGGAAGTTTATAGCAACTGAAATACATTAAAAGCATAAGATCACAGATATACAACCTATTCCATCATTTCAACAACTTAGCAAGGCAAAACAAACCTAAAAATAGTAGTAGGAAAGAAATAATTGATATCACAGAAGAAATAATTGAAAGATTTTAAAAAGTAATACAAAAAATCAATTAAATAAGGAGCTACAGATGTATAAACGAAATAGTGCCATTATAGTGATGAAAGCAAGAATACACTTAGGGCCTTATCCTGTTTCCCTTATCTCAGAGTCTCTTATTAAAGATGAAAGCCCAGTCTTAGGGAAAACATAAGTGTGGTTCTTGGTAAATTTTTTTTGTTTGACCAGAACATAGAAGAAATAAAAAAAAAAAAAAATAAGGAGCTAGTCCTAAAAATGATAATCAAAACGGACACACTGTTAGCTAGAACAACTAATGAGAGAAAGAGAGAGATAGAAAGAGAGAGAGAGATAAAGAGAAAGAGAGAGAGAGAGAGAGAGACTCAAAATGAGCAGTGAAAGAGGAGATATTACAACAGACATCACAGAATACAAAGGATCATTTCAGATCGTTTTTAACAGCAAACATCTATGCACTGACATAGTAGATAACTTGAAAAAATCGGTAAATTCCTGGACACATGCAATTTACCAAGATAGAACCATAAAGAGATAGAAAACTTGAGAAGACCAACTGTGTGAAATAAGAACAAATTACAATAAAATGGCTTCCATGAAATAAATGCCTAGGACCAGATGACTCTTTTGTTGAATTCTACTCAAAATTCAAAGAAGAAATAATACAAGTCCTCCCCAAACTCTTCAAAAAACTGGATATAGACAGCATATTTCCAAACTCATTTTATGGGTCCTAACAAAGACATGAGGAAAGAAAACTAGAGGTTCATATATCTAATCAGTGAAGATACAAAAGTCCTCAACAAAATGCTAGAAAACCAAATTAAACAGTGCATTGAACGAATCAATCACCCTGATCCAGTGACATTAGTCCCAGAGATGCAAATATATTTCAATATATACAAATCCATGAATGTAATATCCTATATCAACACAACAAAAGATGAAAGCCATATGATTATCTCAATAGATGCATAAATGATATTTGACAATTTTCAGCATACTTGAATTATAAAATCTTTGAACAAATTAGGCATAGAAGGAATGTATATGTGATAATAAAAAATTACCTAAAAGAGGCCAAAAGATAATATATTGAATGGGGGAAAGCTGAAAATTTTGTCTGAAAGAGCTGGAACAAGACAAGAATACCCATTTTCACCACTTTTATAGTACTGGAAGTCCTAGCAGAGAGATGTGGCAATAAAAAAGAGATTTGAAAACAGGAAGTCAAATTATCATTATTTGCAGATAAGATGGTATTTTATATAGAAAACCAAACCAAAAAAAAAAAAAAAGTTCACCTAAACCACTATTGAAACTAGTAAAAGAATTCAGGAAAGTTTCAGAATAAAAAGTCAATATTAAAAATGAGTAGCATTATTATGTTCTAGCAAACAAAAATCAGAAATAAAAATCAAGAAAGCAATCACATTTTCAGTAGATAAAAAAATAAAAATCATAAAACATCGATAAAAATTTTGACACAAAAAAATTGAAAAATACCCCATGTTCATAAAATAGAAGAATTAATATTTTTAACAGGTCCATATTTCCCAATGAGATCTACAGGTTCAGTGCAATCTTGATCAAAATTCCAATGGCATTCTTCATCTAGCTTTAAAAAATTCCTAAAAATTACATGGAACCACTAAACAATTCAAAATAGCCAGTCACCTCAAGAAAAAAGAACGAAGAATGAAGTATTTCATGTCTGACTTACAAAACAAGATGTTCATATCCAGAATATATGAGGAAGTCAAACAAATCAATAGCAAAAATATACTACCTAATAACTCAATTGAAAGTGGTCAATAGATCTAAGTAGATTTTTTTTCAAAATAAGACCTAGTAATGATAGCTTATTTTTTAAAAAAGTACAATTGTTTAGGTTTATATTCTATGCAAAATAACTTATAACTTGATATAGATATACATAGCTATAGATAAAGATATTGCTGTGCTGATGGAACCTAGGACCTCACAGGTGTTAGGTAAGCTCTCTACCACTGAGCTATACCTCTCACCATTTAACTAACATGTTAAACAGGCAGAAATATTGAAATTTCCTAGTATCTCTAAGGTGATTGATAGCAGTTGTAGTTTTTCTGTAGCTAATGGAGGGTGCATTTAAAAGAAGTATACTAGATGATCAATTAGAACTGTTTACAGATAACTTTGTTTACCAAATAAAAAATACCAAAATGCATTTTCAAAACTGTTTACCATCATATGCATCTTATCTTCTCCAGTTTTCTATAAAAAATGATACTGGTATCTGAACAAAAACCTTCAGGAGATTCAGCAATTCTTTAACTTGTGTGTCATTATCTACAATGCATTTCCTTTAGTTATGTACACAGTTTTTTTTCCATATTCTTAGCGTTTTCTTCAACTTTATCATCATTCAGTAGAGAATTCAAATTGAAGACAGGACAAAGGAAAATTTAAGTTCTCATAGTCTTTCTTCCAGAAACTCTGATTTAATGATAACTTGACATCTAAAAATTGCCAGACTATTATTTAAGGTTAAAAAAATAACTTTGAGTCTCAGAGCATATTAAATGTCAAAACAGGTTATGAACTCAGTTTACTCGAATTATAGTTACAACCTAATGTTGTACCAACTGTCCAAAACCAAAGGTGTGTAGTTTAAAATAATTGAACTGTATGTAACCAGATGTGGGGGAGAGTATGGTCATGCAGTCTTTGGTCTTCTGGTTGCTTAATATTAAAAAAACACATTTAAAAAGCCAATACAATGTAAAGTGTTCAATAGTTTCTAAGTAACAGAAAGGGACCAATCATTGACACATACAAATGCAAGACTGTGCAAGGGTGCTTACATTTCCAAAGGTGCATGCAGCAGTCCATCTCTACTGAGAGAAAAACAGGAGAACTCTTCAAATGGAAAAGTTTATATACAGAATTGTTCTGCTCACTTCATTCTTCTAAATATAAATATGTGGACATACTAAGAAAGCAGTGTTTAACTAGGAAATAGAATCTAGTCCTGTATTTTCAGAAAATTTGAAACAAAATAAGCTTGTGGGAACAATGAGTTTTTTTAAAACACAAATAAATTAGACTGACTGCAAGAAACTTCAAAAATTGCAACCATAAAAAGAGTAAGATTATTTTTTATATTATCTTCCAATAAAATAATTTGGATTGTGTTTGCTCTTTTAAATCTGTTCCAGTTTTCCTATTTTCACAGCAATCTATTCTTACAAAGAAGTTATTTAAACTATCATAATAACCTCAAAAATTTGAGTAGCTGAACTCTTTTTTCTCAGTGAACCAATATTTTAACTCTAATGTTACTCAGAGACAATACAAAGTTAATATTCTAAATACCAAAAAAGAACAGTATAATCTGTATAGACTATAAACATGTAGCCTGTGTGTATTTTCATAAATGTATATGCATTTTATATACATTTTATCAATATTTTGTATAAGTATGGCCATAAGGGTCAGTTACACTGCACAAGGTTATCACCCAGATTCCTGAAATATTACATATTTTTATGTGCAAGGATGAATATGGCATAATGAATACTACTTCTATGTACTATTACAATGCACCAATAAAAAGAAAACAAAAAGAGTCAGTTGCAATGAAGAAAAAATTCTCCAAAATAAAAATATAGAAGCTGTTTCAGTCAGCTTTTTTGCTGCTTTGATTAAAAGGACCCAACCAGAACAATTGTGGAGAAGGAAAAGTTTTTTGGGGGGTTTACGTTTTCAGAGGTCTCAATCCGTAGACAGCAGGCTCCATTCCTCAGGGCTCAAGGTAAGGTGGAACATCATGGTGGAAGAGTGTGGTGGAGGGAAGCAGCTCACACAACAATCAGAAAACAGAGAGAGGGGCTACTGTTTGCCAAATTCAAATATATACCCCCATAGTCCTTATCCCAATGAACCACTTACTCCAGCCACATCCCACCTGCTTCCAGCTCCCATAAAGTTAAATCCATCAGAGATTAATTCACTGATTAGGTTAAGGCTATAACCTAATTATTTCTCCTCCAGGCCTTCTTTCATTATCTCACACATGAGATTTTCGGGGCTACCTTACATCCAAACCATAACAGAAGCACATAAGGGAACATAATATTTAAGAAAACACCACCACAAATATGTTAATGTCAATGTTAGTGTTTATAGCACTGAGGATTGAACCCAGGGACTCTTAACCACTGAACCATCCTCAGTCAGCTTTTTTTTTTCTTTTTTTGAAAAGGGTCTTGTCTCATCCTCCTGAGTTGCTGGGATTCCAGGCATGCACCACTGCTCCAGGTTAAGATAGAAAACATTTGTTGCTTATAAGTAATTAATTTTAAAAAATCAGAGATTTTTTAATTTGCATTAATATATAATCTAGTATAGTGCTGCTTTTAAGCAAAAATAAGAGGCAAATGAGAATTGAAAAAAATATATTTATTAGAAATATGAAATATAAACTTTTTGGGACTATTTTATATAAAACGTATAAAAGTGTCTCATCTAACCCAACTTATTTATTCCATTTATAGACAATCCTACTGATGAATATCTGCAATAAATTGTTACCCAGATAAATAAATATGAGTATCAATAAGTATAGTAAACTCATTAGTTTCAAATTAGTCATTTGAAATGTTCATTAGTTCATTTATTTCCATGGATTTTATATTTTTTCCTTCAACAATGGGTAATATCATCATATATTCATGTATATCTACATATCCATCAAAAATATATACCTACTAACATACATATAAACATAAGTGCTATAAAGAAGACAAACTCAGAGAAATACTCCCTCTATTCTGTTCCATTTTCATCCTTACAATCCAGTAGCCATACAACCATGTGGGAAAATACATCATTAATTTTTTTTATCCTTACTATACTCCTTTTGCACCAATAGGCAGATGTAAGTATGTTATTTTTTTCTGATAATGTGATGAGCTGAATTTTTAATTCATGTTGAATCTCTAATCTTCAGCGCTTCAGAATATGACTATATTTGAAAATGGGCCATTTTGTTTTTATTAGTGCATTATAATTACAAATAATAGAGGGGTTCATTGTGGCATATTCATATATACATATAACATAATTTGTTCCTTTTCATTTCCTCCTCCCTTCCTCTCCCTGTTGCTCTTTCTCTATTCTTCTGGTCTTCCACTGGGACTCTTAAAAGAGATAATTAAGGTTAAATGAGGTCATATGGGGGATATTAAATCAATACAACTGGTATCCTCATTAATAAAAGGAAATTTGGACAAGGAGACAGCAGGGTTTCATGTACACAGAGAATAGACTGTGAGGACCCAGCAAGAAGGCAGCAATCCATCAGGCAATAATGGAGGACTCCTGAGAAACCAAACCTGCTGACACCTCTATATTGGACTTCTCCCTTCTCTAGAACTGTGAGGAAATACACTCTTGTTGTTTAAGCAAACTAATGTATATAAGCCATTTGTTTTATGTCTGCATTCAGAGATTAACATTTAAATTCATGGATAAGATTAATTACTCAGGATCATTTCATTGTGAGCCTGCTGAGAGCCATAGCTAAGTAAGAAGGACACATGGCAATTTCCTTTTCAGCCTACTCCATGTTGCTTAGAGGGAGGACTCTCCATTGTGGAAATGGGCTTGCCTTGGACTCAGGCCATTTGCAGTGACATTGCATGAAAGGTGACCTTGCTCAAGGACCAGGGCAGATATGGGTTTAGGGTGGATCAGGGTTTAGGATGGGGGTTTAGGGGGCTCCTTGTGTTTAGGGGGGTTCCAGGTTTAAGGTGATTCCTGCTGGGAATAGGGCATATCCTGCTGCCTCCAGGCGCCCGCTCCTTAAGTTCCCCTTGAGTTCTAGCAGGATTCAGAGAGTATTTTGGATGCAGAGCCCAGTGGAAGCGTGGATTCTCCCAGAACCTGCCTGTAGAGTGCCAGTGAGAGGTCGGGAATAAAGACTTGCTGTTTGAATCTACAAGGTTGTGAGTGGCTCGTGATTTTGTGCCCAGCCAGACTGAGGCATGAGCCTCTGGAAGTTATTGAAATGTATAAAAATGGGATAATTGTTATATTCAATTATAGTCAGTAAATGTAATTTTATATCATTATTATGACAGTTGCTTCAGATTAATAATCTTAAAATGCTATGGTCCTCTATGCTAATTGGTTCTAAGAACTCTATTTTAAAACATAAGTATAGAGGTCACAGCGAATAATGGGAAAGAAGTTATTTGCTATAGTTTTGCTGTTTTAGTTATCAACTCTAGCATATGCTCTATTGGAAGTTCACAAAATGATATTTTTCTCCGTAGTTTTTACATCAAAATCTTGTGCAAATTATATCAACAACTGTTTAGCCACTAAGGTTTTGTCATATGACAATCTTCCAAAAAAGACAAAAACTCACCAATTCCTTTACATAATATATTTGCTATTTAGAAGAGGCAAGTTGTAGATGTTGAAAAACAGTGGAGAAAAAGTACCATATTTCTCCACCATGGTTGCAGAAATGGTATTAACTACTGACCTAAAAATTGCCTATCTTTTGCTTCCAACAGAGTAAGATGCAATTGAAGCAGTTTGACAGTAAAGACTATTTTTTTTTTATTTTTGTCCTATTATTCAGCTTTATTTCTGCCCATGTTGTACTTGCAAATATCTAACATCATGGTGGTAATTTGAGGATTGGGAAATCATATATCTCTGCAAACAAAGGGGGTTCAAAACTAAAATTGGAAATTATATTTAGCAGTTGGATTCTCTAGGGGTGAAATCGAAATTCTTGCACAGCATCAGAAATATTTTCAGCTTTCCTTTAAAAATTGGGGTTTACACAGGAATAATCTGGTAATTTCCAAACCCACAGTTTGTTTTTGTCTATTCAGGAAAAGAGAGGGAGGTCACATGAGATAAGTCTAGGAGAAATTAGTGAAGGGATTATTCCAAACATAGTAGGAGCATTTAGGAAAAAAAATTAAAGGCAGGGCAGTTTAAGGAGCTAGTACCAGGTGTGGGAAGGAGGAAGAGTCCATTACTCTCCTCTGTAGGAATGAGTGAGAGGAAAGAAAGGAAACTGGTGAAACTAAAGCCAGATGTGGTCAGGTGTGAAGATCTTTTCAGTAGAAGCTTTGAAGTATGTTCTCTGAGTTTTTGCTTCTCCCTTTCTCAGATCTGTGGGAACTCACCACTGAATAAAGTCAACTATATGTCAAAGGGCATGTCAACTAGGATGTGCTATGTTACAATTTTTTGGTCAAAAACTCGTCTAGGTGTTTCTGAGGTTCTTTCTTTCTTTATTTTTCTTTCTTTTTTTTAAGATGTGACTAACATTTCAATGTTGACCTTGAGAAGAGTAGATTACCCTCCATAGGCTCCATCCAATCTGATGAAGGTGTTATAAGAAAAAGCCGAGTCTCCTTTAGAAGGAGGAATTCTGCATCCGTATTGCTGTTGACTGGACACTGCAACTTCAAATTTTGCCAGAAATCTGTTGCTCAGCCCTCCAGAGTTTAAAGTCGATAGTTCCCACAAAAACATGAATCAATTCCTAAAAATCTTTCTAAATTGATAGACACACAGACAGATCATGCACAACCATCTTATATACTCTGTTGCTCTGGAGAACATGACAAATGCAGGAGGTGAAACCCTCTGAAATACTACATATATGTCCACCTCTTGAAAACCGAGTAGTGTAGAGAGGGCAGAGAATCAATTAGAATGAATGAAAAATATCCAACTTATTTAATCAAATTCTTTCATGCAGAACTTGTGTACCAGTTTTGGCAAACAGATACATAAAGTTGTCTATGATGAATACATTTTGAAATCTTTCAGGAAATACTAAAAGGATAATCAATATTTTTGAAAGTTATTTGTCAGACAATAAGTAAACTCTGGCCTTAGATGAAGCTGTCTTTCTGTTGTGTTACTGTAATTGTCCAAGTTCAAACCTAATTATTTTATAGTAATGAAAAAGCTGTAGCAACATTATCTGGAAAATTGTTAGAAATGCAAATTCTTTGGCCATATTCCAGAAGTACAGAACAGAAACTCTAGTATGAAGGCTTCATACTAGAGTAGTGTTTCATGCAAGTCTTTGTGTAAATATGAAGCATAGCAAACTTTGAAGATCATGAATAATTCGTAAAATTGGAGATCAAACATTTTTATTAAATTACTAGACTTATGTTAACCACTCTATTACTTAGTTTGTGACTATAAGAAATCAATACCATCATGCCACTTAGTATAATCTGTTGATGATAGAAAGGTGTTAGTAGCAGCCTCCTTTTTTAACTTTTTCCCCGATAGTCCTTCCTCCTTTAAATTTTCTTCCTCTGTCTGACTAGCTCATGAGACCTTCTCTTTTAATTGATCTAAAATGTTTTCCTCTATAGTCTGAACCTCTAACAATTTACTTAACACTCTTTTGGTTTGTTTTTTACTAATTTCTAATCTACTATAAAGATAATGCAACCCAACAAGATAGCTCAAAACAAAACCGAAACAGAATGAAACAAAAATGGAACAAAAAATCATTGTATCAATTTTCCTATTTTCTTGATATGTGCATTTGTGGTCTATTTCTATCTCTTCCTCAGGGGCGAACAACTTCAACATTGAGCCAACCATTTTTCCCAGTTTGCCTGAGAAAGTTCTAGGTACAGGCAGCTTGAAACAAAAACAAAACAAATCAAAACAATAACACATTGTTTTTTGAAATGCTTACCCATTCTTTTGCTCTCCTTCAGGGGCAAGCAATTTCACTTACCCCAAAGCTTCAGGCGTTCCCCGCAGAGGCCACCAAATGCCGCAGTCTGGCTGGGCACAAATAACCAAGCTGCCAGGAAGCACTTGTAGTTTCACAACAGCAACTCTTTATTGCTGAACTCCACCAGCACTCCACACATGCTCCCCGGGAACTCTCTCTCCCTCCCCTGGGCTGTGCGTGTACTCACTCTGGGAACCCCAGGAAGAACTCAAGGGGAACTCCAAAGTAACTGGGCGCCAGAGGCATCAAGAGATGCCCTATTACTGGACAGTAAAGGTTTAATATACAATTGAATACACAGCTTAACATAACCATCATCATCTCAATGGCTCGCTGGCTCCCTTCTGGCAAAATGCCATGAGTCATCCTGACTAGGCTGTGGCCCGAAACCCTTGAGTGTGATATAAAAACATAATAGAATACCATGATACTAAAAGCTGTGAGAAAATAGAGATGTTGACAATTGATGGAAATGTAGCAGTACTTGTGGATAAAGGAAGGTGACAAAAGTGACAGCCATTTTTTTTTGTTGTTGAGAAAGATCTATGTCTATTTCTAATATGAAACTTGAAGAATCATTTATGCTATTCTGTATGATATTAATTGGATTGGTGACTAATTATATGCAGTATATTAAAATAAAAAGCAGGCCATCTAGACACAATGCTCATGTTCCATAATAGAACACTTTTGAATATTAATGTGAACCATGGATTGTGATGATATAGAGTTTCAAAGAGTGGTAAAACAAAATTTAATGTCTGACATGGACACATGATAGTTGTCAGAAAGAAGGAACTCCAAGAAAATGGATCATTTCTGGAATTTACTAATAAGATGAATCTTAAAATTTGGGTTCCCTAAATTATCACCTTTCCAGCCAACATAAATATATTTATACTGCTGCCCACCTCTGCCACCAAAGAAAAGGAATCTTATTTTTTCCCAAGAAACTGGTATAGGATTAATCTACTGTGAAAACTGTGATGTGAATCTTTGTAAGGTAACTGCTTTAGAATATCTCTGATGAAAACATAGTTCTAATTGTTAGTGTCTTAGAAGGTGAAGAATGTCATTGGTATGTTGATGGAGATTGCTTGAATCTGTATATTGCTTTTGGCAGTAGGACAAATGTTAATTCTGCCTATCCAAGAGCATGGGATGTCTTTTTATCTTCTAAATTCTTCTATTTCTTTCTTTAGTTTTCTGTAATTTTCATTGTAAAGATCTTTACCTCTCTAGTTTGATTAATTCCCAAGTGTTTTCTTTTTCTTGAGGTTATTGTGAATTGGATGGTTTTCCTGATTTCTTGCTTGGCTGAATCACTGTTGGAGTATCAAAAACCTATTAATTTATGGGTGTTGATCTTGCATCCTGCTACTTCGCTGGACTCATTTGTAAGCTCTAGAAGTCCTCTGGTGAAATATTTTTTGGTCATCTAGATATAGAATCAGTTTGACAGCAAACAGAGTGTTTGGCTTCTTTTCCTATTTGTATCCTTTTCATTTCCTTCTCTTTCTTGATCATTGAGGCTTATTTTTTGAGGACTGTATTGAATAAGAGGGGTGAGAGGGGCCATCCTTGTGTTATTCCTGATTTTGAAGGAAATGCTTTTAATTTTTCTCCATTCAGTATGATGTTGACTCTGGCTGGGATTCTTATAAATAGGTTTTATAATGTTAAGGTAAGTTCCTTCTATCCCTAGCTTCTCCAGCATTTTTAACATCATTGAGTGCTAGATTTTATTGAAGGTCTTTTAAGCATCTATTGAGATCATCCTTAATTATTGTACTTAATTCTGTTTAAATGGTGAATTACATTTATTCATTTGTATATGTTGAACAAATCTTCATCCCTGGAATGTAATGCACTTGATCATGGTATTATTTTTTATATGTTTTTGAATACAGTTTGTTAATGTTTCATTAAATATTTTTGCATCTATGTTCATCAGGGATATTGGTTTATGCATCTTTGTCTGGTTATACTGGATCCATACAATTTATTTGGAGCCAGGCATGGTGGGGCACACCTGTAATCCCAGTGGCTTGAGAGGCTGAGGCACAAGGATCAAAAGTTAAAAGCCAGCATCAGCAATTTAGTGAGGCTCTAAGCAAATTAGTGAGAACTTGTGTCAAAACAAAAAATAAAATGGTCGGGGGATATGACTGAGTGATGGTACAGTTCCCCTGGGTTCAATACCTAGTACCAAAAAAAAAAATGTTTTGGGAGTGTTCCCTCCCTTTAAATTTCATGGAATAACTTGAAAGAGACTGGCATTAGTTCTTATTTAAAGGTTTGTTGAAACTCAGCTGAAAATCTGTTTGGTCCTGGGATTTTCTGTTTTTTGTTTTTTTGTTTTGTTTTTGCTTTTGTTTTTGGGGGGTGGTTCTGGGAATTGAACCCAAGTCTTTGTACATGTTAGATAAACTCTACCAACTGAACTATATTCCCAGCCCTTGCGCTTTTCTTTTTTGGAAGGCTTTTAATTACTATTTCAGTTTCATTACTTTGTATTGGTCTGTTTAGATTTTCTATATCTTCCTGGTTCAATTTGGGCAGGCCATATATGTCTAGAAATTTGTTGATGTCTTCAATATTTTCCAGTTTATTGGAGGATAAATTTTCAAAACAGGTTCTGATAATTCTCTAGATTTCAAAAGGGATATATCTCCATTTTCATCTCTAATTTTGTTAATTTAGATGTTCTTTCTTTCTTTTGGTTAGTTTGTCTAAGGATTTATCGATCTTATTAATGGTTTTGAAGAACCAACTCTTTAATTACATTCATCTTATGTGTTCTTTTTTTATAAATTCTCAATTATTTCATATCCTTTACTGATTTGGAAATTAGTTTGTCCTTTCTTTATCTAAGGCCTTAAGGTGGAATATAGCTTATTTATTTGGAATCTAATTTTGAATGTAGGCACTCAGAGCTATAAATTTTCCTTTTAGAACTGTTTATAAAACCTCTGGGGGGGGGGTTGGGATTGTGGCTTAGTGGTAGAGCACTCCCCTAGCACAGGTAGGACCCCAGTTTGATCCTCAGCACCTCATAAAAATAAAGGCATTGTATTGTGTCCATCTACACCTAAATAAATAAATATCTTAAAAAAAACTCTCAGAGATTTTGATATGTTATATCTCTGTTCTTGTTCATTTCTATGAATTGCTTAATTTCTACTCTCATTTCTTCTGTCATCCATTCTTCATTTAAGAGTGTATTATTCATACTTCATGTGCTTATTTGGTTTCTATTATTTTCCTTGCTGTTGATTTTTAGTTTCATTTCATTATGATCTGATAGGATGCCTGGAATTATTTCAATTTTTTTTTGAATTTTTATGTGATTTACCTTGTGACCTAGGGTATGATCTATTTTGGAAAAAGTTCTATAAGCTGATGAAAAGAAGGTAAATTCACCTGCTTGGGAATGAGATACTCTGTAGATTTCTGTTAGTTTTATTTGATTTATAGTATTATATAGGTTGGAGATATTTTGTTGATTTTATGTTTTGGTGATCTGTCTGTTGCTGATAAAGTTGTGTTGAAATCATCCAGTATTATTGTGTAGGAATATCTCTGAAATTTAATACCATGAAGTTTTTTTTTTTTTTAATGTAATTGGGTTCACTGACATTTGGGGCATAAATATTCACTATCATTCAATCTTCCTGTTGGATTGTTCTTTTTACCAGGATGTAGTGACCTTCTTTGACTCTTCTGATTTAATTTTTGCTTAAAGCCTGCTTTATCAGATATGAGAATAGTTACTGCTGCTTCTTTTAAGGGTCCATTTGTGTGGAATGTTATTTTTCCACACTTTTACTTTAAGTCTGTAGGTGCCTTTGCCTATAAAATGAGTTTCTTATAAACAAAATGGGTATTTTTCCCTGTTCTGATCATTAATGACTTTTAATTATGAAGTTGAGACCATTGACATTCAGTGTTAGTATGGTCATGTTTGTGGTTTGCTGCCATTTTTATGTTTTGCTATATTTAATACTGTCTTAACTCACATTTGAGTTTCCCTGTGTACAGTTTATCTTTGAGTATTCTTTGTAGTGCTGGCTTGGTGGTCATGAATTCTTTCAGTTTATATTTCTTATGGAAAATTTTTATTTCCCTTTTGAATTTAAAACTGAGATTTACTGGGTGTAGTAAACTTGGCTGGCAACAGTTTTGTGTTAGAGCTTGAAATATCTCATTCCAGGTCCTCCTTGATTTTCAGGGAATAATTGAGAAATTAGAAGCAAGCATTATCAATTTGATTCTAAATGTTAACTGATGTTTTTCTCTTGCAGCTTTTAATACTCTTTCCTTATTTTCTATGTTAGGCATTTTTTTATTATTATAGTGTGTATTGAAGAGCTTCTCATTTGCTTAATTTTGTTGACTTCCTGTATATCTCTTGTATGTTGATGTTTATCTCATTTCTGAAATGGAAAAACTTCCTGTAACTGTCTTGGTGAAAATATTCTTAATTTTTACCTTTGTGTTCTCTTATATCTCAATTATTCAAAAATTTCATCTTTTGATGTTGTCAACTACATCTTTTCATCTCTTTTCTGCTATTACTTCAAAACAAACACTCCCTGAGCTTATCGGGACTCATGAATCCTTTGTCCTGAATCTTTTTAACCAAATTTTATCTTCTTGTGTCTTTTTTACCTAACCCAGTTTAAATTGTTTTATTATTCAACTATTTTAATTGTACACTAATTTAACTTTTTTCCTTCTGTCTTGCTTTTCCTTTTCTTCCTGAAGAAAAGCCAATATTAGTCACAACTTGTGCCTGGGCCTATGTCACTGCATTTAGAGAAACCACTTTTTTTCTTTCTTTTTTAATGTTTCTTTTAATGTTTTAGTATTTATTTATTCATTCATTTTTCTTTTTGTACTTAGGGGAGCCACTAGGGATGGAACTCAGGGGCTTTCTACCACTGAGAAACCACTTTTAAAGTGATGACCCTTAATGCCAGACTGGATTTAGTGCTTAGTTATTTCAGGATACATTGGTATACAGTATAGCAACAACACAAACACACTTAACAAATATAAGTTTAGATTTTAAATGACCAATTCATATACATACATAACTTTATTTCCATGAATGTGATTATGTTATAATTTTGTCATTTAATCATGTTACCTCACCAGTGACCTGCAATTCAGCAAGAAGAATTCATCTTCTGTTTGATGTCATTATTTCAAAAGGTGGCTTCCACTGTACTTCAAATCAGAATTTACACATGCCTTGTATATTTATAGCCTCTTGGTAGGTAGCATCTCGTGGACTCACTTACATGCAAGGGAGCTCCAAAGAGTAATCTTTATTTTACTCAGGAATAAGAGATATGAACATGAGTGCACACAGGAATAATTCACACAATTATGGCCTGTACTCATACCATATGTCCTTAGTCCAAATATTCTCTCATGAAAACAATTCTGTATTTTTTCCTTTTTCCTCAGTATTTGACATAAATTTCCTGATCTTTACTTTTAATCATGTCTTCCTTTCTGGAGAAAAAATAAAATCTACTTAGACACTCCACACAGCACTGCAATCACATCTCCATCTATATGTGCTTGTATTTGTTACATTTATAATCATTACTATGACAAAAAATTTTGTGCATATATATGGAGTCATTTATAATATTTAGCCACTAGAACCTTTATTTTCTTTCTAATTCAAGAATACGGTTCAGAAATTTCCCCTTCATTTTCTTATGTCCATCATTCAACCTAATGGATTATGTTAACATTTTATGACATATATAAAAGTATATGTATGCATTTAAACATTTTATAATATCTTTCATCAAAGAAAATATCTTCTTGAGTCCACATTATACTTCAGGTATTAACCACGTCTCTTCACCTTTTATCACAATGCTTTCAAAGCAATTCTCATTTTTCTAATTCCTGTTTTCATTTTCTTTCTCAAACACATTCTATTTTGAGTATTTGAGGAAGTTTATCAAAACTAATTCCAAAATATTCTGTAAATATTTATCTAATAACTTGAAATGTTTATTCCTTTGCTAACATCGTGGAATTTTTTGTGTTGTTGAGTACACATGGATATGTGCAACTTGATGAATTTTCAATGGCTAAACCCAAAGAAAAATGTGAATTTAAAAAATTTTAATAGAAAAAAAATTCAGCATTTAAAACAAGTCTCAATTTATTCTGGTTTTAGAAAAATTAATGTCATGAATTTAAGTCACTTCCATATGTTTCACCTATTTCATGAACAAAATGATCCCAGAGGTAGGTCTAGAGATTGTTATGGCTTAGTCATGAGGTGTCCTCCAAAAGCTCATGTGTGAGACAATGCAAGAACATTTTGAGGTAAATTGATTGAATTGGGAGAGCCTTCACCTAATCAGTGCATTAGTCTACTGATAGGGATTAACTGGGTGATGACTAGGCAGGTAGGGTGTGGTAGGAGGAGGAGGTCATTGGGGGCATGCATTTAGGGTTTATATTTTGTCCTTGGTAAGCAGAGATCTCTCTCTGTTTCCTGATTATCATCCCGAGCTGCTTCCTTTTGGCATAATGTTCTGCCTTACCTTGCGTTCTGATAGTCATCCATCTATGGACTGAGACCTCTGAAACCATGAGACCTAAATAAAATTTTTCTCCTCTAAAATAGTTCTTGTCAGGTCTTTTGTATTTGTTACATTTATAATTATTACCATGACAAAAACTTTTGTACATATATGGGATCATTTATAATATTTAACCACTAGAACCCTCATTTTCTTGATGTCATTATTTCAAAAGGTGACTTCTACTGTACTTCAAATCAGAATTTACACATGCCTTGTACACTTATAGCTTGTTGGTGGGGTAGCATCTTTTGGTCATAGCAATGATAAGGCTGAATACAACAGGTTATGCTCAACAACATGGACTTTAACTCACCAAGACCAACTTTCTTGACATCATTCAGTGCCCAATCTGCCAACAATAGAGACTAACACTGAGTTCTTCATATGGTACCATTCCTGTTACCTGGTGGTAAGTTGGTTACATTGGACCACTTCCATCATTGAAGGGACAGCACTTTGTCCTTAAAGACTAGACACTCTGGATATGGATTTGGATTTGCCTTCTCTGAACATAATGTGTTTGCCAAAGCTACCATTCATGATTTACAAACTGTCTTTTCCACAGTCCACAGTCATATTATTCCTATGGCATGAACTCTGATCAAGAAACTCAGTTCACAGACAAAAATGTATGGCAAAGGGCCCATGGGATTCAATCATCTTGCCAGGTTTCTCCCATCCTAAAATGGTTGTGTTCATACAATGTTAAATGGTCTTTTAAAGATTCAATTATAGCACCCGTGAGGTAGTAAAACTTGAAGAGCTGGATAAAGTCCTCCAGATAGCTCTGTATGCTCAGAATTAATGAATTAACATCTGGTATAAGACACTGTTCCTCTGCTAGCAAAAAAATTCAATAATCCAGGAATCAAGAGATAAACATGGGAGTGATACCAAATACTCATATTTAGTATAGTCATCTGCTAGCAAATATACTGTGTGGGCCTAGAGATTTTACTTCCAGAGGAAGAAAGCTTCTAGCAGAAGATACAAGTGTGATTTCATTGCACTCAGGATTAAGACACCCACTGGGGCCCTTTGAACTCCTCATGACTGGCTTGGCTAATTGATTCTGACTATCCTTGGAAAAGGAGACCAGTAGTCTACCATGGAAACAAGCAGAACTCTATGGGAAATTCAGATCTTTTAGTATTATTGGTATTACCATTGCTATAGTTTGAACCATTAGGTGCTCCCCAAACATTCATGTGGTAATTGGTGCCCAAAATGGTGCTTTCAGGAAGTTGTGGAACCTTTAAGAGGTGGGCGTGTATGAGGTCTTCAGGTTAACTGAGGAATTCCCTGAAGGAGATTGTGCAGCCCAGTCCTTTCCCTCTCATTTCCTTCTTATCCGTGAGGTGATCAGTCTCACTCTGCTACATGATTCTACCATGACATGCTACCACCCTCAAGCAGAGACCTAGAAGCAATGAGTCAAACTTAAACTCAAAACTGTGAGCCAAAATTAATTACTTTACAAATTAATTACTTCAAATATTTGTTATAGTTACAGAAAGTTAACCAATGATATTCTCTGATTAAGGACAATGGAAAATTATAACAACTCAAATCCAGACAGGACTAGCTTAGATACTTCTGGAATAAAGACTTCTGTTACTCGTCCAGGTAAAAAAGCATGAAGTTGTGCTGCTTACTGAAGGCAAAAGGAATACAGAATATTTAGTAATAGAAGATTGTTATAAACACCAGTTACCACCATCTGAAGAGATATAGAAATGAGAATTGTAATTGTATTAAGTTTTTTCTCTTATTTTGTTATAAATATATGTATGTGTGTCATATATAAACACACACACACACACACACACATATATATATATATATATATATATGGACCCATATCTATGTCAACAACTACAGTCATAGTTACATATTTCTGACATTATTTTTACGTACAACCTTAATTCCCATTGTGATTTATATTCTCCAAGGCAGTCTTTAGACCATTTTTATTGCAATCAAACCATAAAAGAAATATCAATATGATATATCACACAAGTTATCTTCAACCAATTCAGTAAAAACTTCAAATAAACTAGACATATCTTTTATTTAAATAAGGACCAGTTTTAGAATCTGTCATGAGTTACTGTCATCATTGACATTGGAATAACTACACAAAAGTGGTTTCATTATTAAGTGATTTCATCAGACTATTGGTGGTAGATCCATTTTCTCATCACAGTTATTCTTTTATCTTACTGATATTATCTTAGTCATCTAATAAAAATTGATTTTTTACTAAAATTTCAATACAGATTCTCTCATTTTTCAAAAACAAAGAAAATAATGAAAAAAACCCACCTTGTCCCTTAAGCAAGTAAAAATTATTAACAGTGGATATGGGATTATTATTTTCATAAAGTGGATATGGAATAATTATTAACAAGTTGATATGAAATTGTAGGAAATATGTTGAGGTCTGCAAATCCAAATGGAAAACAGTGATTAATTAAACATTAAAATAAAATAAATTAGATATATCTGCACTCAGTAACAAAATATACTTGTCTAATTACAAAATATGGAGCACAGACACAAGGGTTTCCAGAACAAAAGGGGATTGCCTGCTACCTGTGATTCTATAGATTGACAGAAATGGGGGCTTCTGAAGAAAAACAGAAAAATAATATTTATTTAAGGAAAAATATTGAAGTCTATTTTATTTTGAAAATCTGGGGCTGCATACTCATCTTCAGAGAAGTGGAGAGACATAGCAGTTTACATCTACTTGAGTTTTTGTATTAGACAAATGGTTTCCGAAAGGGAGGTGTGTGTTTACGCAAACATGAAAGTCAAGTCACCCACTGGAAAGACACATTCAGTGACTGGATTTGGAGAATTCCCAGGATTATTATGTTAGTGGATCATTGACTTAGAAATATAAAATTTGATTCAGTACTGGGAATTCTGGATGAGGCAACACAAAACATCTCTATGGGTGAGAATATCCAAAATCACCGAGTGTGGCATAACAATCCTATCATACCCAACCACATCATATCATTTTTTTTTCAAAATTTACATATAAATTATAAGCAGTTTCAATAAAGACCCCAACAGGTTTTATTTTTATGTAAAATAATAGCTTGATCACAAAGTGGTATGTAAGAGTAAAGGAGCAGGAATAGCCAAATTATATTTTAAGGGGGAAACACGGGGAAAATTAAGATTTCTCTGACAGTTGCTAAGACTCATTGAAATTACAAACTTATTGAAGTCATAAAACAGCATGGAACAGGCAAAGGGGGAAGCAAACATATCAGTACTAGATAATAGAGATCCATTAAATGGATCCAAACAAGAAAATGTGGAACATGACAGAGAAGGGGCATTACAAATGAGTGGGAATGAATTCAAGTGTTCATTAAATGATGCTGATACTGAAAATTTGTATCAAATTTCATTTGATACTGAAAATTATGTGGCTACCTCACAGTAGGAAAAAAAATACAGAAATCCAGGTATACTCCGGTGCCATTCATAAATGAAAAATTTGAAACATTTTGGAAGCTTGTATAGAATAATGTTTTCATTTCTGTGGATGGAAGGATTTCTCAATGACACAAAACCACAGATCATGAAAGAAATAAAGCTTTACTATGTGAATTTTTTATAAGTATTTGAGAAAAAAATCAAATATCAGAAAACTTATTTTCAGTGCACCTAACCAACAAAAGATGAAGATTCATAATTTACAAAAATGTCTTCACTTCAGCTTTTAAAAACAACTCAAAAGCCAGAAGAAAGAACTGTCCAAATGATATAAATAAGCAACTTCAAAGAGATCAAAATAGTCAATGTACTTGGGAAAGTCCTCCTATTAGCAATGGAGAAATCATGAAATGAATCTACTCATATTTATTAGATTAGCAAAATTATAAAGTTTGAGCATTTTAAATATCAACATGAATGCCATCAATTGTCCATCAATTGTTACTTTTATGTGTCTTGGATAAACCTTTTCAATATGCACAAAATTATATGTACACAAAAATAATCCAAGAAAAGTGATAATATTAAAAATTGAAAAATAATGTCATGCAGAAAGCAAAATAAAACTTGAAATATTCATTTGACTGAACCAATACAGTAGTTACAACCTGTGAACCATATTTCTCTACACACCAAAACAATTGAAATAATCATGTTTCTTGAATTAAAGGAAATCAAAGTGCATTTTTAAAAGTATGATAAATTGGGGTAATTTTAAAAACCATAAACAATACATTTTTCAACGTAAACGCATTTGTCTTAATACACAGATGCTTAAAGTGTTCAGAAATTTCAAGAAATCAGCTTCCTTTAGAGGAGGAGAAATGAGAGTGGGTTCAAAGTACAGAAGGTTACAAATGAGGCTTCAGCTGTACTCATGCCACCTTATCTCACTAGCTAACAGGAAATTTAAAGAAAGTTATGCATAAAATGGGGTAATGAGTATTGATTATGTTGTTTTCAATTTTTAATGATTTTTAATAAATAACATGCTTTAAAATTGCTAGCCAGAAATTTAAAGACTAAATTAGACAAAGAACACCATTGAAGAGATGGAAGTTGATAGAAGGGTATATAGGGAAGGAGAAAAAAGAAAAGAAATATTGTGCTGCTGAAGGAAAGATGAGAACTTTTTAAACTCCCCCTGCCCTTTCCCTGAATCAGAGAAATAATCTTTAGCATTCAGATAAAAAGGTGGATTCTTACTTTTAGCTTCTCTACCTTAATATGTCTATTTTAAATGTTTTTCTGATGTAATATTATTTTCTATAATTGTGAAGGTTATACTTATGTAAGAAAATAAATATATGTAAAATAAATAGGATGGAGAAAAACTATCATTGATATACACAGTATTTAACAACTTTATTCATTTGTATACTATCTTAACTGTATGGTTTATATCCATACCAATATGTTATTATTTTTTAAATTATCTTTCTTTTTTGAATTAAGAACTAAAAAAATTATTTTATTCCATTTTCTTTATTGGAATTCCCATATTACTTTCCAAAATAGAAGTAATATAGTAGCTAAAGCAAAAATGTATTTAACATAGAAGAAAAACAAGTCATATAATTAAATTTTAAACATATAAGAATGAGATTAGTTACAAAAATGATTGATATAATTTTATAAAAATTCACAACTGAAAATTTTGCAGAAAGAATGAAGCCATAAGCAGCCAATAAAATCAATAATCTGCTTGTTATTAAGAGAAAATATAATTTGTAAGAATAATTCTATTCTACAGTAGTGATGCCACATCTCTTTGAGATTTTCAACTCAGATGTGTAATCATAATAGGCAAAATCTTGTTTGTGTTTTCTGATAGAACAGCTTGTTGAATATTAATTGTTTGTTTTTGTTTTGTTTTGTTTTGTTTTGGTACCAGGGATTGAACCCAGGGGTGTTAACCACTGAGACATGTCCCCAGCCCTATTATTTTTAGACAGCATCTCGCTAAGTTGTGTAGGCCTTTCTAAGTTGTTGAGGCTGGCTTTGAACTCATGATCCTTCTGCCTGTCTCCCAAGACACTGGGAATGCATACATTTATGTGCTACTATACCTCGCTTAACATTAATTTCTTAATAAAATATTATAAATTTTGTTCAACCAACTCATCTTAAAAATCTCATCCATCTGCATAAGCCCTGGATTCTATTTTTCTTCTGATTAATTCTAGTTATCTGGTAGTGCTCACACTGGCAGAGTTCCTCATTCACAACACACTACCAATTTATTTAGGAAAATAAGGTAATTGTCTAAAAAACTCTTCTTAAACACTCATGCTTTTAGTGAGAATTTAGTTGATAATATGAATAAAAAAAATACATTTATTCTTCCAGTTTTACAATGAAGTTAACTTTTCTGACATAATGCTCTCTCTAAAGATAAGTGAAATAATCAAATCTACTAATGTGCAAAGCTAAACAAAGCATGCATGCATTTACTCTGAGGTGTAATCTTATTTGACTACACTATCTTATTGTGTTTTTATTAATAATCTGGGCAAAATACCTCAATGCAGGAAAGGCCATCAAGTAAGCATCACCAGAAAACAATAATTATTTACAGAGAGAGAATGAATATGAATAAGAATCTTGTGTGGCTTCCTTAACATGATTATCGTATTTCTTGATGTAGCACATCTGGTGGCATGGGCTTCCATGTGTATAGATCTCAGTTTCTTCTGCATACAAAAGAGGAAAATCCAAGTAACGTTCCAACTTGTGTTTGAGCAACGATGATCACATTGAAGCAGGTATTAGAATTCTCTATGCCTTTTCCAAAGTTACAGTTTCTAGGCTGCATTTTGTTTATTGAAATATAAGTAAGTTGTCAATCAGTTTGAAAAATGATCTTCTTCAGTTGTAAGGTATGGATGGGAAAAAATACCTCCTGGAGGTCATTATATTCAGGGAAATAAGCTAGGTACAGAAAGATGAATTCTGCATGTTCTCTCTCATATGTGGAAGCTACAGTAATAGGTCAACCATAGTGTTCAATGGAGATTACTAGAGGTTGCAAAGCACAAAGACAGAAGGGCGGATAAAAAGAATCTGGATGGCAGGTATCCAAACAAAGGTAAAAAGAATAAATTTTGGTGTTACATAGCACAGGAAGATGACAATAGTTCACAATAAGCTATTGCATATGAAGATCGATAAGAGAGATGACTGAAGACTTCAGACATGAGGAATGATGAGGAGAGGAAAATGTTAATTACCCTAGTTAGATCAGTGAATGTTGTATACATAGGTTGAAATATCACACTGATCTCCATTATTATATTATTGGGGTGACCAGCACCCCATCAGGGTAAGTAAGTTCCTGCTTAGGAGGTGTGAACTGCCTGGGAACTAAAAGTCTGAAATAATCAGTAAGACAAACTCACAAATTATATTTAAAGAGGAGCGCCTGATGGGTCTTCCAGTCCTGAAGGGAGATGGAACTAAACAACTGAAAAAAGGCTCTGGTTCTTTATTTAAGGAGGAATACATAAAAGGCAGGGATAAGTTGTCAGGAGGAAGAGTCCTGATTAGTGCTTGCTTCCTGGTGTGGCAGGGGTCTTGCAGTAAACAGGTTGATTGGCATTTTGCAAGCAACACCCATCTCTGAGATGCCATGTGGCACCAGCAGGTCACACCATCTCTGGTGCTGTGCTGAACTTGAGGTGGAGCTAGACAGGATGCCACATGAATCAGCCATTCTCAAACCAGTGGGGTTGCTACTGAGAGTTCCTGATACCAGGAACTGCCTAATGGCTTCAACATTGCTTTAGTTCACACACAGTTTTCATGGATGGCTGCAGGCATTATATAACATTAATACATGTTAATTAAAAATAAAATTTTGAAAATTAGACTTTTTCAATAAATTAGGAATTCTTGTGCTTTTATTATATAATAACCATCAAATAATGAGCTGGATACACAATATTTGTAATATAAAATCTTTGTGAGGAATACAGACTTTCTAAGCTAGGCATAATTGTTGATAAATGAAGATTCCATTCATCTGTAGTTGCATAGTGAATCATGTTGTTTAACAGAGGAAACTAATCAAAAAGTATAGTTACATGTGTTGCTACTGATTATTCATTTTACCATTTAAAAAACTAACAAAATTTAAAAAGATGTTTTCACAATTATTCTTGTGATTCCAATGTTTTCAATTAAATACCACAGTCTAATTGACACTGTACATTTTCTATCATCATTGCCTGTCACATTACCTTCTTATAATTCTTGAATATTTTATGTGATTTCTTTAAAGAAATAGGGTTTTCATAGTTTTGCTTTTTAATTTTTTTTTTACTTTCAAAATACTATTGCAAATGAAAGGTTTATGATTAAAATTTAAGAATGGTTCTTAGGTGAGAGAATATGAAACAGATATATTCTCTTTGGTAACTCCCAAATTTGAAATTTATAGTGTTTTTTTTTCTATCAGTTATTTTTAGTTATGCATAATATTAAGATTCATTTTGGCAAAATTATAAAACTGTAGAACATAACTTGTTCTAATTAAGTCCCCAGTACTTCCCCTATCCCAGCCCTCTTCCCTACAGTTGGTATTTAAGGAATATCAAAATGCTGCTTAATTGATTCATAAAATTGGTATTTATATCCACACAAAGACTAATCATAACAAGGATCTAAATGCAGCACATTTATGTGTTAAAAATTCCAATTTTAAGCACAGTTTAATGATGCTTCAAAAACCATCACCATCATATGATAAAACAAAGTGCAACTCCAGTTACATTTAGTTAACAAATATTTGTACCCAAACCTGATTATTTTTAAAATCATTCACTTTTAAAGTTGATCTTATTGCTAAAAAGAATGTATGTGGCAAATAGAAATTCAGCATTATAAACTCCACACATAGGATCCATATTACCTATGAAATCCATACTTTCAAAATCTATAGAGATATAAAAGCAAATGGTTTAGAACCTTCATTGGTAGGATAAAATGCTCTCTGTAATTTATGTGGTCTGCATAAAGGGGGTAATTGCAATGGCTTCTATGTGAGTCTTATTTTAAACAAGGATATGAGTAGAAATATTGTATTTTTACATGATTATAGATAAAATTCTATTACACATAAAATAGATGAAAACTGTTACAATAAAATAACTCATTTTCCTCTTAAACTATCATGTTTAAAAAAATGAATACTTGAATTATATTTGAGAAATTCTGATAGGGTGTATTTCAGGCAAAACATTGACATAAAGGTATCACCTCCATTTCACTTTTGTAGAGTTTTAATTAAGATATATATATATATATATATATATATATATATACACATATATAAATGATTTACATATATATATATATATTATACATATTTTAACTCTCATCTATGAATCATCTATCATTTATCTTACATATCTAATTACCTGAAAACCCATCTATCTGCAAATAGACACACATACTATTAGAGGGACATTGTTTTCCAATGTTCTTATGTTTCTATTGAATGCATTCCCACCAGAGGTGGTTCTTATATTTAACTGTACATTGCATGACCTGGGAAATTTAAACACTGATCTCCTTCAGAGATTCTGATTTAATTGTTTGAGTGCTTTCAAATGCTGTGCAGGTGTTTCAGTTACACCTCTAGGATTGAGAACCGCTGCACTAGAGCAACACTCCAAACTTCTCACCCACTCTTTTACCCTCCTGTGATTAAAATATTAGCTACAGAACATTGTTTTCTAACTTCCTCCTTTTAGATGTTATTGTCTTTGCTTAAAGATGCCAATAGGAATTAGTAAAAATAAATCATAAAATATTTTATAATAATACAACACCTGAACCGTATTAAAGAGAAATGGCCAGCATCTAAAGAGAGAACACATACAAGGTCATTTACATCACTAAAAACATCATTTTTGACAGAAATGTAGATCATGGGCCAGATAACCAAACAGTATGGGAGTGGGCAGTTTATGAGGCAGGAAAACACACACACACACACACACACACACACACGCATGCACGAGAAAGTTTATGAATGAAAGCTGAGATTAGAGGGAAAGCTTCTGTACCAGAAAATATATTCATAGTATAATAAATATATAGTCTTTAGTACAGGAACCTGTGGATCTTTCCTGGGGACTTTGGCACTGAAGTAGTAATTCAAGCTTTAAGAGAGCCATGAAATCCTAAATAACTTCAATTTTGTGCCTGTATTTTATGAGATCATCAAAACACTTCAAGTAAATTACAACTTCAAAATCAATTTCTCTCTTCAGCTGATCATCTATTATCCTATATGATTGAAGCTTGCATCTCTTAACTGGTGTATTATCCAAAGCAAAGTCAAACCCAAAGTTCTTATTTAATGCCAGCACTTCAGCACCTTGAAGAAATAGAAAATAAAAATGCTAATCTATACACATCACTTTGTGCTGTAGTGCTAGGGTTTTATATTTATGTGAAGAAAGTAATTGGAAATGAAAGAAAATAGTGAGCTTGCAGTAAAGGAAAAGGTCTGGGTTCAGAATTTGAGAACTTTCTCTGGTACATACTTGGTACCTGATATGGACAAGTCAATTAACCTCCCTGAACCCATTTATACTAAGGTAAAAAAAATGAAATATGGTATAGTACAAATGAAAGTATAGAAGTATTTAAATATAGATAGATATGAATAGTCAATTATTACTATGCTGTTTCATTCCATCTGTAATCAAAGGACTAGACTCAATAACCAGGTTAGGTGATAATAGAAAATTTATTACTATTTTATATATATATATATATATATATATATATATATATATATATATATGACAAAATATAAGGCAGAATTAGACAAAGAATGAAAATGTATGTTAGTTACAGAAATACATATATTTTTAATTTTGAGACAGGTTGTCACTAAGTTGCTTAGGGTTTGTTAATTTGTCATCCTCCTGCCTCAGCCTCCAAGTTGCTAGAATTAAAGGCATACACTCCTGTGCCTGGCTAGTTACAGATATATTTAAGAGTCAAAAAACAGAGGATCACAATGAAGTAAGAATGTTCTGTAGTGAGGATTTGATAGTCATGGACCCTCCAGACAAGGGGAATATAAAGTCTAAATGAAGGAAGCACAACACCTGGGAGGGTTAACAAAAGCTAAATACTTCATTCATGTTTGCCTGTAGGATAAACAGTGCCCTGCAGATAGAAGACTGATATTGAAAATTTTAGGATAAATTATAATTAGTTGTCTACAGGATGGAATAGAATTTTTTAAAAAGTTAATAAATGTTGGGATCTATGACATCTTTCTTTTCAGGCTCAAAGGAATAAAGGAAGATAATATTACTCCAGCAATAAGAATGACAGCAAATAATAATTACAAGAGATGGTTTGAAGAACCAACATTTTCATTGCCACCCTGGGATGAGAGATGTGGTACTTGAAACTGTTGTTTGGAAATAATATCAGCAACTTAAATAAGATATCAAGTTAAAATAGTGATTTGTTTACTTTTGGGTTCAATATTTGTAGCAAATATCGTACGCTAAATAAATGAGAAATAATACTATTAATATATATTGGTATGAATACTTTATAAATATTATTTTTAAATATTTTGACAGGATTTTACCATCCTGTTGTTCCCTGCCCCCGACACCCTGTTTTTCTTCTGCCTCATCTGGCAAATAATTTAATAACCAAAAGAAATAATGATTAAGACCATTAGTTTGGCAGTAAGATTTAGTTCAAAATTTCAGTCTTCTGTCATAAATACCCAATTTTGGAAGGGATTGACTATATTTATTGACTCCATTTTCCTCCAGATTAGTGCCTGATTCTTTTAATTACTTTCTTTAGAAATGCATCACTTAGTTGTTAACAAAATTTTAAATTACTGAAATGTCCCTTGCAAGTTATTTATACTATTATTTATCTTGACAACTTGACATTTACCTAACCTTTTTTTCCCCTATGGCATTTCTCATGTTTTAGAAATTCTTTTTTGTACTTTTCTGAAAGCTCTACTTCTTTTTCAGTTGCTCAAAGAAAATTAGGAGTTCCTCGTGTTTCTGTCATTAGTATTAATTGGAAAATATTGATGGTTACAATAGGGGAGGAACAAATGTCACTCATCCTAATGGCACTACAAAGAGAAAATTGCTACAGAAAAAAAAAGTGAATAATAAACTCAGAAATACTTTGACAGACTAGTTCCTCCTCAAGGGACAATCCAGAGATGAAATTAAAGAGTTTTAGTAACAAAGAAGGAAATCATGAGGAGAAAAGAAATAAGAGTGAACCTCCCTTTTGCATCATAAGTACAAGTCAGTTAGACAATAAATCATCCAGGTGCTTACCCTGTACTTCCTCTATCTTTCTGCATGGTTTATGAAAAGCAAACTTGAACTGGAAATGAGCAGCTGCCTGGTATCCTGTAGACCTGTGTGACCTTTTTGTGCCAAGGATTGGAGTAATTCATTATAGAAGTCTACACTTCAAACTGTCCTCATTATCTGATCTATTTGGAATATAATTGTTCAGAAGAGTTGAAGAAATAGATCCAAGTTATTTCATAACCTTCTTCCTCAAACCTCTCATCTTTAAGGATTAATCTCCTATATTTTAAAACTAACCCTCTTTGTCAGTATCTCCAAAATAGTTTTAGCCCTTAACCCTCTTTTCAGTTGCACCAGGAATTTGACTTCTTGTTCTCAGATTGCATGTTCCATGGGCTCATCAAGTTGATTATGTACCAATCAGAAAGTGCCACATTTTCTACAGAACCCATGCCTCTCCATCATTGCTTCCTGTAGTCTCAGCTCGATTTTTCATTGTTGAGATTGGTCTTGGCCAACTCAGCCCTTCCCATTTTCTGCATTCTACTCATAGCCAATTTATGCAGCTGCCTCTTCATTAATCTTCTTGGAACACTTCTATTATTGTAGCTGCAGTTCTGGTCCTGGGGTTCTTGTAAAGAAAATCATTCCATTTACAGTGATGACTTTAATTGCTTTTAAACTGTCCTTCCTGCCTCTTTTTCCCACTGAAATCCATGACTAATTTTCTTCAAGAACAGTCCCAATTATATCACTCCCAAGCTTAATTAACTTCTGTGACTCACTTTTTGTGTTAAATTAATTATGAATTTATTAACCCAGCACTTAAGTCCCAGCATAAATCCCCAGTCTACTTTTTCCAGTATCATCACCCCGTTACTATTTTCCCAATGAACCATATGCTCAAATAAAAATTTTCTACTGTTTATCACAAAAGCTCATGCTTTGTTGCTTCCAGGGTTTTGCTCATATTCATGTTAATGCTTTCATGACTTCTCCACAAGCACACATAATATTGAAAATTATTATAACAACATTAATAGTAGCTAATATTCATTGAACATGTACTATGGGGTCAGAGACTGTGCTATGTGCTATATGGATATTTTCTCATTTAGACTTCACAACTGCACTCTGTTAACATGCTATTATCTCCACCATGTACACAGCATATGAAGGCTCACAAAGGTTATACACTGTTCAAGATCATTACAACACTGATGGTGAATGAATGATCCAAACTAGGAATACCAAGTTTAGCAGAATTCTACTCTCTCAACAAAAAATGTTGAGGCTGAGACTCAATTTGTCTTTAATATTAAATGCTACATCTTCAGAGTAGACTTCCTATTTTCTCCAGGCTGTGAATGTATTGAATTTGTATTACAAAAATCCAATTATTTGCATAACTCCTAAAATAAACACGAGCAACTTGAGCAGAAACACTGTTTCTGACCCATCTTCATGCACGCTAAGGCACACAATCAAGTGTGTGTGTGTGTGTGTGTGTGTGTGTGTGTGTGTGTAGTGCTCAATAAATGACTGTTGAATGATTTTTTTTCAAATGATTCTCCAGAGGCAGAATTGTATTAAACATAGAATAGTTTGTGAATATTTTCATAATCCAGATCTACTGCTGATTTATAATTTAAACATCTTGTTTTGTATTAGGATAGTCCTAGGAAGGTTAAAAAGGGTGGTTTCCTATGGCCCTGAGCACTGTGGGGAAGGCTCATGAAGAACAGGAACTTGTACCAATTCTTTTCCACTTGAAGACCTGTTAGTTCTGGAAGAAAAAAAAAATTCTATGACAAGACTGTAGAAAAAATACTTAAAAACCAGAAACAGTAATTATGAATATAAAAGATCACTCAAAGTGGCTAGAAGCCAGATTGAATGGCAACTATTTAATGCTGATTATTCTTACTCAAATATTTTGACCTAGAAGTTGCTAAGGGATAGTGTGATAGTCAGCTTTTTTATCACTGTGACCATAATACCTAGATGAAGCAACCAGGAGGAGAAAAGGTTTATTGGGGGTTCATGGTTTCAGACATTCAGTTCTTCCTTGGTCAGGTTCATTTCTTTGAGCTTGAAATGAGTCAGAGCATCATGCTGGAAGAGTGTGGCACCGGAATGTTGTTGTTCTCATAGCAGGCAGGGACCAAATAAATCAACAAAAGAAAAGCCCTCCATGACCTTCCACAAATCATACTCCTCCTGCCTACAGTTATCACCCAGGGGTCCATTAAAATCACCAAATGGATTAAGTCCCTGATGAGACTACAACTTTCATCTTTGCCTAAAATCTCCTCCTCTCAAACTTTCTACAATGGGGATCATGTTTTCAAAACTGAGATTTTTCAGGGGATAGTTATATATCCAAATCCGAACAGGTTTTAATTTTTTTTTTACAATATAACATCTAATATGCTATAATGCCTAATAAAAACTTCTAAAGAATTTGGCTATAAGACCAACATAGAAATACTGAGGAGCTGAAAATATAATGCAAGGGTTTACTTGAATGCTGAAAGCTGGGAAAAAGAAATAAAAGCCATTTCTAGCATGCATTACTTAATAACTCAAGGTTTTTCCAACATAAGATATACAAATCAGGGGATGGCGATATAGCTCATTTAGTAGAGTGCTTGCCCAGCATGTACAAGGCCCTGGGTTCAATCCCCAGCACCACCACCACCAAAAAAAAAAAAAAAAAAAAGAAAACAAAAAAAAAGGTATACAAATGATGCCAGAAAGAGCTAATAATCTTCTGGGTTTTTGAAACAGAAATTGAACACGACACTTCCTACATCATCCTACACAAAACGCTAGAAAAGTCACACAAGTTGTTTTTCCATGAAAGTTCTTTAAAAAGCCAGATAATTTTGTATAACTGTGAGAACCCTTATAATGAAATGAATTCCTAAATGGAAAGGCATATTCCCCTTTACTCTGCTTCTTCAAAATAAAACTAAATCAATTAATGGATAATTTACAATAAAATCAGTACAATCAAAAGAGTTAATGTTTTCAAAGTAATACAATAATGTTAAAGTTCAGAAAATTCCATTTGGAAATCTGAAAAGGGCAAATATAAAAAGAAAGAAATGTCCAACTTTCAAAGAAATAAACTAAGAAGCTACATCTTGTCAAAGCTGAATTATTGCATTAAAGAATAAGAAATATTTTTTTCAATATTCATGTCTTTTAATTAGTAGAATTTTAATGTTTGTTTCACATAAGCGAATATCCCTGGATATTTTGTGTTTTTCAGAGTCTTGAGGTAATTTTTTTACTTCTTTTTATTTTATAATTGTTTTACTGTAGAAATATTGGAAACCAGTTTTTGGTATATTTTTTTTTCAACCAAATGTTTTAAAATGAACTATTTTCTTAGAGTCTTTGTAAGTACTTTCATGAGTTTTTTTCAGAAGCATGGTCATTTGAAAATAGCAAAACTTTTGTTTCCTTCATTTGCATATTATTTTATTTGATAGATAATTTGAAAATTCAATATTTAACAAAATTGCCTTACATAATACTGAGAAAACAATCTTTTGATTGTTTTCTGGTTTCGTTGTAATTATTTCTGAAGCTTGTTCAAACTTTTATTTAGAATTTGTAAATGTGAAATTATACTTTAACTTTTTGTGTAATTTAAAAATTAAGAATTAAGTGCAGTAAATATCTTTGTGAAATTTTCTTCTCATTTTATAGACTGACATTCTGTGAACATAGTATTAATACTCTTTATAACTTCAAGCTTTGATAGATCTGGCCAGTAAAAAAAAAAGCATCTTTTTTGTATTTTAATACAGGTTTATTGAGATATAAATTGATTCATAATAAACAGCAGTGTTTATCCATTAATGCAAGGACAGATATTGAGTTGTTTTCAGAATTTGTCTACTAATATTTACCTAGTGATATTAATATTATAATAATTATATTTATTAAAAAATGTTAATGTTATTGATATTAGTTAACATTGGTTAAATTTTGACAATACACACACATATACATATATACTTCTCTGTGTATACTATAATAATAAAGATAATGAACATAATTATCACCCCCAAGGTTTTCTTAAACCTCTCCTTACTATTCCCAGACTCTCTTACGTCAGTACTCAAACAATACTTGATCTCCTTTTTGTCACTATTTGATGGATTTTTATTTTTAAGACCTTAATATAAATTAATATTGAGTACGAACTCTTTGATTTATTTTACTCAACATAATTATATTGAGATTAATTTATGTATTGTATCAATAATTCATTATTTTATATTTGTGAATAACATTTCACTATATGAATCAATCATGATTATTTTATCCTTTACCATATGACTGGACATGTAGGGTGCATTTAGGTTTTAAGTATTAAAATTAAGGTTGCCATAAGCACTTACTTACAAATATTAGTATAAACACATGCTGTTATTTTGCTTGAATGTGCAATATGTGATCATAAGATAGGCATATTTTTAATTTTTAAAGAAATTGCTGACCTAAAATTTAACATATAAGAAACAGTTTTACTAATTATTTTAATGTCTTTTCCTTCTCATTTTAACATCTATGTCAATTCTGGGTGGCTTTGATTGATTTATTTCTCTTAATTATGCATCTTATTGTCCAGCTTCATTTCCTGTCTAGTAATGATTTATTGGATACCAAACATGGTAAATTTTATCTTGTTGAATGCTGGATATTTTTGTAATTTATAAATAATTTTAAGTACTGTTCTGGGAAGTAATTACTTGGAATTGTTCTAATCTTTTAAATTTTAGAAAATATTCACATTTTTATTTTATATTAGTCTTTTTAAAGACTTCTTCGTGGGAAATTATTTAGTTCAAGGAGGTCTTCTCCCTTCTTAGCTTTGAATCTACATATAGGTATCTTATAAACTGTTTCAAACTTATATGTATAAGACAATCTTCTTTAGTATTCTAAAATTTTGTATATGTGAGGTGTGTATTTACTTATACTACATTGTTCTTGTACGCATTTCTCCAATTCCATCCATTTATCCTGCAAAGGATATAAATATCTTCTTTTATGACTAACTTAAACTCCATTGTGTATATATACTGCAATTTCTATATCCATTCATCAGTTGATGGGCACCTAGGCTGGTTACTTAACTTGGCTGTTGTGAATTGTTTTGCTATGAACAGGGTATCCATGTATCAGTATAATATGCAGACTTCAATCGTTTTGGATACATACTGAGAATTGGGGTAGCTGTATCATTTAGCAGTCTATTCCTAAGTCTTTGGAGGAACATCTAAATGCTCCTTTAATAGATCTTTATTAGGCCAACTAAATAGCTTTAACTTATATATTAAAACCAACTCTCCCTTCCTTGCTCGTTGATATATATATAATTTCTTTACAATGACATATATCATTGTAAAGAAAACAGTTCATGTGAACACATGAATTTCTTACCCTTTTCTTCAATAAACTCACTACATGTTGTTGTTGTTATTATTGTTATTGTTATTATTATTTATTATCATTGATACCAGGGATTTAACCCAGGGGTGCTTTACCACTAAGCTACATCCCAATCTGTTTTTATTTTTTATTTTTCAGACAGGGTCTCCCTAACTGCTTAGTGCCTTGCTAAGTTTCTAAGTTTCTTGAATTTGTGCACCTCTTGCCTTAGCCACCTGAGCTGCTGCAATTAGAGGTGTGCACCACTGTGCCCTATTGTTTTTATTATTTTTTAAAATGAATTTTACTAATCATTTAAATAACCTGCTATTTATTCATTTATTTTAATGTGTGTGTGTGTGTGTGTGTGTGTGTGTGTGTGTGTGTGGTGCTGGGGATTGAACCCGCAGTCTTGTACATGTAAGGCAAGCACTCTACCAACTGAGCTATATCCCAAGCCCCTGTTTTTTATTTTTAATCTTTTAAAAATTTTTCTTGTTTTTAGGTTCCCCAAAATTTTCATTTTCTGCCTTCGTAAATTCAATATTTTTATATATTTTTATAAGCTTTCTTGAATTAAATGCTTAATTTCACTAGTTTTATTCTTTGTTTCCTAAAACTAAAAAAAAAAAAAAATCATACTTTGTATTTTTCTCCAGTTCTTTGTCCATCTCAGAAAATTTAAATATATGCCATCTTGTATCACTCTGTTCAAAACAATTGTTGTTTGGAAAGTAGAAAACTGATACTTGAATAATTTCAGTTTTTTATTACACATTTTTATAAAAGTGGCTGTTTTTCTTCTTAACTCTATTAAACTGTTTAATTAGCTTATAGATTTGATGTTATTTTTCTGACTTGTTTTGTCATTAGTTGACAAGAGTGATGTTTAGACATTTTTTTTTTTATTTTCCTATAAACCTTCTACTTGGTACAAATAACTGTCCAGTTGCATTCTGATAGAAGGTCTCTTTAGAACTCAAACTGCAAGTCTGGTTGATGTAAATTTATGTTACTAGTTGAACAAGGAATCAGCTTAATTGGGATGGGTGCCAGAGCCAATGGCAGTCCAAGGAGAAATTTATCTCTGTATTTTTTTCTTTGTGTTTGATGAAGTACATACTTTTTCTCAAAGTCTTTCCATTCTGCCATCTAGTTGATAGATTTGCTCCTCTCCTTTTCCTGTGGCTTGCTCTATCAGAGGAAGTCCTGGGTCCTCAGTCTTATTGCTTACTTTCTCCATGGTGCTATCCCTGTGACCTCCAAATGGCACTGTCAATGAGGTTAATCAGAATTCAAATGATTACACTGGGTCTAACCTGATGCTCTGGTTAAGCCAGGACTAATGGGTGTATCCTTCTTTCATCTATAAAGCTGGTGGCATTAATTTCTACAAATCAATTCCCCTACTGTCTGAGGATACTGTCCTTCTCAGGGAAGAATTCTATTCTATGTGAATGCCCTTAACACAGTCTATAACCTGACCTATGTTAGGTACAATATATGTTTTCTTGAACTTTTTCCCAATTGGATGACAACTTCTTCTTTTCTCAGTATTGAATGAGGTATAGTCTTATGATTATGTCATATAAATAGAAATCCTTTATTTCAATGCATGGATTTCATGTGATATTAAGAAAACATGCATAAAGTACTCACATCCCAAAACACACAGCATATTCATATTCTATATAGCTATTGCTTCTGTTACTATTATTTAAATAATGAAAGCATGTACACAGAGTTAAAGAATATAAGAGTATAAAAATGTAATCCTTCCCAATTCTTTTATTTCAATTACCTAATTTCCCCCAAACCCCCCCAAAATATTGATATGTGTGCAGATATTTGGGTGTTGGACATAAAACATTTCATATTTCTTTATTCATATACATTATCTTATATATTTAAATATATTCCACTTCTTTCAATGATATATCATCATTATATTTTCATATTGCACACAGAAGTCTTCCTAACTACTTTAAAAGGATGCAAATATTTTATCTTAATAGTATTTCTCTATCACCAGAGGGGTATATGTCATTCATTTTATGGAAGTGCACCATATTCTATTATATCACTTTATTACAGCCATTAAAATTATTTTTGTCTACCATTGTAGTTTTTAAATTGTTTTTTGTTTAAATTAGTTATACATAACAATAGAATGTATTTATTCACTTTGATATATTGTAGTGTTCATCAGTTTGTTTTGAATTTTCTATTGAAAACATTGTTAATTATTAATATCTTCAGATCTTTTATTTTCATGTACCCACATGAGAAAGGTTGAAAGGGTGACAGATGTTAGATATCTATTTATGTCAAAAAATCGTTTTAAAGTTTTGTTAGTATTGCCATATTGATCTAAGGGATTGCATAAAAGGAGATTTTCTGTTTTACCATTTTATTTTTGCCATAATGTTACACTAAACTATGTGTAGAATATTGACATGCAAAAAAAGAATATTCTAATCTAAAAAGATTATTTTAAAATTATTCATTCAGTGTCTTTATTACACATTTTACATAAAAGTCAATTATACATTTCACCACTACACTTAGTACAAAGATCTAATTAGGCAGCCAGAATATTACAGTCTCATTATTAATAAAAGATATTATTTTCATAATAATTTAAATTGCATATTTATCATATACTAAATACACATATATATTTGGATATATATCTAAATTGGATATGCATTTAAACTGATTTGTTGTTTTTCTATACCACTACCAAAATGATTTAATTATAGTAAATTTGTAAGCATTTTTAGTGTATTGAGAGCTTCCTCTGAATATACCTTATTTTTTTATTCTTAATATTTCTTCTAAATGGATTTTATTGACATCTATTTAAATCCAAGAATTCCCTTGGATAGTTTTATGTTATTTCCTCAAAATTATTTTTAACCTTTGGCTCATTTGAAAATACGGCGTTTTAAAATGATTGGTCAAGAGTACTTTCAAAATCGTATAATGTTTGAATTTACCAACTGGAAAGAGAAAATGATGAAAATTTTATTTTTTCCTAATTTTTCCAAGTATTATCACTCTTTTTGGAGGGCATTATTCCATACCTAGAAAATACCAGAAGAAAAATTAAGACAGTATTTTGGGTAATGAATTATTCTAGAGGGACTGATAATACGCACTGATATCAATAACACATCAAAAACAGGCAAATTTTCATAGGCAATGAATTTTTATAGGTAACCTGGTATATTACATGGAGTCCACCTTCCCCTTTTTATTCCTGGTAAAAAAATTTAAAAAAGAAACATCATCAGTTCTCATTTGGTAGCTCTATATCCCATAAATATATTCTTGAAATCTTAAGGGCTCTCATGGATTTGTTATTTCAATTACATTTTTAATGATACATGCTATCTGAATTGACAAGGCTGTTTGAATACCCTACTGCATAAAACTAAATCAATCCACAGATTTTAGAACATCAATAATAATGTATCAAGTCATGGTCAACTCCTAATTCAATGTGAATGTTCTCTCCTAAGGGACTCTGGAAAAGAGCCGTTAAATATCCCAAGAAAGAGAAGTATGTTGGTCTAGGAACTCCATCCTATATAGTGTGATTGCTTCATAGCCCAGAAATCTAGACTTTGAAAAATCCTGATGTTTTATATTAGACTGTTATCAAACATGCTCAACCATTACTCCAGAGGTTATGTTGGATGACAGACAAATCTGAACTAAATTCCAGAAGGAGACACAATCACTGTTTTCCAAGTTCTTGTTACACAAACATCTGGATAGTATAAACTAAAGGCCGTCAGTGCCTTTGTTTATAAGACATATAAAACTTCAAGATATTCACAGAAAATCATTGATGCAGAGCCCTTTTAGAGTCATCACATACTCCAGTGGAATGATTTGCATGTCAGTTCCCATTTCCTAGATGATACATTTCTAAATTTTATGGTCACAAGATTTGATTTTCTGAAAGCATTAATTATTTTTGCATTTTTCTCAACTCATCATCCATAACTGATTATAAATTGCATGTAATATGTATCGCATCTGACCATTTAAAAAAAAGACTCTTTATCCAATGTTGTGATAGCCAGCTTTTTCTCACTGACAGCAAATACCCGGAGGAGGAAAGATTTATGGGTCACACTTTAAGAGCTTTCAGTCTGGTCAGCCAGCTCCATTTCTAGGCCTGAGGTGAGGTAGAACATGTAGTGGGTGGGAATGGCAGAATAAAGCTGGTCAGCTAATGGCAACCAATAGGCAGAGAGGTAGAGGGTGTGGTGGGAGGGGTAGGGAACAAGATAAATCATTCTAGGATACCATCCAGATACCTACTTCTTTCAACAAGACCTTATTCTCCACATTTTTTACCCTCTCCGGATAATACCATTAGATTATCTATCATGAATTGATTTATCTACTGTTGAGGTCAAAGCCCTCATGACCCAGTCACTTCCTTAAAGCCCCTTCTCTGAATTTTGCTGCTTGGGAGACCAAACTTTCAATACAGGGGTCTTTGGGGAATATTTTGCCTCCAAACCATTACAAATAGCATTGTTTATTTAAGACTTTAAGGACACTGTGCCATTTCAGGGAACCCTTGGAAGTGTCTAATCCCAGTTTTGGGAGCACTAATGCACTTGACTGTATTCACATAGTTGTGTTACTTAAAATCTTTTTGATAACTTTATGATAGAGTTGTAATAGTTAATTGTAAATGATGGACTTTTGCATTTTTATGAACACCAATATATTTGAACACCAACATAAAATTTTACTTTTGAAAACAGAAACCTCAGGGAAAAAAATTTAAAAAAGAAACATCATCAGTTCTCATTTGGTAGCTCTATATCCCATAAATATATTCTTGAAATCTTAAGGGCTCTCATGGATTTGTTATTTCAATTACATTTTTAATGATACATGCTATCTGAATTGACAAGGCTGTTTAATACCCTATTGCATAAAACTAAATCAATCCACAGAGGAATGTTAAGAGAATGTAGATTTATTAATATTGAGATACATGATATGTAGGAACACACAATGGAGGAGAGATGTTTTTGCTGTTCAATGGCAGAAATTCATATATTATGAACTATGTAATAATATATAATAGGAAAAGGCAATCATTCTATTGAATGGCTTTGGTACCACTATAATGCACAGCAGCTGTGCATTTCTTTCCCTCTAGTATGGTTTGCAGTCATGTCTGCATCGGGAAAAAGGAACAGGTAACCATTTATAAAATAAATGAAATCCAACAGAATCACAAATGACTAATATTTGCAAACTGAAGACATTTATAATATAATATATTATAATAAATTATGAATGATATATTTTAGAACTTTGTAAATCCCTGTAGGAATTAGAGAGTATCAGCAACAGATTTTTTTCTTCTTAATCTACTTTATGTATTATATGCTTATATGTATTATAAATTCAGGACCGACATGAAAAACATAGCACTAGAGAAGAGTGTAAAGAGCTTTTATAAAAATTATCTCCAGACTGGCATGGAAGATCAGACAGAACTTAAAATATTATGTGGCAATAACAAAGCTCAAGTTTGTGGAGCCAAACCTATCAAACCTGGCTGCATAGTAGAATATGGTGGACTATTCTAAAATATGATAGTGTTCAGGAATCATACAAATCACAGTCTCTGGGACAATAAAAAGGGAAAGAAAGGTTTGTGGTTACATCAGAGCTCTTATAATTTATTTGTAATATTCTGAAAGGGTTAAGGATCAACCAGCCTCATGATCTTTGCATTCTTAAATTTTGGTGTTTTGTCCCATGATTAGACATCCCTAATTCTGCTTCAGTATAGTCAGGTAAAGATATCTATATTACCAAGTGTGCTAAGGTCATTATTTTTCTAGAAAAATAAATTCCATTGTACCAAGATTTGATTTGTCTTTGTTTATATTCTGCTCTATGTTCTCTAGGTCATATTTTGTAGCCTCTTTTTTTGCATGTATGTGTGTGTATATAATTTCTTTTTAACTAGACAACCTCTGTTAAATATTTTTGTACCTTAAAAAATATCATTTGTATTTATTAGTTCTACAACTTGCCTGAGTCCTGTCGCCATATCTGTACAATAGCAAATATATTTTCTACTTTAAATTTAAATAAATAAATAAGGAAAATAGCAACCATTTTTAGACCTTCTAAAATCCTACTGGTTTCATTACTCACCATACTCACCACCCTTTATCTCAAAATGTATTTTCCACTTTCTGAATATTTTTTTATTAATTTACCTGCTGTTTTGAATACTTTGAGTTACTATGTTTCAGTAAATGTGCATGGATATTAGGCTTTCATATATTTTCTTTGTCTAAAAATACCTCTCTATTGTCCTAGCACATAAAAGGGAACTTTGTCTGGACTAGGGCTCTTTGGTAATGTAGTTCTTTCAAAACTCTGTAGCTGTTGCTTTTCTTTTTTCATTTCATATTATTGAAATTTCTGATACTAACTTGATTCATTTTATATTATTTATTTTCAGCCTGTATTCTTATAGGCAGATTTTGTTTGGACCTTGCAATGTTTCTTTAAAAAAATCACTGTGATATATTTAACTGTGTCTCTTCATTGATTTTGCTTATTATCAGAAAAGTTCTGTTAATCTAAAGAGTGGACTATTTCTAGGTTGATATTGTTTCTATTATTTACATCTTATTTTTGCTTTTTATCGCTGTTTTTATTCTGAAAGTACTCTTGGTATATATTGATTTTTGAGAAATCTGACCTCATCTTTCTTTCAGCTTCAAATTTATGTCAGTAGAGGTTTGACTGGATCCTCTAGCCCACTACTTCTCCAGACAGATTTGATTTTTTGTTTAATGACTTAAGAGTTGCTTGGCTTTCCTTGAACTGTGTCTTGGGAAAATATCCTCAAAGTTTACAGCATGTAAAAGAAAAAAATTTTGCTCTTAACCCTTTTCATGGAGGATTTTCTCAAACTAAATAAATGATTAACATTCCTAGATTTTTCAATATCATCTCCTCTATTCATTCCATTTAAACACACACAGAGACACCTTTTTATTTTCTTCTTTAATATTACGGGTTATTTCATGTTTGTTTTGCTTCATATTACATTTAATGGTGCAAAAAATTGAAAATAGTGAGAGTTCTTCAGCTCTGTAATTTTCCACATGCACTACTATTAGGATATTCTCTGTTCTATCTCCTTCATTTTTTTTTTTTTTTTTGCTTTGTACGAGGACTAAGTTTGTAGCTAAACCTGAGAAAATTCAAAATCTTTCTGATGCAGACCCTTTGAATAAACCCAAGAAAATATACCAAGTACTTAAGTTAACATTTTGATATATTTGCCATTTTCACAGGCCTCTTAGCAGTTTGAAATTTCATGCAACTTTCTCCTAGATTGTATTTTCTAGATCAGTATTAAAAAAAAAGAATAATAACTGTTTGGCACTGGGTACAATATCACGTCTTTAATCTCAATAAAATGGGAGGTTAAGGATTGAGGTTTGCAACCTTGAGGCCAGTCTCTGGAACTTAGTGAGCCCTAAGCAATTTAGCAAGACCCTGCCTCAAAATTTAAATGTTACTTAATGGTAAAGCACCTCTGGGTTCCGTCTTCAGTGTCAAAGCATACAAACTGATGCATTGCTGCTTGAAAACTGAGTAGTGTAGCACTGGTAGGCATGACACTCCAAGAAAAGCAGTCCTACACAGGATGCTACCACTTTTTATATCAGGAGAAAATGCTGCCATACTGAGTGATTCCCATGCTGACATCAGAGATGCATTGTACATTTGCATGTGCCATGCAAATTATGAAATTCTATCTTCCTTAGCAGTTAAGGAGGATCTGTAAATAAACTGATAAATTTGGAATGTAGTGATTGAAGACATTCACAAATACAAGTGTGTATATAACCTTTATACTGGTTTCTTTATAGGAAGAGAAAACTGGAATTTACTTTAATATTTTGCTAACTTTCATCTATTTTCCGTATTTCTTAACTTCAATCATTAAACAATCTATTCTCTGTGATAGTGGTTCACAACCCAAAGGGAAAAACAAGGGTGGAGAGCAAATGGTGAATGCTTATGCTTGTGTTGCTATTCCTTTCCTCCTATTAGGAAGAGGAGGATAATCTCTCTAAGGTTGCTCTTTCTCCTGCTGTAACAAGTCTTTGTTTTCTTAATTAACCTCCCTTCCCTTCTTCTTTCATCCCTTAGTCCCTCCTTCTTTCCTCTCATCTCTACACTCTCTTTTCTCTTTGTTTATGTGTCTGGGTCTCTTCCTCTTCCTCTAACTCTCTTTCTTAACATCACCTCCACTTCCCTCAGATGTTCCCATCACCATTTATGAATCATCTATCATAAAAAACATAATTTCACCAGCTGCAGTTCTCTACAGATCTTTCTCCATTTCTCCCATAGCTAAAAACTTTGAGTTGTCTATACTTTCTATTTCCATTATTTTCCTTCTGATGCCAAATTTTCTTTTTCCACAGTTCATCCATATTTGATTTTATTAGTAAATTCTCGGAAAGTTCATGACACTGATTAGTCTTATTTGCATCTACTTTATTAGTTGTCATATATATGGAACAAAAAGTGAAAATCCGAAAGCACCCCTTTTCTCCCCAGTTTATGCTTAGAACATTTAGATCTAACACTTATGAAACACTTGTAAATATATGGGTATTTTAAGATTATCATATTTTATAATTAAATTTTATTGAAGGGAGAAAGATTTTATTTTATTCTTCTATGTCTTCCTAAACTAAAACAGAATGGAGATATAAACTGATAAATTTGGAATGTAGTGATTGAAGACATTCACAAATACCAATTTGCATAAAGAATTAAGAATCATTAAAAGACATGAATTAAAGGTAATAACTCAGAAAATGAAGAGAATCCATGGAACTGTGTTGTTAATTACTTAAAATTATGGGTTCTAATGTTAATCTGAATGTATTGATAAAAGATTCTTTGACGGGGATAAGCTCAAGAACCTGAGAGCAGACAGATGAATGGCTGAAATATCTTGCAATTTCAATCACTCAAAATGAAAACAAGAATTAGGTTGAAAGGAAGATCATGAATCTGGGATGGAAGATGATACATCAAAAACTTGACTGGTTTCAGCAATAAGTATCTGGAGAACACGATATAACTGGGAACCATAACCTCAAAGTAGCAGGATATTACAGAGTTAGGGATACTACAAAGTTGGGATGGATTTACTGGGACCAGAAATGGAAATCAAGGAAGATATCATCAACACCACCTCAGCCCTGAGGTAGGATAGCAAGAGGAAAAGAAAAACCGATATCAATTTTTAAGTTTTTTAAAAACATGATCTCCTTGAGAGAGATCAAAGGAAATTAAAAAAAATCAAAAGGTGAAAATTTCAGTAACAGGCTAAGAATTATTTATTGTAGAATATGTATTTCAGGAAACATTTGCAAAATTTGGAAGCAGAGAAAGTGCACAAGATTAGGACATCTCCTGAACAATATGACAATATAGAACTAAATGGCAAAGAAGAATTATTCTGAAAAATGCTTGGAATGAAACTTAGATAAGAGAGTTAATGAGAACAGTCCTTCACTGTCTTACATAGAGCAGCTAGACAACCTGACCTAGTCCCAAATGCTTCTGTGTGTCATGCAACCTTATAGAATGACAATTTTCTACTGTTTGTCTCAGTTTAATAGGTCATCAAGCATTACACTGCCATGATAATATAGAATGGGAAGAGAAAACTTACATCTTAATGCTGTTGATGGGAAGCCAGATTCATGCCATTCTTATAAAAAATCATATAGCTTAATTTATATTTGAATGTTTTTCCGTACTTCTTATGTTTGAAACTCATTCCCCAAATTCGTAAGTAAAGGTTATATGAAAGTGTGGTCTGTGGGAGGTAATTTGGATTAGATGAGGTCATGGGGGTGAGGACCCTACAACTGCATTATGGCTTTACATGAAAAGGAGGAGTGACCCTAGCTAGCATACATCCTTGCTCTAAGCATAAGATGCCCTACAGCACAAATGTGATTCAGCAAAAAGGACCTCACTGGATGTAGAACAAATGCCAGCACCATGCTCTTGGACTTCCCAAACTGCACAGCTTTGAGCTAAATAAGCTCCTATTTATGAATTACCTCATTTTGTTATAGCCACAAAAACAGACTAAGACACAAATTAACTGATTTCATTTTAACATATAATCTCAAATTAGAATTAATACTCAATTTTGTCCTGCAATCTTGTTCATTAATGACCAAGTTTTTTTTTTCCTGAGAAGATCATTTAATGACTTCTTTCTCCTCAAATCCTTCAGTTTTTCTCTATCCTGAAGAAATAGAAACCATTAAAAGTTAATTCCTTCCTCTTACTATTGATAACTTTATAATCCTACTTTCACTGAATATTTTCACCTTTTTGTTACAAAAGAGGTAACTATTTCTTTACAAAGGCAAACTTACCACTTGTACACTTGATTCCATTGTTTATATTCTCTAAAGGATGTGCTGCTCTTATTATATTCATTCTTACCTATGTAATTTCCCTGCCTATTTGGTATTTGATTTCCCCCATTCAAATATCTGCTCATTAATTTCCATCTAAGGAAAATTATTATTGCAAAATACACTTTACTCTCATGTATCTAAAAAGAACAAATAATAAAAAAATTTTAAAATGTAAAAAAAAGGAAAATCATTATTGGACTGCATCCAATAATGTATATTTATTGTACATAACTAATATATTTTATGAAAATATAACTAGTATATTTTCATAATCTGTTATTTAATTTGTTCTATGAATTTTAATTTGACTCTAAAATCTCTGACTTTAAGATAATTCTACCTAAGATTTAAGAAGTTCATATTCACTTTCCACTAGTCTGAAATTCACTATTTTTAACTATAGGCAAAATGCTGGACAACAGAACTTCAATTAATCTTGTATAATTGAAACTTTATATCCATTAATTAGTAACTTTTCATTTCCTCTTCCCCATAGCTTCTATATACACTACTCTACTTTCTGATTCTCTAAGTTTGGCTCTTTATGTACCTTATATATATGAAATCATGCAGTAATTTTCCTTCTCTAACTGGCTTATTTTGCTTAGCATAAACTTAGCAAAGTTTATCTATGTTGTTTCACATTCCAGAATTTTATTTTTTAAAGGTTGGATAATACTGAATTGTCTGTTTCAATGGTTAATTTTATGTGTCAATATGACTGAGTCAAGGGATGCTTAGACAGATGGTAAAATATTCTTTCTATGTGTGTTTGTGAGGGTATTACTGGAGTAGACAAGCATTGGATTTGGTAAGCCAAGTAAAAAAGATCACTCATAGGAATGAGGGTGGACATTATCTAACCCCACTGAGATCCCAAATTGAACAAAAACATGAAAGAAGGGAAAACTTGCTTCCTATCTAAACTGGATATACTTTGTGAGCAATCCTTGTTTATATACCTTCAAACTTTAACTGGGACTTATACCATTAGTTACTCCAATTCTCAGGCCTTCAGACTCAAACTGAATTATGCTAGCAACTTTCCTGATTATACAGTTTCAGGATGACAGATTGTAGGACTTCTGGGCCTCAATAATTAAATGAGCCAATAATCAAATAAGCCCATTCCAAATGTGCATGTGCGTACACACATGGTTTATGTCTTTTGGTCCTTTTCCTCTGAAGTTCTTTAGTAACACTTTTTTTTATTATCACATGCGTTTAATTCATTCTTCTATTGATGGAGGGTTTCTAAATATTGGCAACTATTACAAAGAATATTGGGTTCCTAATGCCTCTTTAAGATACTGATTTTTTAATTCCTTTGGATATATACCAAGAAGCAGAATTGTTGGACATATGGTAGTTCTATTTAAAAATTGTTTTTGAAATTTCATACTGTCTCCATAGCAGCTACACCATTTTTCTTTCCCCCCAACAGTGTACAAGGGTTATAATTTCCTTATATCCTCACTAACACTTCTCATGCTTTGCTCTTTTGATCATTGTCATCCTAACAATGCTAACATATTGTTGTACTTTTGAGCTGAATTTCTCTAAAGATCAGTCACATTGAACATATTTTCATATACCTGTTGAGTATTTTTATGTCTGCTTTGGAAAAATAAGTATTCAAGCATTTAGTTCATTTTTAATAAGATGATTACAAAGATGATGATGATGAAAATTGCTATACAAATGTAACAGTTCCTTGTATATTTTGGAAATTAATCCCTAATCTACTATATGGTTTACAAATATTTTTTCCAACATTTTAGGTAGCCTTTTTACACTGTTAGTGTATTGAATGTGCTGTACAGAAGCTTTTTAGTTTAATGAAAGTAATAAAAGAAGAACATATAAATTAATGGAAAAATACCTCTAGTCATTAATTGGAAGACTCAGTATTGCTAAATTGTCCATAGTACCCATTGTTATCTAGTGACACAATCTCTAACAAATCTCAAGGGTATTTGTAGTGGCAGCTGTTACTTTTTATTAGAGAAGTGACATGAATAATAATAATAATGATTTGCAATTATTATTGATTCTTTAATAAGTGACGAGCATTTCACATTAATTACTTTTATATGATTTAGTTTTTGTGTTTTCAGGGGACAGAAATGAGAGGATGTTGATCAAAGGATATAAAGTGTCAGATGTATAATATGAATAAGTTCTAGAAGTCTAACATACAATGATATGACTATATTTAACAATTCTTACTCTATTCATAATTTTCCTAAGAGAGGGGATTTCAGATGTTGTTACCACACACGCACACATACACACACACACACACACACACACACACACACACACACAAATAAAAATAGTTAAAAATATTTGAGATACCAAGTATACTAAATAGCTTGATTTTGATTATGATTTCACAATGTATATGTAATCAAACCATCAAAATATATTCCTTAAATACATATTTTAAAAATTGTCAAGTATGCCAAATTTTTCATAGAAATAAAATAAATGTTAAAATTCATATGAAACAAAACTAAATTATAGCAAGTATATGGAACAACAGGATCTCCCATTCATTGCTAAGGGGAATACAAAGTGGTACAGCTATCTTGGAATACATTTGGCAATTTTTTATAAAACTAAACATGCTCGTGGCTGGAGATGTGGCTCAAGTGGTAGCGCGCTTCCCTGGCATGCATGGGGTGCTGGGTTCAATCCTCAGCACCACATAAAAATAAAAAAAAATAAAGATGTTGTGTCCACCAAAAACTAAAAAATAAATATTAAAAAAAAACAGTCTCTCTCTCTCTCTCTCTCTCTCTCTCTCTCTCTCTCTCTCTCTCTCTCTTTAAAAAAAAAACACTAAACATACTCTTATGCAAACCAGGAATCATGCTTCTTGGCATTTATCCAAAAGAATTGAAAATTTATTCCAAACAACCACCTTCACACAGATGTTCATAACATCTGTCTCCATACTTACCAAAACTTGGAAGCAACCTTAATTTCCCTTAGAAGGTGAATGGATAGGGGCTGGGCTGTAGCTCAGTGGTAGATTCTCAGCACCACATAAAATAAGAAAAAAAGAGAGAAAGGAAGGAAGAAAGTTCATCTAAAACTAAAAGAATATATATTAGAAAAGAAGTTGAATGGGTAAATAAATTGAATATTATTCAGTTAAAAAACAAACAGGGCTTCCAAGGCAAGAAAAGGTAAAGAGGGTATTTTTAATGGAATGAATTCCAATCATATGATTTCCTGAAAAAGGGAAAAAAATGGAGAAAGCTAAAAAAAAATCACCACTTGCCAGCAGATAGGAGGAGGAATGGATTAAAACAGTAGAGAACAGAGAATTTTCAGGACAGTGGGAATCCTATGTATAATCATATGATGATGGATACATGTCAACATATATTTTTCCAAACCCATAAAATATTCAAACCAAGAGCAAGCACTTATGTAAACTGTAGACTTCGGGTGATTCTGATAGTTCAGGCTTATCAGTCATAACAAACATACCAATCTGGCTAAATAATATTGATAATAATGGAATGTATGCTTATGCATAGTAAGGGATGTATGAGAAATTTCTCTACCTCCCTCCTAGTTTTGCTATGAGCCTAAGCTTATTCACAAATAAAAAAATAAACATAATTAAATTTATATGGGACAACAAAAATCAAGATTACCCAAAATAAACCTGAGAAAGAACAAAATTGGAGGCATCACATTTTCCTTATTTCAAAATATGTTATATAGCAACAATTAAAAAATGTCATGGTGCTTGCATACGAACAGACATACAGATCAAGGGAACACAATATAGAATCCTGTACTTAATATATACAATCAATGTTTCACAAAATTGCAAGAATATAAAATGTGGATTAGATAGTCTCTTCAATTAATGGTGTGTTGGGAAAACCTGATATCTACATGGAAAAGAATGAAATTGGACCTGTAGATTACACTACACACAAAAAGCAAATAAAAATGGATTAAAGACTCAGGAATGGATCCACCATTTGACCCAGCTATCGCACTTCTCGGACTATTCCCTGAGGACCTTAAAAGAGCGCTCTATAGGGATACGGCTGCATCAATGATTATAGCGGCACAATTCACAATAGCTAGACCGTGGAACCAATCTAGATGCCCCTCAATAGATGAATGGATAAAAAAATGTGGCATCTATACACAATGGAGTATTATGCAGCACTAAGAGATGACAAAATCATAGAATTTGCAGGGAAATGGATGGCATTAGAGCAGATTATGCTAAGCGAAGCTAGCCAAGCCCTAAAAAACAAATGCCAAATGTCTGCTTTGATATAAAGAGAACAACTAGGAACAGAACAGGAAGGAAGAGCATGAGGAAAAGACTACAGTAAACAAAGATGAATGGGGGGAGAGAAACGGAGAGAGAAGGGAAAGCATATGGAAATGGTAGGAGACCTTCAATGATACATAAAATTAAAAGAGGTTATGAGGGGCAAGGGGGAGGGAAAAAAGGGAGAGAATTGAACAACAGCAGGGGAGGTAGAGAGGGAAGATGGGAGGGGAGGGGAGGGGAGGGGGGATAGTAGGGGATAGGAAAGGTAGCAGAATACAACAGTCACTAATATGGCATTATATAAAAATGTGAATATGTAACAGATGTGATTCTGCAATCTGTATTTGGGGTGAAAATGGGAGTTCAAAACACAATTTGAGTCAAATGTATGAAAGATGATATATCATGAGCTATGTAATGCTTTAAATAATCAATAAAAAAATTTAAAAAAAATTAATAACATCAGCTAAATTTATAAAACTGAAAAAAAAAGACTAAAATGTAAAACCTAAAGCCATAAAACTCCTAGAAGAAAACACAAGGAAAAAGCTTCATGACATTCACAATAACTTAATAGATATGATACCAAAAACACAAGTCAGAAAAAGCATAAAAATAGACAAATGGGATTACATCAGACATTTTTTTTCAAAGATAAAATTATTTTACTACCCAGTAAATAGAAGTTCAAATGGCTACTTATAAATTACCTAAAATCCAGATTCCTCATATGATCTTTAAGTCTGATCTTGTGCTGCCCATATATAAATCTTCTACCTGCTTTCCATACTCCAGCCTTGCTGGTATTCTTTTTATTATCTGAAAATTACAGGCTTTTTTTTCTCAAATTGCACATATTACTTCTACTCAACTCCGAGAGAGAACTATTTTTTTTCACTTCAAGTTGCTCTTTTTTTTTTCTTGTAATTAAATTATAAATATAAGTATTAATAAAGTGTTTATTCATTAGGTATTACCAGATACCAGTTTTCTACCCCTCAATTATAATTAACCATCTATCACATGAGATCATGTTGCATATTTCCTCTTCTTTCATCATAAACATACAGCATTTCCACAACTATTTTTTTAAAGAAATACAAACATACAGAAGATTTTGATGATATTTAGTATTTAGGGTATGGTAGTCTATACCTGTTTTATTCGACTATGTATTGCTAAGATTGAAATACCTTCCCATAATAACTTAGTGGAGAAAAAGTTTACTTCTGAGTTCACAGTTTTATAGATTCAGGTCATGATCAGTTGGCTCTACTGCTTTGCCTAAGATAAGGCAGAATATCATGGAACAAAGGTACAATGGAGAAAAGTTGCTAAGATAATGACAGCTTGTTAGAGTCTGTATACAAGTCAGGATGGCGCCTGGCATTTTGCAGAGGGAGTGGTTTGTGAAGTAACGCCAGTGAGCCATTGAGTGTGGAGATTCCTTATTGGTTGACTGCTATATCTAGTTTATATTAATTAAGATAAGCTGTGTGTAATGTATATATACCCCTCCTGTCCTACAAGAAACGGCTCCCACTCCTGCTGTATCAATGTACACAAGTTGTTCGTCATCCCCCAGTTATTTTGCTGCAGCTGGACTGCGGCAGATGGTGGCCTGTACCGGGAGCCCCGGGACACTTGGGGGTAAGTGATGAAAAATAAAAAAAACTGCCTATCCCTAGGCAGATAGGGCGAGAGGAAAAATGGCCATTTTGAGAAAATGGAGAGGATTGATACAGTATGTTTGTGTCTTGTTGTATTGTATTGTCTTTGTGACGAAAATGTGGAAGGGGTGAGAAGTAAATTACTAAAAGAAGAAGGCACCCCAGTGGAACCAAGAATAGTTAGGGCATGTGTTGATGGAAGCCCAGGAACTCTAGTCAGAAAGAAGAAAGTTCAGAGGAGGAAGGACTATCAGGAAAAAAGTTGCAGCAAAAGGCTATTACTGAATACTTTTCATTACCCAAGGGTGTGTGAATCTTGGAGGTGGCTGTCACGTGTGCCAGCCGGTCATGGCGCAGCAAGGATTTTCCAAGGGGCAGCAGCCATCTCCCCCCGCCCCTCCAGGAAGTGGGACGCCACTGTGAGAGCCCAAATCCAGACCTGACCCAGAAGCACGGTCTCACAGGCTCTTGCTCCCTGTGCCCCTTGGCAGTTTGAGTCCCGGACACTCCCCGTCTGGGGCTGCAGCCAGGCAGAGGATGCACATGCTGCCCCTGAAGTTTGATGATTTCCAAGGCCAGTAACTACAATGGTTCTCCCACACCTGGAAGCTAATGAGTAATGAGCACCATTAAGGCTTATTTCAAATGTAAAAAACCTTGAGATAATGTACTAAATTGTTCAGAAGGTTGTTTTCTTAGCGCCTGCTGGAATACTACAGGATTTTCTTTAGCGTGATTGCTGGAGTTCCTGCCTTCATCCCAGTGCCGGTGAAGACGAAGGTGGAAGAATTTCCAGGGTTGCTGAGAACCGGAGGAGACTTTGGATCAAGCTAGCTGCCTGCAGAACTTACCTGGACTGTGATTTAAGCTAGCAGCCTGCAGAACTTACCTGGACTGTGATTTAGCTGGAATGTGAGTTAATCTATTGAGACACTGCTTTACCTTGCCTGAGACAACAAACTGTAATCTACAACAAATTGTAACTCCGTATCTTTAATAACGGTGTCATTGCTGGTATAATTTTTCCAAGGGCTTCTTGCATGGAGCCATCAATTGGCTTGGTATTGTGGCATTTTGTATCCTCCCCTTCTGCTTGTAGCAGATTATTTATGGTGTTTGTGTAAAAACCACTATAGTCATTATTTAAATTAAACAAAAGGGGGAAATGTTAGAGTCTGTAAACAAGTCAAGATGGCGCCTGGCATTTTGCAGAGGGAGTGGTTTGTGAAGTAACGCCAGTGAGCCATTGAGTGTGGAGATTCCTTATTGATTGACTGCTGTATCTAGTTTATGTTAATTAAGATAAGCTGCGTGGAATGTATGTATATATATATATATATATATATATATATATATACCCCTCCTGTCCTACAATAAGCGGCTCCCACTCCTGCTGTATCAATGTACACAAGTTGTTCATCACCCCCTGTTTATTTTGCTGCAGCCGGACTGCGGCAACAGCCCCAGAAGCAGAGAGGGAAGAAGGTGTCAGAGACAAAAATATAAACCCAAAGTTATGCTCCTAGTGACCTATTTCCTCCAGCCATACTCAACCTGCCTACAGTTTTTACCCAATATAGTAGTCCTTACCCATTATTAATCCATCAAAAGGCTTATCCAGTTATTCTGTTATAGCTCTCATTATCTAGTCATTTAATTTCTAATATTCCTCATACAGGAGTTTTAGGGAGACACCTTAAATCCAAACCACAACATTTGTCTCTTGATTCCCAAAACTAATGTCCATTTCACAATGCAATATGCATTAAGTCCATCTGCAAAAGTCTCCATAGTTTTCAGTTTCAGCATTGTCCCAAAGTCCAAATCTGCCGCAGTCTGGCTAGGCACAAAATCACGAGCCACTCACAGCCTTGTAGATTCAAACAGCAATTCTTTATTTCCCGAACTCTCACTGGCACTCTACACGCACGTCCTGGGAAAATCCACCCTCCACCGGGCTCTGCCTACCAAATACCCTCTGAATCCCAGGAGAACTCAAGGAGTGGGCGCCTGAGGCAGCAGGATACACCCTATTCCCAGCAGGATCCACCCTAAACCCAGATCCACCCTAAACCCAGATCCACCCTAATCCCTGAGCAAGGTCACCTTTCAAATAAAAACTCTCAAACATTCATGCAATGCCACTGCAAATGACCTGGGTCCAAGGCAAGCCCATTTCCACAATGGAGAGTCCTCCCTCTAAGCATCATTGGGTAGGCTGACAAGGAAAGTGCCATGCATCATTCCTACTTGGCTATGGCTCTCAGCACAAATCCAAAGTCTTGTCTGTGATTCAAGGAAAACTTGTCTATAAGCCTCTGTAAAGATTCATATCAGGTAACATATATTCAATATATAATTATAGAGAGTAAACATTTTAATTTCAAAATGGAGAAATAGGGACATAGAAAGAAGGAATGGGACCAAAAGAAGACCAAAACCCATCTGGTTAAACATTAGATCCTGTGGTACATAGTGATGAGATGTGATCTCCAAAGAACTTGTCCAACCCTATCCCTTTGCTCTTGCTATTTGCTGTCTACATAGCCACTCTTAGGATTGCTGTGTCCAAAATCAGCAGCTTTCCTCAACAGACATTCCATTTTACTGTCATCTCTTAGTCCCTGGGGTGTCTATTTTAGTTTTGGTTCATTCTCACAATGTCATGTGTCAACATTTCAGGGTATGCCTGCAGGGATTCTGACCTGTTATACTCGTCTGGTCTTTCAGGCCTTTCTTTGAAATCAGTGCAGGACACCATGACACCCTAGTTCCACCATCTAGAATTCTTGCAGAATCAGCACCTTATGGACAGTACCATTGTCTGATATCAACTCAAGTAGCAGCCAAGCTCCCTTTGATCATAGCTGCAACTGTCTCTGTGCCTGAGAAACTGAGTAGTATGAAACAAATCCTGGGGAATCAGCTTTCTAAGTAACCCTGTGTGAGCAGGAATCCCACAAATTTTCAAAGGACATTTCAGTTTTATATTTTCAAGCCTGTCATGGGTATAATCATGCTGATTCTTGAGATGCCTTCAAGGCATCTTTTCTATTGTCTCTGTGCCAAGTACTTAGTCTCTCTTTAGTGGTGGTAATCTCTACAGCCATCATATCTGATTAGAATACAATGTTATGTATTCTTCTCCTCTGGCCAAACCACAGATTTAAACAAAAATATTTGTCTGCTTTCCCCTTCTTATTATCACAATAAACCTGGTTGGAAACCAAAAATACCCATGTCTACACCTGAATGCTGTGCTGCCTTGAAATTTGCTTTGCCAGACTAGTACAACACATTGAAATTCAAATTAACACAAAGTCTCAGGACAAGGGCAAAACGTAGACAACTTCTTTACCAAAATGTAGCATGAATGTAGCATCCAAATTTTAATATAGTCAATGCTCCCCTCTGAAATCTCATGAGTACAATCTTTACTCTCTGCATTCTTATTGGCATTCTGGTTTTCCAAGCTCAAACCAAAATCACACATTAAATTCTGCTTACAACATCCCAAGGCTTCTCCAGCTTGCATGTCAAAAACTTTTCTCAACTCCTTCCACAAACTAGTTCCAAAAGGTTTTCAACCACATCGACAGGTTAGTCACAGTCATAATGCTACTTCTTGGTACTAATCTCTGGTTTTTGTCAGCTCTGTGTTACTGTGACCAAAATACCTGGCAAGAATTACAGAGATAAGTAAAAGTTAACTTTGTATTCACAATTTCAGAGGTTCAATTCATGTTCAGCCAATTCCATTGCTCTGGGCCTGAGATAAAGTGGAACATCATGAAGGAAAGTCATGGTAGAAGAAATCTGCTCAGTTCATGGATGGTGGTTTGACTGGGGCATGTATCTGGGGTTTATATTTTTTGTTCCTGGTGTCTTGCACTTCTCCCTGCTTCCTGGCTGCCATGAAACAAGCAACTTTCTTTTACTATTTCCTTTCAATATGGTGTTCTTTCTTACCTCAGACCCAGAGCAGTGCAGTCAGTGAATTATGGACTAAAACCTCTGAAATCAGAACCAAAGTAAACTTTTTTTCTCCTCTAAGTTTTTCATGTCAGGTATTTTGGTCACAAAGTCAACTAAAACAATTTCACTTAAATATATAACTATCACATATTTCTTCTTCTTTTCATTTTCACCACTAGCCTTCAACATTTTTAACTTCTGCCTCTCCATTTAACTATGATTTTTTTCTAGCACCCTTACTAAGAACCTCTTCATTTTGCTTCAAATCTAAGCACAAAGGCAGCTACATAATTTGCTGGGCTCAATGTAAAATAAAAATGTGGGCTTTTATTCGAAAAGCTGCAAATAAGCTGAATTTTCCTTCCTGATCTGTTTATAATCCTATCTTGGTATTTTACTATTTGCTATTTTATGAGACACTGACTTGGTCATAGGGATAAAAGTGTGGCACCTCATCTGCCACACTATTTAATATATAAGTTTAGGCCAACTCTCAGGCCCAACTCAGAAGATAGACAGGAGCCAAGAATTGGGTACTGACAGCCTGTTGTAGAGAGGAAGGGAGGTGAAGAGTGATAGGATTACACCTACACCCAAGATTAAAGCCCCTGGTGCATTTTACATTGGTCTATTAAACTTTAATTGCAATAGATAAAAGTATTCAGAATTTTAAGAAAAAAATCGTATAACACTAAATTAGGAGTAGAGATCTTCTGAGTTCAGGACCTTAGGTAAGCGCTGACTCTTTCTATAAAGATCAACATTACTATACCTAGTTCTATCTCTGAGTTTAAGTATGTCAGAGATTACTACATTATTAAAGTGTATGATGGGTCATTATAATACAGATGAAGAGATTGCTGTTGAATAACAAAGAAGACCTATTATGATAAAATCCTATGTAAATACAGATAAATAACTACATTTTCCTCTTTTATGTTTAATACAAAGATGAATTTCATGCACTAAAAATTAGAAAAAAAGCAAATTATATATTGCATTCATATAAAGATTTATACATGGAAAATCAAATTAACTGGATTCTCCCACTGGTATTTGAATTTTCTATTAGAATCAATAGAAGAAGCTCTAGTGGCTTGCATCTGGCATTGCTCCTTGGTTATTTTATTTATACTTCAGCTCAGATCTATCTCTTTTCCTCATTCCTGCTCAAATACGTCCACCATTCTGCTTGAGTATTCCTCCTGAATAATAATGGTTATCACATATTTCTCTGATCAAAAAATTTATTTTCCCACTCTATAAAATTCACATATAAATTCTTTACAATGAAAATATAATTTACATTTCAAGCACCAACCAATTTGGATGATGCATTTTTCTTCAAAAAATATTTTCAGAGTCTTTGAATTTCCTACTGGGCTAGAGAACTTTTAGAAAAGTATTTAAATAATAGCATAACTTTTGTGCAAAGTGAGAGATACGGGCTAATATTTATCTTCTATACATTTCTAGTTTTCCCAGAACAATTTGTTTAAAAGTCTATCTTTTCTCCAACATATGTTTTTGGAAACTTTGTCTAGTATCACATAACTGGTTTATTTGGGTTTGTCTCTGTGACTTGTATTTTATTCCATTGGTCTTCATGTCTGTTTTGATGCCAGTACCATGCTGGTTTTGTTACTATAGCTCTGTAGTATAATTTGAGGGCTGGGATTGTAATTCCGTGAGCTTCACTCTTTTGCTCAGTATTGCTTTGGCTGTTCTAGGTCTCTTATTTTTCCAAATGAATTTTATTCCTGCTTTTTCTAATTCTGTGAAGAATGTCATTGATATTTTTATAGGGGTTGTATTGCATCTTTGCAATTCTTTTGGTAGTAAGGCCTTTTTGATAATATTAATTGTGCTTCTTCAAGAACATGAGAGGTCTTACATCTTCTAATTTCTTCTTCTTCAATTTCTTTCTTCAGTGTTCTATAGTTTTCATTGTAGAGGTCCTTCACCTTCTTTATTAGATTAATCCCCAGGTATCTTTTCTTTTTCTTTTTCTTGAGGTTATTATGAATGGGATAGTTCTAATATATTTTTCAGCAGATTCATTACTGGAGTGTACAAAAGAAATTGATTTATTTATATTGACCTAGTATCCTGCTGCTACTTTAATAAATTTGTTCCCTCACTCTGAACCAAAGTCAACTCAAAGTAGATCAAAGATCTAGGAACTACACCAGAAACTGCAACTTCTAGAAGTAAATATAGGCCCAACACTCCAACTACTATAAATAGTATTTTAAGTATCCATAGAGGAAAGGGAACTGGGGAAGGAAGAGGAAAAAGCAAGGGAAGAACTGAGGACTGAATTAAAGCAAATTATATGTTGGCACAGGAGCTGATTTCATTAACAAGACTCCTAATATACAAGAAATAAAATTAAAAAATTAATAAATGTGATACCATCAAATTGAAGTTTCTGTACAGCAAAGGAAACAATTAAGAACGTGAAGAGAAAGCCTACAGAATGGAAGAGCTTTGCAACCTGCTCCTCAGATAGGTCATTAATATCCAGACTATATAAAACCCACAAAACTTTTAACACAAAACACACACACACACACACACACACACACAAGAAAAACAAACAAACAAACAAAAACCCAAAACTCAATTAATGGTCAGAAGAAGTAAACTAAACAGACCCTTCTCAAAAAGAGAAATTCAGATGGCCAACAAATATATGAAAAAATGTTCGACATCGCTAACAATCAGGGAAATACAAATCAAAACTACCTAGAGATTTCCTTTACCTCAAGTCAGAATTGCAATTGTCAATGAAACAAATAATAATAAGTGTTGGTGAAGATGTGGAGAAAAAAGTATAATCATATATTGTTGGTGTGACTAATACAATTACTCTAGAAAGCAGTATGGAGATTTCTTTGAAAAACTAGGAATGGAACCACTATATTACACAGCTATCCCACTCCTTGATATATATCCAAAAGTTCTAAAATCAGCATACTACAGGGAAGAAGGCACATCTATATTTATATAAGCACAATCCACAATGTCCAAGTTTTGAATTAGACTCAGAAGCCCTTCATATGAATGAATAAAGAAAATATGATACGCACACATGCCTGCACACACACACATGCACACACACACACACAATGGAGCATTACTCATCCAGAAAAAATATGAAATTTATGTTATTTGCCAGTAAGTAGATAGAACTGGAGATTATTATACTAAGTGAATAAATGAGACCCAGAAAGTTTGAATGTTTTCTCTCATATGCAGAAGCTAGTCCAAAATAAAGAAAGAATGAGAGAAAGAGAGGGAGACAAGAATCAGGGGAGGGGGTATTCCATCAAAATAAAAGAAAGATCAGTGGAGTAGTGGAAGGGGACTGAGGGGAAGGAAGGAGGGATGGGTTAAGGGAAAACAAGTGGAATAAATATGTAACTTTCTTACAGTATGTGTCTGTGTATGTGTGTGTGTGTGTGTGTGTGTGTGTGTGTATACACATAGATATATGGTTAATCTATTATGTATATTCAAAAGACAGTAATTAAGAAAAACTATAATAGTATTTTAAGTATCAGTAGATTAGAGGAAAGGGAATGGAGGAGAGAGGAAGGAAAGGTGAGGGAAAACTGGGGACTGAATTATAGCAAATTATATTCTATGCTTTTATAATTATATCAAAATGAATCCTAATGTTATACATAACTAAAATGAACCAATAAAAATGAAAAAAAATCACATAACTATAATTCTTTCAGAGATAGCATATTATAAAATACATTTTTAATATCCTTTCATAGTATCTGCTTCCAATTCAATGTAATTACACTTTATATAGTATTCTACATGATTTTACCAATGAACTCGTCTACTGGCATAAACACAAAATGACTCCATGACCACATCAGATTATTTTTACTGTTCCCCAGATTTGAAGATAAGATGGAGAATTAGCCTGTAGGTCAGCTTCCTGCATTCTAGGAGCTCAAACTATTTGGTTCTGTTTCTCCTGACAGCTTTTTTTTCCTGCAATAGCTCCTATATAGCTTGTACAATTCAATCCCAACTCAGTAAAACTTTTAGACAAAGTAATATTGTTTAATTATTCTTAATTATTTTTGTAGATATCGTAAGAATAACGAAAAATAAGTTACATGCCAAATGAGGAACCAAACTCTTAAGTTTTATAACAAACTGACACAGGGTAACTTAACAAGTTCTGATTTAGGAAAAATGATTACAATTGTAGTCAGTGGAAAAATAAATAATGAACAATTTTGTTATGGTCCTGTTGTTTGATTTCTCACATAAATCATATAATTCAATCCTTAAACAAAATATCACTTTCCTAGATTTATGATGAAATAGACCAAGGCTCAGAGAATACACCATTTACACAAGGGCACATGGCCACTGATTTGCCCATGAAACAACAGTTCATATTCTTTCTGTCAGCCTAAGCTGTGTTTAACAAAGTTCAGGTAAGTAGTGACTATGTCTCAAGGTCCCATGTGAGAATGATGTGAAGAGTCAAAGCTGATAGCTCCTGTGGTGTTTCCTTATTGCCAAGGAGAAAACCTCATTGTTTTTGTATTTCCTGTATTAGGATTTTACTTATTATTTAATTTATAGAAAGGAATCTGCAGCCTAAAATGAAAATCATTATGCTTTGCTTATTGCAACTAATTTCAGTATATTTAGTTATAGACTTTGTTATCTTTGATCTACACTCTATATCCCTCTTCTTATCTTTCTTTCTAGGCTTTGTGCTGGAAGAGAGCTTTGAAAACTGATGTTCCCTGGCTCCCTTATCCTCTGGATTCTGGTTGCATTCTGTCAGTGAAGACGTTGCAACATAGGTAGAATTGAGTTGTGAAGGCATAAAAATGTGCAATTGTATCCCCGAGCTCTCTGCCTCCCAAGACTCAGTAATAGCTCTGTTTATTTGTAATATGCCTTTTGGAAGGAGAATAACACTGGAATTAAGTTCATGGACTCAAAATAATATTTCCTTGGGTTAGACACCCCAGTTACACTCCATTTTAAAGCTATGTAATCTTTGGAAAAATAAGTTAACCTCTATCTCAATTTTCCCCAGTTATATAAGGAATTAGAAATATTACCAGTCATGAAAGTCATAAAAATACAACCCAAAATATCATAATATGGAGGGGAAAAAACCCAATTCACCAAAACACACCAAAAAGTATTACAAATGTTAAAAATATTAGATAAGATATTCAAATATTTTAGAACCGTATTCCACATGTTCAATAAGTTTAATAACATTGGGAAAGATGTTTAGTACACCTTACTTGAACTTTCATAAGTTCAAAATGACAGTATACAGTTACTGGATAGAACTAATAGCAGGTGAGACATAGCAGAAGGAAGAGAAAAAAAAATCTATCATCCTGAGTATACAGCCATAAAACTATCCAAATGAAAACAGAGGCAGAAGGGACCTAAAATTTAAAATGACCACTAGTGAATGGGGATATAAAGTTTGTGTTCTAATAATATGTGTGGAAGTCTTGTATCCAGCACAGAGAAGACAGGGCAGCAGGAAATAAGCATGCACACATTTGAAGAGACAAGGCTGAAACTTTGAAAACTTTTAAACCCTAAGTCCAGTAAGTCAGCACAGGGCAGACATAAGAGGCACCATATATGATCTCAAAACCAATGATAAAGGAAAAATACAGCAAGGAGAAGAATAGAGAGTAATGTGACATACAGATAACCTTATTTCCTATAGGAAAAACACAAACAACACAAAGGAGGAATATTTTTAAAGCAATAAAAGAAAAGCACAGACAACTTATAATTCTATGGCTTGCAAAATTTTTTTCTCACATGAAAGCAAAATACTGACTTTTTTCAAATACAAAGGACTGAAATACTCATAAGCAGCAGACATGCTGTTCACAAAAGGTAAATTCAGTCTTTCAAGCCAAAGGAAAATTATGCCAGATGGGATTGTGCTCAAAATAAAGGAATGAAAAGCACCTGAAATAATAAGGGCTAGGTAAACATATGTTTATTTTATTATTATTCATATATCTTTGAAAAATATTTGACTTTATATAAAAAATTAAAATTGTGGTCTCATATAAAACCAAGATTAAAATGTGTAATGAGCTTAGTATAAAAAGTAAGAAGAAAAAAACAGTTTATTATTTAAAAGTTTTTATATCATTCATGGAACGTTATAATGTGACAGGTACATAGCCTGTGATAATTTAAAGCTATGTAATAAACCATAAACCCTAGAGTAACCACTAAAATAATAAACCAAATTATAGCTAATGATGGGGCTGGGATTGTGGCTCAGTGGTAGAGTGGTTGCCTAGAATGTGTGAGGCACCAGATTCAACCTCAGCACCACATTAAAAAAAAATAAACAAATGAAATAAAGGTATTGTGTCCATTTATAATTATTTTTTTCTCTTTTTTAAAAAAAATATTTTTTATTATTTCTTACATACATTACAATACAGGAGTGCATTACACTCATAGTTTTTGCATTGCAATTCTTAATACACCTTTATATCACAATTTGTCAAATCTCTGTTTGTATATAAGGTATGTTGACACCAAATTCACATCTTCATACATGAATTTTGTATAATGATGACAATCTTCTTCCACTATTGCTATTCCCATTCTCCCTCCTTTTCCCTCCCACCCCTATTCCCTATCTAGAGGTAATATATAGCTAGTTAGTTGGCAAATGAGATAAAATGAAATCATAAAAGAGTACTCAATCTTAATCTTTCTAGTAAGAGGAAAATTATAACAAAACAGGTGCTATACCTTTTCAAAATATTGAGATGAAGAATTTTAACTTAATGATCATGTGAAGATAATTTGGATACTGAGCATTCTAATTAAATATCAGGGAATATCATATTGTATTAAAATGAAATTCAACTACATGTTGTTTACATGATATTCACATTCAATATAAACAGGTCAAATTAAAAGAGAAATGCCATGCATTCTATAAAGAAAAGTGAAGTTCACCAGGAAGAAGTGGGTAAAGCATGATTTGTTGACCAAAGAAACTGTGGCACACTGAATTATTGTTTAACTTCCACATAGTCACCTCATTTGCACACTGAAGTTACATGATAATGCTTAAATTAGACAATTATTGAAAGTCTAAATTAATATATGTGGAGACATTCTGAAAATTATGAAATTCCATAGAAATAAAACAATAAATGGGGGAGATTAATGACATTTCTCCATCAGTTTGTAGATTATTTTATTGTTCAAATGAAAAATCATACAAGAAGGAAAAGGTAAATGTTACTAACTTTTGAACTTAGATGATTATGCAAATGAATAGCAGAACCAAGAAATACTGAAAGAATCTCTGCTTTCAACACTGGAAATATCTAAAAATGAAGACCTGTTTGACATTTAGGAAAGAATTTTAGATTCCTAAAATGGCATCCCACAGTTTCATAACAGCATACCTGAAAAATAAATATGATAAGCTATTATACACTGGCTCAGTTATGTTTCATAGAAAAAGGATATCAAAGGTTGAATCCAGGTGCCTACTAGCTGACTTTAAAGTGATCAAATGAGGATTATTAACTGGGGTAATAGGCTAATTACATGAGCACTTTAAAGAAGCATTTTCTCTGCCTAGTTGTAGAAAGAGAAGTTAAAGAGGCTCAAAGCATGAGTAGCTCTAGATCCCCTGTGGTTGGCCTGAGTGTACTATCTATCCTGGACATGTTTGTAGCAGGGAACAGAGTGCGAGAGCAGTCAATACAAGCTGAGAACAACCTGAGACAATAGCTACCAAGAACATGGGGACTAAAATCCTGTAAAGAGCTCAGGAACTTATTTTTTTCCATAAGCTTCCAGACAACATTCCAGCCCTGCCCATAGGGCTTTAAAATTCTAAGTAGAGAATCTAGTTGAGCCTACCAAAATTCATCGCTTATACCTTCGCAAGATGACAAATAACTGTAAGAAAGAAAAAGGGAAAAAATGGGAGTGAATGAAAATTTTAGTGGTTATATTAATCTCAGAGAAATTTTCTGTGATAGAATATCACTAGAATAAAGAAAGTCATTTAATGCATAAAGTATACAAAACAATATTAACTGTTTATGCCCCTAATAGCAGAGTATCAAAATGTTCCAAACAACAACTACAATTATGAAGGATACAACACATTCACAATTATAGTTGAGAATTTACTAACCACTCTGAATAATTGAGAAAAGTAGGAAGATAACCAGTAAGGGTATAGATTGACACATTCATTAAACTTATCTAAATTTTACATTTTTACGTTTTTAACACTAGCATAATATAAGCTCTTTTTATTGTACCTGGAACATTTACCAAGATAGATAAAACAATTTTCAATAAATTTAAAAGGAGTTTAGTCACACAGAGTATTATTATTCTCCTTATTCTCTGTTCATAATAATTTCCCAAAAAGCAGACAGACTTCTCAAAAATTGATAAATATCTGCTAACAAAATAATATACTGCTTAATCTCACGAATCAAAGAAGATATACAAAGGGAAACAAAAAAAATGTAGTTGGAAGGGAAGAAAAATGAAAACACATTTAAAATTAATGAATTCTGCTATGTTAGCAATTAAGTAGAAATTCACATCACCAAATGCTAATATTAGAAAAGACAGAAGGTCTTAATCTATTGAATTCAGCTCTTCCATAAGAATGTAGAAAAAGGATGATTAATTAAACTCAAAGTAAGGAGAGAAAATAATATATAAAACAGACGAATAATATAAATAATATAAAAAGAGAAAAAAAACAGTGTAATTCAAAAGCTGGTTCTTTAGGGGAAATATGATAAATCTAATAAAAAAATTAAAAAAGACATATTTCAATATCAAAAATGAGGGAGGTGATATAACTACAGATTTTACAGATAGCAACATGGTATTAGGAATATACTATAAAGAAACCTAGGCTAACAAATGTGACAAATTAAATATAATGAACAAATTCCTTGAAAGACATAAATTACCAACGCATACTTGAGAACAGATAGGTAACCCAAATAGCCCCTGTAGCTGTTCAAGCAATTTAACTTGTCAGTAATAACTATCTTTTAAAAAACACTCCAGGGCCAATATCATTTTGTTGAAGAGAAAGGGATATTTCTCAATTTACTCCATGAAAAAAAATTACCCTAAAACTAGGCAAAATATTATAAGGGAAAATAACAGGCTAGAGAGTAACATCCTTCATAAATATAGATGCAAAAGTTCTAAACAAAATTTTGACAAATCATATATAATAAGCTGCAAATATGTAAGTTGTCATGGTTACTTAAGATTTATTCTATTAGAATTTATCCCATGTCAATTTAGTATTCAAATCTCAAACAATGAAATTCACCAAGTTGATAACATAAAAAAATACAATCATTGCAAGAGATAGGCAAAGGATTTTACGAAAATCAACATCCATTTTTGGTAAAAAAACAAAAAACAAAAAAAAAACAAAAAAAAAAACCAAAAAAAACCAAACTTTTGCAAAAGTAGAAACAGATGGAAACTCCCTATACCTAATAAAAGTTATCTACAGCTGACATACTAAAGGTTAAAATATTGAATACTTTCTCCCTAAGATCAGGAATAGGAAAAGATATCATTGTTCACCCCTATTCACACTGTAGTGGAGGTAAGTGTCCCCAAAAGCTTATGTGTAAAACAATGCAAGAAGGCTTAGTTAGAGGTAAAATGATTGGGTTATGAGAACCTTAACATAATCAGTGCATTAATCTCTGATAGGGATTAACTTGGTGGTGTCTATAGGCAGGTAGGGTGTGAATGGAGAAGGTGGGCCATTGGAGACAGGCCTTTGGATATATTTTGACCATGGGGAGTGGAATTCTCTTTGCTTCTTAATGCCATGTTCCCAGTTGCTTTCTTTTACTACACACTTTTGCCTTGGTATTCTGCCTCACTTTGGTTCTAGAGCAATGGAACCAGCCATCTACAGACTGAGACCACTGAAATCATGAGTGCCCATAAATTTTTCTTCCTCTAAAATTAATCTTGTCCCAGGTCTTTTGATAACATCAGCAAAAAAGCTGACTAAAGCAGGAAGCAAGTATTTAAGGTGAGAAAAGAAAGAAAGACATCATATTTAGGTAGGAAAAAATAGAACTATCTTCTTTTTTAAGAAAGGATTATTATTGTATATAATCCAATATAATTTACATAAACATGTACTAGTATTAATAAGTTCAACAAGATTATAGGAACAAGATCAGATCGATATACTATATAATTATATTTATTTTCCCAATAACATTTGGAAATGTAAAATAAATATGCAACTTGTAATGTTATCAGAAACATCCATTTAGGGATAAGTTTGACAAATATGTTCAAGACCTGTACACCAGGAGAAATTAAGGAAAATTAATGGAAGTATTTTCCTTGATCCTGGGTGCAAAGATGCAATATGGATAAGATCCTTCCCCAATTGAGCCATAGATTTGATGAAATTCCCCAAAATTCTACAGGATTTTATGTAGACATTAATGAAACTACGAAAAAGATCATATGCAGATGCAAAATCCTCAAGTAAGCATAAAATTTTAGGAAAAAATAAAACAAATTTGAAAGTCTAAGATTACCTAATTTAATATTACCTAATAACAATTGTGCAGTTACAATAAACAATAAACAAAAGAATAGAGTATTGGCATTAAGATAAATAGAATAATAGAACAGAATAGGAATTGTACATACATACCCACATGTATATAGGCAACTGACTTAATTGCCATCCATAAGTAATTCACTGGAGAAAATTTAAGCTTTTCACCAAATGATGCACACAGGAACAATTGGATAGTAATATTTAAAACAGAATAAAAAATTACAGTAAAAATTTTAACAAATAAACCTTAACTCACATCTCTCCTCATTTGAAAATATTATCTAGTCCACGTATCAAAACCAAATGTAAAATCTGAAGCTACAGACACATTTCTTAGAATGAGTCAAAAACACAAGTCTAAAAAGAGCAAATTGTTATATTTAAATTCATCAAAATTTAAAACTTCTTCCAGGCATGGTGGTGCATCCCTGTAATCCCAGTGGATCAGGAGGATGAAGCAGAAGGATCATAAGTTCAAAGCCAGCCTCACTAACTTAACAAGACTCTAAGCAAGTTAGCAAGACCCTGTCTCAAAGTAAAAAATAGGGATGGGGATGTGGCTTGGTAGTAAGCACCTCTGGGTTCAATCCCTAGTACCAGAACAAAAAAAAAAAGAAAGAAAGAAAAAGAAACTGAAAACTTCTGTTCCTTAAAAGGTACTATTTAAAAAATGATAAGACAAGCCATAGAGTAGAATAAAACTTTTGTAAAGAATATATTTCATACATGTCCTATATATAGAAAGTGTAAACAATTCTCAAAACAACAAAAAAATTCTAAAATGAAAAGAAGTTTTGAAGTGATTCTGCAACAAAGAAGGTACTCAGATGACAAATAAGCACTTGATGAAATACTCAATGCCATTAGCACCCTTAGTCACTAGGAAAATGCAAATTAAAACCATAACAATACACACCAATTAGAATAACTTAAATTAAAAATGTTAAGCACACCAAGTATTGACAAGGAATGGGAAAAAAAATGACCTTTCTTGAACTTCTAATGAAAATATAAAATGACTCAACCACTTTGCAAAGCATTTTGGCAGTTATTACAAAGTTAAACACCTCATGATCCAGCCAATTTCATTCCTAAGAATTTACTCACAAGAAAGAAAGCACATGTTGATGCAAGAGTTATAAACAGGTTCCTATTTCAGTGTTGAACCCCGACGCAAAAAAAAGACCACTGAGTCCAATTTTAAATCAAATTAAAGCAAGCTTGTATTTGTGTATAGAGAGGGAGCTGATCAGCAGCTGTTCTTTCCTAACATGGGCTAGAGACCAGACCCCCAGCTTTCCAGGAAAGAGGTTTACAGCACAAAAAGCTTCAAAGTGGAGTGTCTTGAGAACTTACAGCTAACAGGATTTGACAAGCATAATACAAAGGCAGATAATAGGTTAAGGATCTACATGGCATAATATTTCAAGGTAGGGAGTAAATTCAGATCCCAACATCAGAATTTATGAGGTGCCACTGAGGTTTCAGAGAGGGTTGTTATCTGGTCAAGGGGAGCTGGGCTTGGGTGAGTTCAAGGCAGGGGTAGGAATTCCAAACAAGTTTAGAAATTGCAGTAATTTATAGTAAAACAGAAATTAACTTTTCATGACTTTGTGATGAGATGGCTCCCAAATCTTAAAATGGAATTAGGCTGGGTTCATCATTCAGCTTTATCTTTTATAGCCCCAAATTCAAAACAAGTCAAGTATTCATCTAGAAGTGAATGAATGAACAAATTGCAATAAGTCCACTATAGTGGAATGTTTTTCAGCATTAGCTCAAAATAATTAGGTTATGTAAAAAACAAACAACAACAACAAAACTCAGATCAAAAAAAAAAGAGTATGCTCTCTATGACTACATGTACATAAATTGATATAAATACAAACCAATCCATAATGACAGACGTCACATCAGTAATTGCTGAGGGATAAAGATGAGGTCAGAGAGAATCTGCAAGATGCTAAAGGGAACTCTTTGAGGGTTAACATAAAATTATGACTCTCCTTTAAAAAAATAAGAAAATGGTTTATACTGAGTCATATTTTTATGAGTGACCGTAGCCTGGGAACCCAGATTCAAGTTACCCTAAATGGTAAGTTCCACTGTGGAAGTGATTACATGAACTTTTACCATCACAGAAAAAATAAAATCATAGATCAATACATGGACCAAATTCATGGGTGGGGGCAACATGGAGGTGTACAGCAAAGTGGAGGAAACTAAAAAGTGTTTTCAGATGTTGTAGTATTCTTAGCTTGGGGATTGTTAGAGGCTAGAAGTCTACTAAGCTTAATATATTCTGAGAAATTTAACAAATAGTCACAAGAATGGTAGGTCAGATCTAAACATTAAGATAAATGCTATTAAAAGGACTAAGATAGCCCAAAATAATTTTGACTCTTGACCTGCAACATTCCATCTCTTCATAAGCATGGTATTACAGTCAGCCAAGGTCCAGCAGTCTACAGAATTTTTCATATAGATGCAACTTCTTCAGAGAACTTCGTTTCACAGGGGAGGTTGTGTGAACTGTCACAGAGAATATGGCTATTTATTTATTTGTGGTGCTGGGGATCAAACCCAAGGTCTCAGACATCCAAGAAAGGACTCTCAATAAGCTGCAGTCCCAGATTCTAAGGTGACAGATGTGTTCACTATGGTGATGGTTGGATATTTTCACATGTATACATTTTACATATGTGCATTGGTTTTATGTCAATCCTTCCTAATAAAAATCTAAAAACTAATGAGCAGCTAATAAAAAAAAAACTTTGGTAAAAGAAAAAAATAATAAGACTAGGTTTTCTTTGGAAATAGTTCTCTTTGAATGAGTGAAATTGAAATGTTGAAACTTTGGTATTCAATATAACTATCCTACTCTTCTTTTTATAGCAGAAACGCTGGGCTTATGAGAAGATAATTCATATGCACATCAGTTTTCTGTGTGACTTTTCTTCCCTCTCATTGTGGAAAACAAGTGATCAGCAAAACACATTCAAGGTATTTAGGTTATAGCCTCATTTTGGATCAGAAGCTCTGAAGCAAATTACAGCTAACAAGGAAAATACTGAATTGTCAAATAAGGGAACCAAGTTACTCCCCTCTGCCTTCAAATCACCTGGGCTTTGTGGTCATCCTAAGGTGATTTTCCTTGCAGCCTCAATTAGTTTCATATTCAGACCTTCAGTTGACAAGTGGACTCTCCAAACAGAACCACCACCTGGATAACATTTCCTGAGCTTTTCTGATGGATGTTAATGCTCCATCATTTCAACCAAGGCCATGACTTTTTAGCTGGAATCTCCCTCCAAAGGGAGCTCTCACCTCACCCCTTGAAGAACGAGAACACACAGGAAAGAGTGGACAAACAAGCCATGGGGAGCTTAAGTAGAGTTGCCATATGTACAGATGAGCTCAAGAGACCTTTGGTCACAGTCAACATAATGTTTAGCAATGCCACTTTTAATTCAATAAACAAATTTGATGAATTTAAAAATGTGTGAAAGGCAATTTTCTCATTTTGATTTTTCTGAAGTGCTTTGGTGTCAAATTTAACAATGCATTTCTACTCTTTGACCTATTTCAATTTTATTTACACAGACAATACTAATAAAACAGAAATGTTTAAAATGTTGTAGGTGTATGAATTCAACACGTTATTATCTCATGTATTTATTCATATTTATTAAGCAAAAGTTATTGTTGACCCATTATTGCAAGTATCTAGTGAAAGCATATTGGAATATTCAACAAATGAATGCTGCATAGAAAATGGAATGTGTGAAACCTAATGCCCTCATTAATTTGATGACATGTGTGCTTATAATCAGAGAAATTACTTTCACTGAATTTAATTGGGGATTGTTTTATAATGATGTATATAAGTATCTTTAAAGATGTACTGCATTCCAATTGTTTTTACTTCACTTACTTGGTGTAGTCTTGAATATGAACTCACTGTCGAAAGAGATTCAGATGATATTTTGCTAAGGAATGTGTTTATTTCTTCCATACCATGATGGTGGGCAATTAAATTATTAAGAAGATGTTAATTATGTTCACTGAGAAGTAATTGAGGCATGATAGGTTATTTTATGCTATAATGATGTTTTTCCCTCTGCTCAGTCTACCATGAAATGTCAGGTAGACATTATAATGTAAGCATTTCATCTTTGAGTTCTTATAATTATTCAAGCTAAATTTTGCTTGAGTTTTTCCTGACTTTCTCTAAGCTTATCATTCAGATAGAGAAGATTATAATTTCATTTGTGTTTAATAGTAAGTCTTCCACTCTCTCAGCTGAACATATTGACCTCAATTATTTTTACAAATCAGATTAGCCTTGTTGGCTTCAATCATTTCAGTCATTAAAAAAATAACTTAAGCAAGGACTATATATATTTTAGCAGCTGCCTTCCAAGTGGCAATTATCAGCAAGACCAGTATATTTGGAGAGAGAAATTTATTTTCTCCTAGTGAGATTTAAGGTGCGGATTATAGGATTAAGCTCATCTACCTTGTCCACCTGACTAAAAGACTAAAGAATGGTCTTCATCCTCATCCTGCTGTACAATGGTCTCTTCAAGAAAAATCAAAGCTAAAAAATAACAAGTTAAGTGCTTCCCTAAGCCTCCATCTTTATATTCCAACAGGAATTATACAATGAATCACTGATAGAAATATTAAATTGCATTGGATGGACTTAGAGTACATCATAAATACTTTTCCCACCTTTTACAAACATCCCAAGAATACTTGTTTTTCATTGAAAGTTTAATGACTCAATTGTGTATATGACATCTAATGTTAACTTTCTGCGACAAGGTACTAAATTTGAATAAGCTAGAATATTACTAAAGTAATATTCACCAAGTCTCTCTGGTTCCTTTTTGTAAAAACTGGCATACACTTTAAATATGAAGTAAGAGTATAAAGACCTTTTTTTTCTATTTATTCATAAGCTCAGATATCTTCTCTGTACTGTGAAATCAGAATTTGCTTTCTAATTGAATTACCTATAAATGTTCTAAGGGACTAAGTGAAAAAGCAAGATTTGAGATTAATTACTTGAGAATGATTTGTTCATTGTGCATCCTTTGCTAAGTCTGCTATAACAAAGGGTTATGGATAAATGGATGAAGTGTCATTGGTTTTGCTGTTTTGACAGAACTAGACATTATTAGTAACACTTTCAGAGAGAAGCTACTTCCAATGTGTTTCATTAGGTATTCTGTATTTATGTACATATTTTTGTTTGATGCAAAAAAATGAGTGTATTAACAATGATTGTCTATAGAGGCAACGATTTCCCCAATTCTCTATCCTATCTGCCATTTCATAAACCCAAAGTCTTGCCATCTCTGATGTTCTGTGACCTTACAACAAAGTCCTTGGATTAATAGGTCCATCTGTCTAAAACCTGGCTCAGGCCAGCTGTGACATCTAATTAAACCCAGACAAGCTGAGCTTCAGTCTCAGATGGCCCCTACCTCTGGATTCTGACTCAGTTATTCTCTAACATTTCTTGGTGTAAAATGGATGTGGTGGGCCTTAGTGGCTGGCCAGAGTACATCTATTCAGATGGCCACACATAAGTCCTTTTCACTTTTAAAGCTACTGCATCTTCTTTAAAATCAAAAGTTTGCAAAAACTGTTCTCAGAAGACAGATGCAAAACATACATCTCACTTGGTGTAATGTATTTCATCCTTCACCTGGACTGATGGACCACCAACACAAGATGCTTTTACTTAGGATTCTATTTGTTATCCTTCCTCTGTTCCCTTCATAGCCCTATATCTTTCGGAGACTTGTTATTTTTGTCCTTACCTACCCAGCTGTATGCCAGTTATACATAACCCATTATTTTTTTATGTGGAGGGGAAGATTATAGAGGCAAGGGTAGCAATGTCCATTCAGTATTGTCCAGTGAAGTGAGTATAGATTCAGGGATAAAGTCTGACAGGCCTGATGCACACTGTGGTGATATAAGCATCGTTTTACCTTTAGGAGATGCTACTTAAAATTCAAATCATGTACCTCCTATTATGAAATCATCACCACAAAAATTGATTATAATTTTGCTTTCCAAATAATATGCCCACAAGGAGAGAATGAGCTGCCTGAAAAGTGCCTATGAGATCTGGAAGTTTCCTTCCTCTCAGTGGAATAATAAGCTGGCCCTCACATTATAATTAACTTTTCATGCAGCCCTTTTTCCAAGTCAAGCGTTTAGATCCATTTGACAGTTGTATTTCTCATTATGAATTAACAAGTTGGTATTATAGATTCCCCCCACACACTGTTTATTTTACAGACAGCCCTCTTTAAAGAGAGACTCAGGAATAGGTGGGCAGAAACTGGGTGTCGGAAGAGAGGGAAAGTGGAGAAAAAGTTGAAGTTTGAGAAAGCTCAGGGAAAATATTTCCAACATGGGTCTAGGCCCACTCTCTCCTTGCACTAGGTATCTGGGGCTGGACTGGGGAGGATGCTCTGGAATGGCTTCTTAAAATTACCAACTGTGGCTTGATTTTCTGCCACCAGAGGGAAAGACAGAAAACAGTAGGGATACTCACAAGAAAAAGCACCATTTGGGGAAAAAAATGAATTTTACATGGGGACAAGCTAAAAAGAGTGCAGTTGCAATATAAACAGGGCATTAGGAGTTTGAATCCAGCTCATCAGGGTGATAGGATATTCAAGGCAGGCCTGTGGGAGGGCCTCTTTTATGACTGCCACAGCAATCTCTCTAGGGCTATGGTAGGGCTCATGTGTGTCCACAGGGGATTCCGTTTACATCAGGTACTACTGTCTAGAATCTGGTAAGACCATTAAGAGGTATGAGTCCACTCTTATTGAGCCTATAACAAAGGAAAATGCCACCCACTGTCTAGGCAAAAGCTGATATTGGCTGCCAGTTGATAATTTTTCTACCACAACTTTCTACATTGCTGAATCCAGTGCATGCATTTTCCATTTTAATTTCCATAAAACAGACTTCTTATCTATCAATTGCCCGTGCATGGATATTTTCAGTGGTACCTGCCATTGCCCTGGGCTTCCAAATATTTATGCAGTATTCCTCCATTTGTCAACTCCAAAAATTTCTCCAAAACTACTGATTCCTCAAAAATATTTTCCTATGACTACTTACATATCTGTACCTTTAATTTCTTATAATCTATTTCAACATAATGGCAGTATTACCTTTTGTGCTATATTTGAGATTACATTGCTTATAGCTTAAATGCTCGATTGTCTTTTGTTACTTAATAAAATTCATTTTTCTTAGTGTAATTTAAAGTAAACTTCCAAATATCTGTCCAACCCATGGTAACTTTAACAGAATGTTAGGTAGAGAGTCCTCAAATAAATCAAAGCCCAAATCTAATGGCTAATATAATCCAGAAAGACTTCACAATACATTTTTGTTTCTTTTGTGGCACAATCCATACTTTTAAAAAAAAAGAGAGAATTAATTTTTTATTTTCTATTGAAAAGTTTTGAGCTGTTTGTGATGCAACAATGACTATGTATATAAAATGTAATTTAGTAATGATTTATAGTTCCAAGATTATTTTTTATTTTTTTCCCAATAACTCAAAATGTGCCTTTGTCTCTTGGGAATGAATCTAGTTTTGGAAAACCATGTCATACACTTATATTGCTTGCTCCTTTAAAAATCTGAAAACAAGAGAAACAAAACACAACACTCATAAAATGGATACTAAGTATTTCACTTCTTTTTTTCCCCATCATCGTATTTTTAGTGTAAAATATCTAGTATCAACAGAGGAATATATTAATCATAAATGAAAATAAATTGCAAGTTACAACTCTGCTAATATGCTTATACACATTATCAAGTAATAGAACATTTATATCTTGTATTTATATTAAAGTATAGGATAATTAAGCAACTTATATCTTCTCTAACATATATTTTGCTGTTTTTATGAAACACAACTATGATGCTTTGTAATGACACAAAATAACTGACATAATGATATAAAAGCAAAATAAAAGCATACATGTGACATCATTGCAACACTAAAAAATGCATAATTGTGATTCAAAGGTTGAAAAAGAATAATTTTTGCCAATGGTTTGTGTGTGGTAATATTTTCTCTGATAAATACAACTTAAGTATAATATTTTCTCTAATGAATATAACTTAACTATTGAGACAGTATGTTTTCAGTCTTCACCAATGAAATTGATTGAATAGGATATTATAAATATACATATACAAGCGCACAAATATATTCAGCATTTTTTATTTTTATAAGGAATTGAATCATATGATTACAGAGGCTGCAAAGTCCCACAGTCAGTGTAGACCCAGGAAAGCCAGTGAGGGAGTTCAGTCTGAAGACCTGAAAGCAAGGGGCAACAATGCATATGGTCTAACAAGGAAGGCATGAGATCTACATCTCACCTTCAGGGATCAAGCAGAAAGGACCAATTCTCCCTCCCTCTGCCTATGTTCTATTCAGGCTTTCAGTGGAGTGCATGATATACCCTAGCTTCTCCAGAAAAACCCTTACAGATCCACCCAGAAACAATGTTCAGCCAAATATCTGTCCAACCCATGGTAACTTTAACAGAACGTTAGGTAGAGAGTCCTCAAATAAATCAAAGCCCAAATCTAATGGCTAATATAATCCAGAAAGTCTTCACAATACATTTTTGTTTCTTTTGTGGCAAAATCCATACTTAAAAAAAAAAAGAGAGAGAATTAAATTTTTATTTTCTATTGAAAATTTTTAAGCTGTTTGTGATGCCACATTGACTATGTATATAAAATGTAATTATCTGTTTTATGAAACTAGTATTTTTATGAGCACAAGTAACTAATCCATGAGGATAATCATAGTTTACAGAAGACAAGAGATATCCAAACATGGAAATTAGAATGATTAATATTCTTCCACTTTTTCTTCTCAATTGCTCAGTTTTACTTTCCAACTTAGTTATATAGGAATGTGCTGTAGTAACAAATATCTTGGACCATGAATCCCTCAGTTCCCCTAATGCTTTAAAATAAATATCGAGCTTAATGATGCCTACTATTGAAAGCAATCGAACTCAGCAATTTTATTAAAATAAGATAATTCAAGCATTTGCATCATTCTAAACTTGAGAAATAGTATTTAAGTCATTTTTTTATTTATGTAAGGACTTTCATTTCAAGCAAGTTGAATTATAGAAGTTAGGTGATTTAGAGAAAACCAATCTTTAGAATGAAATAATACATGATGTATTAATTTTGAATGGCTAAGTTTTAAAAATAAGATATTTAAGTCAGAATTTTACATTTTGTATAAAGACTAAGGAAAGAAAACAGTCTGATAATACAATTGTCAATGTGACAATTTTTACAATTTTAATTATAGGCTTTCCTATTTTAAGTTACAAAAGATGTTGTTATTATTCATTTTTTTATATTTATCTTTTAATTGAGTGCCATAGTATATTTTTTAACTGTGGTTTAATAAATATAATATTTATCATCTTGACCATATACAGCTTGGTAATGTTAAAGATATTTACCAATTCACAAAAAGTTGTCATCTTGCCAAACTGTAATGACACCTACAAAATTACTCCTTATCCCTAATCTTCATTCCCTATCAGTCACCATAGAATGGTATCTCTGTGAATTTAACTATTATGGATACCTCACACAAATAATAGACTCACAAAACTTGTAGTTTTGACTAGCTTATTTCTTTTATTGCCTCCAAGTTTCTGCCATGTTGTAGCATGTGTCAGAATTTCCTTTCTTTTTTAAGGCAAAATTACACACACACACACACACACACACACGCACACACAACATGGATTTCACATCCATGTTTTATCATTCATCCACTGATGGACACTTGGGGTAGTTTCATCTTTTAGCAATTGTGAGTAATACTGTTAAAAATATGAGTGTGGAAAATATCTTTGAGACTTGCTTTTAAATTTTCAGGCAATATAAACAGAAGCAGAAACACTGGATCATGTAGTAATTCTATCTTAAATTTTTAAGGAACTGCCATACTGTTTCCAAAGTGGCTATATCATTCTAAATTCCCACCAACAGGTAATAAGTGCTCAATGTCTTCAAAAAATTGCCAAACTTGCTATTTTCTGTTTTGTTTTGTTTCATGATAGATATCCTAATGGGTGTGATAGGAGATCTCATTGTGGGTTTTATTTATGTTTCTCTAATTACTAGAGATTTGGTGCATTTTTTTTTCATATGCTTATTGGCTATTATGCATCATCTTTGGAGAAACAACTTTTCAAAATCTTTGTTTACTTTTAAATTCTTTTTTATTCTTTTTAATTTTTTATATGCTGAGTTGTGCCTTTTCATGCTACACAGGGAGGGGGCTTGGTGGTGTTCTTGATTCCTGTCATAAATTAATGTGAAACTGTCACAATATTCAGAGTCCTTTATGTCCTGCAAATGAAGGAGGAGGATGTCCTCAAATTCCTTGCAGCAGGAACCCACTTAGGTGCCACAAACCTTTATTTCAAGATAGAACAATATATCTACACAAGGAAAAAGTGTGACAAATACATCATAATTCTGAAGAGGACTTGAGAGAAGCTTCTGGTGGCAGCTCATGCCATTGTTGCCACTGAAAACCCTGCACTATGTGGACATTGCCATTCTGTGCAAGAACAAAGGAGCTTACTCTGTTGGCCTGATGTGGTGAATACTGGCCCAAGAAATTCTGCACATGCATGGCTTCCTTTGCTGTGAACATCCATGGGAAGTCATGCCTGATCCCTACATCTATAGAGATCCTGAGGAGACTGAAAAGGAAGAATAGGCTACTGTTGAAAAGCTGTGAACAAGGAGGGATTTCAGGGTGAGGTACTGCACCAGGTGCTGAGTTCACCGCTACTTAACTGGAGGGCACAGACTGTTCTGCAGGTGGGCAGGTGCCCCCTGTGACTATCCTGCAGTTCCTTATTGAAGATGCAGGGCTTACTTGGCCACTGAAGACTGGTCTGCAGCATCCACTTTGAAAGCCACTGAATGGGCAGAAATAACCAATGAGTGGTCTTGAGCTTTTCTTCCATAGGCACTTAAGCAACATGGAAATTAGGTTACAGAAAATAAACACCAGTCTCTAAAAATAAACAAATAAATAAATGTTGAGTCATAGGAGTTCTTTAAATATCATTAGATATACATCATTAGATATACAATTCACAAATATCTTCTCCCAGTCCATCTAGGAAGACTTTTTAACTCTGCTGATTGATTGTGTTTCATTCACAGCCATTTTAAATTTTGATATAATTCAATTTACTTTTTTTGGTTTTATAGCCAATGTTTTTATGTGGTATCCAAGAAATAATTTCTAAGTATAATTGCATTAAGGTTTTTTTCTCTTATGTTTTCTTTAAGCATTTTTAAATCCTACTTGATGAATGTTTAGTCAAATTTTATATATGGTATAAAGTAAGGATTCAACTTCATTCTTTGGGTGTGAGTATCTAGATTCAGCAAAACTATTTTTTGAAGAAATGTTACAAACAAATCTCATTTTATTACACTTTGTTTTATAGCACTTTACAGATATGGCAGTTTTTTTACAAACTGAAGATTTATGGCAGCTTAGCTCCCAGCAAGTCTATTAGTAACATTTTTCCCATAGCACATGCTCATTTCATGTCTGTCACATTTTGGTAATTTTCACAAAATGGTAAACTACTTCATTATTGTTATATGTGTTATGGGTAATCTCTGATCAGTGATCTTTGATGTTACCAATGCAACTGGGGGGAGGAAGCATTATGCACCTTGCCCATTATACAATATTTAAATTTATAAACATTGTGTATGTTCAAACTGCTCCATCCACCATTTTCCCATTTTAGGACATTCTATCCCTTAAGACACAACAATACTTAAATGAAGCCCCTTAATCACCCTTCAATACCCATAAAAAGTTCAAATGAAAGGAAGAGTCCCACATCTCTTATTTAATTCAAATCTTGAGATGATTCAGCTTCGTGACAAAAGAATGGCAATAGCTAAGATAGGCCAAAAGTCAATCTCTCAAACCAAGCTTTGAAAAAGTTCTTGAAAGATGTTGAAAATGAATGATAAGAGAACAGTCTTCCTGCTAATATGGAGAAAGTTTTAGTGGTCTGGGTAGAATATTAAGCCATCAACAACAAACCATACTGCTTTAAACCAAAAGCTAATCCACAGCAATTTCCCAACTCTTGAATTCTGTGAAGTCTGAGAGAGGTGAGGAAGGTGCAGAAGGTAAGTCTAAATTTAACAGAGTTTGATTCATGAAGTTTGTTTTTTTAAAAAAATAATTTCCATAACATGCAAAATAATGCAAAGTTAAAATGCAAAGTAATGCAGCAATTGTTGATGTGGAAGCTACCACAAGTTATATGGAAGATCCAGCTATGATAATTGATGAAGGTGGCTACACCTAACAACTGGTTGTCAGTGTAAATGAAACAGCCTTACTTTGGAAGAAGATGGAATCTATGACATTCATAGCTAGGAAGAAAAATTCATTGCCTGGCTTTACAATTTCAAAAGACATGCTCACTTTCTTGTTAGGGATGAATGTAGCTAGTGACTTTAAATTGAAGCTGATGTTCATTCATCATTCTGAAAACTTTAGGGCTCATGAGAGTTACACTCAATCTATTTCTCATGTGCTTCATAAATGAAACAAAGCCTGTATGTCAACACATCTATTTACAACATAGTTTACTGAATATTCTAAGCTTTTGTGGAAACCTACTATTTAGAAAAAAAAGAAGAAGAAGAAGAACTTTTTCAAAACATTACCGATCATTTACTGTGTACCTCATTACTCAAGAGCTCTGATGGGGATGTACAAAGAAATTAATGTTGTTTTCATGCCTGCTAATACAATGTCCATTTTACAACTCATTCATCTAGGAGTTATTTTGAAATCTTACTATTTTAAAACCACACTTTAAAGGTATTAGGTGACATATATAATGATTTCTTTGATAGATCTAGGCAAAGTAAATTGAAAACTTTCTGAAAAGTATTCACTATTGTAATGGCTGGTCCAGATATTTGTGATTCATGGGGAGATATCAAAATATTAACATTAACAGGAGTTTGAAAGAAATTGATTCCAACCCTCATAAGTTACTTTCTTCCATGCAGGAAGTAACTGGAGATGTGCAGAAGTAGCGGAGGAATTGGAATTACTGGTAGAACCTGAAGAAGTGACAGACTTATTCCAATCTCATGTCAAAAGATGAGAAGTTACTTTTTTATGGGTAAGCAAACAACATAGTTTCTTGAGACAGAATTTACTGGTGAAGATGTTGTGAGCATTGTTAAGATGACAATGTGTTTGGAACATTACACAATAAACTAGGTTTGAGAAGAATGCCTTCAATTTTGAAAGAAGTTCTGTTGTGGGGAAAGTACTATCAAACAGCATCACATTCTACAGAGAAATGTTTTATGAAAGGAATAGTCAATCAATGTACCAAATTTCTTCAATGTCAATGTTAAGATCTTCAACCACCAAAAGCATTATGATTCATCAATGGCTCAGATTACTGGGAACAGTGTTGAGCATTGATTATTTTTAAATTAAGGTGGTCATATTTTATTAGACATAATGTTATTACACTCTTGATAGATTATTATAGAACATAAGCATAACTTTTGTATTACTGGGAGAAATAAAACCTTGCATGACACACTTGGTTGAAATATTTGGCTTATTGTTGTGATCTGGGAAAGAACTCATAATATATCCAAGGTAGGTCTGAATGGTGTTTTAGTGGAAAAAAAAATCTCCATTTTGTAAAACCATAAAATGAATCTAATTTCCAAGAAAGCATATTTTTTATGTATATAAGTTCCAACAAATTAAATCACTGCATTTTTACAAGAGTTCCTGAAATTATACTAGGTGCCTGTATGACTATATGAAAACGCATTACAATTTTAAATAAAACTGCAGGCCCAATTATAATAAATAAACGAATAAATAAATGGAAGTACAAAAGCATACAGGAAGTGCATCAGAGGGATGGAGAAGGGAAGGCAAAGAAGTATTACTAGGGATTGAAATGGAGAAAACTATGTTATATGCATTTATGAATATGACATAATAAACTCCAATGTTATGGAAAACTATAATGCACTAAAAAATAAAAAGTAAAATAAAAATTCTCTGCGAGGGCTGGGGATGTAGCTTAGTGGTAGAATACTTGTCTAGTATGTATGAGGCTCTCAGTTTGATTTTCAGCACTATAAATACAAAAATCAACCAAACAAACAAAACCTGTGAGAACATTGGTACCATTATTATCTTTATTTTATCTATCAAGAAACAGAAATGGAGAAATCAAAATACTAATCCACATCACACAGCTAGAAAATAGCAGAACCTGCATTTGGATTCAGCACTTCTGGCTACAGAATTCAAACTCAGACTATGAAATTATTTACCTCAATTCTTATTTAATTTATATGATGCTCTCAAGGATTGATGAAGCTCCAATTAATAGAAACTTCCATGAATATAAAAAGGATATTTTATTTAAAAAATTAACTTCCTTTTATGCATGAACAGAATGGAGGCACTATTTCTTTCGACAATACTATCTCATGAACAAAATCTAGCCAGTGGGGAAAATCAATAACAAATATTTTTAAATCTTTTTAAAATAAAACACAAAATGTTACATTCTCTAATATATAATTTAGTAATATTTTAATTTCATTGTTAAAATATTTGATGGTGAAGAGATTTTTTGTTTCAAATATCATTTGTTAGGCAAAGCTGAGTATAATATAAAACTAGAAAAAAATAAATGAAAGATCAAATATAAGTAATACATCTTTATAACAAGAACAGAATGAAAATATAAAATAGCAAATCTATTGAATCTATAGGCTTACCAAGTTCTAGAGGTTAGAGAAGTGGTGACATCATTGCCAAATCTTGCTTCTGTGGAAAAGAAACATCTTAGAGTCACCCAGTCAAGGTGGAGCACTTAAATAAGACTCAAGGTTTGCACACAGGGACTAGGTTCAGACTCCCCATGCTAATGAAGGTACCAAATGCAACTTACAATAACTGCAAGTGCAATGGTAGATAGAAAGACTTTCCATTTTGGCTTGGTGACTAGATTTGCAAAATTTATTTTCCAGTTTACTACAAATCTGTAAGTGCAAACATAGAACACTGGACTTTATATTTAAGAGAGGAAAGCAACTACCAGAAAAACAAACAGGAACCTTAACTCTACTAAATAAATCTGAAAGCCAATATATGCAAGACCATATAATAAAAAATCCAGTACCAGGAAAAATTGCAAATAAAATTATATTGGTGCACTTTCATCAGAAGGAATTATATTTGCATACTATTCCAGAAAATACTTTTTAAAACTATATTAATTTTAAATATATAGTATACCAAATTGCATTTAAATATAGCGCAAAGATATGAATGTAAATGATGCCCCATTCATATAAAAAGGATTAGAATTATAATAAAAGATATACTTCACTGACGATAAAACATTTTTCAAAAAATAAATGTTTACAAATTTTTATCCTGCATAGTATCAATAAGGAAAAAGATAAACTGAAGATAATATGAGGAACTCAGCCAGGCATAAATATCGAGATACACAATGTGAAAAAAAAATTAAGAGTCATGGAAAATAGACTGAAAATCCCCAACATTCGCCTGAAAAATTAGAAACAAGAAAATAAGAAAAGGAAAGAGAAACTGCATGAATAAATAAATATTTTTGAATTTTTTAAAATTGGAGAAGAGGTGACACTAATGAAATATATATTTTTAATAATGAATAGAATAAACAAATAAACCTTCTCCTGGATACAACATGATGCAAATGTGGTACATTAAGGATGAAACAAGTTGTAAAAGCTAGCAGCAAAAAAGACAGTTTAACAATAAAGGAGTGACCAACTGACAGTGGTCGGTTCATTTGCAATAATAGATGCCAAAATTGAATAGAGTAATATCTTCACACTGCTGAGAGAAAATAACTCAAACATATAATTTTATATACAAGAATAATGCTTTTCAAAAGTGAGAACAATAAAAATGTTTTTTAGCTGCAGATTCACAGAATAACTGGCAATGTGGCCACCCACAGAACTTGCCTAAAAGAAAACATATTAAAGAAAAGTAAAGTATTAAAGGAAACTATAAGATACAAGACAGTTGAAAACAGAAATTGACATAGTGTAACAATAAGTCTATTTAAGAAAGAATATCACTCTTTATTTTGAAGAAAAAAATTCTAAAGATTTAAATAATAAAAATGTAAGAGAGTTTTTAAGTAAAAATTGATTTATGGCAAGAAGGTTGTGGAGAGGTAAGAACACAAGCATTTAATGAATGGATTTTCTTAAAAAATATAATCAGAAAATATCTTAAAATACTTTAAGGCTATTGCTAAAATCAATGTAATCCAAAGTTTTCAAACCAACAAAGAACAACCAACCAAAAAATAATGGTTGAAAAAATATGTGAGTACTGGGGGTTGTATTATATAGAAAAGAATGATGGAAAGTTAAGAATGTTTTAGATTCATATTTGGGACATGGCAGTATAGATGCTTTTAAACCAAATCTCATTTAAAAATAACTAAAAAGCTGCCAATATACTTGTTACAATATCTCTCATTGAACTAGGTTAAAATAGAGATGGTCCTGATGAATCTTTTAGCAAACAAAACCACTTAGGTCTCATATGTGTCCTTAATGTTGCTTTATTGGCAAATAAAGAAAATTAATCTTGAGTCTTTTGTAAATATCTTTTAAAAAATATTTATTTATTTATATGGTGCTGAGGATCAAACCCAGCACCTTGAATGTGCTAGGTGAGTGCTCTACCACTAAGCTGCAATCCCAGTCCTATAAATACCTTCAATAAAGCAAAATCAAATTTAAGGCCCACCAACCAGAAGTTCCCAACTACTTATAATTATTTAACTAGAGACTTTCCAGGATAAATAAAATAAGGCAACCTCTTACCATAACTTATCAAATATTTTCTTTGCTTTACCTCTGTTCATATTACAAAGGTTTTCCTTCTTATTCCCTAGGAGTAGCACTGAACCACCTCAGTTTTGAATTAGTTCAATTCAATAATTGCTGCTGTTTAACTTTAACTTTAAATTCAAAATTTCATTATGTCTCTTTTACCTCTTAAAACTTTCAAATATTAAATATAGGGCCAAGATCTTTGAATGAAAAAATAAGTAGTACTCTAGGTTTATCCCTTATAGGCATAGATTGGATCTTAAAATAAGGAGAGAAAATCTAACCAATTAATTACAGTGTTGCTGGACTGCAACAGCTGTAGTTTGTGATGATAGTGTTGGGGATGTAGTTCAATGCAGAGTACTTGCCTATCATGCATATGGCCTTGGGTTCTATCCTCAGCACCACATACAAAACACAAAGGTCAAACTGTTAAAGTTTATGGTGGCTTATGCAACTAAAACATTTAGAGAATAATACACAAAACTCATCTACATATGGAGAACACTCTACTAATCCTCTTATGTCCCTGTGAAACTTTTGTTGAATATTAAACTACAATACATGGGGTGAAGCTGCTGAAGGTCCTACAGAGAACCACTACTGAGGTATTAGTTAAATGTTTGATTCAACATTAGCTTACTATGTTTTCATTTAATGGCTCAAACAATTATCTGACAATTCCTATGGATCAGATGTATGGGTATTACAAAACTGGATTCTGCTTTCAGAGTCTCAGGCCTGAATTGAAGGTGATAGTCTTGACTGGCTTTTGTCTAAGATCAGGGTTTTTCTCTGAGCCCTCTGGTTATTGGCAAAAATAATTCTTTTATACTGTAGGACAGAAGTTTCCACCCTTTTCTCTATATCTGAGTCATGGAATCCTCTCAGTTGCTAGAGGGCACCCATTGTTCCTAGCCATGTGGTCTCCATAGACTGTTCCGCCATGGGTATTTATTTCATTCCAGGCTAGGTAGAGCATGTGCTTATGAATTTCTCTCCTATAACTAGTTGTAAAAGGTACTATTTAAATTTTGTTCTTATTAGATTTTCATGACAATAGAGTGTATTTTGACATATTATATATACATGGAGTATAACTTCCCATTATTATGGTTGTACATGATGTGGAGTTACAATGGTAGTGCATTCAATTATGAAAATAGGAGAAGTATATCTGAATCATTCTACAGTCTTTCCTGTTTCCATTTCCTCCTTTCCCTTCATTACCTGTCTAATCCAATGAACTTCTATTCTCTCCTCCCTGCCGATATTGTGTGTTAGCTTCTGCAGATCAGAGGGAACGTTTGGCCTTTTTTTTGGGGGGGGGGGGGATTGGCTTATTTCACTTAGCATGATAGTCTCCAGTTCCATCCATTTACTGAAATGCCATAATTTCATTCTTCTTTATAGCTGAGTAATATTCAATAAGTGTATATATACCACATTTTCTTCACCCATTTAGCTTTTGAAGGGTGCTTAGGTTGTTTCCATGGCTTAGCTATTGTGATTGAGCTGCTATAAACATTGATGTGTCTGTGTTACTATAGTATGCTGATTTTAAGTCCTTTGCTTATATATCTGGAGTGAGATACCTAGGTCAAATGATGGTTCAATTCCAAGTTTTCTGAGGAATCTACATACTGCTTTCCCGAGTGGTTGCACCAAATTGCAGTTCCACCAGCAATGTATGGTGTATCTTTGTCTCCATGCTCTCACCAACATTTATGGTTACTTGTATTCTTGATAATTCCTTTTAAAAAGCTCCCTTGTTCAGGACAGCCTATCTAGATAATTTCAATGTCTTAAATTCAAAGAAATAAAAACTTCAGGTGCATTTGTAAAACCACATCATGGTATTATCTTGTTTATAGTTTGATTGAACAACTAAACAAGGGGTTAGTATGCTGGAGTCTTCTGGGGTGATTCTAGAATTGTACCTAACACATAGGAGGGAAAGCCATGTGACAGTCAAGTTCCACCCAACCATACTGGAAAAATGTGAATACCAGGGATATTCTGTAGAGAATTATAGAACAATTATATCTTTGAAGTAGGTCTAAATTAGCCCATGGACAATGGTTATTCTAGTCCTATTCTGGCAAAGCTTAAAATAAGATAAAAGAAATAAGTTGATCTGCAAACAAATTAACCTAGAAGAAAAAACAAAACTTAAATATACCACTTAAAATGTTACAAAAACATCTGTACACTCAATTATATAACATAAATTATGTTATATGATGTCCATCATTGAATGAAAGAAAATTTTCTGGATGTCAAGAAGTAGGTAAAAGTTACATAGAACCAGAAAGAAAGGGAATAAAAGGAAAAGAAATAGACTCAGGAATTCCAGGTAGAGCTAGAAGATTAGGATACCAACATATCTTATTATACCTCTAATCAGACAATAAAAGAAAGATTCAGTGGATGTAGATTTGATGCCTACTCCTGCAGACCCATGTGGTTAGCTTATACATGCCCAGGACTGAGTCCAGTCTCTTTGGACTCAGGATACAGGTCTAGCTCTGCAAACTCAGATTCCAGTTCCACCCTCATAATTCCAAGCACCAGATCTAGCCCACTGAACTGGAACCATGCTATCCCCCTTTCACATAGGACTAAGCTTATGCTATAGGCCAATGCCAGATTCTTCCCACTAAAAGCAAAGCACCCAGGGATTCAGGCTCAGAGTCTACCCCAGTTAGGTCAGCTTCTGGTGTCCAGGCCTCGAGCATGTTCCTGAAGACACAGGCCCACCCCCCGAATATCCAATCTCCAAGACCAACTCGGTAGACCCAGACTCCAGACCAGTTACCGTGAACTCAGATGCCAGACCTGCTGAGGGCCATTACCAAGTAGGAATGACGCATCGATTTCCTTGCCAGCGTACCCCATGTTAAATTTGCTGTGACCTTGCATGTGTGTTTGAGAAAGATGACCCTACTCAAGGACGAGAGTGGATCCAGGATTAGGGTGTATCCTGCAATTTGAGGAAGTATCCCGGTCCTTGGGTTTAGGGCGTTCCCAGTTTAAGACCTTGGGTTTTAGGGAAGTTCAATGTTGAGGATTATTGCTGCTGGAAATAGGGCGTTCCTGCTACCTGAGCTCCCTTTGAGTTCTCGTGAGACTCAGAGAGTATTTTGGGAAAAAAGCCTCGTGTAGTAGGTGAATTGGGTGGCAGGAGAACTGGGATTGCCCCAGAACGTGTGTGGAGGCCGGTGTGAGTTCGGGAATAAAGAATTGCTGTTTGAATCTACAAAACTGTGTGGTGGCTCGTGATTCTGTGCCCAGCCAAGACTGCGGCACAGACCTGTCTACCTACAACATCAGAAGGAGAGGAGAGATAAAGACTTTCCCAGACAAGTGAAAACTAAAGAAGTTTATCACCACTAAAATGCCTCACATGAATGCTAAAGGGTGTTCAAGTGTTTGAAAGCACACCAGCACCATAAAAACCTATGAAAGTATAAAACTCACTGCAATGTTAAGAATATAGCAAAATTTATATTCTAATAATACTGTATGAGTGGTGCATAAATTATTTTTAATTCTAACATAAAAGTTAAATATGAAGTATTAAAATAATTATAAATACAATAATTATAACACATAATATATAAAAGATGTAAATCGTGACATCAATAACATAAAATGTAAGAGAAGTATGGAGTTTTTCCTTGAGGATGATGTGTTATCTCAGCTTAAAGTAGATTCATTTTAAGATTTTTTTTTTCCTGTGAGCCTCAATGTAAGTATGCAGAAAAAATCCTATAGTAGAAAAAAAAAGAAAACAGAAAGAAAATAAGAATTGAACAAAAGAGTGACAAAACAGAAAACAATGAAATCCTTATCTATCAGTAATTGCTCTAAATATAAATTAATTAAACACTGCAATCAAAAGATATAAAGTGATTGAGTTGATAAAACAAACAAACAAACAGGATACTACGAACTGCTGCCTAAAAGAAACTTAATTCAGCTTTAAGGATACATATAGGCCGAAAAGAAAGGGATGGAAAAGATCTTCCATGCAAATATTAACCAACCAACCAAACAAACAAAACAACAGCAAAGAAACCAGGAACAGAGTTGCCAGGATGCCTATATTTATATCACAAGATATGATTTTTTTAGTCAATGCTGTAACAAGAAACAAAGATCCTCATTTTAAAATAATGAGTAAAATGGTTACTTTATCAAAATGATTTAATTGCAAATACACAGGCATACAACACTGTAACTCTAAAATGTGAAGTAAATACTAACAGAAATGAAATTAGAAATAGTAATAAATGAGAGTAGGGGTATGAATACAATACTTCCAACCATGAATAGACCATACAGACAATAAATAAGAAAACAGCAAACGTAAAGCTTCAGCATAAGGGATCTCACAGACATTTATATATGGTACATTCCAATACAATACAGCACAATAGCAGCAATAATATATACTCATAAAGAAAGAAAACTCAAAATTTTAAATAAAAGAGGTGACGTTACAACTTATACCACAGAAATTCAAAAAATTATGAGACTATTACTAACAATTACACACCAACCAATTTGATAACCTAGAAGAAAATAAGTACATATTCTCTACCAATACTGAAACATGAATAGACCGAAAATGGTAAAAGAGATTGAACCAATAATCAAAACAAACTAAAAAAAAAAAAAAAAAAATCTCAGAACATTTGGCTTCATCCACAAATTTACCCAACATCAAAAAATAAAAATAAAAATAAATGCAATTCCCTCTCAAAATCTTCCAAGTTTGAAGAGAATGATATATGTCCAAACTAATTTTACAAATGCAGCCTTAACCTGATATCAAAGGCAGAAAAAGACACTACAAGAAAGTATAGGTATTCCTGATGAGCATAGATACAAATGATTACTCAACAAAGTACTAGGAAACCAAATTCAACATCACATGAAAAGGGTTATGCCCAATGATCAAGGTAGACTTATCCCTGAAATACAGATAGTTCAATATATACAAATCAATAAATGCTGTATACTATGTTAGCAGAACGAATGATAAAATTCCTATGATCATCCCAATTGATGAAGAAAAATTGTTGACAAAATTTAGCATTTTTTCATAATTAAAAACTCAGTAAATGAAGAATGTAGCTGACCATAATTAAGACTGTATATGAGAATCCCATAGCTAGCACTCATGATCAGCAGTGAAGTGCTGAAAGGTTGCCTGTAAGATCAGGAACAAAGCTATGATTACCATGGTTGCTTCTTATATTCAATATAGTCCTGGATGTCAGAGCCAGAGCAATTAAGAAAAGCCAAAGGCACATAAATTTGACAGGAAAAAGTGAAAATGTTCCTGTTTGTGATATTATAATCCAAATATATAAAACCTTAAAGATTCTTGTAAAAAACTGTTAAAACTACTAAATGAGTTCTGTAAAATTGCCAGATTCAAGATCAACATACAAAAATGTTGTGTTTTCTGTACACTAACAACAAACTATCTGAAGTTTCTTGTATCTTCCCTCAAAATTCACTTTGAATAAAATCTCTTTTTCTACCAATTTGACTCCACTATGCATATTTCTAGAGCAGTAAGCATATAGACCAGTCTCTTTCTTCCCTATGGGGAAAGCAGGATCTTGTGCCACCTGTTAACAGGATGATCCAGTAATACCACTTATGGATATATGGATTTTACCTCTTTTAGATGTCCCAAAGGGACATCTATAGTGCTAGTGCTAGGTAGCAGTTAGTAATGAGCAGTAAAATGTGAACCAATAACATAGGATCATGGATTTCTTTGAAACTGTCTTTAGTGAACAATGAAATAACTTGCAGAACAACAATTGTATCAACCCTGAGAATAAACACATGGAAATAAAGGGAGCCAGTTAAGAAATATGTCAAGTCTATGGAGGTTATTGTAAAGTTAGGGTTTATGGCCATGCACCTGCATTAATATAGAACTGACTTGTAGATGAAGTCCCTCTTCCCTACCCCCAGTAGGATGCAACATGACAGTTACTGAGAGGCCCAACTAGGGTCAAAACCTCCCTCATCCCATGTGAAGGAGGAGATGAACATCTGATTGGTGAACACTGCAGAAGGTAGAAGCCAGTTCTCCTGGTAAACATCAAACAGTAATAAATTTGGAAGCAGCATGGTTTTCTTTGTTGTTCTCTTTTTGGAGATGACCCACTCTCTTTCTTCAGAGTGTTCTTTGCTGGAGGCTTACTTTACTTTCACTCATAATAAAATTTTCTTGCTTGACTTTTCATGTGACTTTAAATCTTTCATTTCATTCAATTATGAAGCTTCAGCTCCCCACTCTCCAGGGACACCAGGTTAAATGGATTGCTTCTGTGGTATTTGTATGTCAGGAGTTGTGCAGAGTTATATTGTCAGTTTCTTTCCAGAGATCCGAAATCAACCATTTACCTAAAAAAAGCATTGTTTCCTTTCAATTGGCAGTGGAATTCAAATTCACAAACAGGGTGCGGGAAAGGTTAATTACCACTTGCCTGGTCTTTATTCTCAAGTCTTTCTATTAGCCTCTATTAGGATTTTTAAACATAAAATACCCACTTGATTTCACACTAATACCTCTAACTCTAATTTTGGACAATGGAGATGTTATTTAACCTCTTGTTTATTTCTCTTTTCTTTTTTTTTTTTTTTTTTTTTTAAAAAGCTGAGGATCATGATTTTCAGAAATGCAGTAAGAGATTTTGACTACAATATAATTTTCTATTTTGGATGCATTTTTGATATGAAGTTTATATATTTTAAATTCTTTTTTATTCTATCTTTAAAAGTTCAGGAAAGTCTTTTTAAAATAAATATTTGGCATTTATGTTGTTGCTTTGTTGGACATTGTTTTTTAAGTGACTTTTTGGATCTATGCTATAGCTCCTTTTTACCCTACATAAAAAGGAATTTTTTTTAAATACAGTTACGTTCTTAAAAGAATGATTATGTTTGAGAAGAGTTCTAAAACATGGTTCTTCTTTTTTCAGTTTTGCTGACTTTGCTATTTTCCTTACTTTATCAAGATCTTCGTGTCCCATCAACTCTATTGTCCTTGTCCTATTGTTTATGATTCTGCTACCAGAAGTTTTCCCTCAGTGTTTAATTCCATCCTGAAATGAATTCCCAATACAGCAGTCTGAAGCACATGTAAGTCCATACGTTTTAAGCCTCTTAGAATTCAATGCTGGCTCCTTGTATTGGACCATGATTCCAAATGGAGTTGGGCAAAGCTAACAACTCCAGCTGTTATTCTCAAATTACTATCCCTGCATTCCAGTGAATATTGAAATGTCATTTATTTGGGGTTTATCCTCTCCTCAGGTTTTGCATCCTTCTGTTATATCCAATGTTCCCTTATTCACATATAATAGTACAACCTCTCACATATATTTCAGGGTTCAGGAGGATATCTTGTTATCTACTTTGATATAAATGGTAGTCATGATTTTTCATTTTGCTAACTAGTTTCTACATGGGTTATCAAGTGGAAATTCTTGAACATTCAATTATTAAGCAAGAACTGTGACGCTACTATAGAGTTCTCAAGCTTCCAGATCTAGTTAAATGTATTTTAAACATTTTAGATGGTATAAAAGAATAACTATGTTTCTCCTTAAAGAGAACACCAAACTTTGATAAATATATTTATTATCAATTTTTATCAATTTCCGTATTTAGTCAAGAAAAATACAAAAGGAAAATTATAGCCCAATCTCACATAAAACATAGAAGAAAATTTTATATAAAATATTGGTAGATGTAATTAGAGTTTAATATCGCAAAAAATGTTAAAAGCTATTTTGTAAGACTCAAGCATAAAATAATGAAATACCACAAACAAGATAAAGCAATTGAAAATAACTGTTTTTAAAATTCATTCTTAAATAAAAGAAACTCAGAAAAAGTACGTTAGGAAGGAAACTTCTTGAACTTGGTGAAAAGCATTTTTAAAAAGAAACAAAATCAAATGTTAAACTTAATCGTTTGCTTCAGAGACAATCTCATCAAAGTCAAGAACAAAAGAGGGTGACGGCAACAGCTATCTTTTTCTGTAGGTCTTTGATTGTCTCCGAACATCCAAACAAAAAAGACAAATTTAATGAAGGGGCAATAGAAGGGAAAATCAGAAAGTCTAATAAGCTGAAAAATTCTCAACTTTACTAATTCCAAGAACAATAAATTATTGTTATAACTGTCATCACTTTACATCCATTGACTTGGTAAATGTTAAAAAGGTTGACAATATAATTTTGGTAAAGGTGTGGAAAATAAAGAACACTCACATAATTTGAGAAGAATTTTGAAATTATATATGTGTGTATACTAGTGTGCACACACACACACACACATACATATGCACACATATATTCACACACATGTCCCAAAAGTTATGAAAATTGCAAGTTACAAAATTACGCAAGTATACACACATGTTTAGTAAGTGATTCCTGCTATATAAATTAATTCATGTGTAAAACAATAGTATGTAATATTTACAAGTATTTATCAAAATATACAAAAAAAATCAAATTGAATTGATAATCAAAGTAAGCATAACTGAACCTCAGTCTCGCAGTGAGTGCCCCCCTCTAGGGTAGCGGGCGTGGTGGGCTCTTTCTGGTCCTGGGAAGGGCTCTGCCACGGCTGCGGGCCATGTCCAGGGTCCGCACACACAGCGTCTGCAGAGCCCTGGAGAAAGAAGAGCCCCGTGAGCTACCATCCCCGCACGCCACCACTGAGAAACTGTCCCTGTATGAATGGACCCCTGTTATAGCCAGAGATTGCTGCTTCTCTCTCTGGAGATGGCCTACATTCTCCTTTGAATGTGTGTTCCTTGCTTCATTCCATCAGCTTCTCACATTTGAGAAAGCCCACATCGTTTCTTGATTGTGCCATGATTCCTTTGTCTGTGTCTCTGACTGGCACATGCTGAAATTCTTTGCCATCATGTAAGCCAAGAACCCTACTAGTCCTGAAACTCCTTGAACCTCTGATGATATTCGAAGTTTAAGACAATTGAAAGCTCTTTACCGATCCAACATGGCCACCGACGAGGAAGCAGCGATTCTAATGTCTCCACAGTAACGGGATCAAAAAGACCCTTTGGAACAGCGGCAGTCCACCTACTGAGGAACTTCTAGCAAAATTCCGTGAAGGGGGTCCTGCCGGGAATTGGTAGGTTTATTAAAAGTGTCAGTTTGTGGCCGCAGGGACTCGGGGCCCAGGGACTGTGGTACTTGCCGGAGAGGGGCTGTCGCCTCCCCGGCCCCAGGCGCCGCCGGAGCCTCGAGCCGGAGAGACACGGCTGCGGTGCGGCCAGAAGCCGGGAACGCCGGGGGCGGAGAGAGCGACCGGGGCAGCGCTGGCAGTGGAGGCCGGCGGAGAGAGGCATGGGAACCCGAGGCTGAGACACACCGGAGGGAGCGGAGGGAGAGCCCCGCCATCATCCCGAGATAGCGAGAAGAGGAAGATGGCGGCGGGAAGTGAGTAAGCCTCTCTGTGCTCCGTGCCCCGCGCCGCAGCGTCTGAAAAGCTGAGACAGACAGCTGTGACTCTGCATTAATCCATCCAGCTGAGGCGGCTGGTCAGCCCTTCCCATCCTACGGAGGTGGATGCCTGCCGGGCCTTCGTGGGTAGTGGCCGCAGGTTCCAGGCGGGGCTTGGGAGAGACAGTGGGGACCCGCCTGTTGCGTTGGTCGCCCAGCAGGGGGAGGCAAACTGTCGCCATTTGCGGGGGACACCACTGTGGCGGAGGGCTGGCGTCGCAGGACAGCAGCGAAGAAGATAATTTCATTGAAGCCTGCTGCTACAGGTGTGTAACCCCCTAGCTTTCCCTCTCCACGCATCAGGGAAACCTTAAGGGCCCCTCCCAGCTCTCCCGTGAGTGCTACAGTCAGCCCGAGGGAGTCAGCGGTGGGGCGGGACCCGGAGTGCGGAACTGCCGCTCCCGCCAGGGCTGACTGCTGAGGTCTCTTGCACCAGCTATGGGGGAGTGGCTACCGGAGGGCAAGTAAAATTCGCTGAGGATTCTCAGCCCCAAGCTCTACAAACTTAGGGTCTGAGGGAATGGCAAACTGGAGGAGTGAGCCCAGTCGTTCATGAAAACAGGGCTCCCGGGAGCAGCAGACCCGGCCTGTAGCCAGTATTGTGGTGAGAGGGGCCTGGCTAGAGGAAAAGTGGAAGTGATTGGACACAAGAGGAGGCCCTAGGCACTCAGGATTGGAGACTCGCCCAGTCTGGGAGGAGCTGCTGCACAGTGATTGGTTCCCGCGTACTGACAGGAGAGACTTGACCTAGTGGGCACAGTGCCACCTAGTGGAAGAGAAGTTAATCAAACTCTAAGATGGCATTTATTAGTGTTTTGTTTTGTTTTGTTTTTTTGATTTGGGTTTTTCTTTCATCCTCATTTTTCTATCTTGTTTTTTTTTTCTTCTTCTTCTTCTTTCTCTTCTAATTTTAATTTTAATTTTTTTTAATTATTATTATTTTTTTTTTAATTTTTTTTCTTTTTTTAGTTCCTATTTCTTTCTTTTGTCTTTTCATTTTTCTTATCCCCCTTCCTTGAATTCTATCTGCCTACTCTCATTCTCTTTAGTGACTTCTTCCCTTCCCTTCTAATACCTTTCCTCCCAAGCAGCAAATAAATTTATAGGAGTAAACAGTAACTCAGCAGTCAAACAGAACAAGAAGCAACATGAGCAGCTTCAAGAAACAAGGAAGAAAAGGAGTACAAACAATGCAGGACAGCCTAAATATTCAGGAGGACCTAGAGTCATCAGAAAAATGGTCATATAAAGACCTCAAGGAACACCTTAGACAGATGGAATGGAACCTTAAAGAGGATACAAGACAGCAAATTCAAGCAGCCAAAGAACACATTGAGAATGAATTACATAAACAGCTAAAAGAAGAAGTTAAGCATCTTTATCAGGAGATAGAGATTATAAAAAATAATCAAACAATAATTCTAGAAATGAAGGAAACGATAAACCAAATTAAAAACTCAATTGAGAGTATCACTAACAGAGTGGAGCTAGTAGAAGCCAGAACGTCAGATAATGAAGACAAAATATACCATCTTGAAAAGAGTCTAGCCAACTCAGAAAGGCTGGTAAAAAATCATGCACGAGAAAACATCCAAGAGTTATGGGATAACATGAAGAAACCAAACTTACAAGTCATCGGGATAGAAGAAGGTACAGAGATTCAAACCAAGGGAATGAGAAACCTACTGAATGAAATAATTACAGAAAACTTTCCAGAAATAAAAAAGGAAACAGATATACAAATTGAAGATGCATACAGGACACCGAGCACACAAAATCACAGTAGACCAACGCCAAGACACATTGTTATGAAGATATCCAATATACAGAACAAAGAGAAAATATTAAAAGCTACAAGAGAAAGGAGACAGATTACATTTAGGGGTAAACCAATAAGGTTAACAACGGATTTTTCATCACAGACACTGAAAGCAAGAAGGTCATGGAACAATGTATTTCAAACTCTGAAAGACAATGGATGCCAACCAAGAATTCTGTATCCAGCAAAATTAAGCTTCAGGTATGACAATGAAATAAAGATCTTTCATGATAAACAAAAGTTAAAAGAATTTGCAGCCAGAAAACCAACATTGCAAAGCATTTTGAGCAAAACACTACACGAGGAAGAAATGAAAAACAATAACCAAAACCATCAGTGGGAAGTGCCTCGGTAAAGACAGAGGGCGACGGGAAAGATAATCACGGAGAAACAAACTAATTTTTTTTTTTAAAAAAAGAATAAACAATCAAACATGGATGGAAGTTCAAACCATATATCAATAGTAACTCTGAATGTTACTGGCTTAAACTCTCCAATAAAGCGACATAGGCTGGTATCATGGATTAAAAAAACAAACCCAACAATATGCTGCCTCCAGGAGACACATCTGATTGGAAAAGACATACACAGGCTGAAGGTGAAAGGATGGGAAAAAATATACCACGCACACGGTCCTCGTAAGCAAGCAGGGGTGGCCATCCTCATATAGAATAAAATCGACTTCAAGACTAAGTTAATCAAAAGGGATAAAGAAGGTCATTATATACTGTTAAAAGGAACCATTCACCAACAAGACATAACAATTATCAATATTTATGCACCAAACAATGGTGCTGCAACATTCATAAAATAAATTCTCCTCAAGTTCAAGAATCAAATAGACCACAACACAATAATTATGGATGACTTCAACACACCTCTCTCACCATTGAACAGATCCTCCAAACAAAAATTGAATAAAGAAACTATAGAACTCAATATCACAATCAACAACCTAGACTTAACTGACATATATAGAATATATCAACCATCATCAAATGGATATACTTTTTTCTCAGCAGCACATGGATCCTTCTCAAAAATAGAACATATATTATGCCATAGGGCAACCCTCAGTAAATATAAAGGGGTGGAGATAATACCATGCATTTTATCTGATCATAATGGAATGAAACTGGAAATCAATGATAAAAGAAGGAAGGAAAAATCCTACATCACATGGAAAATGAACAATATGTTACTGAATGATCAATGGGTTACAGAAGACATAAAGGAGGAAATCAAAAAATTCTTAGAGATAAATGAAAATACAGACACAACATATCAGAATCTATGGGACACAATGAAAGCAGTTTTAAGAGGAGAATTCATCGCCTGGTGGTCATTCCTCAAAAAAAGAAAAAACCAACAAATAAATGAGGTCACACTTCATCTCAAAGCCCTAGAAAAGGAAGAGCAAAACAACACCAAATGTAGCAGAAGGCTAGAAATAATTAAAATCAGAGCGGAAATCAATGAAATTGAAACAAAAGAAACTATTGAAAAAATTAACAAAACTAAAAGTTGGTTCTTCGAAAAAATAAATAAGATCGACAGACCTTTAGCCATGCTAATGAAGAGAAGAAGAGAGAGAACTCCAATTACTAAGATACAGGATGAAAAAGGCAATATCACAACAGATGCTACAGAAATACAGAAGACAATTAGAAATTATTTTGAAAACCTATATTCCAACAAAATAGAAGATAGTGAAGACATCGATAAATTTCTTAAGTCATATGATTTACCCAGACTGAGTCAGGAGGATACACACAATTTGAACAGACCAATATCAATGGAGGAAATTGAAGAAGCCATCAAAAGACTACCAACCAAGAAAAGCCCAGGACCGGATGGGTATACAGCGGAGTTTTACAAAACCTTTAAAGAAGAATTAATACCAATACTTTTCAAGTTATTTCAGGAAATAGAAAAAGAGGGAGCTCTTCCAAATTCATTCTATGAGGCCAACATCACCCTGATTCCAAAACCAGACAAAGACACCTCAAAGAAAGAAAACTACAGACCAATATCTCTAATGAACCTAGATGCAAAACAATAAAATTCTGGCGAATCGAATACAAAAACACATCAAAAAAATTGTGCACCATGATCAAGTAGGATTCACCCCTGGGATGTAAGGATGGTTCAACATACGGAAATCAATAAATGTGATTCGCCACATCAATAGGCTTAAAGATAAGAACCATATGATCATCTTGATTGATGCAGAGAAAGCATTTGAGAAAGTACAGCATCCCTTTATGTTCAAAACATTAGAAAAATTAGGGATAACAGGAACTTACCTTGACATTGTAAAAGCTATCTATGCTAAGCCTCAGGCTAGCATCATTCTGAATGGACAAAAGTTGAAGGCATTGCCTCTAAAATCCGGAACAAGACAGGGATGCCCTCTATCTCCACTTCTATTCAATATAGTTCTCGAAACACTGGCCAGAGCAATTAGACAGACGAAAGAAATTAAAGGCATAAAAATTGGAAAAGAAGAACTTAAATTATCACTATTTGCAGATGACATGATTCTATACCTAGAAGACCCAAAAAGGTCTACAAAGAAACTACTATAACTAATAAATGAATTCAGCAAAGTGGCAGGATATAAAATCAACACGCATAAATCAAAGGCATTTCTGTATATCAGCGACAAAACTTCTGAAATGGAAATGAGGAAAAACACTCCATTCACAATATCCTCAAAAAAAATAAAATACTTGGGAATCAACCTAACAAAAAGGTGAAAGATTTATACAATGAAAACTACAGAACCCTAAAGAGAGAAGTTGATGAAGATCTAAGAAGATGGAAAAATATACCCTGTTCATGGATAGGCAGAACTAACATCAGCAAAATGGTGATATTACCAAAAGTTCTCTATAGGTTTAATGCAATGCCAATCAAAATCCCAACGGCATATCTTGTAGAAATTGATAAAGCAATCATGAAATTCATATGGAAAAATAAAAGACCCAGAATAGCAAAAGCAATTCTAAACAGGAAGTGTGAATCAGGTGGTATAGCGATACCAGATTTCAAACTATATTACAGAGCAATAGTGACAAAAACAGCATGGTACTGGTACCAAAACAGGCGGGTGGACCAATGGTTTAGAATAGAGGACATAGAGACTAATCCACAAAGTTACAACTATCTTATATTTGATAAAGGGGCTAAAAGCATGCAATGGAGGAAGGGTAGCATCTTCAACAAATGGTGTTGGGAAAACTGGAAATCCATATGCAACAAAATGAAACTGAATCCCTTTCTCTCGCCATGCACAAAAGTTAACTCAAAATGGATCAAGGAGCTTGATATCAAACCAGAGACTCTGCGTCTGATAGAAGAAAAAGTTGGCTCCGATCTACAGATTGTGGGGTCGGGCTCCAAATTCCTTAATAGGACACCCATAGCACAAGAGTTAACAACAAGAATCAACAAATGGGACTTAATTAAACTTAAAAGTTTTTTCTCAGCAAGAGAAACAATAAGAGAGGTAAATAGGGAGCCCACATCCTGGGAACAAATTTTTACTCCTCACACTTCAGATAGAGCCCTAATATCCAGAGTATACAAAGAACTCAAAAAATTAGACAATAAGATAACAAATAACCCAATCAACAAATGGGCCAAGGACCTGAACAGACACTTCTCAGAGGAGGATATACAATCAATCAACAAGTACATGAAAAAATGCTCACCATCTCTAGCAGTCAGAGAAATGCAAATCAAAACCACCCTAAGATACCATCTCACTCCAGTAAGATTGGCAGCCACTATGAAGTCAAACAACAACAAGTACTGGCAAGGATGTGGAGAAAAGGGTACACTTGTACATTGCTGGTGGGACTGCAAATTGGTGCGGCCAATATGGAAAGCAGTTTGGAGATTCCTGGGAAAGCTGGGAATGGAACCACCATTTGACCCTGCTATTGCCCTTCTCGGACTATTCCCTGAAGACCTTAAAAGAGCATGCTACAGGGATACTGCCACATCGATGTTCATAGCAGCACAATTCACAATTGCTAGACTGTGGAACCAACCCAGATGCCCCTCAACAGATGAATGGATAAAAAAATGTGGCATCTATACACAATGGAGTACTATGCAGCAATAAAAAATGACAAAATCATAGAATTTGCAGGGAAATGGACGGCACTAGAGCAGATTATGCTTAGTGAAGCTAGCCAATCCCTAAAAAACAAATACCAAATGTCTTCTTTGATATAATGAGAGCAAATATGAACAGAGCAGGGAGGAAGAGTGGGAAGAAAAGAGTAACATTAATCAGTGACATGAGATGGGAGGGAAAGGGAGAGATGAGGAAAATTGCATGGAAATGAAGGGAGACCCTCATTGCTATACAAAATTACATATAAGAGGTTGTGAGGGGAATGGGAAAATAAACAAGGAGAGAAATGAATTACAGTAGATGGGGTAGAGAGAGAAGAAGGGAGGGGAGGGGAGGGGGGATAGTAGGGGATAGGTAAGGTAGCAGAATACAACAATTACTAATAGGGCATTATATAAAATTGTGGATGCGTAACTGACGTGATTCTGCAATCTGCATTTGGGGTAAAATTGGGGGTTCATAACCCACTTCAATCTAATGTATGAAGTATGATATGTCAAGAGCTTTGTAATGTTGTGAACAACCAAGAAAAATTATAAAAAAAAGAAAAAAAAGTAAGCATAACTTAGAGAAAATGAAAATGAGATTAGGTAACAAATCATGCACAACTCAGCCATCTTTGTGATGTTTTCATGCTTAAGAGACATGAAATAAATATGGCAAAAAAAAAAAGAAAGAGAGAAAAAGAAAAAATAAAGAAAGCACTACTTGTAGAACCAGAAGTAGGAAGAAATGTTTGCTATTTATTTCTTTATAATTTCCATATAGTTTGTAAAAGTTTCACAGTAACTTTTCTTTTTAATTTTAATGAAAATGTTTATTTGTATAATTGGTTTCTTATCCCTATTGGAGGAAAAAAAAATAGGAAAAAAAAATTTGTATTCCAGAAAATGGCTCTTGTAAACATTTGCACTGACAGATTGCTATTTTGGAGAAATCCTACTGGGATATCTACTATGATGCCAAAAAAAGCACAAGCAGATGTATCTGCAGCTGGATCAAGACACCCACACATGTGGTATTGTCACACTTGGCAATGAGAAAGGACTTTGGAGTCTGCTTTGGCTCCCTTTCTTGTTTGTTTATTTTTTTTCTGTTTAGTTAACAAGGCAGAGAAGCCTAACATTCCTTCCCAATGCAGATCATGTACATAGAATAGTGTAGGTGGCAGAAGGCAAAAGCTAGCCTTTGTTGCTTCAACTCACCCTAATTTTAAATGTTCAGGCACATGATGTGATGCTTAGATTCCTGTCAGCTAATAATTTAAAATTGCTTCATAGAGAATGGCTTCACTTTAAGCAATTTTTTCTAGAAATCCAAGAATTGAGCCAGCAGGGGGATTCATGAAACACATTCAAAACTATGAAATCACTCTTAATAAAGTAATTGGAAATATTTGGTTTTCAAGAAAAATGTCACACTTAGAAACAAAGAAATCTGTAAGTCATGAAATTTTAAATTAAAACTTAGAGCAAAACTAAAAACATAGAGGTAGATAATTTTGAAATTAGGTAAACTACATTAGTCTCCAAACAGAATACATATCTACATTTTATTCATATTGGTCCATCACATGAAAAATTATGAATCTAATTTATTTTACTAAGCTAATATAAAATCTAAGTAAAATAATTTGAAGGCAAGTGTGAATATATATACACAAAAATTTTTGAAAATAAGTAAAACTTCAAAACAAAATATTTATAATTAATGAGTAACATGTAAAAATAATAAATATATCAGCAGTTCATTAGTTTGTTCTGTGAATGCTAGATATTTCCTGCAACAATCAAAGAAATGTAACATTTTTAAAAGTCTTTTATACAGGTTTGTGTGTAAAAAATAGAATCACTGTCAATAACACTAAGATAAAACATGCAAGAACCATAAGTAATACTTCAGGAGAACTTTCAAAATAAATAAATAAAATAAGTCTAGAGACAAGGCAGAGATGAGGCTTAAATAAATTCAGACAATGTAAAAAGTTATTACATTATATAGCTTCCCACTATTCTTTTTCTTCTTGTTGTACTGGGGATTGAACCCAGGCCTACTCTGCCACTGAGCTATCTTCGGCCTCACCCACACAGTCACTTTTTTTTTGAGACAAGATCTTACTAAGTTGCTCCAGCCAGTTTTAAACTTTCGGTCTTTCTACCTCAATCTTCTGAGTCACTGGAATTATAGGTGTGCACCACTATACCTAGATGCTTCTTGTTATTCATTCTCTCTCTCTCTCTCTCTCTCTCTCTATATATATATATATATATATATATATATATTTACACACACATATATATGTGTGTGTGTGTGTGTGTGTAATGCAGAATGCATTACAATCTGTATTACACATATAAAGCACAATTTTTCATATCTCTGATTGTATACAACGTGTATTCACACCAATTCATGTCTTTATACATGTACTCTGGATAATGATCATCACATTCCACCATCATTTATATCCCCATGCCCCCTCCCTTCCCCTACAACAGCTCAGCCCTATCTAGAGTTCCTCTATTCCTCCCATGGTCCCTCTCCCTATCCCATTATGAATCAGCCTCCTTATATCAAAGAAAACATTTGGCATTTGATTTTTTTGGGATTGGCTAACTTCAATTTATCTATTCTTAATCACTACTCTACACAAGAAGGGGGCCACAAATTGACATAATAAATATTCTAGTACAAAAGTCCTTGTGAGGGTATAGGGATTAATGATAGATAATTAATAACATTTCTGACTGAGACCCCACCTACATTCAATTCTGATCTGTTTTAGAGTATAGGAGAAGGAAGGTATTGACAGTATTTTTGGACCCATGATGGCAACTAAACAAACACTCTAATTAAATCATTGGGTTTTTTTTTCTTCCATAAATGGAAATCCAAAGAATATACCTAAATTTGACAAATCAAAACATCACATTGTTTCCAAACATGAAGGCAAATAGCCAATGTAGCTATAGACAGATTATCTGTGCAATGAAATTATGTAGTGGTAGGGTATCAGTTTTGTAAAAAATTTTTTGTTAACATTTGGTATTTTTTCTTTTTTTTTCTAATAATTTCTACTTTATTAATATCATATGTCTCTCTTTTTTTATTGGTTGTTCACAACGTTACAAAGCACTTGACATATCATACTTCATACATTAGACTGAAGTGAGTTATGAACTCCCAATTTTACCCCAAATGCAGATTGCAGAGTCACATCGGTTACACATCCACAATTTTACATAATGTCCTATTGGTAATTGTTGTACTCTGCTCCCTTTCCTATCCCCCACTATCCCCCCTCCCCTCCCCTCCCTTTTACTCTCTCTACCCCATCTACTGTAATCCATCTCCCTCCTTATTTATTTTCTAATCATCTTACAAGTTATTTTAATTTTTTAGAACCATACAAAAGGTAGGAGATTTGGAGAAAGATTATCAATAAATATATTAGCTAGAAGTAACCTTCAGAGAATGGCAGATACTATTACCAGATCATCCTGCTCCACTCTAATAAAACTGAAATCAGAAAAAGTTAATCCGAATTTTGTTCTGTTTGAGCATTTGGTATGAATTATAGGAAGAAGGAGACAACAGTGTCCAGCCAAGCCACTGCAGTGGCCTCTGCAATGATACTAGTATTCATTGGTAAACTGGTCCAAGTACTGCTGAAATACTGTACATTTATGAAATTTTTTTCCCCTTGCAAATTCTTTAAAAGTTTAACTAAATACAAATGTCCAAAAAAGTATCCCTGAGATAGGTTACATAATTTATTTAGGTGTAGTAACCTACTGTCTGGTCTGTGATCCCTAGATAGTTTTATACAGATGTGCTTTTAGTGTATCTTTTTTCCTTCCTTAGAATTCAGACTTCAGAATGTAAATATATATATATATATATATATATATATATATATATATATATATATATATATTAGATGGCAACTTGCATGAAACAAGGATTTTTATCTATTGTTTTTTTTAAATTTTTTTTTTGAGAGAGAGAGAATTTCAATATTTATTTTCTAGTTATCAGAGGATACAACATCTTTGTTGGTATGTGGTGCTGGGGATCGAACCGGGCTGCACGCATGCGAGGTGGGTGCGCTACCACTTGAGCCACATCCCCAGCCCGATTTTTATCTATTGTCACAGATGCATTGCTACTGCCAGAACAGATCCTGGCACATGCAAGTGCTCAATAAATATTTACCCAAAGAAAGACAAAGATAGAGTGGGAGCTGAAAATAACACTTAAAACTAAAGCCCTGATTCTTCCACCATATGTTAGGGGTTAGCATCCTCAGAATAGATTTTTATGGAGTAGAAGATTTTGTTCTCTACATGGAAGCCCTGCATCATTTTTTGTGCCAAGGGAAGAGGAATAAATTGATATGGTGGTTCTTTTTTAGGTTTATTTCTGATGCAACTTTTCATGGAGCAAACCATAGCTCACTTGTCTTGCTCCATTTAAGCAATCTCTTCTACAATTCTCAAGTAAGAGAATTTCAAAGTAGCTCTTTTTCCTTCTGCTCTCTCCCACCTTCCATGTACTTCCCCTGGAGACAATTTTAGAAGTGTCCACTTCCTCAATCCTGCACATAGATAGATGATGCATATATTACAATCTTCACTTTTGCTGTAGTATTGGAAACAGCTTTATGTCTTTAGATTTTTTTCTTAAAATAGTCCCCAGGGGCCAAACATTCAGGAAATTTAAGCTAATCCAATAGTTAGCCTGATTTCATTATCTCATTTGGTTCAAAATGGTGTAATGATACCTGCACTTGCTCCCTCTATAAGTTTGTAGGGTCTTCTGTTTCTCTAGGGACAGGACATATTTCAGAAAGTTATGTCTTTTCATATTTTCCCCTTTTTATCTTATTTGTACTTGGTGAACTTAAAGGGCTTGTGGGCTATCTATTTCTTTGCTGGGCTAGAGATGGAACCCAGGCTCTTACACATGAAAGACAAGGACTGTAACACTGAGCTACATTCTCAGTACATGGAAAATTTTATTTGGTAATTTCCTCCCCTCTCCTCTCTATTATTCAGATAGTGAAGTCCTAGAACTAAACCTCCAATGTCTTGACCTGTTTTCTCTCATTACTTTTCTGTGTTTCTCTGTTATTAATGTTTTACTTTGTGAGAGTTTTTTTTTAAAATAATTTGTCAAAAATCCAGTGAGTTTTTAAACTTTGCTATTACATTTTTAATTTTATAGAGCCATTTTAGGTTTTCTGAATGAGTTTTCCTTATAACCCCAAATATGATTTCATAGATGAAATATCTATTCTTATCTTTTGAAGCTATCTTAGGTTTAATTATTTTCTATTTATTTCATACTTCCTTTTCTTCCTGCGTTCATTTTCTTTCTGCTTTTGAACTCTGATTTATGATGGAAGTGTTACCCTGAAACTTGGAGCTCCATGCCCTATTTATATTTAAGCATGGCTCACTATTGAGTTGAATATAAATTGGAGTACATGAAGAATTTTGAGAACTGTTGTGTTTCCCCCATAAACAGGTTTATTCATGACAAGGGGTGGACCCAACTCTTAATATTTATTATCTGCTTGCACAATTCACAATAGCCAAAATATCAAATTGGCCCAGATGCCCATCAATAGATGAATGGATCAAGAATATATATATATATATATATGTATGTATATATATATATATATATATATATATATATATGTATACACACACACATACATACATATATAAATAGACACACATATACATAATGGAATTTTGTGTGTGTATATATATATATTATATATATATATATATATATACACATACATACACACACACACACACACACACACACACACATACATAATGGAATTTTGCTCAGCCACAGAAAGAATGAAATTATGGCGGGGCTGGGGATGTGGCTCAAGCGGTAGCGCTTTCGCCTGGCATGCGTGCGGCCCGGGTTCGATTCTCAGCACCACATACAAAGATGTTGTGTCCGCCAATAACTAAAAAATAAATATTAAAATTCTCTCTCTCTCTTTCTCTCTCTCACTCTCTCTTTAAAAAAAAAGAAATTATGGCATTTGTAGTAAATGGGTGGAAATGGAGAGAACATCATGCTAAGTGAAATAAGCCAGACTTAGAAAATCAAGGGTGGAATGTTTCTCTCATATGTGGAAGCTAGAGTAAAATAAAGGAAAGAAGACAGAGGTGGGAGAATCTGATACCACAAATACATGGGGAAGATCAATGAAGTAGACAGAGAAGATGAAGGGGAAGGAGGAAGGATGGGAAAGGGAAGGAAATATGGAATGAATTCAAGGAAATCATGTTATATGCCAGATGAACATACCTCAGGGAATTTCACCTTTATGTACATGTCCAAAAACATACCAATAAAAATTAAAAAATAAATGAGTTAAAGAAAAATTGGTAGAGGAAAGAGAACAGGGGAGAAAGAGGACGGGAGGGATGGGGAAGGATGGGAATTGAAATCAAACTCATGCATATATTATTTTGTCAAAATGAACTCAACTAGTAGTATAACTATCATGGCCTAATACAAAAGTAAAAAAATAAAACCAGCAATTCGAATTTAAAAAAGAGAATAAAATATCTAGTATCTGCTCATTTTTTTTTTTAATTTTTGGGTTTGTCAGTTTTTTTTCAAAAGGAATCCTTTGATGTGGCCCAGCAGGATTAATGTCTTGCACAGACTATTTATGATGGGGAGAGGATATGTTGTAAGAAGATGCTACCCGTTATTGTCCACATATCTCACAAGCCCTCGTTTTCAGTATGGTTATTCCTGAGACCTGTGAATTAATACTAAATTAGGGAATAAACCTGTTGTTCCACTGGAGTTTAGGGAGACACAATGGTACACGTTTGTGGAAGGGGAAGAAGATCTGTGATCTAAGATCCTTAGACAGACTTTTGACTTTTAGTTTTTTTTAAATTTTTAGCACCAGTCATGACCTCAGTTGGAAGTAGTTATGTTTCTATTCCTACAGTTGTTGAGGACTGCAGACTTAAGCTTGGAGGATTAAGAGTCAGATCTTGCCGGTCTGCTAAATAAGAAATCTATAGTCTGCTTATACTTTAGCTTCTAAAGATTTAATAAATAACTTTCTTTTTTATGTTTTCTTTACCTTAATGATTTTTAAAATGCACTTTTAGTTACTTAGTTATTGCTAAGCTCTTATTTTTCTATTATTTAGTAGGATTTCTTAGAGACATAATCATTCTAAAACAGAAGCTTTATCACTCTACTTAATTTAAAAAATGCATATGAAGGCTGAGAATATAGTTCAGTATGTAGATCACATGTTTAGCACACAAAAGCCCTGGGTTCGGTTCCCAGGTCAAATAGAATAAAAGTATTAGAAATAAATTGTGATATTTTTAGTACCTATAATATTGTCATGTACTATCTAATGTATTACCAGATACATTATTTGATCTGCTCTTTATCAAAATTCTGATAATTAGCCATTATTATGCCATTTGACACTTGAAAAAACCATGAATGATAGTGAAATTGAACACTAGCCTATCTGGCACAGATCTTCTAATGTAAACTGTTATTTCCCAAGGTTATAATCCACATCTATTCCCATACTAAGAAGTATCTTATAATACAATTATATGCTAAAAGTATACCTATAAATCTTGGCAACTGCAGGAGGCTGAGCCAGGATGATCACAAATTCAAGATCTGCCTGGGAAATGTAGTGAGACTGTGTCTCAAAATAAAATTCGAAAAAGGCTATGGGTGTAGTTCAGTAGTTGAACACCCCTGGTGTCAATCTCCAACACCATAAAAATAAAATAAAATAAAAAATAAGCCAACATGGTAGCACACACCTTTAACCCTGGTGACTCAGGAGGCTGAGGAAGGAGAAACACAAATTTGAGGCCAGTCTTAGCGATGTAGAGAGACCTTATTTTAAAGTTAAAACTAACAAGGACTGGCGATGTAGCCTAGTGGTATAGTAACTCATGGGTTTCATTCCCAATATCTAAATAAATAAACACAACTAGATAGAAATATATATTTCTATGGGAAATAACAGGCAGAATAATTTTAAATATAAAAGGGATTGGGAGTTTTTCTTAATTATGATAGAAACTAACTCCTAATTTTGATATTGGAAAAGAATATGGAGAAAAGACCTTCTTCAATATTGAGGATAGAACTAATTTAGGTTTCAAAATACACCTTAATTATCATTTCCACAAATTCATCTCCCAAACGGACATAATGTTCTCACCTTCCAAACATTTACAGCTTATCTTATGTTTCTGTTGTTGGGTTTGAATTTGTATTTTCCTTTTAAGCCATTAATACCTTGTACTAGGTACATCTAAATGGTTTTCAAATATTTAAATAGCAAATTCCCAAGTTGTCATAGTTTGAAGTCCCTAGTTATTCAAACAAAGATGATATACACCTCTAGAGAACTATCATGCATCCTTCAACCTAGTATCTGCACTGTCAATATAACATTCCATCATCTCCTAACACACTGTCAAAGATAATGATATCTATAGAGGTTAGAGTTTTGGTACAAGCTTTTTTAATTTTTTTTTTTTCAGAGTACTCTAGAAAATAGTGAATACTCTTGGTTTTAAAGTATTTAAAACTGTAAAGTAGATGATGATATTTGGAACTAAAGGTAGAAAATAACATCTCTTCATTTAAACTTTAGCAAATTGAGAAACACAGATTGTAATTAATTTATTGGTTTACATGCAAAAGGTTAAGCATCTGACACTAACCAATGTGAACTTTCAATAGTCAATAGACTATCCTTATCTAAATTGATAGGAGGACTCAAGCCAGAATCATTTCCAAGATATTTCATTACCCAGAACTTTTATTATAGTGAGTAGGTCTGCAGATAAGTTGTATTTTACTGTATTTAAAACGTCTACTTTACATATGAATACATGTTGTATATTTTTGTAACATATAATGCATTGTGATAATTTCATATATAATCATTCAGTTGAATTTATAAAGAATGAAAAAAAGAAATCATTTAAAAAGAAATACTTAAGCTCCATCAAGATAAAATTACATCAGGATTCTGGTGTACAGGTATCAGGTAAATGTTACCACTTGTAGAAATTGCTTTGGCAAGAGCAATCCTCTTATCAGTTTCTTTTCAAATTGTACTTCAGGGTAAAGACCAGACAGAATTAAACAGGATCTTAAATTGGGCAAGAAGTCAGTTTAAGATTTTCCCTCATAAAATACTTGGAAAAACTGAGAGGGGGGGTTGAATTTTATATAATGTAGGCAATAAGAATGCTGCTAATGATAATAACTAATACCATTGAATGTTATGTTTAAAGCTCTAACTGATTTGTATGCAATTAACTCCTTGATCCTTCCTCCTATGAAGCGAGGCTGTATTATTTATTCCCATTTTACCTTGAAGAAAGTAGTTACAAAATAAATCACTCCTAGAATCTTCAAGAACCAAGGCTAGTGGCACAATTGTATTTGGGAAGAGAAATGTGAGGGCCAGAAAAAGTACTCAGAGATAGAAAATCTAAATAAAAGACTTTTGATATAGTGCTTGAGGCAGACAGTTAAGTTAGCTGTGAATGAGGTTATACAAAAGAAGAATCATGAACTTGACACATTTTAGAAGTTTGCCTGTGAAAGAAAATAAAGACTACTCTAGGGTAAAGTAAAGAGCTTCTTATTATTATTGGTCTTGGTTGCTTATTTGACTGGTTGCTTTGGTTTCTTTTTTACTTTGGAGGAGATGCACTGCTAAAGCAGAAAAAAGAAAAATAAAGTTGAATGAAAGGCAAATTATTGAGAAGTCTGTTGAGAACAAGTTCCCCAAGGAAGTAAGAGAAGGCAGGGTTAAGAGAATAGGCAGAAAGTTTACCCTTAGAAAGAGGGAGGTTATATTAAACGGAGTTCTTTGGAGCAAAGAGGAAAATCAGTGCAGTGGTAAATAAGGAAGATTCAGGGTGACTCTTACTCCATCCAGTAAGAATTATTGAACACATAACTTTGTTCTTAGCGCTGTTGGCACTGTACAAAATAGAAGAAGAACTTCAGAGGAATTAAAGATGTTTTATGTTCTTAAAGTGTTTTCTGGTTATAATTTTTAATCATTTGGAGAGCTGGAATGGAAGAGGTGAGAATAGATATAGACATTTGGAAAAGAACATAATTCAATTATTTGGGATGCTAGATGCAAAATTAAAATATTTCCAAAACACAAATATCTTATTGAAAACAGTATTACTAGTAGACTAACAAGAAAAAAAAATCTTAATTTTCCTATTACTTATACCTTATCCCAGAAAGTCAGGGGTTATGACAGGCTTTTTACTTTTGAATCAAAATGCTCGGGCTGGGGATGTGGCTCAAGCGGTAGCGCGCTCGCCCGGCGTGTGTGCGGCCCGGGTTCGATCCTCAGCACCACATACAAAGATGTTGTGTCCTCCGAGAACTAAAAAATAAATATAAAAAATGCTCTTTTTAAATATATAATTCAAAAAGAAAACATAAAATTATGATATGTGGGAATTTCCCATTCCTATAACATGAGAAATATTAATCCTGGACCAACAGGGGTTTGTATTTGTTATTCATCTTTTAACAGTTGAATATATATCACAATTATGAAATAAAATACCCAATTTATGTATAAATGCTAACATATTCTCTTAAAAAAGAGCTTCAAATATATTTTTCATGTTCTTATTATGAACCTTTACCTTACTGGGATCTCTCATTTGTATTAAAACTTAAGTATAATAACACCCGCATGTAGCCACCAGATGTCACTGTTTTAGACATATTTTCAACACTATTAATAGCACATAAGATATGAAGAAATTACTGAATATTCTAGTAAAACTACTTTCTAGAAGAGTTGTGACAAGAATAATTAAGTTGGAATCTTTTCAAAGAACACCTAAAAAGTTCTCTAACTGATATTTCTATACATAAAGCAGGAAAATATCCTCTGGGACATTATCAGTGTATTCTCATCTCAATTCCAAAAGCTTATTGTCAAGGACCCCTTTATCCCTTTTGGTTTTTAAATGAAGGGTCATTAATAGTAGCTAGGTCATAGTAAATTATTAGTAAACACTTAAAACACTGGAATATTAGAGATGTGAAACTATTTTTCCCTCCTGGGGATTGAACTGAGGGTTACTTTAACACTAAGCCACATTCCCAATCTTTTTTATCTTTATTTTGAGATAGGGTCTGGCTAAGTTGCTGAAGCTGGCTTTGAATTTGTGATCCTTCTGTCTCAGCTTCCGGAGGCCCTGGGATTACAGGCATGCACCATTACATCCAGCTAGGAAACATCTTAAGTACAACACAGTGCAATCCACTATTTTTAGCAGATGGTTAAAAAAAACAGACAGGGAGGAGATTTTTCTAAAAGCAAATATATGGGGAAATGAAAATATTTGGTCAGGTATTTACAGGTATTTAATATTTTGACTTCATATTCAATAAGTTTTTGCATAATGACATAATATTTCTAATTGAAAATCTGCTTCTTTAAAGTATCATTCAACTGGAAGAAAATAAAAGAGAATTTTTTAAAAATTGTATATTGCCGCAGTCTGGCTGGGCACAAATCACGAGCCACTGAAGCAGGAACAAACTTTATTTCTGAACTCCACCAGCACACTCCACACACGCTCCCCGGGAATTCTCCCGAATGCCACGCGGCTCCTCCAGAAACCAGCAACCTGAAATATCCCTCCTCTGGCACTTCCCCAACCAATGGGAAGTCTCCGGGAATCCTTGAGAGAGCTCAACTGGAACTCAGTGGGAACTCCTCGAGAACTTGCTGGTGTCACCTCTCAACCACTACTTCTGGCAAAAATGCCATGCGTCATCCCGACTTGGCTGTGGCCCTCAACAGTATATAAACGTACATGCCACATTTTCAAAACATGTACAGCAATCTGTATATGGGGTAAAAATGGGAGTTCATAACCCACTTGAATCGAACTGTGAAATATGACATATTAAGAACTATGTAATGTTTTGAACGACCAACAATAAAAAAAATGTAAATACCCTTTAAATATATTCATTTCTTAATTTCTATTGCAAAAGACACTGCACAATCACATATAAAAACGTACTAAACTAGGAAACACAACAACAGCAAGGCTGGTATTTTGTTGTACATAATTCTGGCATTTTTTTAGCTTTTAATAAATATATATGTTTTGATTACTTTTTAGTTTATAATATTTATATAACACATACTTTCTAGGATATCTACTTTTTATTGAATGGCAATTTAAATGATTATTTTCTTATGTCACTTTCCTGTTAATCCATCAATAAGCCAGCTTCATTGACTTCCTTATTTTTTCAGGTGGCTTATTATCTTTTATTGCTGCTAATATTCTGGGTATTCTGTATCTCTAAGGATCCCCAAGCCAACAATTTAGATCAATCAGTTCTGGTGAGCATTGCCTCAATTATACTCACTCTTATGGCCATATTTTGATTCCTTGAATCATATTAAATGATCCAAATCAGAAATCTTAAATTCAAGTGTTTTTGAACCCATCTTCCTACATTTGTATCCTTCATCTACTTTTGAAACATTGAAACAATGATGTCCTCCATTTGTTGGGGATTTCATTTCTTCATCTCTACCTTTCTCCTTGTCAACTCTCTCCCATTCCCATTTCCATGCCTATGAATGTATGATGCTTTATCCAAAGCTCAATATACAACTTCTTGTTCTAATTTTCTTTTTGTTTGTTTTTGCTAGAAAACTTCCAACTCAGGATTGATTTGTCTGATGGACTATGTCTGAGCTGCTCAAGATTCTGGAAAAAAAATCAAGCAAATATAGAGATGGGGCTACAACACATTCATGACCCACAATTCGTGTTGAACTATCAAAGCAATAGGTCAATATTTCTATGGTTTTGGAGTAATTTCCATCTCATCCTTTCTAGAAAAAAAAATTTAAAACTGCCTATGTTAATTGAGAGGTGTTCTGCCTCTCTCAATAAAAGAAAATGGGCTGAAAGAAGAATAAAATTATTTCCTGAGACTATACCAGATTGGAAAGGTGAGTACTCACCCGAGATGGAGATTTAACCAAGAGATTTTATTGGGGGGCTGCCCAAAGGGGAAGAAAAGGAGAACAAAGAGAGGAGAGGAGTGGGGCAGAGAGAAAGAGAAAGAGACTAGAGAGAGGAGAGAAAGAAAAGGAAGAGGGCAGAGAGGAAGAAAGCAGAGAGCAAGAGGGCCCAGAGCATGATATTGCAAGTTTTGGCTTAAGAAGGATTGTGGCGGTAACGTGGTGAGTGCTGATTGGCAGGGTGACTCAGGAACAGCCAGCGACACTGTGTCCAGTGGGGATTGGTTTTGAAAACTTTTGAATTTGGCACTCTAGGCTTGGCGCCCTTCCGAGAGGAGGGGGAGGCCTAAGGGATTCCGTGATGTTCTATGGAGATGGAAACTTAACTTCATCTGGGAGTCTCCCACACACCCAACAAGATTCATTACCTGTCTAAGCAGGAAGAAGTGGAAAAGAGGCAGATAAAACTAGTCTCTTGTTGAAGATTTAGTCCTGATGCATGGGAATGACTCTCCGTATTTTTTGATTTCTCTTTTAGGTTCCTACTTAGATTCTACTTCTTAAATTTCATTTTCCATAAAATTATCATATATTGGCAAGTAAGTTGTTTTCTCACTGATTATTGTGGCTGTAGATGTTTGGAGACTCAAAATCCTTGTATTAGTCAGATTTCCATTAGTATAACAAACCTTTGAGGTAATCTACTTAAAGAGAGATAAGGTTAGCTGGGTGCGGCGGTGCATGGCTATAATCCCAGCTGCTGGGGAGGCTGAGACAGGATGATCAATGAGTTCAAACAAATCCAGCTTCAGCAAAAAAGCAAAGTGTTAAGCACCTCAGTGAGACCCTGTCTCTAAATAAAATCCAAAAGCAATAGGGCTGGGGATGTGGCCCAGTGGTTGAATGCCCCTGAGTTCAATTCCTACCCATCCGCCCCCCAAAAAAGAGATAAAGGTAAATCAGGCACAATACCATATGTTTGTAATTCCCAGCTACTCAGGAGACTGAAGCCAGATGATTGCTTAAGTTCATGAGTTTTTAAGGCTAGGCCAGCGTGGGCAACAAAATGAGATGCTCCCATCTCAAAAAACATTTTTTTAAAGACTTGTTTGGGCTTATAGTTTCAGAGGTTCCAATCTATGACTGATTGGCCCTGTTGCTTTGGGCCTGCGGTGAAGCAGCACATCATAGCAGAGGCATGTGGCAGAGCAAAATCACTTACTTCACAATCTCCCGGGGACCAAGCCTTTAATACATGTGCCTTTGAGGGGAGAGATTTTAAGTTCAAAACTCTAGCAGCCCTCTTTTCATTTTATACTCTCTGCCCCTTAAGTCCAAACTAATATCATTCTTTCTAAACTGCCAGCTTTCTAACAAATCAATTTATAACCACCACCGCTAAACAAAAGACACACATATCTTTGCAATAAACTTTTCTTGACTTTAGGCTTCTGGTAAGACTCCTAAGAGACAATAAACTTTAAATTGTAATAATCTCTGTTGTTTAATGGACATTCTGCATGAGGTACTCTTAAAGTCCTTGACAATCATTTTTTGTCTAATCACAGTTTCCTAAGGCATCAAGGTTATAACACAGGATCTATAGTCCCACCAGGGTTTAATATTTACTTGGAATCATTTTCTTAATGTGAGAATCATGGAGAGGTTTGGAAGAAAGTCCTGATTTCTTTGTATTTGCTAGTTCTTCCTTTAAAGTATCCTCTCATATTTCACCGTGATCATCCGGATACCCTGGGGTACACAGAGACATTTCACCTAGAAATCTCTTAAGCTACATCATTCAGTTCTCTGATGTCATGGTGATGTCCATGAAGGTATTGTTAAATAGGTAACAAGGATTTACCACTTTAGTCTCTAAAAATCTTATTAAGCACTCACCCATAGTCTGCTTGGGACATTTGGCTTCCAACTATGCCCAGCACCTGGTTCAATGGCCATCACCATATTTTGGGGATTTTATTATAGCAGCAACTCTTCATAGAAAATTCCACTCCAGCCAATTTTTTTTCAAAACAAAAAATCTCAAACAACCAGTGGCAGACAAACAAACCCAAACCACAACAATTATTCTCTTACAGATGTTATGAGTCAGGAATTGGGACAGGTCTTAACATAGAAGACTAATGTACTCTATTAGCAAAGATGGCTCAAACGCTGGAAGCTTGGATCTTTAGAAGCCTTGACAATTCATTTGACTAGTGTCTGAGCTATAAAATTTAAAAATTCACTGGGAGTCTGGTGAAGCTGTGGTCCCTTTTAGCACTGTTCTTATTTTTGTTGTCTCTGCATACGGTTTTCCTAGAACGGTGGTTTTATAATAGCCAGATTTGATTATATACAGTAACTAAGACCCTACAAATTTGAGGGTGAGGAGAGACAGAATAATGGAGAAAAGAATAAAAAAAGGAAGAGGATGAAGGGAAGAACAAAACGTAAGAACAAAACACAGCAGAAGCTGTGTCTTTTTTGAAGACCTAGCCATGCAGTGTCATTTCCTGCGCATGTTTTTTATCATAAGTGAGTCATTAAATCCAACTGATTTTTAATGGGAAACAAATTAGATTCCATTTTTTTGTGAGAAGAGTGTCATTAAATTTGTAGAGATGTTTTAAAAGCATTACATAAAAAACATAAGGAAGTAATTAGAAATCTTGAGAGTATTTTGGAAACAAAGACTCAACTTGGCTAAAGTGATAATATACTAACAAGAAACCAGTAAGAAGAAATTGACCCAAATGGTGACACAGAGAAATCAATGCAATGTGTGAGAGATTTTTTAAAAGGTGAAAGGTAACAAGTAGCAAAATTTCAATATGTGTCTGTGGAGGGTTTTAGCAATGGAAGCATAAATATTCAAGGATAAAATGACTAATGATTTATCAGAACTGATAAAAACTATGAGTCCTTACATGGAATGTTTATAAGTGCTATCAAAAAGATATATGAAAATATATCTGCACCTACAGAAAGAAGAGTAAAACATCAGAGGATCAATGTTAAGCTATTAAAACTACCTGAAATAAACTACTATGATATTCAAAGGAACAGAATTAGGCTGATTACAGAATAATCAAAGAATAATAGCAGAATAAGCAATTCCAAATGTAAGAAGACAATTGGGTAATGTTTTCAATGTGTTGAGAGAAAAAAGTGTCATCACAAATTTTATATTCAGCCAAACATACTAATCAGGCACATGTTTTCAGCATTAAAAAAGCTATAAAACCTTGATGAAGTATTTAGTGTAGAATATACTTATGGGGAAGGAAGGAAAAAAATACAAATATAAAGTGAGAATGAAAAATAGCCAAACGACACACGAGAATGATTTAAAAGTAAATAATACATTTAATGATTTCAGAACTAGTTACATATTGTTTCACTTGAAATTTTAATTTATGTAGCAATTAAACAATAAGAAATTTCAAAGCAAATCTTTTAGAATATAAAAAAATAAAATAGAAAATTTAAATTATTTATTCTATACATATATATTTGTGTGTATTTATGCATCATTCAAGGTGGAGAGAGGCTAACTGTGTAGTAAATGAGTAGGAAAGTATAAGTTACAGTCAAGCCTCAGACATTGAAAAATCTAGAGTATATATTCAATCAAACCACAAATCATAACACACTTCAAATAAGTAAGCATACACAGAGAACCTCTTCTATCTTAACTGAAAGATGACTAAAAATTTTATAATGTGTTTTTAATAAAATTAGGCTTTCAAATCTTATCAATTAATGGGAGAGTCAAAATATTTTATGCTGAGAGACAACAAAACCTTAAATCCTATTGAGTAAAAAAAAAATAAAAATCTGAATCTGTGCTCAGAGGCCCTTTTAGAACCTTATGTTAATTTGTTAAAACGTAAGACTAAAAGTATGTGTCAAGCCTTCAATTTATAAAATTTAAAATTCTACTTTGGTGAGCATTTCTTACTATCTGGAAATATTCTAAGAATATAATGAAAATGGGAACATTGATACGAAATCTTTAAATCAAATAAATAATTGATTTTAATAGTACAGCAATAATATGATGTTGTTACAGATAAAACCTTACCAAACTCTTTTGACTTTTAAAAAATTAATAAGTGAACTGTTTTCTTTAAACAAAACAAAACAGAGATGGTAAGGTGCTAGAACTTCAAGATCTCATGCAGGAATGGTGCCATAATACCAGGAGGTGACATCTGAGCACACAGAAGCAATACTCACAAGAGGGAGTATTGGAAGGGAGTGCATATAGAAGTAGTGCAGGAATGACAAAGCATATAGAGGTTGCATTGGAAAGTAGTGTAGGAAAGCACACTATCAAGGGGAAAGAAAGGTACACAAAGCATAAATGAGAATAATGAACAGAATCTGATGGGGTAGAAATAATATACAATGGAGAAAATGCAGAGGGAATCCAGCATCCATAGCACTGGATCCTACCCCTCTCCCACCAAAAATTAAATAAAATATAACTTCAAATAATATTGTCACAAAAATAATAGTTTAAAATCAACATATGAAAAGCAATCATCTCATGCACAATTGTCCACCCTTAGATATACTCAAATAAGCTAAGAAGTTTCACAGCTAAGAAAAAAATAAACAACCAGATCAAATTAACAAGTTATGCAAAAGGGACAAAGTACAAGGCTGAATTCTGATTTTGTCACATCAGAATTATAAGTGAAAACTTGGTAGGGGGTAAATGTGTTCAAAACAATCAAGGACTTGAACATAAAAATGGTATACACAAAAACACTATTGTCTAAGCAACCATTTTGAAATGCAAGAATTTCAGAACTTTTAGAGAAATATTCTACCTAGAAAAAGCAAAGAGAAAAGAATAAAATGTGTTGGAAAAAGACTAAATAAATGTAGGGTTACAAAGCAGAATTAAAATAAGCTACATATTGAAAAGCTCCAACAAAACAATAAAAACAAAATAGCATATGATAAGATGACTTTGTAAGTTAAGCAAGTTAACTTGATATGCAAAGATCAATAGATGTTATATGATATATATATGTGTATGTGTGTGTGTATATATATATATATATATATATATATATATATATATATTTACTGCATATATCATGAAAACCAATGAATATATTTAATGACATAAAACTTTCATTCCAAAAGTAATACAAATATTAATATACCTAAGAAAAATAACTTGGCAGGAAATTTAAAGATTTTGAATATAATTGAAGACCACAAATGAATATTTGAAAAACTAGAAGGAATAATCAAATTCTTATATAAGAAGAAGTAAAATGATATATTTAAGACAGATCTAAAAGTATAATGGGACCTTGGAGAAACATTCTATTGAAAAATTCTGGAAAAATTGGATCTCTTTATGGGACACATGAAACAGGATTTTAAATTAAATATTGTTCACAAAGTAGTTTTTAATTTGGAAATGTTGGAATCATACTTTAAAGTTATTAAGAGAACATATTGCAGAATATTTACATGCAATCTTCGTAAGAAAAACACACTGTTTTATATGCATATGCATGTCTATAACACAAAATACATCATTACATAAGTTAAAAAACTAAAACAAGAAGAAAACATTACAGCCAATTAATTCTGTCTAGAATTTAGTCAGAAAGCACAAGTTATGTGTTAGTAAAAACTATCCACACATGTCAAATCTCACTCGGGAATTTCTTTCTTGAATCAATTAGGATGTCTCCTTCATATCTGAGTAGATAAAAGTCTGACCCAGAAAAATATACTAACCAAAATCTACCATCAAAAACTACAGAACATTCTACAATTATGGAAGTATTCTGCATCTCCGATCTCCAATATGGTAGCCAATAGCCACATAGAGCTTTTGAACTCTTAAAATGTGGTTAAGGAGAATAGAAAATGGACTTATAATTTTAGTCAAGTACAGTATATTAAAAGTTAAATGGCCAGAAGTAGCTGATGGTGACCATACTGGATGGTACAGATAGGAAGTTTGGGGTGGAAAGGGAAGTTGTCATTTGTCAGGGAAATGGGAAAGATAGCATAGCAGAGCAGAAATCAATCAGCTCTTACCATTCTTGCCAAATGACCACTTATTACTTTCACACATATTCATGAGAAAATTTTATTATCTGTAACTTTTACTTCCTTTTATAAATACTGAAGTAAAAACAGAAAAAAAAATGTTCACATATCTGTTCTTTTGGGGTCGCAAGTATATTTATTTACATTATCTCATAATAAAAACTAAGTTTTTTTTTTCATTTTTTATCCTTTTGTTTTCAATTGACATAATAATTGTACACCCAAAATGGGTTTGTCTTTAATTTGAAAGTATTTTAATTAATAATGCAAAACCAAACCTTGATAGGATTGATCCAGATTTTTTTGTTTCCTTGATTGATTTGATACTGTTGCCAGGTCCTTTTCATGGGTCAGTTGTTTTGAATCCCATAGCAACACCTATTCCTCTCTCTCCTTACTCTCTCCTTACTCTCTAGGCATCCAGTTTAAGCACTCTTTATAAACAGATTTTTGGGGGGTATACTAGGGATTGAATTCAGGGGCACTCAATCAGTGAGCTACATCCCCAGCCCTATTTTGTATTTTTTTTAGAGTCAGGGTCTAACTGAGTTGCTTAGCATGTCACCATTGCTGAAGCTGGCTTTGAACCTGAGATCCTCCTGCCTCCTTACAGGCATGTGCTACCACTCCCAGCCTACAAACAGATTTTATCCAGTCATTGAATATATCTTTGTAATCTTCAGCTTTCTGGTTTTATATCTCATTATTTTTTTATCATGAAGATTTCACACATTTCATTGATTATTACCTGTATAGCTTTCAAAATTCTGTCTTTTCATTCAGAGTTGTGAAACTGTTCAGATTATACACATAGAATCTCCAAACCTGTCCCTCTTCTTTGGTATATTACATCAGTACATGACATCACCATCCTTCAGGAAGCACAGTTTAAAAATTCAGAGCCATGCCTGACTCATTCTTTGATAATAAATGAATAAGCCCTGCCAGATATATAGTGTATTCATGAAGGTGACTTAAATCTCAGCTTTATTTTTCTCCTACTGACCTATATCAATTCCTTCTGGTTAGGATTTATCTCATGTTTTTTCTATGACTCCAATGTTTGACAAGGGACCTGGCCTATTATGGTTGCTTAATTAATAGTTTGTTGGTTATATTTTTTGTTGGTGTTAAGTTTTTTGAGTTCTTTTTTCTAGATATTAATCCCATTTCCAATTAATGAATGGGCAAAAGAACTAAACAGACATATTTCAAAAGAAAAAAATACAAATGGTCGACAAATATATGAAAGAATGTTCAACATCTCTAGCTATTAGGGATGCAAATGAAGTCTATTGAGAATTCATCTCACTGTAGTAAGAATGGCAATTATCAAAAATGCAAATACTAATAAATGTTGGCAAGAATGTGAGGAAAAATGCATTGTTGGTGGGACTGCAAATTAGTACAAACACTGAAAAGAAGTTGGAGATTCTTCAGAAAACTAGAAATGGATCCACCATATTACCCAGATAGTTCACTCCTTGGCATTTATTCAAAAGAACTAAAATCAGCCTACTATAGTGACACAGCCACATCAACATTTATGGCAGTACAATTCAAAATAGCCATGTTATGGAACTAGCCCAGGTGCCTGTGAACAGATGAATGGATAATAAAAATGTGGTGTACACACACAATGGAGTTTTACTTAGCCATTAAGATGAATGAAATTATGACATTTTCTGGTAATTATGTGGAACTTGAGAACATCATGCTAAGTGAAATATGCCAAACTTGGAAAGTCAAGGGTTGAATGTTTTCTCTCATGTGTGAAAGCTAGAGCAAAATAATAACTATTTTTAAAAAGTGTCAGGATGATATCTCATGAAAATAGAAAAGAGATCAGTGGAGTAGAGGGACAGGGATAGAGGGCTGGGGAGGAGGGACAAGAAAAGTGAGTAATGGTGGAATGAAATTGACAAAACAATCCTATGGATACATATGGATATACCACAGTGAATTTCACAATTATGTGTGTCTATGAAGCACTAAGTGAATAAAAACTATAAACGAATTAGAAGAAGACAATTGAGTAGAGGAAGGGAAACAGGAGAGGGATGAAGGGAGGGAAAGCACAAGTCCTGGGGACTGAATTGGAGCAAATTGTATTTATGTGTGATTTTGTCAAAATGAACCTCCGTATTATGTATAAATATGATGCATTAATAAAAAACAGACTGTGAAATAAAGGAGCCATTGAAGTGGAAGATGTTCATTTCAGAAAGCTGAATTTGAATTTGAAAACGATGATAGTCATTAAATAGTTTCTAAAAAGTTGCATAGGACTGTTTTATAGTTACCAGTACAAATTCAGTATTCCCTTTCATATTTCTTCTCTTCAACCCACTCCCAATATGAGTGCTTATTTTTAACATGATGTTTGTTTTTATTTCAGATGTGATAGCTTTTGACATGAAAAAAAAATCTCAGAATTCCAGTCACCTGTGTGAGGTCCACTGAATGTCACTGCCAACTTCATCAGCACTTTTGCCTGTTCTTCTGAGTCTTTCCTGACTTCAGTATAGATTCATTAGGACAGCGTGGTGGTGTCTCTTAAGTAAGCATGCTGGTCCTTTTATGTTTTAAACATTTAATAGGCATGTGTGCCCTTTTATGTTTTCCCCTCTGGCTTTAAAATGACTTTATTGAGTCTGTGTAAGTTAGTGAAAGCTATGGAAAAGGTTTAGGGGAAGGCAGTCTTCTCTGATAACAAGTCAACTTAATTAGATGACCCTGAGACTCCTTCCAGCTCCCTGTAGCTGAGGTTGAAAGTTACTCTGTGTACATAAATATTAGTGCTGTTCACACACACACCTACAACTTCCTCCTATAGTTTCTGAGACATTTCTGATAGTTACTGAGATATCCTGAATCTATCCCTTCCTCTGTTTAGTTATTAACTCCGTTTTAATCTTCCACCTATAGAAATCAATTTCAAATAAGCAAGGTGTCATGTATTTGAAATTATATTCTTCCATAATGTTTGTTGTCTCTGACCCCAGAGGCAGGATAAATAATTTAAAAATTATCTAACTAAATGATATACATTTGACCTCAGATTCTGCATTCATACAAAAGAAAAAAAAATATGTTATCCTTGGGAGCCCTGAAAGTGAAGTGAATGATTTCCAAATCTGCATGAGTATAGAGATGTGAAGTGTGATTCACATGATTCAGAAAAGCCCCAAATATTTTATTGTTTTCAAAACCGTTTTTGTGGTCAACTAAACTGTAATGTACAAGTCAGTACAAAAGAATAGGTCACTAACTCCGGTAGATAAACCAAGATATTTGAGAAACATGTTATTTTTCTCCACAGCATCTGACTTAATTAAAGCTGTTTAGATATGAATGAAGTACACACAGCAGGAGTGACTTTACAGATCTTGAGAAGTGGTAGAATGGAAAAAGAATTGTTCTTGGAATCATAAAGCATAAGTCATTTTCGCTGTGACAGTCAGGAGTTGTGCACATTGAAATAAATCCCCTGAACCTTGGTTTCCTCACCTAAATAATGGAATACTTGGATTACCTAATTTGCATTTCTCACAGGGTTGCTGTGAAGGTCAAATAGGAGAACATTAATGAAAATGCTTTATCAAAGAGACAGAGCAGCATAATGGGAAAGAGTGAGTGCTGTGACTCAAGCTGGCTTGTTTCACAGACCAGCTCAACCACTGTGAACAGGGTGAGGGACATAACCTCTCCTGGAGTGAGATTTCTTGAGTGTAAATGTACCTATCTAGTTATTGAGGCTGTGGATTGAAATGTCCCATCAAACACTTGTTCTGATGGATGGTGAACACTCTATAACTGGGCATGCCCATGTAACGGCAGCCTGTGTGTAAGAGCAGCAATCTCTGTCTCCTACTTTGGCAACAGGCCAAGAACAACACTCCTTCCAGTTGTTATCATCTTCTTTTACTGAAGCTTGCATATGTGCATATGGACCTGGATTTTATATAAATTTACTTTAGAGATTTTGACCTGAGGTTTGAGTTCAAGAATTGATGGAGGAGAAAACAGATAGAGCTTTGTAAGTTTTGCCCAAGATTCTTTAAGAGCCTTACATATGGAGAGATACCGTACAGGTCAACCTAGCTTCACCCAGCTCTATCTCAGGCTTTGGAGCCCAGAACTCCAGATTACAATAAAGTAATTTTTGTTGTTGTTTAGATTATCTACCTGTTTTTCACCCTTAAATACCAGGCAGAGGACGGTTGTTTTGAAATTTTCAATGTTTTGAAAAATGTTGTTTTATATATTAAATTTTCTCTTGGCAAAGCTACTATAAACGTGACCCTTTAAATTAACTCATTTATGGGATTCTAGCCTCTCCAAGTACTTTCCAAGTACAATCCTTTCTCTCCAGAAACTCTCTTCCTCTTCCTCTGATTGTTCTCTGACCTAAGAGTCTTCATCTTTCAGTTTAGAAATCACATGAAACCTCATACATGAAAGTTTGTATTGCTCTAACAAAATATCCCAAACTGGATAATCTATAAACAATAGAAATTGACTGTTCGATTTTAAAATCTGGAAAATCCATGCTAGAGACTCCTGCACATTTGGTGAATAATGAAGGCTTATCTCTGATTCCAAGATGGCACCTTATATGTTACTGTGTGCTCATATGGTTAGAGGAACGATGGCCATGTCCTTACATAGTAAAAAGCAAAAGCAGAAGCTAGTGCCCTTGAGCCCTTTAACAAGTGCATTAATCAATTAATGAAGGTAGAACCTTAATGATCTAATCACCTCCTCTAACCACCCTCCTCTTACAATACTTCCTTAGAGATTACATTTCCTTTGAATGAATTTTGGAGAGACATGTATATTTAAACCATAGTAAACACTTTATTTATCTTGTTATTTTAGATTCCAGGGACAGGCCTATCAGTTGACTCCCAATAACATTTATGTCCTCATTTATTTCCATAGATGGATAATTACAGATTGCAGAAAGTTTTTTAAGCATGAGAAATCCTGGCTAACATTTCTGTGCCTTGCTAGCAGCAATTAATGACCTGTGATTGCATTCTGACCAACAAAGTCTGAGCAAAAGTGTGTGGGATTGTGGAGAAAACCCCGAGAACACTGGCAAGGCTGGGGTATGTACTATCATGCTTTCCCTACTATTTTCTTTCTGCCCTTCTAGATTCCAGATCTGCAAGTACAAAAGAGGTTCCTCAATTATTTGTAAATATGGAAGAATCTTCAATATGATAACTGGCATTAGGGAGGTAGAAAAAATTTTCAGGACCTGATTTTCACAGAGCTGCTAAATTACCCCATATCCAGCTTGCTTTTTTTGTAAGATAAGTAAATGATTTTTTTTTTTTTTTTACAAAATGATGCTAGTGGCATATTGAGTATAACATTAACATGTAAATTAAAAGAAATAAAGTTCCCCTGGTTATTCTATCTCTGAATTCCTTATTTCCAACATGATACATTTTCATTAGAGAAACTCCACACAAAAATATTGAATTTGGAAGATTTAATTTTATATGTTTTTTTTTAAATCCCTCATAATTAGTTTTAATATCTTATAAATTTGGTTCACTAATTCCTGGAGTTAGGCACTTATGGGGGACAACAAATCTAGAGAAGGGGAAAAGACAAACTTTGCTCCTTCTTCCTCTTCTTTGTCAACAAACCCAGAAATGAGTTTTTGTCATGATGTGAAATTAGTTCTTATTTTCAGCATTTCTTTGGAATTCCACTTGTAGGCTTATTATTTCCCTTAGAATTACAAAAACTCTCTGATAGATGTACAAGTTGAGGGCAGGGGATCAGATATAGCAAATTGTGATTTAATAGACATCCCAGAAGATTCTGTTGCCCATTAAATTTTATACATTCAAGTGCTCTGTTTTGCAAAATAATTTTTTCATCTTTTTCTGTATATACAACTGTTTAATGTTCTCTAAACTTTTCTTAATTCTACCCACTGATCTAAAAATCCTCAGGCATGATCTTCTCTGGGGAGTCTCTGTAATCTTAGCCAAATGTCACTTTGCTTTCTACATTTGGGTTCTCTGGACAAATAAGATTCTGAAATTTCTCTTATTATTCCTGATGTTATTCTTCACATTTCCTTCATCCCCTTCTGTAGTGATTCTCTTAGTCACTGGACCCCCATTTCACCCCCATTTCTTGCTTAGAAATGCAAGCACAAAAATCATATAATTTCCTGAAAAAAAAGATACTTGATTGATAATTTATTGAGAACTTGAACACAAGTTTGTCTTACTTAAAATTTTGAGGATTATTTGATGGTATACAAAATTATAAATTGGAAATGTCTTCTATATTTTATAACTAAAGAAAATGTACTTTTGAAATTTAATACTACTCTTTCCTGATCATTAGAATGTAAACTCTTCTTCTCTCCTCATCTCTGTTCTGCCAGTATCCATCTTCTCCTGCCCTCTGGTCTGTATTCTGGAATTTTACAATGGCAAACTTAATTATTATTATCTTGAACCTTTAGAAATTTCTTCCAAAATAAAGATTTATGTTTTTCCATGATAGAATTGTTCTTGTGGCATATTTTTGATAATTCTCTTGCCTTCACTTTTCTCTTTTCTCTCAAAAAATCACATCTGATCATGTGATAGATTTCTTTGATTCTGTTTCTGGAGTTTTTGATCATTTTGTTCAAGTTTGTCATTAAGATTTTTCTACCTTTTGTGAAGTAATAAACATTTATTTAACTCTCAAACCTTCTGAGTTTTGGAGTACACATTCAAATGTTTGTCAAAATTTTACACTTATTCCTCAAATATCTCAAATAATACACCTTCTCCTCTTTTTCTTTTCATTTTTTTTGTGAAGAGTAAAGTTTTTATTTTTATTTTTAAGGTTCAATATGCCATCAATTTTTTTCTATTTCACTTTTTCTTGATGATTAGTTTAAGATATTTGTTGTGTTAAGTGCCTCCCTTAAAAGTATTTTATACTTTTTCTCTGTCTTCAATAAAAGATCCCTAAAAATAAAACAGAATGCTGCTTGTATGGGTGAGATTTCTTGACTTCTTGTCCTTACCATATGTTAGTAAGTCAGAGAGAGAATGTTTCAATGGAAAAACCACTAAACATCAATACTCGGCTATTAATTTTTTCTCACTAATGTATCTTTTTTTTATTGATTGTTCAAAACATTACAGAGCTCATGATATATCATCTTTCATACATTAGACTCAATTGGGTTTTGAACTCCCATTTATACCCCAAATACAGATTGCAGAATCACAACTGTTACATACTCACATTATTACATAATGGCATATTAGTGACTGTTGTATTCTGCTACCTTTCCTATCCCCTACTATCCCCCCTCCCCTCCCCTCCCCTCCCATCTTCCCTCTCTACCTCCTCTGCTGTTGTTCAATTCTCTCCCCTTTTTTCCCCCTTCCCCCTTGCCCCTCATAACCTCTTATAATTTTGTGTATCATTGAATGTCTCCTACCATTTCCATATGCTTTCCCTTCTCTCTCCCTTTCTCTCCCCCCATTCGTCTTTGTTTACTGTTAGTCTTTTCCTCATGCTCTTCCTTCCTGTTCTGTTCTTAGTTGCTCTCTTTATATCAAAGAAGACATTTGGCATTTGTTTTTTAGGGCTTGGCTAGCTTCACTAAGCATAATCTGCTCTAATGCCATCCATTTCCCTGCAAATTCTATGATTTTGTTATTTCTTAGTGCTGCATAATACTCCATTGTGTATAGATGCCGCATTTTTTTATCCATTCATCTATTGAAGGGCATCTAGGTTGGTTCCACAGTCTAGCTATTGTGAATTGTGTCGCTATAATCATTGATGTGGCCGTATCCCTATAATGCGCTCTTTTAAGGTCCTCAGGGAATAGTCCAAGAAGGGCGATAGCTGGGTCAAATGGTGCATCCATTCCCAGCTTTCCCAGGAATCTCCATACTGCTTTCCAAATTGGCCTCACCAATTTGCAGTCCCACCAGCAGTGTACAAGTGTACCCTTTTCCCCACATTCCCTCCAACACTTATTGTTGTTTGACTTTATAATGGTTGCCAATCTTACTGGAGTGAGATGGTATCTTAGGGTGGTTTTGATTTGCATTTCTCTGATTGCTAGAGATGGGGAGCATTTTTTCATGTACTTGTTGATTGATTGTATGTCCTCCTCTGAGAAGTGTCTGTTCAGGTCCTTGGCCCATTTGTTGACTGGGTTATTTGCTATCTTATTGTTTAATTTTTTGAGTTCTTTGTACATTCTGGATATTAGGGCTCTATCTGAGGTGTGAGGGGTAAAAATTTGTTCCCAGGATGTAGGCTCTCTAAGGGAAAAAAGGAGTACAAACAATGCAGGACAACTTAATTCTACAGGAGGACATAGAAACATCACTAATGTATCTTTAATCTCTAGTCTTACATAGTACACGTAAGTGTCAAGAAAATGATCTCACCTCGTACAAAGTCTCACACTCAATACACAGTTTTTAAATCAATATCCCATTGGCTTCTACTCTATTGTGTCTGAAGTTCCAACTTTCTATATATTCTCTGTTACCCCTTTTGCATACCATAAATCTCTGTCATACATTAGTGTGACAGAGGGGCAATCAATTGTCTCTCCAGGAGAGAGCTGTGGAAAGGAGTCCTGAAAGTGTCATTTATGCAAAGAATGTCAACCACATCTCTTTTTGTTTAGCTTTCAAACAGTGAAATGTTAGGAATTTTCCACAACCATTTTGAACATATGTGGGTTCTTTAGACTCAAACAAGTTTGTTTCTTATTTTCAAACTTGTTATCTTGGAGACAGCTGCTTTTCAGTTTCCTCTGCTCTGCTTCTTACCTGCTTTGGTCCTTCATGCTTCTTACCTGCTTTGGTCTCCACTCCCAATTTCTTTATCCAGGTCTTCATACATTCTTTCATTACTTCTGGTCTATGGGAATATTACGATCTAAGGAATAATTGTATCTATTAGATCTTGCATTCCTGAGGCTTTTGCTTTTTTAGTTTATTACATCTTACACTCTCCCATTCTATAATAGTAAAGTTTTGAATTTTCATCATTTCCTCATTTTTCAGATACCTAAATATTGGGTAATAATCTGAATCATTGCATAGTCAGAGCTTGATTTATTTTATTTTAAATCTCATTTTCTTTTTTTGTTATTATATGTTTGCTATTTGAATGCACTTGAAAATGACCAAGCACATTGATCCCCTTAGTCCCCAGGTTAAAGCTGTGCTTTTACATATTGTATCTCTAAAATAAATATGATTCCCCCCCCACCCCTTCAAGGAAGCACTCCTGTATAGTTATTAGCAAGATTGGGCCAAGATGTTAAGTGTTGAGGAGTGGATAGCGCTTCCTATGTGAAATACGCCATATGGTTCAGCATTATATTTATCTAATGGGAAAAGAGGCTTCGAATTTTGGCAATCACTGTCACCTTCATCTCTCTTGTTCTCCAAAATTATCCCTATTGTCTACTTTAACTGTACCTCTAATATCTGGCTTGCTTATTATGAATCTTTTTGACTCCCCCCACCATTTTTTATTGCCCCTCACTTAATTCAAATGTTGGAGAAATTGGCTGCTATTATGGCCTTATCTGAAATACCATCTTCCTATTCTCAATCTCTACCTTTTAATACTGTTTTATTTTTCTTTGTTACACTATTACACACACATTTTAAATAATATGTATTTATTTACATATGTATCTCTCATGCACATATGAAGATGTAAAGGTCACTGAATCAGGGAATTTATTTTACTCACTATTACCTCTAGTACTTAGAGGATGTCTGCCCAAAGTAGGCCAAAATCTATATCTGTTGAAATAAATAAAAGTGACGAGGCAACTACCTACTATCTCATTCCAGAGCCAATCAAATTGGCATAAAAGTTTTAAACAAGAACAATAAAGCCAAAAATAATGGTGATAGAAAAAAAGAACTGATAATTTTCTAGAAAATAAACAGCATACAAGATGAAATCGGAAAATTCAACAGAGCAGAAGAAGCATTAGTCCGAATACAACAGATTCCCCAAAAGAGGGAAAAATGAAAAACAAACAAAAAAAAACCCAAACAAACAGGGCACACAAACAAGCAACTATAAATATTAGCCCATTGGTTTTGTTTGCTTAAAAAATTCAAAAAATGGAGAAAAAGAGAAGAGTCCAGGGACAAATGACACAGTGAATGTGAACAACTTTAATAAGAATTTGTCTTACTGGAAATACTCTCCTTGACTGAATTATCTGAACACAGACCTCAGTCTGAAGAAGTAGAAAAGTAGAATCATTCTAATTTTTCATGTTGATTTCTGCCCGAAGGAGAGTTGTCACATGAGTGTGGAAGACAAATAAGGAGCCTGGAATTCCGAACAAGTTGTGATCTGCAAAATTATAGAAGGATTGTTTTTGTTGAGAAAAAAAAGTTGAGAAAAGAAAAAAAAAAGAAAGGAAAATCAGTAAATAGGAAAGTAACACATGGCAAAGAAAATTTCAGTGTTTGTAATATACATAAGTGGTTAAATTTGCTTATTAAAATATTGTAGTTATTTATTTTTTGCATGAACCACATGATTGGAAAGAATACTTCATTAACTGGAAGTAGATCTGAAGAAAATTTGAAGTCTGAAAGTACATGAAGACAAAGGGATAGAAAATATAATTGGCTTATACTCTACATTAAAGAGAGCTGGATTTCATACATGGGGGATAAGCTGGATGAAGACACAGGACCTATACAGGAAAAGAAAACTGACCAGGAAAAAGAGGATGAATTACCCTCCTCAAATTTCTGCTACTATAATATACTCAAACATATTACTTTGTTTTAAAGACTAAATAAACCATTAGAGATCACTTATTAGACAGTACTTTAAAAATAAAGAAAAACTTCATGTATGTTATATGATAATTCCAAATGTTATATGATTTTCAGTATCAAAACTTTCTTTTAAATTTTCAATATTGGAAACATTGAATTCTATCTTGCAGAGGCACCTTACCAGGGATAACATTACTATAATTTTTAATGAGATTTGGTAGAAAAGAAGATCCTTTAGAGAAACAAAGAAAGCAAAAAGCCTCAGATTCAACTCTTCATTCTAAAACCTGTATGTTTTAAAAAATCACTTACTTGCTATCTGAATAACTGCATCAAAACCACATTCAGAACCAATAAGCTCGTCCCCGGTGTTGGACTGTTGCCTCAAGTCAGCCATATCTATTTCAAGAGAAAATCCACCCAAGTATCCCTGTTTCCTTCTTCTCTTTTATGACCTGTTTTGAAATCAACCTCATTTGGGAATTGTCACAATTATTTCAAATGCAAATATTAATGGCTAGACAAATTATCATTCTTTAAAAACAAATGAAAAGCACTGAGTGACATAAGAAAATAGAGGACATCAACTATTTTTCTGTTATTGAGAGGACTAATGAGAATTGGGATTTTAGAAATGAATGTTTAATTTCAAATATATTATTTCATATACTATTAAGAAAAAAAAAAAAAAAGGAAAGGAAAGTCACCTCTGTACCTGAGTTGAAAAGAGCGAGCGAGCGAGAGAGAGAGAGAGAGAGCGCGAGAAAGAGAGAGAAAAAAGCTGGTTGTTTAAGCAACTCATCCAATTAAAGGATTCACACAGTGCTTTATTGGGATGGGCATTCATTAAATAACCTTCCCAGTGCTCCAGTGGCATCTCTGTCATTTGTGCAGTGTCCTAAATCAGTGTGCAATGATGTCACCTGAAGGAAGCAAATTAATTAGGAGCTCTTAATGAGCATAACATCCTGTTCATTTCACTAACACATTTTATGGTCTCTTTGAATACACTGCTACTGCATGAAATTCTTTTTAAAAAGTCCAAAGATGCATCTTACTCTTCCTTCTTTTTTAATTTGCATTTATTCTTGATACTAGCGATTAAACTGTCAAATGCTTGAAGAAAGATATTCAAGTTTATTGAAAAGTATGTATTCAAATATCACACAAATTGGCATCAGGTATTTTCAGTGATGGGGGAACACTATTTAAAGCTGAAATCTGCAATTAAGTCATTTAATGAAAACATTTATTTTTCTCCCAATTCTATCTGTTCTGATAGCTTATTTATTTCTATCATATTTGGAAGTTAAGAAACAACTTCTAAAAACTTGGGCTATGTTCTTCACGATAGAATAGATATTTATTTTTAAATATGTATGTATATAGGCACACAGAATGTATATCTCACATTATGTATACATGTTCACGTAGGTATATGCAATGTATACATCATACACACACAAACACGCACTATTCTGTTTTCCCATTTACTTCTTGATGGTACAACAGACTATATCTAGTCTGGGTGGCTATATTTTTAAGAAAATTGCTTTTGGGGCTGGGAATTTGGCTCAGGCGGTAGCGCGCTCGCCTGGTTCGATCCTCAGCACCACATACCAACAAAGATGTTGTGTCCGCCGAGAACTAAAAAATAAATATTAAAAATTATCTCTCTCTCTCTCCTCTCTCACTCTCTCTTTAAAAAAAAAATTGCTTTTAGTATTTAAGCACAAGACTTTGTATGAACATGTTTTCATGTGTAAATACTTAGGAGAGGAATTCTTAGGTCACATGATAAAATGTAATTAACTGAAGAAGACACTGCCAATTATTTTTCCAGGTTATCTTGAAAACAATGGCCAAGTTATCTTGCATTTCCAACGCAATGTAGAAAAGCTCCAGTTGCTCCATTTTTTCAATAACAGTAATTTTACTTTCTACAGCCGCAGTGTGCTGGCTTCCACTTGTATTTCCACTCTGAAGAACTTAGAACTCTCTTTTCAAACCTGTTACCCATTTTTGAATCAAGTTGTTTGCTGTGTTATTGAACTGTAAGACTTTCTCATGCATTCTGGATACAAATCCTTTATCATATATGTACATTATAACTATAACCTCAAGACCTGAGAATTAGCTTTTCTTTTTACTAAGTATATTGTTTAAAGAACAACAATTTTGTTTTCAAGAAATTCCATCTAATTTGATTTTTTATTTAATGGCTTAGAATTTATTTATTTATTTTTGTCTTGTTTATCTTTATCCCAATATCATAAAGATTTTCTCCTGAAGGTTTTATAATTTCTTTTTAATTTTTTTTAAAAATATTTATTTTTGGCTGTAACTGGACACAATATCTTTATTTTATTTATTTATTTTTATGTGCTGCTGAGGATCAAACCCAGGGCCTCCCATGTGCTAGGCGAGTGCTCTACCACTAAGCCACATTCCCAGCCCCTATAATTTTTGTTTACAATTAAGTTTATGGTCAATTTTTATTTTTTATGTGGGGAGGGGGTATTAGTTTTTAAAATCATGAATAACATTTTTTTCCAGCATTCTTGTTGAAAGAATATTACTTTCCAAGTCAATTACTTTGGCTTGCTAATAAAAATCAGCTGACTATATATGACCTTGCTTCTGGATTCTGTTTTCTTCTGTTGTGTTACATAAATATCCTCAGACCAATGTTAAAATTATTTTTCATTGATTTTAAAAAAGAAATTGAGAATATCATATGGACATTCTATGAATGATTTTTTTTTTTTTAGAGAGAGAGAGAATCTTTTTTATAGATGGACACAACACAATGCCTTTATTTTTATGTGCTGCTGAGAATTGAACTCGGGTCCCGCCCATGCTAGGCGAGTGCTCTACCACTGAGCCATAATCCCAGCCAAAAATGCTTCTGATACTCAGAATCCCTTGAACTAACCTCTAAAAATATTTTATAAGAAAAAATAATTATTTTTTAATTTATTCATCATCTTCATCATCATTAATTATTACAACAATAGGGATTGAACCCAGGGGGTGCTCTATCACTAAGCTACATCTCCAGTACCTCCACAATCTTTTCTTTGTTTTTTTTATATTATTTTATTTTAATTTTGATTTGTTATGTATGAGAACAGAATGTATCACACATTCTATTTTTAAATCCTTTGGTTATAGACCAAGGAGTAGGATAGATGAGTCAACTGGTGGTTCCATTCCCAGTTTTCCAAGGATTCTTTGTACTGCATCCCATATTGGCTGCACCAATTTGCAGTCTTACCAGCAATGTATGAGTATACCTTTTTCCCTACATCCTCTCAAAAACTTATTTTTTAAAAGAGAGAGAGAGAGAGAGAGAGAGAGAGAGAGAGAGAAAGAGAGAGAGAAAGAGAGAGAGAGAATTTTTTAATATTTATTTTTTAGTTTTCGGCAGACACAACATCTTTATTTGTATGTGGTGCTGAGGATCAAACCCAGGCCGCACACATGCCAGGTGAGCATGCTACCACTTGAGCCATATCCCCAGCCCACTTATTGATGTTTATATTCTTAATAGCTACCATTCAACTGGACTGAGATGAAATCTTAAGAGTATTTTTGATTTGCATTTCTCTAATTGCTAGAGATGTTGAACATTTTTTTTCATATATTTGTTGATTGATTGTATATTTTCTTCTGAGAAGTGTCTGTTCATGTCCTTGGCCCATTTATTGATTGTGCTATTTTTTTTTTGATGTTAAGATTTTTGAGTTCTTTACATATTCTAGATATTGGTGCTCTTTCTAACCTGCGTGTTGTAAGAATTTGTTTCCAATTAGTAGGCTCTCTAATCACCTCACTGATTATTTCTTTTGCTGAGGAGAAGCTTTTTTACTTTGAATCCATCCCATTTATTGATTCTAGATTTTAATTCTTGCACCAAAGGAATCTTATTAAGGAAGTTGAGGCCTAATCTGACATCTATTAGATGAAGGGTCTCTGGTTTAATTCCTAGGTCCTTGATCCACTTTGAGTGAGTTTTGTGCATGGTGAGAGATAGGGATTTAATTTGATTTTGTTGCATATGGATTTCCAGTTTTCCCAGCACCATTTGTTGAAGAGGTTATCTTTTCTCCAATGCATGTTTTTGGCACCTTTTTCTAATATAAGATAATTGTGCTTTTGTGGGTTAGTCTCTGTGTCCTCTGTTCTGTAACATTGGTATACCAGTCTGCTTTGGTGCCAATACCATGCTGTTTTTGTTACCATTGCTCTGTGGTATAGTTTGAGGTCTGGTATAGTCATGCTACCTGCTTCACTCTTCTTGCTAAGGATTGCTTTAGTTATTCTAGGTCTCTTATTTTTCCAGATGAATTTCATGACTATTTTTTTCTATTTCATTTTTTTAATGTTTGATCCTTTCTCTTTATTTGCAAGTTTTTAGAATAATGAATGATTTGCCTAGCATACTCCAAAGATGACCAGTTTGTTTTATTATTATTATTGTGAGCTCATGAATTCTAATATCTTGATATGTTTCAGTCAATTGTAATTTTTATTCATTTCAATGCTCAAATTGTTCCCGTTGGTTCCTGGACCCTTTGATATCTCCCTTGCTTTCCGAGGTTATCTTGTACATTTTCTGCTCCAGACCTGAAAAAAGACCATTCCTCAAAGAGATCCAATTCCTTTTAGTGAGAAATACTATTTAGAAACAACTATCCAGGTCCTAGGGGGTGCTCATAAAGACTAAATAGGTCATTGTCTCTAGGGCTTTTCAGCAGATAGAGAAGGGAAATAGATTTTCTTTAAAAGAGAAAACACATTATGAACTCATGCTGGGGTTCCCCATTCAATTGTAAAACCATGTGGCTTTTACTTATCTTCTGTGAGATCTCTTATATATATTTGTATCTCTTTACTCTTATTCTGAAAATTCTGGATTCCAAAGTGAATTATTTTTTTTGTCTTATCTTAATACATTTATGGTTCAGAATATAATAGGAATATCATTATTAATGATGCAAATACTAAAATTATAGTTTAATATTTATAGGCATGTTTTTTTTATTGGTTGTTCAAAACATTATTTCTATGAGGAATGTCATTGGGATTTTGATTGGAATTGCATTGATTTTGTTTAGTGCTTTTGGTAGTATGGTCATTTTGACAATATTAATTCTGCCTACCCAAGAACAAGGTAAATCTTTCCATCTTCTAAGGTCTTCTTTAATTTTTTTCTTTAGTTTTCTGCAGTTTTCACCGTAGAGGTCTTCCACTCTTTCATTAAGTTGATTTCCAAGTATTTTATTTTATTTTTATTTTTTTGAGGCTATTATAAATGGGGTAGTTTTTCTCATTTCCCTTTCAGAGAATTTGCTATTGATCTACAGAAATACTTTTGATTTATGGGTATCCTGCTACTTTAAGTTTAAAAGAACTTCCATATGTGTTTTTACAGCCAAGTTATGCTGGTAATGAATATTCTCAGTTTCTGTTTATCTGAAAATTGCTTTATTTTCACTTTTGAAAGATATTTTGGTTACATTTAATTTCTAAGTTAATGGATTTTCTTCTTTAATACTTTTAGTGCTCTAATGATGCTATTCAGTTGCCTGTAGTTTGCATGTATTTTGATTGTGCTTATTTATTCATTTATATATAATAGGTGTGTGTGTGTGTGTACACACACACATACATGTAATCTTTTCATTTTTAGTTTCTCTAAAATCTTCTCTATTACTTGGTATATGTCCTTTGATTTTAGTGTATAAGTAATTTTTTTTAATATTCTGCTTGGCCCATATTCAGCTTGTTAGATTTGTTGGTTTATACTTTTATCCCATTTGTCCATTTTTTCTTCAAATATTTCATATCCTCACCTAATTATGACTCCATTTACACATATTTTAGAGTTTGATATTGTCCCACATATGACATTGTTAGTGAGGGTATCATTGATATTGTCATTGATTCTCTATTTTTTCTTTCTTTCATTGTGGATAGTTCCTATTTTTATGACTTTAGTTACAGTATTATTTTGCTATTGACTTTATTACCACCAGGAGCTTTTTAAATCTCAGCTGTGATATTTTTCATCTCTAGAAATTTTATTTGTAGCACTTCTTACCTGGTTGTGCTCACCACTATTGTGCTTTTATCTGTCATTTGTATTTAAATAATTAACCCATATATGATTATGAGAGTTGGCAAATCTGATGTCTATAAGACAAGGTGGAAAGCAACAATTACACAGCAATTACATAATAAAGCAGAATTCCTTCTGTAGGAAACCTAGGTGTTTATTTTTAAGGCTTTTAATTGATGTAGGGATTTCATGTTTCCAAGCATAATCTTCACTTAAAATTGATTGGAAATATCAGCCATATCTACAAAATATCTTTATAACAACATTCAGACTATAATATGAGTAAACAATGAGGCACCATCACCAAGCAAAGTTGCCACGTGAAATTCACCATCAGGTAACTTGCTGAGTTGTCCCTTCCTGTATTGTGGTGAGAGACTTGCCTCTAGATAGTGATCTGATGAAGCTGTCAGGCCCACTTTGTTTTGAGCTTTCTTTCAGGGGTGAGACCACTGTATTTTCCAGTGTCTGAAAACTTTCATTTCATAAGTCTTTTCTTGTTTATTAGTTGTTTAAAATGGATAAGTAATGATTCCTGTTTATATTAACTTTGCATTTTTCATTTTTACTCCTGTGCATTTTTTCCAATTTAAAAACTTAATCAATGAAGTTAGAGATGCAAATATTAATATAAGCATTACAACATAGAATAACTTGATGAATATCCGTATTAAAATGGTTTTATCGAGACTAAGCTATGAATCTGTTTGGACTTGGAAAATTGAATCTGGGTGATTGTTTTAATTAAATAATCCTTCTCTTTTACAAAAGGAAAATGGCAGTAAATTTTTTTCGTCTTTATAAAAAAACATCTTTGGCAATGTAATTTAAATGTTCTGAATGACCATAAACTCTTTTAAATAAAAATCTGAGTATTTTACCAGGGAGGGAATAAAATACAGAATTGCACAAGTCATTGCACTTTTTTCTTGATAAGCCTAAGCACTATTATAAAAATTGATGAAAAATATAATGCTCTCAGCAAGGAAAGAAAACATAATATTTTATCTGGGAAAAAATCCCTTTGCCAAATGGCATTATTTCACATTCCATAATTTCATTGGCACATAATCTGTAAGAACAGTTATTGATGCATGCATGACCTAGTAAATATTTTGCTTCACAGTCAGATTAAAGCTCTGATGCAGAGTGTAAAACGGTTCCTGGCACTGGGATGGTAAATAGATGAGATCAATGTGTTTGATGAATGTTTTTATCCTCCTATCTGTGGAACTCCATTGCACTGTGAGGAAATTTCCAGTTAATTGAAGATTATTTCATGAACTATTATGTGGATTTCAATAGGTGTTTTAAAGTTTGTGCTGCTGAGTGTCAACTACATATAAAACAGAAAAAGTGCCACCATGCCAATAAAAATGCAAGGAGCTGTCTACTGAACATCATTTATTGACAGAAGACAGCTATAATTTATCCATTTTGTTCTTTTGGTGTTGACTGAAATTTTAAATAATTGCTATATGAGCAAATTATCTTTCCTGGGCAAAGGAAAAGTAAAACATATGAGTATTTTAAATGTACATAAACACACAACTGATCTGTAAGGGAAAAAAGGACTTTTTAAAAGTGAGATAAAATTATTCAAAATCTTGACAGCAGAAATATCTTCTTTAGTACTCAATAGTATGTCTGAACACCATTTTTACTAGTGGGTTGCTCAAAAGACAGATCTCAAAAATATAATCAGTGTCTTGGATGTGTTGGTATTATTACTTTAGCTCAAATATCAAGATTTTAATATTGAAGCCTTCTTATTAAAGTATGCTTGAAAGTCATTTACTAGCCAAATTTATATTTTTCCCAGCACATGAAGATTTCTTTGTTTACAGAGAAAGACACCAAAGCTTCCTTTAAACTATTTTAAGAAACATTCAAATGCCATAGAACACATGGAAAAAAAAAAACCTGTTTTTTTCTGAGCTGAATAAAATGAATATGTAATTGGAATCCAATCATACTACCACTCAAATCAATAGTCGGTCTCTTTGTTGTACTTCTCTTCGCAGCTTTTAAATATAATAGAGTAGAAGAAGGCATCTTTTGAAAGAGCTGAATTCTGTTTTCAAGAGAAGTTTCTCTACTTATATGCTGGTTTGTGTTCAGTTTGAAATTAAGAACTACCAAGCATATATCTTCCATGATGGCCCACAATGAGAACTAATTAATTAATTTATTAATCTAAACAAGAATAAGAAAACAGTCCGGAGTCAAAATGACCAACAAACAACTCAAATTATTCAATTTGTAAGCATATATATTTTTTTCGCATACAGAAAATGTTTCTAACTAGTTTTTAAATATTATTCTTTAAGATCTGTGAATAGGGATATAGAATTAGACTTCTGAGTGTCTTAACATTTGATGAACTAGTAAACTTTCAAAGAAACATGAGAAGGCAGAATACTACTACATGAAAAATTCAAGAGAGGGGGAAGTTGAAAGTCTACTTTGTTTTCTTATGATTTTTCATACCTCTTTCCCTACTTATAAGAGTTACTTCTATAACTATGGTTAGTTTCTACAGTTAGTTATAAAGGCATGCAATCAACACAGGGCTATTTGTGATGCCTTACAAACTTTTCAATAAGAACAGTAAATAACTACTTTTTTAAAAATTGAACACCCAATATTTTTTTCTCTGAATTTGAATTTTCAATTTTTAGTATTAATTTTTTAAATCTATGTATGATGGCAGAATGCATTATAATTCATAATAAATATATAGAGCACAAATTTTTCATATCTCTGGTTATATACAAAGTATATTCACATCAATTCATGTCTTCATCCATGTACTTTGGATAATGATGTCCATCATATTCCACCATCCTTGCTAAGCCCATGCCCCATCTCTTCCCCTCCCACCCCTCTGCCCTATCTAGAGTTCCTCTATTCCTCTCATGCTCCCCCTCCCTACCCCACTATGAATCAGTCTTCTTATACCAGAGAAAAGATTCTGCATTTGTTTTTTTTTTTTTTTTTTTTTTGGAATTGGCTAACTTCACTTAGCATTATCTTCTCTAACTCCATTCATTTACCTGCAAATGCCATGATTTTATTCTCCTTTATTGCTGAGTAATATCCCATTGTGTATATATGCCAACTTTTTAAAATCCATTCATCTACTGAAGAGCATCTAGCTTGGTTCCACAGTTTAGCTATTGAGAGTTGTGTTGCAGAAAACATCGAGGTGGCTATGTCCCTGTAAGAATTAAAATTAAGAATCAATAAATGGGATGGATTCAAACTAAAAAGCTTCTTCTCAGCAAAAGACACAGTCTGTGAGGTGAGTAAAGAGCCTACGTCTTGGGAGCAAATTTTTATCCTTCTTACATCAGATAGAGCACTAATCTCTAGAGTACAGAAAGAACACAAAAAGCTAAACACCAAAAAAAAAAAAAAACAACAAATATCCCAATCAATCCCAATCAATAAATGGGCCAAGGATCTGAACAGATACTTCTCAGAATATGATTTACAATCAAACAAATATATGAAAAAATGTTCATCGTCACTAGCAATTAGAGAAATACAAATCAAAACTACTCTAAGATTTCATCTCATTCCAGTCAGAATGGCAGCTATTATGAATATAAACATCAATAAGTGTTGGCAAGGATATGGGGGAAAAGGTACATTCATACACTGCTGGTGGGACTGCAAACTGTTATAGCCAATATGGAAAGCAGTATGGAAATTCCTTGGAGAATTTGGAATGGAACCACCATTTGTCCCAGCTATCCCTCTCCTCGATCTATACTAAAAGGGCTTAATAAAAGCATACTACAGACCACAGCCGCATCAAATTTTCAATTTTAACTGGGCTGTTACACTACAAGTGTTTTCTGTAATTGTGTTAATTAGAGAATTGGCTTAAAATGATAATAATGATACTAAAACAGAGTTCAGACAATTCAAAATAATTGCCAATGATAACATCTTCAGATAAACTGTTTGTTTTACTATTATAAATGCTATAGGAGATTTTTTTTCCTGAGAATGTGTTAATTATTAGTATGTGCCCTTCTCTACCTGAATGTTATACACTTAATTATATTTTCAATGTTTTAATAGGGTTGTAATTCCTCCTTTTCAGGTACTAGAACCTTAAGCTTTAAATTTTTTTAAGGATAAAACAACAATAATAAGATTTCTATAATAATTATACATGTGATGTAGGGTGATTTTTAGCAATGACAATACCTTATGTTCCTATTTTTTCAAGGTCACAGGTCTCATCTGAATTCTTTTTGCTGATAGTTTTTCTGAATGTGGAATAATGCATGTTAAAAACAAAAAAAAATCTGAAGAAATGTGTTAACAGTTTATATTAGGAAGTAGATTTATGTCATAATCCTTGTTTAGGTTTAAAATGCAAGTAAAAATTCTGGCTTATTATTTTATTTATTCCCCAAAAAAGTACTTATTTTCAACCAAAGATGAAAAAATAATATTGTATACCAAGTTAAATAACTCAAATTGAAATAGTATAATAGAGAAGAAAATATCAATAGCAATACGACTATAATACTTTCAGTTCATGCTATAATACCTGAAAAGTGACCAAGGAGGACACCAGATAAAGAATTTAAGTACATGGAAGAGTTCTGAATGCCACCACAAAAGAAACTATCTCTTCCAATAAGCAATAATGAAAATAATTGAAGCAGAAAATTATAGTTAAGTAGTCAATGGTTTGTAGGATATCAGCATAAAACAGGATAGAAAGAAATAAAACCAAATCCTAGGAAGAAAACATACAAAGTAAGTCTGCAATGGTATAATCAATCTGCATAGGTGAACCGAAGAAATGAGTATGTTTTTTATAGAAGTGGACATTGGGCATGATGAGATATTCAATGCAGTAGAGACTTGAAGACAACTAATAACTGTGAACTACCAAAAGATAAAAACAATAACCTTCCTCCTATAAGTTATGGTCCCTGAAACTTTACTGACAGAGTTATTTAAGAAAAAACAAAAGCAACAGTGTGACACAGAGATTTGATCTATCATAATAAGGATGAACTCAGAAAAATCAGCAGGGAAAGAAAAAGTTTTTTTTGTGGCGCTGGGGATTGAACCCAGAGCCTTGTGCATGCAAGGCAAGCACTCTATCAACTGAGCCATTTCCCCAGCTCAGAAAACTATTTTTTAAAAAAATCATAATAGTTTATATTTTTAAAAATAAGTAGAACTTCTGAAACAGAAATCTTGCAGAAATTACAATTAAATAATAGGTGATAAATACAGGAAGAGCATATATAAAAATTCATCATATGTGAAAATTCATGGTTTGATCTATGGGTCTGAGAGGTAGAACAGAGAAAATAGATGAGCAAATGTTAAAATATATATAATGTACCAAATCTTTATCAGGGCGAATAACTATTAGAATCCATTATTGAAAAAGCCTTCCAAGCACTTTCTTTGATAAAAATGTAAGATCTTGTTTTAGTCAGTTTTTTTGTTTGTTTGTTTGTTTGTTTGTTGCTGCTGTGACTAAAGGATCTGACCAGCACAACTATAGGGGAGAAAAAGTTTATTTGAAGGCTCACAGTTTCAGAGGTATTAGTCCAGAGATGGCCCTCTCCATTCCTCCAGGCTCAAGGTGAGGCTGAACATCATGGCAGGAGAAGGTGGCAGAAGAAAGCAGCGTACATTATGATGATCAAGAAGCAAAGAGAGAGACTCCAGCTCCAGATACAAAATATACACCCCATAGCCATGCCCTCAGTTAACCACTTTCTCCACCTGCCTCTAGTCAGCACCCAGTTAATCCCATCAGGGGCAAATTAACTGATAGTGTTAAGACTCTCACAATCGGATCATTTCTCCTCTGAAACTTCCTGAATTGATTCACATGTGAGTTTTGGGGGGACAACTCATATCCAAACTATAACAGACTTATACAAAGGTTTTTCATTTGAAATTTTGGAACATTGGGATAAATAGAACCTAAAACACCTTTGTTTTATATCATGATATTTGAAATATTTTGTTCTTGCCATCTTCATGCAAAATAGTATAAAGAGAAGCTGAGTTTCATTTTTAAAAAATAATCTGCAATAGGCTATTTTCTTTTAATAAAAAAATTTCTCCTCCCTATACACTGACATTTCAAATTGCAGAATTGTGACATGGAATGTTTCAAATAATGAGTTTATTCAATAAAATGTAATTATGAATATACATATATTTATAGAAAATCATATTAAATATACTCCTCTTATACTTACTTATATATTAAACATATAAGTAGGTGTCACATTAGAAATTAAACATATTCTACTAAAGTATACTTCCCATCTAAACTTCCACAATTTGTCTTCTTTTTTCTAGAAAGACAAAAGATCTCTATAAAATGCCAGAGAAGGCAAAATCACATATCAAAAGTCTTAAAAAATGTGTTAAGGATTTGTGTTGAGTACAGAAAGATATCAGCAACCACCTGCTGTGCAAATGGAGATAATCTGATGTGGGTATGGTTTTTATTCTTACTATTTGTGCGATACTGATGCAATTGTGCAAATCATACTTTAAATGCATACAAAGCACTTGAATCATTCCCAGGGAATTCCTCCAGCTTTTTTAAATTTATTGGTTGTTCAAAACATTACAAAGCTCATGACATATCATCTTTCATACATTAGATTCAAGTGAGTTATGAACTCCCATTTTTATCCCAAATACAAATTGCAGAATCACATCAGTTACACATTCACATTTTTACATAATGCCATATTAGTGACTGTTGTATTCTGCTGCCTTTACTATCCCCTACTATCCCCCTCCCCTCCCCTCCCATCTTCCCTCTCTACCTCATCTGTTGTTGTTCAGTTCTCCCCCTTGTTTCCCCCCCCCTTTCCCCTCAAAACCTCTTATATGTGACTTTGTATAACATTGAGGGTTTCCTTCCATTTCCATGCTATTTCCCTTCTCTCTCCCTTTCCCTCCCATCACTCGTCTCTGTTTAATGTTAATCTTTTCCTCATGTTCTTCCTCCCTGATCAGTTCTTAGTTGCTCTCCTTAAATCAAAGAAGACATTTGGCATTTGTTTTTTAAGGATTGGCTAGCTTCACTTAGCATAATCTGCTCTAATGCCATCCATTTCCCTGCAAATTCCATGATTTTGTCATTTTTTAGTATTGTGTAATACTCCATTGTGTATAAATGCCACATTTTTTTATCCATTCATCTATTGAAGGGCATCTAGGTTGGTTCCACAGTCTAGTTATTGTGAATCGTGCTGCTATGATCATTGATGTGGCAGTATCCCTATAGTACGCTCTTTTAAGGTCCTCAGGGAATAGTCCAAGAAGGGCGATAGCTGGGTCTAATGGTGGTCCCATTCCCAGCTTTCCCAGGAATCTCCATACTGCTTTCCATATTGGCCGCACCAATTTGCAGTCCCACCAGCAATGTACAAGTGTACCCTTTTCCCCACATCCTCACCAACACTTATTGTTGTTTGACTTCATAATGGCTGTCAATCTTACTGGAGTGAGATTGTATCTTAGGGTGGTTTTGATTCCCTCGTGTTCTGCTCTTTTTTGTGTTTTTGAATGATTGCCTTCATTTATTTCACATAGTGAATTGTAATCCATAAGAGTACCAAGTGATGACTATAGGAAATTTTTCTTTTGAAATTATAATTATTAATTCACATCAATGGGTTTTACTGTGACATTTCCATATACGCATATGTTGTGCTTTGATTGAATGCTTAATGTGTTGCCTTGGTTCTGTTAGAATTATGGAACTTCTTATAACACCTACCTGGCCAGGCATAGTGGAGCAAAACTATATATTTCCAAGAACTCCAGAGGGTGAGGCAGGAGGATTGCAAGTCTGAGGCCAGCCTCAGCAACTGAGTGAGATCCTAAGTAATTTAGAGATACCTTCTGTCAAAGAAAAAAAATGAAAAGGGCTAATGATTTAGCTCAGTGGCTAAACATCCCTCCAACCCCGCCCCAGCAGGTTCAATCCAATCCCTGATACCAAAAAAAATAAAAATAAAAATAAATAAATTCTTAATATGTTGAAGTCATAGTGTAAAACTAGATGAAATCATGATATTTTGGTAAAAAGATAGGAGTAAAGGAGAGATGATATATTTTATATATTATATATTTCATGTAAAAAATTATAATTCATCTATATTAACTATCTCAAAATATTTTCCTTTAAAACACCCATTCTTGCTATATTATGCCCCAAATCTTTACTTTCTAGAACCAGTCAATTTTTTTAAATCCCTCATTATGTAATAATTAATTCTATATTAACAACTGAAAATTTTACTCATGATGAATACAAATGCCTTATATATGAATCTAAATAAGTATTATGTTCTGGTTGAGTATGGGACAGAGCTATATCTGTACAAAGTCAAAGACTTAACAAATGTAAGGATCATTAAGCCTCTTGTAAGCAATGAATTTTGTTATGCTTGATAGTCTCAGACTTTTATTTCTCAGTCACCCTTACTGCAGTTATTGATGAAAAAGAATATGTTATTGATGAAAAAGAATAACAAAAGATAAAACTATGACATTACAGGAAAATTTCCAATGAAGTGTGTCTTTATTATAGAAGTTTAAGGCTTATTTTCAATCAAGTTCTTTTACTGTCTTTCACAACTATTCATGGACAATAAATGAAATATTTCAGAACATTTCATTAATATTTATGAATTTTTCACATGGCTAGTTACTAACCAAAGTATTTCAATTTGTTAAACAAGAAAAAGATCCAGCTATAAATTATGTACTGGTCATTCAATTCTACCAAAATGAAATAAATTGATGCTTTAAAAGTGAATAGGGTACTCAAATCACAATATTTCTTCTTATTCAGTTGTACACTGCAAAGATTATTCACACTGCATAGATATAACTACTTACACATTTTATGCATATTTTGATATTGACCCATTTCCCTTTCTTCACCTCTAAATTTCTGTACCCCATTATTCTGTTACCTTAAAGCTGTTGTCGATTCTCAGAATCATTATCAATGCTATCTATCCATAGGGAAATTCTCATGATTTATTATGTTTCTGCCACAATAAGTTGTTCATCTCTAATTATGAGATAAAATGGGTGATCACTCACATGAGAATTATCTATTTTGTAAGTTACCACAGCAAAATATCAATCCAGAAATATTTTCTTTTGAATTCTGTACCTTAGTCTGTGCAGAGAGATTGCACATGTATTTTAAAAGTAAAAGAACCAAAACTAAAGAATAAACAGGAAAAAAGGGCGGGGGTTGTGGCTCAGTGGTACAGCGCTTGCCTCGCATGGGTGAGGTAATGGGTTTGATCCTTAGCACCACACAAAAATAAAATAAATAAAATAAAAGTATTATCTCCATCTACAAATAAAAATATGTAAAAAAGGATAAACACTAAAATTATTAAAGTTTTCAAAAGTGAGTGCATTTGTTGCATGACAATTTTGTTGGTGACAGGCTTTAAAAATTTCTAATGTAGTCTTCAAATTATTATGATGTATCGCTGTGAATTCTGTAGACTTCAATCTAACATTATCTTTTATAAAATGAATTCCAACACACACGAAGTCATTTTCAGTTCATTAGAACCAATGTAGTAACTGCATCAGGCAATTTCACCAATGGGTGGTAACACTAATGGGCAAAAATTCAGAAACAGAATATTCACATAGTCTCAAAGCATCATTGCACATATTACATTTTAATTGTAAAGAAGAAATGTGTATTTACACTAGAGAGATTTAATGGCACAGTCTTTACTAAGTGTTCAAGCTTGGCATTGCCGTTGTGATGTAATGCGGTGAAAGGAGCACATGACAATGGTGTCATTCTTGCTAAGAATTACTGGCCTTCATTTAGTCAAGTGGAAATACTTGAATACAAAATGTTATGTTCTGAGGAAAATTAGCTGAAGTCTTCTCAAATGAAGTAGAGCACTAGATGGTTTTGAGTAGACTAATAAGACATATCACCAAAAGCAGTGTGACAATATTAAATAGATTCTGAGGAGGGAAATGAAGACTATTTGAAGTTATCTGGGGAAATTTGGATAGAATTAAAATCATATTGAAATAATGCTGATTTTCTTAGACACTACAGGATAACATAGTCTTGTAGGAGAATGTAATTTTATTGGGGAAACTTTAAGTTTAGACCGCCCAGGTATGTTTGAATGAATTAGCAAAACAGAAGTGTTTATGTATTAGCAGATAGATGATAATTATCATATAGATATAGGTATAGACATATGCCAATAAAGGGGTAGATATTAGTTATAGAGAGAGGCATCAACATAAGTAGATATACATATAGAAAGATCTAAATGTAGATACAGATATAGATATTCAGACATTGACAGGGTGGTAAAATATTAACGTTTGATGAATCTAGAAGAAGGATGTTTGGGTACTTATTGTATTCTTCTTTTAATATACTGTGGGTTTAACATTTTTCAATATAATTCAATTGCTAAGAAAAGGAAATATCTTCGTTAGTGACTAGAATAAATCACCCTTTCAAGTAACTTTTCTTTTACATGTTCTATGTATCTGACAACAGCCGTGATTATAAAGTTATAAAAATGATTTAAATAACATCATCACTCACATGGAGATTTTGTGGAAGCAGATTTATTTTGTGGAGAGTAATTAGAGCTGTAGAAACAACAAACCCACTTGTTAAACCTAAGAATAAGTGTACCCAAGAAAAAAAAACAGTGTAAAATATAATAAATAATAACCAAAAGTAGATTATACATAATAAAAAAGAAAAAAATACTTGCAGGTCTTTTTAAATTTTAATTTAAAATATGGACAAAGAAGAGCAAAAAGAAAATCAGCTCTTACACATGAAAATATATGTTCTTCACATACAGAATGAGGAGCAGGGGCAAAAGTAGAATGAAATATTATATTTATCTTTCAGATTAGCAGAATTCTAAAGTTTATTAACATAGCAAATGTGAGATGACATAAACTCTCTCCTATATTATTAGTAGGATTATAAAATTTGCAACCAATATCTACCAGACCGCCTTACTCACCCGTTCTACATCTTGGAGCTCATATTGTAGATGCCCTCACAAATGTGTCCTTCTGATGCATTCACAAATATGCAAAATGTCTTATGTTCATAGATATTATCACAGCATCATTTGTAATAGGAAAAGATTAGAAACAACCTTAATGACTCCCAGAAGGAGACTGGCTAAATTAGTTCAGTTGTATTTACTTAGAAAAATATTATGTTGTTGTTAAAATGTACGTATTTGTTTATATGGAACAGTGTTTGTGATTTTGTTAACAATTTGTATGTTAAAAATCAAGGCAAAGACATATACTGTAATCTGTGTTGCAATAAAGAGAAGCATACATAAATATAGACATGATAGACACATGTGTATATAGGTTAAACTATAGATTTTATTATATAGACATATTGTGTTCCTTTCAAAATGCTTCAGAGTTTGGCACCAGTAGTTGCTCTGTAGAGAGAAACAGGATCACTGGGGAAGAGAGATAGAAGGGAAATGTTTTCCATTGGATGTTTTTTCCACACACACACACACACACACACACACACAAAAATGAGCATATTATAGAGACAAGTGACATCAAGAAAAGAGATGACACAGAATACCCAAAATTTTAAACATAATTTACATCAAAAGAGCAATGAGAAATCAAAAAGAAAAATCAACAAAGATAGGTTAAAGAGGCAACTCTGACACTTAAAAAATGAAAGTCACTAAATAAATTTAAACAGATTGCTTACTCTTTTATTTGAAAAATATTGTTCCCTTAGACTTCCTTTCCTTTTCATCTTTTTTTGTTTTCCTCATTAACTTGTTTTAAATTTTAAAAATGTTCATTCTTATACGAGATATAAAAGTGTATAACTCTGTGCTCCACTGTCACTTTTTTCTAAAACTATGAGCATTTTGCTTCTTGTAAATTGTTATTTCTATTTCATGAACAAAGGGATTTTTAAAATCTTGAAAATCAGAAATTGTATATTTCCTCCAAAATGCTTTCCTATTTCCTTTGAAGCCACGTGAAAGATATTCCTTTCTGATGATTCTTTGGAGCAGATCCATTTTTTGAGTTACGGTATTTTCCCCCCAGTTTTCCAATTTAGAAGCCTCTATAAACCCATTTTAGTTTCACTGTGCCTGCTCCCACCTTGAGGCACCCAAGAAAGATGCCATTGCCTGAATCAGGAGCACCGTCCCATGGAACTTCATCAGGTACTATCTTCTCCAAAGGGTGACAACAGTTATTGACATTTTTGAGTCAATTTATTGTTGTTGTCTCCCTTCCTACAGCACAGAACTCATGCTTACAGAATCATTTCCATGACTCAATGAAGGACTTGTTCCATGCATGAACTCATAGAGCTCCTTCTCTAAGTACCTGTGAACAATCAAAAAACACGTGAAATGGTTCAAATTCTATAGAAATAATTTTCAAGTCGGGCCATCCTGTGCAGTATGTTAATTTCAGGCCTGACTATGTAATTATTTACTTGCTTTCTTATGTTAAGGTTTCTAAGAAAATCTTTAAGTATGCTAAAAATAGAGAATGACTTACGTGTTTTTTCCATTGGAGTACTTATTAATACTTTTGTTTTACTTGGTATTCACTTTTGTGATGTGGGTGGAAGGATGTTCTACCTGGCCTTCATTTCTATCGTGATTTTTCCATGGTTAAGCTTGCTGGTCCACGATGGACTCTTATTTGAACCCCACTGTCTAGCTCTTTGATGTTAAAAAACAAAACACTCATGTTACTGTGTCTTTTTTTCTCTGCCTCCATCAACAGTTCTTTTCATTTGGCATTCAAGTTTCCTCCTGGCTCTCATTTACTCACATCCCATCCAGATATTTTCTAGAATGGAGGAGAAGGGAGAAAGCAGAGTGAGAGCAATATGGAAAGCAGAATCCACAAGGAAGAGAGCATTCTCAAACATCAATGCATACTGACATCACCAAGCTAGTTGGTTAAATGAATGTTTCCCTGCAGACATTCAATTTTAGAGTCCTGGAAAGCATCCAGCTAGTTTGCATTTTTAACAACCATCTCAGGAGTTTCTGATTCAAGCTGATCATTGGCCACAATTTGAAAATCATTGCACTTGAGTGTTAGCTGCCAATTTATGAACCTTGAGGCAAGGGATATAGACTCCTGGATGATGATGCATGACTACTTAAACCTGCTGTTTTATGTTATGGTGAAAAATGTCCAAGGAAGCCATATTTATGAGTTTAAGCCCTTTGCATCAAACACATAATTAATTTTTCTTTATGTATTACCATGTTTACGTCAAACATTGTTTTTAAACAAAGATTTGTATTTGGAAGCCCACGAGAATCATCCTATGAGTTTCAGTCTTGCTCTGGTCTTCTGTCATATAATTAAGAGGCATGGAGAGATTCAGGGATGGCATCACACAATATTTGTGGGATTAAGTCCTATGACTTTTAAAATGCATGCTTTCTAAGCAGCTTGAGAAGGTAAAAAATATGTATAATGTAGTTGACAGTAGAAAGGAATATCCTTCATCTTTATAACTATGAATTTGTATTCCTCAAATTCTGTTGGTATCAGAGAATAGAGAAATAATTTGTAAGCTTCAACAGATATATAAGAGAAATTTCAACCCACAGACCAACACACAAACCACAGAGTGAAAAATCATTGCAGCTAATATAAATGACTGCTCCCACATGGAACATAGCAGAGCAACAATAAGATTCCTGGGACGAGAAGACCAATGTAACAGCCATACTTTCAACCTTACTGTTATCATGTGACAAAATGAAACACCTGTTTATCTCTTTGAGCTCTGATGCTGTAGCTTAGAT